>NC_141539.1:103710000-104454166 GCF_021556685.1 Rattus norvegicus
CACTCTGCTGTGTGGCTGGTTACCTGTGCTTAGGTACCATGCATCCATCCTTCTTGTCCATCTTCCTGGGTGGATCTCCCACGCCTGGCTCTATCCCAGAATTCTTTCTGCCTTCCAAATATTCCACCTTCTTTTTTACCCTTTCCTATAGGCCATACTTTTTGTTTTTAATTGACAGGTGATGTTTCCATACAATACACAGATATTCTCTCTACTTGATATATTCCAAATGAAATTCCAAATTTCATAAGGACTATTTCACCACAAAATAGTATTTTAGGTTTTGGGTGATAGTTCCATCAGTAAAGTGATGACTGTACAAGAATGAGGATATGAATTTAATTCTCTACACTCACTCACATAAAAAGCTAGCTATGTTGGTACATGAACCCAGTTTTCAGGAATATGGAGACAATCAGATCCCTGAGACTCAGTGGCCATCCAAATTACCCTTTTTGGTGAACTTCAGGTCCTCATGAATAACCCTGTCTCAAAAAACAAGGTGGATAGCTTCGGAGGGACATTACCCAAGTCTATCCTCTTGCTTCCAGAGACATGCGCACATTCACACATATATGCACACACAAAGAAATAAATGTCTGAGTAAAGAGTTTTATTTATAGACTCTTAAAACTAGTGTGTTTAAACTGCAATGAACATTTAGAGAATAGTTAACATCCTAATTTTTCTGCAAGGAAACTCAGACTCAAAAGGAATAGAAGTAAGGTATCAAGACTTACGTTCTTTTTGTTACATAATGGTTTTCCTGGTCCAACATTAAAATAGTTTTAATAATGGAAGCTGGCATAACAAATGATGTAAAAGACCTAAAATTAGTGAACTACTAGGTGCCACGTTCTAACTCTTTTGTCCTGGCCCTGCTTAGACAAAAATAGGTTTAAACAGCTTCCACTTATCCTACATCTTTGACTCACATTGTCTTAGATTTAACATTTTCTGTTGTTTTTATTTTACTCTCTGCTAAAATGAAATAAAAGTTTGGAAACTCACTAGAATAAGGAAATTGTCAGTAATTATTTCGAAAGTCAGTATTAATGAAACTATGTACTGTTAAATACAGAAGATCCAGTTACTTATTGATAGTAATGAGAACCAAGTTGTATTTAGAAAATACAAATGAAACTATAGATTATTAAAATTTTAATACATTTATAACAAAAATTAACTAACCAGTCGTGGTTCCCTGTAATTTCAATGGCCTTTCCCTTAACATTGGTTTCTTAGAGAAATCAAATCCTGTGTTTGAGTCATGTTCACCCAGAAATGTCAGGAAAAAGATTTAAAAATTTCGCCTGGTTGCTGCCGCTGCCATGGAGAGCTCGTAGGCAGCACCCCATGAGCAAACGTGAGCCTCAGGACCACAGGTAAGACCAAATTTTCTGCTGCAAGCGACCTCCCTGGTGAACTCAGGACACACAGAGGCAAAATTCCTCTAGGACCGGGCACTTCCTATGTTTACCTGGAGTCCCAAACCCAAGGATGCCGGCCCGCAGCAGCTCTCTGCTCCCAGACCCCGTGGGAGAGAGACCTCACCGCCTGGTCAGGTGGGCACTCCTGAGGCTGGAGAGCTGAAGAGACCACCAACACTGCCCACCCCTGCTCACATCCCTGGCCCAAGAGGAAACTGTATACGGCCTCTGGGTGCCCGTGGGGGAGGGCCCAGGAGCGGCAGGACCCCTGCGCCTGAGACACCACCAGAACCTGAAAGGACAGACCAGATAAACAGTTCTCTGCACCCAAATCCCGTGGGAGGGAGAGCTAAACCTTCAGAGTGGCAGACACGCCTGGGAAACCAGAAGAGACTGCACTCTGCACACATCTCTGACGCGAGAGGAAAACACCAAACACCATCTGGAACCCTGGTGCACGGAAGCTCCAGGAAAGAGCAGTGCAGATCTTCCTGGTTGCTGCCGCCACAGAGAGCCCGAGGGCAGCACCCCGTGAGCGAACTTGAGCCTCAGGACCACAGGTAAGACCAACTTTTCTGCTGCAAGTGACCTGCCTGGTGAACTCAAGACACAGGCCCACAGGAACAGCTGAAGACCTGTAGAGAGGAAAAAATACACGCCCGAAAGCAGAACACTCTGTCCCCATAACTGGCTGAAAGAAAACAGGAAAACAGGTCTACAGCACTCCTGACACACAGGCTTATAGGACAGACTAGCCACTGTCAGAAATAGCAGAACAAAGTAACACTAGAGATAATCTGATGGCGAGAGGCAAGCGCAGGAACCCAAGCAACAGAAACCAAGACTACATGGCATCATCGGAGCCCAATTCTCCCACCAAAGCAAACACGGAATATCCAAACACACCAGAAAAGCAAGATCTAGTTTCAAAATCATATTTGATCATGATGCTGGAGGACTTCAAGAAAGATGTGAAGAACTCCCTTAGAGAAACACAAGAAAACATTAATAAGCAAGTAGAAGCCTACAGAGAGGAATCGCAAAAATGCCTGAAAGAATTCCAGGAAATCATAAAACAAGTAGAAGCCCATAGAGAGGAGTCACAAAAATCCCTGAAAGAATTCCAGGAAAACACAATCAAACAGTTGAAGGAATTAAAAATGGAAATAGAAGCACTCAAGAAAGAACACATGGAAACAACCCTGGATATAGAAAACCAAAAGAAGAGACAAGGAGCTGTAGATACGAGCTTCACCAACAGAATACAAGAGATGGAAGAGAGAATCTCAGGAGCAGAAGATTCCATAGAAATCATTGACTCAACTGTCAAAGATAATGTAAAGCGGAAAAAGCTACTGGTCCAAAACATACAGGAAATCCAGGACTCAATGAGAAGATCAAACCTAAGGATAATAGGTATAGAAGAGAGTGAAGACTCCCAGCTCAAAGGACCAGTAAATATCTTCAACAAAATCATAGAAGAAACTTCCCTAACCTAAAAAAAGAAATACCCATAGGCATACAAGAAGCCTACAGAACTCCAAATAGATTGGACCAGAAAAGAAACTCCTCCCGTCACATAATAGTCAGAACACCAAACGCACAAAGTAAAGAAAGAATATTAAAAGCAGTAAGGGAAAAAGGTCAAGTAAAATATAAAGGCAGACCTATCAGAATCACACCAGACTTTTCGCCAGAAACTATGAAAGCCAGAAGATCCTGGACAGATGTCATACAGACCCTAAGAGAACACAAATGCCAGCCCAGGTTACTGTATCCTGCAAAACTCTCGATTAACATAGATGGAGAAACCAAGATATTCCATGACAAAACCAAATTTACACAATATCTTTCTGGAAATCCAGCACTACAAAGGATAATATATGGTAAAGCCGAACATAAGGAGGCAAGCTATTCCCTAGAAGAAGCAAGAAACTAATCGTCTTGGCAACAAAACAAAGAGAAGAAAAGCACACAAACATAACCTCATATCCAAATATGAATATAACAGGAAGCAATAATCACTGTTCCTTAATATCTCTCAACATCAATGGCCTCAACTCCCCAATAAAAAGACATAGATTAACAAACTGGATACACAACGAGGACCCTGCATTCTGCTGCCTACAGGAAACACACCTCAGAGACAAAGACAGACACTACCTCAGAGTGAAAGGCTGGAAAACAACTTTCCAAGCAAATGGTCAGAAGAAGCAAGCTGGAGTAGCCAGTCTAATATCAAATAAAATCAATTTTCAATTAAAAGTCATCAAAAAAAGATAAGGAAGGATACTTCATATTCATCAAAGGAAAAATCCACCAAGATGAACTCTCAATCCTAAATATCTATGCCCAAATACAAGGGCACCTACATACGTAAAAGAAACCTTACTAAAGCTCAAAACACACATTGCACCTCACACAATAATAGTAGGAGATTTCGACACCCCACTCTCATCAATGGACAGATCATTGAAACAGAAATTAAACAGAGACATAGACAGACTAAGAGAAGTCATGAGCCAAATGGACTTAAGGGATATTTATAGAACATTCTATCCTAAAGCAAAAGGATATACCTTCTTCTCAGCTCCTCATGATACGTTCTCCAAAATTGACCATATAATTGGTCAAAAAACGGGCCTCAACAGGTACAGAAAGATAGAAATAATCCCATGCGTACTATCGAACCACTGCGGCCTAAAACTGGTCTTCAATAACAATAAAGGAAGAATGCCCACATATACGTGGAAATTGAACAATGCTCTACTCAATGATAACCTGGTCAAGGAAAAAATAAAGGAAGAAATTAAAGACTTTTTAGAATTTAATGAAAATGAAAGTACAACATACCCAAACTTATGGGACACAATGAAAGCTGTGCTAAGAGGAAAACTCATAGCGCTGAGTGCCTGCAGAAAGAAACAGGAAAGAGCATATGTCAGCAGCTTGACAGCACTCCTAAAAGCTCTAGAACAAAAAGAAGCAAATACACCCAGGAGGAGTAGAAGGCAGGAAATAATCAAACTCAGAGCTGAAATCAACCAAGTAGAAACAAAAAGGACCATAGAAAGAATCAACAGAACCAAAAGTTGGTTCTTTGAGAACATCAACAAGATAGATAAACCCTTAGCCAGACTAACGAGAGGACACAGAGAGTGTGTCCAAATTAACAAAATCAGAAATGAAAAGGGAGACATACCTACAGATTCAGAGGAAATTCAAAAAATCATCAGATCTTACTATAAAAGCCTATATTCAACAAAACTTGAAAATCTGCAGGAAATGGACAGTTTCCTAGACAAATATCAGGTACCGAAGTTAAATCAGGAACAGATAAACCAGTTAAACAACCCCATAACTCCTAAGGAAATAGAAGCAGTCATTAAAGGTCTCCCAACCAAAAAGAGGCCAGGTCCAGACGGGTTATTGCAGAATTCTATCAGACCTTCATAGAAGACCTCATACCAATACTATCCAAACTATTCCACAAAATTGAAACAGATGGAGCACTACCGAATTCCTTCTATGAAGCCACAATTACTCTTATACCTAAACCACACAAGGACGCAACAAAGAAAGAGAACTTCAGACCAATTTCCCTTATGAATATCGATGCAAAAATACTCAATAAAATTCTGGCAAACCAAATCCAAGAGCACATCAAAACAGTCATCCACCATGATCAAGTAGACTTCATCCCAGGCATGCAGGGATGGTTTAATATAAGGAAAACCATCAACGTGATCCATTATATAAACAAACTGAAAGAACAAAACCACATGATCATTTCATTAGATGCTGAGAAAGCATTTGACAAAATTCAACACCCCTTCATGATAAAAGTCCTGGAAAGAATAGGAATTCAAGGCCCATACCTAAACATAGGAAAAGCCATATACAGCAAACCAGTTGCTTACATTAAACTAAATGGAGAGAAACTTGAAGCAATCCCACTAAAATCAGGGACTAGACAAGGCTGCCCACTTTCTCCCTACTTTTTCAATATAGTTCTTGAAGTTCTAGCCAGAGCAATCAGACAACAAAAGGAGGTCAAGGGGATACAGATCGGAAAAGAAGAAGTCAAAATATCACTATTTGCAGATGATATTATAGTATATTTAAGTGATCCCAAAAGTTCCACCAGAGAACTACTAAAGCTGATAAACAACTTCAGCAAAGTGGCTGGGTATAAAATTAACTCAAATAAATCAGTAGCCTTCCTCTACACAAAAGAGAAACAAGCCAAGAAAGAAGTTAGGGAAACAACACCCTTCATTATAGATCCATATAATATAAAGTACCTCAGTGTGACTTTAACCAAGCAAGTAAAAGATTTGTACAATAAGAACTTCAAGACTCTGAAGAAAGAAATTGAAGAAGACCTCAGAAGATGGAAAGATCTCCCATGCTCATGGATTGGCAGGATTAATATAGTAAAAATGGCCATTTTACCAAAAGCAATCTACAGATTCAATGCAATCCCCATCAAAATACCAATCCAATTCTTCAAAGAGTTAGACAGAACAATTTGCAAATTCATCTAGAATAACAAAAAACCCAGGATAGCTAAAACTATCCTCAACAATAAAAGGACTTCAGGGGGAATCACTATCCCTGAACTGAAGCAGTATTACAGAGCAATAGTGATAAAAACTGCATGGTATTGGTACAGAGACAGACAGATAGACCAATGCAACAGAATTGAAGACCCAGAAATGAACCCACACACCTATGGGCACTTGATTTTTGACAAAGGAGCCAAAACCATCAAATGGAAAAAAGATAGCATTTTCAGCAAATGGTGCTGATTCAACTAGAGGTCAACATGCAGATGAATGCAGATCGATCCATCCTTATCACCCTGTACAAAGCTTAAGTCCAAGTGGATCAAGGACCTCCACATCAAACCAGATACACTCAAACTAATAGAAGAAAAATTAGGGAAGCATCTGGAACACATGGGCACTGGAGAAAATTTCCTGAACAAAACACCAATGGCTTATGCTCTAAGATCAAGAATCGACGAATGGGATCTCATAAAACTGCAAAGCTTCTGTAAGGCAAAGGACACTGTGGTTAGGACAAAACGGCAACCAACAGATTGGGAAAAGATCTTTACCAATCCTACAACAGATAGAGGCCTTATATCCAAAATATACAAAGAATTCAAAAAGTTAGACCGCAGGGATACAAATAACCTTATTAAAAAAGGGGTTCACAACAGGAGCCGGATGTAGATCGCTCCTGAGAGGCACAGCCAGAATACAGCAAATACAGAGGCGAATGCCAGCAGCAAACCACTAAACTGAGAAGAGGACCCCCGTTGAAGGAATTAGAGAAAGAACTAGAAGAGCTTGAAGGGGCTCGAGACCCCATATGTACAACAATGCCAAGCAACCAGAGCTTCCAGGGACTAAGCCACTACCTAAAGACTATACATGGACTGACCCTGGACTCTGACCTCATAGGTAGCAATGAATATCCTAGTAAGAGCACCAGTGGAAGGGGAATCCCTGGGTCCTGCTTAGACTGAACCCCCAGTGAACTAGATTGTTGGGGGGAGTGCGACAAGGGGGGGAGGATGGGGAGGGGAACACCCATAAAGAAGGGGAGGGGGGAGGGGGATGTTTGCCCGGAAACCGGGAAAGGGAATAACACTCGAAATGTATATAAGAAATACTTAAGTTAATAAAAAAAAGAAAAAAAAATGGGGTTCAGAGCTAAACAAAGAATTCACAGCTGAGCAATGCCAAATGGCTGAGAAACACCTAAAGAAATGCTCAACATCTTTAGTAATAAGGGAAATGCAAATCAAAACAACCCTGAGATTTCACCTCACACCAGTGAGAATGGCTAAGATCAAAAACTCAGGTGACAGCAGATGCTGGAGAGGATGCGGAGAAAGAGGAACACTCCTCCATTGTTGGTGGGATTGCAGACTGGTACAACCATTCTGGAAATCAGTCTGGAGGTTCCTCAGAAAATTGGACATTGAACTGCCTGAGGATCCAGCTATACCTTTCTTGGGCATATACCCAAAAGATGCCCCAACATATAAAAAGACACGTGCTCCACTATGTTCATCGCAGCCTTATTTATAATAGCCAGAAGCTGGAAAGAACCCAGATGCCCTTCAACAGAGGAATGGATACAGAAAATGTGGTACATCTACACAACGGAATATTACTCAGCTATCAAAAACAATGACTTTATGAAATTCGTAGGCAAATGGTCGGAACTGGAAAATATCATCCTGAGTGAGGTAACCCAATCACAGAAAAACACACATGGTATGCACTCATTGATAAATGGCTATTAGCCCAAATGCTTGAATTACCCGAGATGCCTAGAACAAATGGAACTCAAGACGGATGATCAAAATGTGAATGCTTCACTCCTTCTTTAAAAGGGGAATAAGAATACCCTTGGCAGGGAATAGAGAGGCAAAGATTAAAACAGACACAGAAGGAACACCCATTCAGAGCCTGCCCCACATGTGGCCCATGCATATACAGCCATCCAATTAGACAAGATGGATGAAGCAAAGAAATGCAGGCCGACAGGAGCCAGATGTAGATCGCTCCTGAGAGACACAGCCAGAATACAGCAAATACAGAGGTGAATGCCAGCAGCAAACCACTGAACTGAGAATAGGACCCCCGTTGAAGGAATCAGAGAAAGAACTGGAAGAGCTTGAAGGGGTCGAGACCCCATATGTACAACAATGCCAAGCAACCAGAGCTTCCAGGGACTAAGCCACTACCTAAAGACTATACATGGACTGACCCTGGACTCTGACCTCATAGGTAGCAATGAATATCCTAGTAAGAGCACCAGTGGAAGGGGAATCCCTGGGTCCTGCTTAGACTGAACCCCCAGTGAACTAGATTGTTGGGGGGAGTGCGGCAATGGGGGGAGGATGGGGAGGGGAACACCCACTAAGAAGGGGAGGGGGAGGGGCTAGGGGGATGTTTTCCCAGAAACCGGGAAAGGGAATAACACTCGAAATGTATATAAGAAATACTCAAGTCAATAAAAAAAAATAATTATTTCATTTTCTACTAGGAGAAAACTGCCTTCCCTCATATGCTCTTTCCTCTTCATCAGAGCAGATCGATCACAATTAATGAACTCTGCATGAATGGTTAGCTTTTATCAAGAATTTCTAGAGATGATAATGAAAAATAATTACCAGGTTAACATTCAACCTTGAGTTGAATCCAACAGAGTTGTTTTTAATATCCAAAAGCGTTATAGTTAGACCTAGACATTTTAGTTAGATATTTAGAAAATATATAAAGATTTAATTCAGTTTCTTTAATAAAATTGACCAAACATCTGTCAATACTGGTACTATATAATGTCATATATAAAGAAAGATAACACAGAATAGAACTGCCTCATCATCCAGGGCAGAGTGAGATCAGAAGAGTTACTCTTCTTCGTTGCCTCTGTTGTATCCTTGCCTTTTGTCAATTCATTTATAAACATTATTGGCCCCTTTTCACAGTTTGTATATTTCTTTCATATGACTTTGTATAGATTAATAGTTCAAGTACCATCAGTAAGTGATTTTTATTATATTGTCACTACCTAGACCTTACTTAAGCTACAAATTCTAATACTATATTCATTGCATACTTCCTTCTAATAAGTTTTCATGAGATACTGAACTTAAATTTCCTACTCTTACAGCAATACTTTTTCTTCTACAGCTTCTTGAATGCATTCATGGTCTTCATCCCTGCCACCACTGTTTTTTATTTGGGTTATTATTAACTTTGTGGATTAGAAGTTCCTTGCAGTTTCATACCACCTCCAGCCCAATTCTTTATTCCATTTTCATGAGAATAATCTGTTCAAATGAAAATTGTGTCTTTAAAACTTACTATGTCAAAATACTCTTTTCAAACAGATACCTTGACAATTAATTTTGGTTTGTTTTGTTTTTTTTTTACATTTTCACATGTGTAAAAAATGCATTCTGGTTACTTTCCTCCTACCCTGGCCATTTTGCCTTCTTTACAAATCTGATAGGTCTTGTTTTTATTATCATATTTCTCCAGGACTTTTTGGTTTCCTGTTTAATATTTTGGATGACCCAGTGTTCATCCAAACTTTCTTTGTATTCTTTGTCCATTGGTTGGAATATTCTGTTTTATCAAAGCTAGTTGATCTATAATATATTTTAGCTCTGAAGTCTCATTATGGTAGTTTGGGAGACCTCCCTAGATATGAGAGAGGAAAGTTCAAACCCCTGCTATTATTGTGTCAGAGCCTATGTGGTTTGTCGTTGTTGTTGTTTTTACCATGCAACATTTGTTTTATGAAATTAGGGGCTCCTTTTTAATCTCTTCTGGTTAGTTTTGGTTTGAAGTCTACTTTATCACTATCGGTATAGCTAAACTTGCTTGTGTTTCTGTTTGTAGTCCTTTTCTATATGAGTTTTGAGGAGTTGCTGAATTTTACCTGTACATTCACTTTTTTTAATCTTTTGTCAAGGTTTTGGATAGATTTCCTTAATCCGTGTATGACTTTGTTTGAATCTTCTATATGACCATTAATTCTTTTGTTATATATATATATATATATATATATATATATATATATATATATATAAGTTAATTAGTTAGTTAGTTAGTTAATTAGTTAGTTAGTTAGTTAGTTTCACACTCCAGATTTTATTCTCCTCCCGGTCTACCCCCTGAGAGTTCCACATCCTATTCTTCCTCCCCATCCCCACCCTACCCCCTGCATACCTTCCCCAGCCCCATCTCCACAAGGATGTCCCCACCCCACCCCTGCTCCAGACTCTAAACTTCCTGGGTCTGCAGTCTCCTGAGGGTCAGGTGCATCTTCTCTGAGCCCAGACCCAGGAGTCCTCCGCTGTCTATGTGTTGGAGACCTCATCTCAGCTGGTGTATGCTGCCTGGTTGGTGATCCAGTGTCTGAGAGATCTCAGGGGTCTAGGTTGATTAAGACTGCTGGTCCTCCTACAGGGTTGCCCTCCTCCTTAGCTTCCACCAGTTTTGTCCTAATTCAACCAGAGGGGTCAGCAGCTTCTGTTCATTGGTTGGGTGCACATATCTACATCTGACTCTTTCAGCTGCTTGTTGGGTCTTTTGGAGGACAGTCGTGATAGGTCCCTTTTTGTGAGTGCCCCATAGCTCCAGTAATGGTGTCAGAACCTGGGTCCTTCCCTTGAGCTGGACCTGTCACTGGACCGTCTTTTTCTCAGGCTCTTCTCCATTTCCATCCCTGCATTTCTTTCAGACAGGAAGAACTATGGATCAGAACTTTGACTGTGGGATAACAACCCCATCCCTCACTTGATGCACTGTCTTTCTACTGGAGATGGATTCAATAAGTTCCCTTTCCCCACTATAGGGCCTTTCATCTAGGGTCCCCCTCTTTGAGTCCCCACTATAGGGCCTTTCATCTAGGGTCCCCCTCTTTGAGTCCCCACTATAGGGCCTTTCATCTAGGGTCCCCCTCTTTGAGTCCTGAGAGTTTCTCACTTCCCAGGTCTCTAGTACATTCTAGAGGATCCTCCCAACCTCCTTCCTCCCGAGGTCCTCTGTTTCCATTCTTTCTGCTGACCTTTAAGGCTTCAGTCTTTTCCCTCACCCAATACCAAATCATGTTCCCCTCTCCCCCGACCCCCATTCCTTTTCCCTCCCCTCCCCCCACCTTGTGATTGCTTGCTTCTCCCTCCCAAGTGGTACTGAGGCATCCTTACTTGGACCCTCCAGCTTGTTGGCCTTTTTGAGTTCTGTGGACTGTATCTTGGATATTCTGTACTTTATTATTTTTTTTTTGGCTAATATCCACTTGTTAGTGAGAACATACCATGCATGTCCTTTTGGGTCTTAGTTACCTCACTCAGGATGACATTTTCTAGTTCCATCCATTTGCCTGCAAAACTCAGGATCTCCTTGTTCTTAATAGCGGAAGCACATTTCTGTATCCATTCTTCCATCATGGGACGTCTGGGCTGTTTCCAGCTTCTGGCTATCACAAATAAGGCCACTATGAACACAGTGGAACACGTGTCCTTGTGGCATGGTAGGGCATCTTTTGGGTATATTTCCAAGAGTGGTATTTCTGGGTGTTTAGATAGGTCTATTTAAATATTCTTAGTTTTTCCTTTCTTTTTAAGGTACCTTATTCTGTTTTCAATATGTGTGCCTTATTTGTTATAGATTATTTAGTAGTCTTTTTATTCACTGTCAATGTTAATACTGTTAAACTCCTGAATATAAGCAATGGAAATATACTATATTTAAAATTAAAAGGAAATTTAAGAAGGACCAGTATCAAAATCTTTCATCTTTTCGGGTCAGTGAGCCAGCTAAGTTGATAAGAGGTCTTGCTGCCAAGTCTGAAGACCTAAGTTTGATTCCCTAGAACCCACATGATAGGAGAGAATCAACTCCTACCGGTGCTATTGACTTCCAAAAGCATTCATGCAGTATAACACATATATACAGTAACACAAACTAAATAAATAAGTGTAAAAAAATTAAACACAATGCCTTCGCTTTATTCCTAAAGAAATGAGCCAATGTTGTAGAAGTTAGGGATTATTTTAAAGTATGTACTACGTGATTATAAAATATCCTAGAGTATATTCCCCTGTGGAGCGTAGGGCAAGTTGAAGGATGGTAATTAAGGAGGTTGCTACTACCAACAGGAGAGATAGGAAAAGCACTTGATTTCATGCCTGACAACCTGAGTTTGAGTCCTGGGATCCCCATGTAGACACAGAGGCTGGATTCCTGCAGTTGTCCTCTAACCTCCATGCACATGGTTTGTGCACTCACATACACACGCAGAAGCAAATGAACAAATAGTAAAGAATAGAACTAAAAGTCTTCACTGGCTCCTGATTCAAACAATTTTCTGTGACTTCAAAAACATTTGGGAAACTTTTAAAAACCATTTCATACATAGAAATGAATATATTAACAATTAAACTGTAGTGGTAAAATAAACCTTATATTTTATGATATGAATCACTACATTTTCACTTGCTTACCATATTGGCAGGTAATGAGTATTTTAGATGGAAAAGTGCAAATGCATCTACTAGCACTTTGAATAAACGATATGTTTTATCTCATAAATATAGGCACTTTATTGTATTATTCCATATACAGAATTTCAGGATTAGGCATAAATCATAATCTTGCTTGTATTTTCCAAAGGATATCTATCTGAACCCATTAAGTCTTTCTGAGCCTATACATATGAAACCTGTAATATTTAAATAAGCTGTACAATGAACCAAAATTTTGACTAGTCTTTAAAGGGAAGAAATGGAAAAGAAATTGTATTGAAATAGCCATTGGGTCATTGAACATATTAAATGTTTTACTGTCTGATAAATAATCAGTTTTAAATGCTAAATTCTAAAAATATGTAGCAGGGGAGATGAGGAACTGGGGATAGCCACCAGAGGTCCCAGACACCAGGGAAACGTGAGGCTCCCAGGAACCAGTGTGGATGACTTTAGCTGAAGGGCACAGAGAAGGAGGCAGTAGATCCTAAAGAGACCTCCTTCAGCAGATAGGCACGACCCCTGTTGAGGGATGGGGACACCAACCCATCTCAAAGTTTTTAACCCAGAAATATTCCTGTCCAAAGGAAGAACAGGGACAAAAAACAGAACAGAGACTGAAGGAAGGGCCAACCAGGGACTGCCCCACCTGGGGATCCATTATGTCTGGAGACCCCAAACCCAACACTGTTGTTGTGGTCAAGAGGCCCTTGCTGAAAGGAGCCTAGTGTGGTGGTTCCTGAGGAAGTCGGTCCAGCAACTGACCAATGCGGATGTGGATGCTTGGAGCCAACCATCAGACCAAGCTCAGGGAATCTAGTGAGGGAGCTGGCGGAAGGACTGGAGGAGCAGAAGGAGATTGCAACCCCACTGGAAAAACAGCCTAGGCTGCCTGACCACCCAGTTCTCCCAGAGTCTAGACCACCAACCAAGGAGTGTACCTGGAGGGATACATATGTAGCAGAGGATGGACTTGCCCGACACCAACAGGAGGGTTGGCCCTTGGTCCAGGGGAGTCTTGATGCCCCAGCACAGAGGGATGCTGGAGCAGTGGGGTGGGAGAGAGTGGTGGGTAGAGGAGCACTCTCATACAGGCAAAGGGGAGGGTGGAGGGCAGATGTGGGAATGAGGGGCTGCAGTTTGCTTAGTTAAAAGCACTGTGTCCTTCCAGGGAACCCAGATTCAATTCACAGCACTCACATGGTAGCACAACTTTAAAACTTCAGGCTCAGTAGTTGCCAAGAATGCAAATGACCATAAACATACATGCAGGAAAAAGAACTATATACATTAATATTAATTTGCTATTTTATTTATTTTATTTTTGAGATTCTGAGATTACAATATTTCCCCCTTCTCTTTCCTCACTCCAAACCCTCCCATACTCCCTGCCTTGTTCAATTTCAAACTCATAAATGATGTATAAAGTAAAATAAAATTCAATTAAGAAACTGGAAAAGCATGAGGACATGAGAAGCAAAAGAAAGACAAAGTGTTGGATTAGCTTCTTTGTAGATCTTCTAATGTTAGAGTCTGTCAGCTGGAGGGTGGCATTTGAATTTCAGTTTATCTGTTATTCCATTTAGGCTAATACTGGGCCTAGAGGGTCAGATGTAGAAGCTTATTAATGTATAAGGAGCCTCTGTTGGCCACACCTGGGCTGGCCATCTTCTACACTTCCTAGAGTTTTCAACTTGTACACTCCAGTATGACTAATGTTTTAATCAGAGGCATATGTTCCAATTGCATTAGAAATTATTAAAACAAACACAACTTTGAAATTTATACATTCATAACAATGTCTAAGCTTTCATAATATACTCAACTTTAAATATGCTGAGGAAGATACTATATGACATTATTTCTAGGACTACATGAACAAACATCTACATATCCCACATAGGGAATCAATGACAAACCAAAGTAGGGATACCACCAAAGTTTTATTGGGGTTACTTATAAGAATATGGGTGAGAGGTTACTTACAGGAGCAGAAGTGACTAAAGATAATCAAATCATAAAAAGCACAATCACTGGTGACAGCTCACAGAGGCTGGAAACCTGGAAAGCACTGCATAACCTGCAGGCAGCTCCCAGGTGGGAGGGTGTCTTTTCCAGGAAGTCTGGCTTGTCTCTGCTTCTTCCAAGCAGCTCAACTGGCATGAGTCTCTTTGCAGCTCGGTTAGTTTCAGTCTCCTTCAGGCCATTCTACTGGTTGAGAGACTCTCAGCAGCCCTTACTGCTTAGAGATGGGCTAGTATATCTGGTCCATTTCAGAATCTTTCTAGAACTTTAAAGGTTCTTACTTCCTGAACTTAATAAGTCCCTCCCAAGTGGGATTGAGGCATCCTCACTTGGGCCCTTCAGCTTGTTAACCTTCTTCAGTTCTGTGGACTGTATCCTGGGTATTCTGTACTTTTTTGGTTAATATCCACTTATTAGTGAGAACATACCATGCATGTCCTTTTGGGTCTGAGTTACCTCACTCAGGATGATATTTTCTAGATCCATCCATTTGCCTGCAAAACTCAGGATGTCCTCATTCCTAATAGCTGAGTGGTATTCCATTGTATAAATGAACCACATTTTCTGTATCCATTCTTCTGCCATGGGACATGTGGGTTGTTCCCAGCTTCTTGCTATCATAAACAAGGCCACCATGAACATAGTGAAACATGTTCCTCTGTGGCATGGTGGGGTATCTTTTGGGTATATATATGCCCAAGAATAGTATAGCTGGGTCTTCAGGTAGATCTATTTCAAGTTTTCTGGATATTTCCAGATTGATTTCCAGAGTGGCTGTACCAGTTTGCAATCCCACTAGCAATGGAGGGGTGTTCCTCTTTCTCCATCCTCATCAACATATGCTGTCACCTGAGGATTTGATCTTAGCCTTTCTGATTAGTGTAGGGTATATTCTCAGGGTCGTTTTTATTTGCATTTCTCTTATCACAGAGGACTATCTCTATGAACATTTCTCTAGGTGCTTCTCAGCCATTCAAGATTCCTCTGTTGTGAATTCTGTTTGGTTCTTTATAGATGGATAAACAAAAATATTCTAGGACATAACCAAAATCAAACAGTATCTATCTACCAACCCAGCCCTACAGAGGATTCTGGAAAACTCCAACACAATGAGGGTACCTACACTAAAGAAAAACATGATAATAATCATTTCACAACAAAATCAAAAGGAATCACATGCATCCTACTTACAACTGACATAACAAGAACTAACAATTATCTGCCTTTAACATCTCTCAATATTCATAGACTCAGTTCACCTACAAAAAGACATAAGTTAACAAACTGTAAATGCAAACAGGATCCAGCATTTTTCTGGGTTTTGGGGTTTTTCTTTATTCATTCATTTATTTTTTTTTTTGAGAGTCAGATAGGATAGCGAGTTGTCTTAAAGTGAGCTGAATTACAAAGCACACACAGCTTTAACTTGGATTTTACGTTTACTTAGGGCAGTGATTCTCAACCTTCTTAATGCTGTGACCCTTTTTTTTTTAATTTATTTAATACGTAATAATAATTCTTTGGTTTCCGGGCAAACATCCCCCCCTCCCCTTCCTTATGGGTGTTCCCCTCCCAACCATCCCCCCATTGCCGCCCTCCCCCCAACAGTCTAGTTCACTGGGGGTTCAGTCTTAGCAGGACCCAGGGCTTCCCCTTCCACTGGTGCTCTTACTAGGATATTCATTGCTACCTATGAGGTCAGAGTCCAGGGTCAGTCCATGCATGGTCTCTAGGTAGTGGCTTAGTCCCTGAAAGCTCTGGTTGCTTGGCATTGTTGTACATATGGGGTCTCGAGCCCCTTCAAGCTCTTCCAGTTCTTTCTGTGATTCCTTCAACGGGGGTCCTCTTCTCAGTTTAGTGGTTTGCTGCTGGCATTCGCCTTTGTATTTGCTGTATTCTGGCCGTGTCTCTCAGGAGCGATCTACATCCGGCTCCTCTCTGTCTGCACTTCTTTGCTTCATCAATCTTGTCTAATTGGGTGACAGTATATGTATGGGCCACATGTGGGGCAGGCTCTGAATGGGAGTTCCTTCAGTCTCTGTTTTAATCTTTGCCTCTCTCTTCCCTGCCAAGGGTATTCTTGTTCCCCTTTTAGAGAAGCAGTGAAGCATTCACATTTTGATCATCCGTCTTGAGTTTCATTTGTTCTAGGCATCTAGGGTAATTCAAGCATTTGGGCTAATAGCCACTTATCAGTGAGTGCATACCATGTATGCCTTTCTGTGTTTGGGTTAGCTCACTCAGGATGATATTTTCCAGATCCAACCATTTGCCTACGAATTTCATAAAGCCGTTGTTTTTGATAGCTGAGTAATATTCCATTGTGTAGATGTACCACATTTTCTGTATCCATTCCTCTGTTGAAGGGCATCTGGGTTCTTTCCATTTTCTGGCTATTATAAATAAGGCTGCGATGAACATAGTGGAGCACGTGTCTTTTTTATATGTTGGGGCATCTTTTGGGTATATGCCCAAGAAAGGTATAGCTGGATCCTCAGGCAGTTCAATGTCCAATTTTCTGAGGAACCTCCAGACTGATTTCCAGAATGGTTTTACCACTCTGCAATCCCACCAACAATGGAGGAGTGTTCCTCTTTCTCCGCATCCTCGCCAGCATCTGCTGTCACCTGAGTTTTTGATCTTAGCCATTCTCACTGGTGTGAGGTGAAATCTCAGGGTTGTTTTGATTTGCATTTCCCTTATGACTAAAGATGTTGAACATTTCTTTAGGTGTTTCTCAGCCATTCGGCATTCCTCAGCTGTGAATTCTTTGTTTACCTCTGAACCCCATTTTTAATAGGGTTATTTGTCTCCCTGCGGTCTAACTTCTTGAGTTCTTTGTATATTTTGGATATAAGGCCTCTATCTGTTGTAGGATTGGTAAAGATCTTTTCCCAATCTGTTGGTTGCCGTTTTGTCCTAACCACAGTGTCCTTTGCCTTACAGAAGCTTTGCAGTTTTATGAGATCCCATTTGTCAATTCTTGATCTTAGAGCATAAGCCATCGGTGTTTTGTTCAGGAAATTTTTTCCAGTGCCCATGTGTTCTAGATGCTTCCCTAGTTTTTCTTCTATTAGTTTGAGTGTGTCTGGTTTGATGTGGAGGTCCTTGATCCACTTGGACTTAAGCTTTGTACAGGGTGATAAGCATGGATTGATCTGCATTCTTCTACATGTTGCCCTCCAGTTGAACCAGCACCATTTACTGAAAATGCTATCTTTTTTCCATTGGATGGTTTTGGCTCCTTTGTCAAAAATCAAGTGACCATAGGTGTGTGGGTTCATTTCTGGGTCTTCAATTCTATTCCATTGGTCTATCTGTCTGTCTCTGTACCAATACCATGCACTTTTTATCACTATTGCTCTGTAATACTGCTTGAGTTCAGGGATAGTGATTCCCCCTGAAGTCCTTTTATTGTTGAGGATAGTTTTAGCTATCCTGGGTTTTTTGTTATTCCAGATGAATTTGCAAATTGTTCTGTCTAACTCTTTGAAGAATTGGATTGGTATTTTGATGGGGATTGCATTGAATCTGTAGATCGCTTTTGGTAAAATGGCCATTTTTACTATATTAATCCTGCCAATCCATGAGCATGGGAGATCTTTCCATCTTCTGAGGTCTTCTTCAGTTTCTTTCTTCAGTGTCTTGAAGTTCTTATTGTACAGATCTTTTACTTGCTTGGTTAAAGTCACACCGAGGTACTTTATATTATTTGGGTCTATTATGAAGGGTGTCGTTTCCCTAATTTCTTTCTCGGCTTTTTTCTCTTTTGTGTAGAGGAAGGCTACTGATTTATTTGAGTTAATTTTATACCCAGCCACATTGCTGAAGTTGTTTATCAGCTTTAGTAGTTCTCTGGTGGAACTTTTGGGATCACTTAAATAAACTATCATATCATCTGCAAATAGTGATATTTTGACTTCTTCTTTTCCGATCTGTATCCCCTTGACCTCCTTTTGTTGTCTGATTGCTCTGGCTAGAACTTCAAGAACTATATTGAATAAGTAGGGAGAGAGTGGGCAGCCTTGTCTAGTCCCTGATTTTAGTGGGATTGCTTCAAGTTTCTCTCCATTTAGTTTAATGTTAGCAACTGGTTTGCTGTATATGGCTTTTACTATGTTTAGGTATGGGCCTTGAATTCCTATTCTTTCCAGGACTTTTATCATGAAGGGGTGTTGAATTTTGTCAAATGCTTTCTCAGCATCTAATGAAATGATCATGTGGTTTTGTTCTTTCAGTTTGTTTATATATTGGATCACGTTGATGGTTTTCCGTATATTAAACCATCCCTGCATGCCTGGGATGAAGCCTACTTGATCATGGTGCATGATTGTTTTGATGTGCTCTTGGATCCGGTTTGCCAGAATTTTATTGAGTATTTTTGCGTCGATATTCATAAGGGAAATTGGTCTGAAGTTCTCTTTCTTTGTTGGGTCTTTGTGTGGTTTAGGTATAAGAGTAATTGTGGATTCATAGAAGGAATTCGGGAGTGATCCATCTGTTTCAATTTTGTGGAATACTTTGGATAATATTGGTATGAGGTCTTCTATGAAGGTTTGATAGAATTCTGCACTAAACCAGTCTAGACCTGGGCTCTTTTTGGTTGGGAGACCTTTAATGACTGCTTCTATTTCCTTAGGAGTTATGGGGTTGTTTAACTGGTTTATCTGTTCCTGATTTAACTTCGGTACCTGATATTTGTCTAGGAAACTGTCCATTTCCTGCAGATTTTCAAGTTTTGTTGAATATAGGCTTTTATACTAAGATCTGATGATTTCTTGAATTTCCTCTGAATCTGTAGGTATGTCTCCCTTTTCATTTCTGATTTTGTTAATTTGGACACACTCTCTGTGTCCTCTCGTTAGTCTGGCTAAGGGTTTATCTATCTTGTTGATTTTCTCAAAGAACCAACTTTTGGTTCTGTTGATTCTTTCTATGGTCCTTTTTGTTTCTACTTGGTTGATTTCAGCTCTGAGTTTGATTATTTCCTGCCTTCTACTCCTCCTGGGTGTATTTGCTTCTTTTTGTTGTAGAGCTTTTAGGTGTGCTGTCAAGCTGGTGACATATGCTCTTTCCTGTTTCTTTCTGCAGGCCCTCAGAGCTATGAGTTTTCCTCTTAGCACAGCTTTCATTGTGTCCCATAAGTTTGGGTATGTTGTACCTTCATTTTCATTAAATTCTAAAAAGTTTTTAATTTCTTTCTCTATTTCTTCCTTGACTAGGTTATCATTGAGTAGAGCATTGTTCAATTTCCACGTATATGTGGGCATTCTTCCCTTATTGTTATTGAAGACCAGTTTTAGGCCTTGGTGGTCTGATAGCACGCATGGGATTATTTCTATCTTTCTGTACCTGTTGAGGCCCGTTTTTTGACCAACTATATTGTCAATTTTGGAGAAAGTACCATGCGGAGCTGAGAAGAAGGTATATCCTTTTGCTTTAGGATAGAATGTTCTATAAATATCTGTTAAGTCCATTTGGCTCATGACTTCTCTTAGTCTGTCTACGTCTCTGTGTAATTTCTGTTTCCATGATCTGTCCATTGATGAGAGTGGGGTGTTGAAATCTCCCACTATTATTGTGTGAGGTGCAATGTGTGTTTTGAGCTTTAGTAAGGTTTCTTTTACGTATGTAGGTGCCCTTGTATTTGGGGCATAGATATTTAGGATTGAGAGTTCATCTTGGTGGATTTTTCCTTTGATGAATATGAAGTGTCCTTCCTTATCTTTTTTGATGACTTTTAATTGAAAATTGATTTTATTTGATATTAGAATGGCTACTCCAGCTTGCTTCTTCTGACCATTTGCTTGGAAAGTTGTTTTCCAGCCTTTCACCCTGAGGTAGTGTCTGTCTTTGTCTCTGAGGTGTGTTTCCTGTAGGCAGCAGAATGCAGGGTCCTCGTTGCGTATCCAGTTTGTTAATCTATGTCTTTTTATTGGGGAGTTGAGGCCATTGATGTTGAGAGATATTAAGAAATAGTGATTATTGCTTCCTGTTATATTCATATTTGGATGTGAGGTTATGTTTGTGTGCTTTTCTCCTCTTTGTTTTGTTGCCAAGACGATTAGTTTCTTGCTTCTTCTAGGGTATAGCTTGCCTCCTTATGTTGGGCTTTACCCTTTATTATCCTTTGTAGTGCTGGATTTGTAGAAAGATATTGTGTAAATTTGGTTTTGTCATGGAATATCTTGGTTTCTCCATCTATGTTAATTGAGAGTTTTGCAGGATACAGTAACCTGGGCTGGCACTTGTGTTCTCTTAGGGTCTGTATGACATCTGTCCAGGATCTTCTGGCCTTCATAGTTTCTGGCGAAAAGTCTGGTGTGATTCTGATAGGTCTGCCTTTATATGTTACTTGACCTTTTTCCCTTACTGCTTTTAATATTCTTTCTTTATTTCGTGCGTTTGGTGTTTTGACTATTATGTGACGGGAGGTGTTTCTTTTCTGGTCCAATCTATTTGGAGTTCTATAGGCTTCTTGTATGCCTATGGGTATCTCTTTTTTTAGGTTAGGGAAGTTTCTTCTATGATTTTCTTGAAGATATTTATTGGTCCTTTGAGCTGGGAGTCTTCACTCTCTTCTATACCTATTATCCTTAGGTTTGATCTTCTCATTGATTCCTGGATTTCCTGTATGTTTTGGACCAGTATCTTTTTCTGCTTTACATTATCTTTGACAGTTGAGTCAATGATTTCTAGGGAATCTTCTGCTCCCGAGATTCTCTCTTCCATCTCTTGTATTCTGTTGGTGAGGCTTCTATCTACAGCTCCTTGTCTCTTCTTTTGATTTTCTATATCCAGGGTTGTCTCCATGTGTTCTTTCTTGATTGCTTCTATTTCCATTTTTAATTCCTTCAACTGTTTGATTGTGTTTTCCTGGAATTCTTTCAGGCATTTTTGTGATTCTTCTCTGTAGGCTTCTACTTGTTCTCTAAGGGAGTTCTTCACGTCTTTCTTGAAGTCCTCCAGCATCATGATCAAATATGATTTTGAAACTAGATCTTGCTTTTCTGGTGTGTTTGGATATTCCATGTTTATTTTGGTGGGAGAATTGGGCTCCGATGATGCCATGTAGTCTTGGCTTTTGTTGCTTGGGTTCCTGCGCTTGCCTCCTGCCATCAGATTATCTCTAGTGTTACTTTGTTCTGCTATTTCTGACAGTAGCTAGACTGTCCTATAAGCCTGTGTGTCAGAAGTGCTGTAGTCCTGTTTTCCTGTTTTCTTTCAGCCAGTTATGGGGACAGAGTGTTCTGCTTTCGGGCTTGTAGTTTTTCCTCTCTACAGGTCTTTAGCTGTTCCTGTGGGCCTGTGTCTTGAGTTCACCAGGCAGGTCACTTGCAGAAGAAAAGTTGGTCCTACCAGAGGTTCCGAGGCTCAAGTGTGCTCGTGGGGTACTGCCTACGTCCTCTCCGCGGCGGCAGCAACCGAGGAGATCTGCGCTGCTCTTTCCAGGAGCCTCAGTGCACCAGGGTTCCAGATGGCGTTTGGTGTTTTCCTCTAGCGTCCGAGATGTGTGTGCAGAGTACAGTCTCTTCTGGTTTCCCAGGCGTGTCTGCCTCTCTGAAGGTTTAGCTCTCCCTCCCACGGGATTTGGGTGCAGAGAACTGTTTATCCGGTCTGTTTCCTTCAGGTTCCGGCAGTGTCTCAGGCGCAGGGGTCCTGCCGCTCCTGGGCCCTCCCCTACGGGAACCCAGAGGCCTTATACAGTTTCCTCTTGGGCCAGGGATGTGGGCAGGGGTGGGCAGTGTTGGTGGTCTCCTCCGCTCTGCAGCCTCAGGAGTGCCCACCTGACCAGGCAGTGAGGTCTCTCTCCCACGGGGTTTGGGAGCAGAGAGCTGCTGCGGGCCGGGATCCGCAGGTGTGCCTGGGTTTTGGTTTTTAAGACAGGGTTTCACTATATAGCCCTGGCTTTCCTGGAACTCATTCTGTAGACCTGGCTGCCTTTGAAGTCCAAAAGATCTACTACCCTCTTCCTCCTGAGTCCTGGAATTAAGGTCGTGTACCACCACCACCCAGCTAGACATTAATAATTAATATTTAAGATGCCAGCAAATACATTTTCTTAGTACGTAAGTAGGTGTAGAGCTTGTATCTTGACCACCACAGGCCAAACCATTCCTGGAGGCTAACTGTGACACTGACTCAGTATTAATAACCACCTTAAAACTTCTGGTTCATTTAGAAACTGATATTATAACAAGGTTTGGTGGCTTATACCTCTAATTATTCAATTCTGAGATGAAATAGGGGAAATTCTGAGACTTAAATAAAGTTTAAGTCTATCCTGGGCTACACAGGAAAAAATGTATAAATTGGAATCAGACCTATGGTCTCATTACATTCCTTGTCTTAGAAAGCATAGATGAAGAAGAGATTTAACCTCCTGGAAATACATGAAGATAAAATCTACCAGATTCCCCCTTCAGTTCAAGATTCAGTGTTTAAAAAGTAAGAGTCAGAATCTCTATGAATTAGAGTACCAAAGTAAAAAGTCTCTGTACTCTAGGTCCTAAGTCTCAAAAGCAATAGGCTTTCAGTGGCTGAAGTCAAACCCCAGTGGAAACAATGAGATGTTATAAAGTATGCAAGTGCCTCATACCAATCAAATTCTGGCACATGCCTTGATTGTAAGGTCCAAAATTCACTAAAGAATTTAAAAAGTTACTCATGAATCCATTTGAATTACACCATACATTATTGATACACTAATTGTCATTAAATCACTTGAGTTAATAAAGCCAAAATCAAAGGTTTAAATTCAATTTAAATAATTGGGAAGCTCCTTCCTTTTCTTAGATTTCTCCTTTCATGGCAGAAATCTTCTAAGAGTGGCATGTTTATTGTATTAAAGCTAAAATTGGAAACTGTTGCCAAAAGCTATAACAGAGTGAATAAAAAACAAAAACTAACATTTTAAAGTAACAGTTCATATTTTCTTGTACATCCTTCTAGATATATATTTATGTTAATATAGTTTAAAATTATATAGTATACTATATATAATTTACATGTTTAAAAGTATATCTTTTTAAGAATTTTATCTGTCCATGAATATTTTTTCCATTTTTATTAAATTGGGTATTTCTTATTTACATTTCAAATGTTATTCCCTTTCCCGGTTTCCTGTTCATCAGCCCCCCCAGCCCCTCCCCCTCCCCTTCTATATCCATCCCCCATTACCACACCCCCTCAGCAATCCCCTACACTGGGGGTCCAGCCTTGGCAGGACCAAGGGCTTCCCCTTCCACTGGTGCCCCAACAAGGCTATTCACTGCTACCTATGCATTTGAACCCCAGGGTCAGTCCATGTATAGTCTTTGTGTAGTGGCTTAGTCCCTGGAAGCTCTGGTTGGTTGGCATTGTTGTTCATATGGGGTCTCGAGCCCCTTCAGCTCTTTCAGTCCCTTCTCTAATTCCTTCAACAGGGGTCCCGTTCTCAGTTCAGTGATTTGCTGCTAGCATTGACCTCTGAGACATTTGTAGCATTTGACATGTTCTGGCTGTGTCTATAAATGTCACTTTAGTCCCATATTTTATCATAAGATTGATGTCTCTGTTTACGTCAATGTATTACTAGTCTTTTGGTTTCTTTCTATATTTACTAATGCAAGCAACTCTGAAATAAAGATCTCCATGAAGATATAATAATAGCAAGGAAATTTCTGTGTCTATTAATATGAAAATGTTTAAATTTGGTTTTCCTTTAGAAGAATATACTTGACTTCTCAAAGGATTCATGATATATCTTCTAAGCTTATCTTTTCTAACTGTATAGCAATTCATATTTAGACAATTGCTGTAAATATTACTAAAAATTGACCATATGTGATCTAGACACCAGGATGCACCTCTTCTTTCTGCCTACTGTCTCTTGGGATGGAAATCAGAATGTCTACCTGAGCCCATTGACAAGATGTGACACAGGCATTGTGCCCAGCTTATTTGTGAATGACTGAGTACCCATTGCCTCCATTATTCATGTTTCTTTCTTTTCTTTCAGATGGAATGGGGCGAGTCCTTGCTCAAGATGTGTATGCAAAAGACAACCTACCCCCATTCCCAGCATCAGTAAAAGATGGCTATGCTGTTCGAGGTAAATATGTTGGTTTTTTAAAGAGTCATCAGACTCATACTCTATTTTTCTACATTTTTTTCTCTGTCCACATTCCTGATTACTGTTGTATCTATCCCCAAGTAATTGTCAAAATTACTTCACTTACCTGCTAATCTGTACCTATATTTTTTGAAACAATCTTGATTAATATTCTGTAGGGAAAGTATTATATAGTCCTATGAAAATTCTTTATTGTAAATATATACATAGAGGTCAAATTAAAAACACCACAAACCCTGAGTTCTCTGGTACCACAAAACCAAAAAATACTGTTACTGTAGCTTATGCTTTTAGCCCCCACATATCAGAAAGCAGACAGCTTTGATCTGGAAGTCTGCATGTTTTCTAGTTGGATACAGCTATAGGTTCTAGGGAACATGAGCAGATTCCTAGCACTCAGATTAAATGTAAAAGTCTTTCTCTTGGTTTAAACTTAAACATCAGTAAAGGATTTCATGAAACACAGGCATGAAATTAATTCTCTCTGGAAGACACCATGTATCAGAGTTCTGGAACTCCGGATGCTACTATCCTCAGAGCTCATACCCTCAGAGTTGCCAAAAATTGTGTAAAACTTAAAAGCAAATAATAAATAACAGTTACCTGCCTAAAACCTGATCTGATAACCCAGGATAAGATTTAACTAGCTTGCTTGAAAACTCTTATTTGATATTTTTCCTTTGTTTTTCTGTGTACAATATATTTTAAAATAGGAATATACTATGATTCCACTGATCTAATTAGCATATGTATTGTTTCATATAATTATTTCCTCTGATGAGAATATTCAAAATCAATTTTCTTAGCAATTTTCAAAAATTAATACATTATTTTTGTGTTATTGGCTATTAATTCAAATAAAAAATAATCTAAAAATATTTCCCACCTTTTCAGGGTTATTTAAGAATACAGTTACTTTTTTATTTAAATTTTTCTATACAATATATTTTGGTCATGTTTTCCTCGCCTCCAGCTCCTACCAGATCCTACCCACCTCTCTATCCACCCAACTTTATGTTCTTTTTCTTTTCAAAAAAAAAAATCCAAAAAAAAAATTAAAACAAACAAGCAAAAGACCAATAAGACACAAAATACCAAATGAAACAAAAGGTTTCAAAAAAGCTACTGACTATTATGTGTTGGTCAACTACTCTGGGCATAGGACCTGCCATGTAGTACGGTTAATATACCCAATGATGCTTCATTAAAGAAAACTCATTTTGGGGTTGGGAATTTAGCTCAGTGGTAGAGCACTTGCCTAGCAAGCACAAGGCCCTGGGTTTGGTCCCCAGCTCCGAAAAAAAGAAAAGAAAAAAAAAAAAAAACAAAGAAAACTCATTTTTCCCTTTGTCCACGGCGATCAATTATAAATATCTTCTTGATTCAGTCGTGGAATCCCATCTAGCTGTGAGTTGTGTAGTCTAGTGTATTTATGTCTGTGTACATCAGTACTTTTGTATCTAGAAGATACTATTTCCCTGGACTCTTAATCGCCTCAGGCTCTTAAAATCTTTCTGCATTCTCTTCTCCATAGCTCCCTGAGCCCTGAGGGGAAGGGTTTGATGAAGACACCACATTTGGTCTTCATATCATGTAAATATTTTGCCTTTTACTGACATGTATTTTGAGATTCAGTTTTAATAAATCAGTATTCCAGGAATTCTCAGAAATTTTGAAAGTATTATTATTTTAAAAATATTTCTAACAATCTTCATGCTCTGTTATTTAGATAGCTAAACTTCATATTTAAAGAATAAAATACACCAAGCTTAGTAATGTTTACATAGAACCACAGCCTACAGGAATATTTAAACAATGAAAAACCTAATTTAAAATTAATATTTTCCTAATATACTCACATGTGGACACAATCAGCCAAACCTTTTTAAATGGCAAATTATGAATTTTCTTTCATTTTGTTTCTTTAACTCTGTCCATTAAAATAGTATTTTCTCTACTTGTAATAAAATTCATTCGCTGTTCTATCATGTTCCAGTGCCATCTCCTATCTTGGAGGCATCATCACAAATGGTCTATGTGTATGGCATTTGAACAGAGTTTAAGTGATCTTGATTCCAGGACTGCAAGATCATTAGTGCAAGGCCAGCGTGGGCTAAACAAGATACCTTGTCTCCCAAACACATACTTTTCTTCAAAGTTTATTTTGCTGTGGTATTTACAAAAATGAATTGTTCAGAAAGAAAATTGAATAATTTTCTTTATGATCACTTCATGGATTTTTTTTTGCATTACTTATTTCAAACTGAAAAGTAAATTCTGTTTTGGCCTCCTTATAGCCATCCAAGATTACTATAAAATGACAAAAGATTCTTATTTGTAGAGTCAGACAGCTATGGGAAGTGAAATATTAGCAACAAAAATGTGTTTTTTACATTCTTGGGTACAAAGTAGGAGAGAGTGAAAAAATAAATTATCTGAGGCAGAACTATTCTCAGCGCTCATGTGTCTCTGTGATGTTTACATGCGATACCAACAGTTGCATAAAAAGAAGCTATTGCTCATAGCTCTTTTGTTGCCAAAAATTTAGCTAGCCCACATGAGCCATAAAAGAGCCTTTCAACTGCTGTAGAATTTATTCAAGATATCTTGTATAAAATCACAACTGAGTATCCTATTTATTCTTTTGTTTAAGATGGCTTTTTTTAGTTATTTCACCAAGAAAAACTGCAAATGATATCCCACAGTATAAGTAATGTTTAAGACATTACCTAGCAGCTGCACATTGCTTTCTGCATACAAATTGTTGTTGGTTCTCTAAGATATATAGCACATAAAATGATGCAGCAGAAAATGCAGGCATTGTGTTCAGATAATCACAAAGGAGGGTGGCTGGAATACATTAGAATGGAAGCAACAAATGTCCAAAAAAGACAAAGGCATGTTCTTAAAACCATGCTGAATTTTTCAGTTTGTATATCCTCATCTTTGCACTTCAGAAATAATTTGTGCACGTGCAAGCACACATGCATACACACACATACACACACACACTTGAGCAATGGCCGTGGCTTCCTACCCTTTTCTACTCAGCTCCACTCTCCCCAGAACCCTTTATTGCCCCTTTTTCTTCTCTACTTTTGTCTTAGGCCATCTAGTAGCAACCAGTGACCCTTGTGAACACTGCTACCTCTTATAAGTGTAGAGAAGTTTTGAGCCTGTTCTAGATTTCTAGATTTCCTTCATAAAACATGTGGATAAAACTCCAAATCAGTTAGAGGAATACTTAGATTTAGGGGTGTGGGTTGGAAAATCAAGATAGTAATAGAAAAACTGAGAAAAAAAGAAATTAGAAAAAACAGGCTGGAGGTACTGATTCACAACTGGGCACTCAAGAAGATTAAGGCAAGATTACCATCACCCTGGGTCACATAGTAGGTAAGACAACGACCAGAGCTACATAGACCATATGTCAAAAAATAACGTTTAAAAAGGAAAAAAAGTAAATATAAACAGCTTTCAAAAATCAAGAAAAATAGAAAGAAGGCAAAAGTCAGCCAGTGGAAGTGGCCCACACCTTTAATCCCAGCACTCAGGAGGCAGAGGCAGGCAGAACTCGGAGTTGAGACCAGCCAAGATGGCCAGGGTTACACAGAGAAACCAGCTCTAAAAAACAAGAAAACAACAACGAAAAGGCAAAAGCAAATGACCCTTAATATGAATATGTATGCCTTTATAAACCTAAAACTACATTTAGGAAAAAGAGAATTTGAAAGGTTTTTAAAAATTAAAAGAACATGAAAGTAGCATATTAACAATGTCAGTGCAGTATTTTTATTCTTGCTGTACATGCCAGAGGAGAACACCTGAAGAGGGCATTGGGTTGTATGGTACTAGAGTTACAGAGGGTTGCGAGTTGCCATATAAGTTCTGGAAATCAAATCTAGTCCACTGGATAGCTTATCCATTAGTACTTGCTTTAGAATTGTGTAAAAGCATGCACTATTTTGAACAAGCCATGAATTATGTTGGGTACCATATATAATAGTTTTGAGAGAATATGTCAAAAGAAATCTTTACCATTGAGTAATGTACCAAGTTAATTTTAAATATTT
Organism: Rattus norvegicus; assembly: GCF_021556685.1. Taxonomy (NCBI): domain Eukaryota; kingdom Metazoa; phylum Chordata; class Mammalia; order Rodentia; family Muridae; genus Rattus; species Rattus norvegicus. The sequence goes on from NC_141539.1 coordinate 103,738,705, forward strand.
TTCTTACATGCTAATTAAAGATATAGATGGAAAGGACAAAGACAAAGAAGAACATTATAAAACTGTTCATATCTTACTACCTTCTCCTTATTAACATCTCATGAGTCAAACCATATCCAATGTGTTAGAGTACAAAAATTCAACATGAAAAAAACATTTTGGTTTAGAATTGGTTCTTTGCTGCTTCACTGATCGGTGTTTCTGGGTCACCAGTCATTTTATCTCTGTCCATCTCTGGCCACAGCTTCACTATTCAGCTCATTAATAGCCTATCATTGCTTCTACCATAGCTATTTTAGATAATAAAAGGACATCTGCAACATACAGAGAATAGTACTTATGTGAGCAGATATGATAATTGGAACAATTAATTTTAGTTAATTTAAGAACACTTAACATACATTAAGGAAATAGATACCTCCCTTCCCAATAGTAACATAAATGGGCAATATTCCATAACCACCTGGAATAGAATACATGTTACCTTCTCGCTTAACTATCCTTATTTTGTGCTTCCTGAATTCATTTGAAAGGACTACAAATTTTTAAATTATAAATATATGTATATTTGTATTTTATTGGATATTTTTATTTATATTTCAAATGTTATTCCCTTTCCCCGTTTCCCGTCCATAAACCCCCTAACCCATCCTGCTTCTCCCTGCTTCTTTGAGGGTGTTCCCAGACCCAATCCTTCCCACATACCTGTCCTGACATTCCCCTACAGTGGGGGGTCCAGCCATAACAGTACCAGGGTTTCTCCTCCCATTGGTGCCCAACAAGGCCATCCTCTGCTACATGTGCAGCTGAGCCATGGGTCTGTCCATGTGTACTCTTTGGATGGTGGTTTAGTCCCTGGGAGCTCTGGTTGGTTGGTATGGTCATTCTTTTTCTTTTTCTTTTTTTCTTTTTTAATCTTTATTAACTTGAGTATTTCTTATTTACATTTCGATTGTTATTCCCTTTCCCGGTTTCTGGACCAACATCCCCCTAACCCCTCCCCTTCCCCTTCTCTATGGGTGTTCCCCTCCCCATCTTCCCCCTATTACCACCCTCCCCTCAACAATCACATTCACTGGGGGTTCAGTCTTGGCAGGACAAAAGTCTTCCCCTTCCACTGGTGCTCTTACTAGGCTATTCATTGCTACCTATGAGGTTGGAGCCCAGGGTCAGGCCATGTATAGTCTTTGGGTAGTGGTTTAGTCCCTGGAAGCTCTGCTTGGTTGGCATTGTTGTTCATATGGGGTCTCAAGCCCCTTCAAGCTCTTCCAGTCCTTTCTAAGATTCCTTCAACGGGGGTCCCGTTTTCAGTTCAATGGTTTAATGATGGCATTCGCCTATGTATTTGCTGTATTCTGGCTGTGTCTCTCAGGAGAGATCTACATCTGATTCCTGTTAGCATGCACTTCTTGGCATCCCCAGTAGTGACTGCGTTTGGTGGCTGTATATATATGGTCTGGATGCCTAAGTGGGGCAGGCTCTGAATGGCACTTCCTTCAGTCTCTGCTCCAAACTTTATCTCCATATCTCCCTCCTATGAATATTTTTGTTCCCCATTTTAAGGACTGAAGCATGCACACTTTGGTCATCCTTCTTCCTGAGCTTCATGTAGTCTGTGGATTTTATCATGGATAATTCAAGCTTTTGGGCTAATATCCACTTATCAATGAGTGCATACCATGTGTGGTTTTTGTGATTGGGTTACCTCACTCAGGATATTTTCTAGTTCCATCCATTTGCCTATGAAATTCATCAAGTCATTGTTTTTGATAGCTGAGTAATTAATACTCCATTGTATAGATGTACCACATTTTCTGTATCCATTCCTCTGTTGAAAGGCAACTGGGTTCTTTCCAGCTTCTGGCTATTAGAAATAAGGCTGCGATGAACATAGTATAGCATGTGTCTTTGTTGTATGTTGGAGCATCTTTTGGGTATATGCCCAGGAGTAGTATAGCTGGGTCCTCAGGTAAAAGTATGTCCAATTTGCTGAGGAACCTCCAGACTGATTACCAGAGTGATTGTACCAGCTTGCAATCCCACCAACAATAGAGGAGTGTTCCTCTTTTTCCACATTCTCGCCAGCATCTATTGTCACCTGAGTTTTTGATCTTAGCCATTGTGACTGGTGTGAGGTGGAATCTCAGGGTTGTTTTGATTTGCATTTCCCTGATTACTAAGGATGTTGAACATTTCTGAAGGTACTTAGCCATTTGATATTCCTCAACTGAGAATTCTGTTAGCTCTGTAGCCCATTTTTAATAGGGTTATTTAATTCTCTGGAGTCTAATTTCTTGAATTCTTTGTATATATTGGATATTAACTCTCTATCAGATATAGGATTGGTAACGATCTTTTCCCAATCTGTTGGTTGCCATCTTGTCCTAATGACAGTGTCCTTTGCCTTACAGAAGCTTTGCAATTTTATGAAGTATCATTTGTCAATTCTTGATCTTAGAACATAAACCATTGGTGTTCTGTTCAGGAAAATTTCCCAAGTGCCCATGTGTTCAAGGCTCTTTGCCACTTTTTCTTCTATTAGTTTTCATGTATCTGGTTTTATGTGGAGGTCTTTGATCCACTTGGACATAAGCTTTATACAGGGCGATAAGAATGGATCAATTTCCATTCTTCTACATGCTGACCGCCAGTTGAACCAGCAATATTTGTTGAAAATACTATCTATCTTTTTTCCACTGGAATGTTTTAGCTCCTTTGTCAAAGATCAAGTACTCACAAGGTGTGTGGGTTCATTTCTGGGTCCTCAGTTCTATTCATTGATCTACCTGCCTGTCTCTGTACCAATACCATACAGTTTTTATCACTATTACTCAAATACTGCTTGAGGTCAGAGATGGTGATTCCCCAAGAAGTCCTTTTATTGCTGAGAATAGTTTTTGCTATTCTGGGCTATTTGTTACTACAAATGAATTTGCAAATTCCTCTTTCTAACTCTATGAAGACTTCAGTTGGAATTTTGATGGGGATTGCATTGAATCTGTAAATTGCTTTTGGCAAGATGGCAATTTTACAATTAATCCTGCCAATCCATGAGCATGGGAGATTTTTCCATCTTCTGAGATTTTCTTCAGTTTCTTCAAATACTTGAAGTTTTTCTCATACAGATATTTCACATGCTTAGTTAGAATCACACCAAGGTATTTTATGTTGTCTGTGACTATTGTGAAGGGTGTCATTTCCCTAATTTCTTTCTCAGCATGTTTATCCTTTGAGTAGAGGATGGCTACTGATTTGTTTGAGTTAATTTTATATACAGCCACTTTGCTGAAGTTGTTTATCAGGTTTAGGAGTTCTCTGGTGGAACTTTTGGGGTCACTTAAGTATACTATCATATCATCTGCAAATAGCGATATTTTGACTTCTTCCTTTCCAATTTGTATCCTTTTGACCTCCTTTTGTTGTCTGATTGCTCTGGCTAGAACTTCAAGAACTATATTGAATAAGTAGGGAGAGAGTGGGCAGCCTTGTCTAGTCCCTGATTTTAGTGGGATTGCTTCAAGTTTCTCTCAGTTTAGTTTGATGTTGACTCCTGGTTTGCTGAATATTGTTTTTACTGTGTTTATGTATGGCCCTTAAATTCTTGATCTTTCCAGGGCTTTTATCATGAAGGGGCGTTGAATTTGGTCAAATGCTTTCTCAGCATCTAGTGAGATTATCATGTGCTTTCTTTTTCTTTGAGATCGTTTATACAGTGGATCACGTTGATGGATTTGCGTGTATTGAGCCATCCCTGCATGCCTGGGATGACACCTACTTGATCATGACGGACGATCCTTTTGATGTGTTCTTGGATCTGGTTTGCGAGAATTTTATTGAGTAATTTTGCATTGATATTCATAAGGCAAATTGGTCTGAAGTTTTCTTTCTTTGTTGAGTCTTTGTGTGGTTTAGGTATAAGCGTAATTGTGGCTTCATAGAAGGAATTAGATAGTGTTCCTTCTGCTTCTATTTTGTGGAATAGTTTAGACAGTATTGGTATGAGGTCTTCTATGAAGATCTGATAGAATGCTGCACTAAACCCATCTGATCCTGAGCTTCTTTTGGTTGGGAGACTTTTATTGACTGCTTCTATTTCTTTAGGGGTTATGGGACTGTTTAGATGGTTTATCTGATCCTAATTTCACTTTGGTACCTGGTATCTATCTAGAAAATTGTTCATTTCATATAAAAATGTTAGCTGGCCTTCCACCCCATCCTTTCTGCTGGGACAGACTGCTAGTTAGTCTCCTCCCCAGCAGACTCCATATCCTGAGATATACCAGAAGATCTGCTGCACTCAAAGCATTTGATACCACACCCTGAGGCATCCCAGGAGATCCATTGCACTCAGAACAGCACAGCTTTTAGGCATCCCAGGGATTCCTCTGTGCACAAGGTAACTGGGCAGCTGACACCACAGTCTGAACACCCCAAAGGAAGTCTGCTACTGCCTACCAGGAGAGCTAAAGCAACCCAGGAACAAAAGAGGCAGACTGCAGACAGAGACACCCAGACCACCAAACACCAGAGATAACCAGATGTCAAGAGGCAATCGTACAACCATTAGCAACAAAAGCCAATATACGTGGGCATCATCAGAGCCCAGTTCTCTGACCACAGCATGACCTGAATACACCAACACACCTGAAAATCAAGAAGCTGACCCAAAATCCTATCTCATAAAGATAGTAGAGTCCTTTAAGGAGGATATAAATAACTCACTGAAAGAAATACAAGAAAACACAGGTAAACAGGTAGGAGCCCTTAAGGAGGAAACAAATAAATCCCTTAAAGAAATACAGGAAAACACCATCAAACAGGTGAAGGAACTGCATAAAACTGTTCAAGACCCAAAAGTGAAAGTAGAAACAATAAAGAAAACACAAAGGGAGGGAAACCTGGAAATGGAAAACCTAGGAAAGAGGTAAAGAATTTCAAATATAAGTATCACCAACAGAATATAAGAGATAGAAGAGAGAATCTCAGATGTAGAAGATACCATAGAAGAGATTGACACAACTGTCTAAGAATATTCAAAACATAAAAAACTCCTAACCTAAAACATCCAGGAAATTCAGGACACAATGAAAAGACCAAATCTAAGAATTATTGTAATAGAGGAGAATGAAGATTCCCAACTCAAAGGACCTGAAAACATCTTCAACAAAATCATAGAAGTAAATCAACTTCCACTACTTAATGAAAGAGATGGCCATAAAGGTACAAGAAGCCTATAAAACACCAAATAAATAGGACCAGAAAAGAAAATCCTTTCATCACATAATAATTAAAACACTAAACACACAGAAGAAAGAAAGAATATTAAAAGCTGCAAGGGAAAGGGCCAAGTAACAAACCAAGACCTATCAGAATTATACCAGACTTCTTACAGAGACTGTGAAAACCAGAAGAGCCTGTTCAGAGGTCATGCAGACTCTAAGAGAACACAAATGCAAGCCCAGGCTACTATACCCAGCAAACCTCTCAGTCAACATGGATGGGGAAACCATAATATTCCAGGACAAAACCAAATTCAAACAGCATCTGTATTCCAATCCAGCCTACAGAGGATCCTAAAAGGAAAACTCCAGCACAAGGAAAGTACCTACACCAAAGAAAAGACAAGATATTAAGCATCTTACAACAAAGCGAAAAGGGGAGAACCACAAGCACATAAAGCCACCTACAAAAACAAATATAACAGTAACTAACTGTCTTTAATATCTCTCAATATTAGTGGACTCAACTCACCTATAAAAAGGCATAAGCTGGGGTTGGGGATTTAGCTCAGTGGTAGAGCACTTGCCTAGCAAGCACAAGGCCCTGGGTTCGGTCCTCAGCTCCAAAAAAAAAAAAAGAATACACCTTCTTCTCGGCACCTCATGGTACCTTCTCCAAAATTGACCATATAATTGATCACAAAACAACCTTCAATGGATACAAGAAGATTGAAATAATTCCATGCATCCTATCAGACCACCATGGCCTAAAGCTGGTCTTCAATAACAACAAAAACAACAGAAAGCCCACATACACGTGGAAACTGAACAACTCTCTACTCAATGATAACTTGGTCAGGGAAGAAGTAAAGAAGTTAAAGACTTCCTGAAATTTAATGAAAACGTTGACACATCATACCCAAATTTATGGGACACACTGAAAGCAGTGCTAAGAGGAAAATTCATAGCACTAATTGCCCTGATAAGAAAACTGGAGCGATCCTACACTAGCAACTTAATGGCACACCTGAGAACTCTAGAATGAAAAGAACAAACTCACCCAAGAGGAGTATAGGGCAGAAAATAGTCAAACTGTGGGCTGAAATAACACACACACACACACACACACACACACACACACACACACACACAAACCCAAAGGGGACAATACAAAGAATCAACACATCCAAAAGCTGGTTCTTTGAGAGAATCAACAAGCTAGGTAAACCACTAGCCAACTAACTAAAGGACCCAGAGGCAATATCCAAATTTTCAAAATTAGACATGAAAAGGGAGACATAACGAAATGGAGGAAATTCAAAAAATCATCAGATCCTACTACAAAAGTCTATACTCAACAAAACTGGAAAATTTATATGAAATGGATGGTTTTCTAGACAGTACCATATAGCAAAGTTAAATCAAGAGCAGGCCAACTATCTAAACAGTCCCATATCCCATAAGGAAGTAGAAGAAGTCATTGAAAATCTCTCAACTACAAAAAGCCCAGAGCCAGATGAATTTAGTGCAGAATTCTGCCAGACCTTCAAAGAAGACCTGATATCAAAATTCCTCAACTATTCCATAAAATAGAAACAGAAGGAACACTGCCTAATTCATTCTATGAAGCCACCACAATTATTCTGATACCTAAACCACACAAAGACCTAATCAAAAAAGAGAACTTCAGACCAGTTTCACTTATGAATATCAATGCAAAAATACTCAGTAAAATTCTTGCAAACCGAATCCAAGAACACATCAAAACCATCATTCACCAGGAGCAAGCAGGCTTCATCCCAGTGATGTAAAGTTGGTTCAATATATGAAAATCCATTAACATAATCCACTATAAACAAAATCAAAGAAAAATCACATGATCATCTCCTTAGATGCAGAAAAAGCATTTGACAAAATACAACCCCCGTTCATATTAAAAGGATTGGAGAGATCAGTAATTCAAGACCCATAGCTAATATAATAAAAGCAATTTACTGCAAACCAACAGCCAATATCAAATTAAATGGAGAGATACTTGAAACAATCCCACTAAAATTGGAGACAAGAATGTCTCTCTTCCCATATCTATTCAGTATAATACTCTAAGTGCTAGCAAGAACAAGAATACAACAAAAAGAGATCAAGGGGATTCAAATTAGCAAAGAAGAATTAAAGGTATCACTATTTCAGATGATATGATAATATATACATAAGTGACCCCAAAGATTTTACCAGAGAACTTCTACAGCTGATAAACAACCTTAACAAAGTGGCCGGCTATAAAATTAACTCAAATAAATTAGTAGTCTTCCTTTATACAAACAGTAAACAGTCTGAGAAAGAAATTATTGAAACAACTCCCTTCACAATAGTCACAAATAATATAAAATATCTTGGGGTAACTCTGATCAAACAAGTGAAAGATCTTTATGACAATAACTTCTCAAAGATCTCAGAAAATGGAAAGATCTCCCCTGCTCATGGATTGTCAGAATTAACAAAGTAAAAATGGCCATCCTACCAAATGCAATCTACAGATTTAATATAATCCCTGTCAAAATCCCGACACAATTCTTCAGAGACGTAGAAAAACAATTCTCAAATTCATCTGGAAAGGCAAAAAACCCAGAATAGCGAAATCAATTCTTTTTTTTTTTTTTTTTTTTTTTTTTTTTTTTTTTTTTTTTTTTTTTATTAACTTGAGTATTTCTTATATACATTTCGAGTGTTATTCCCTTTCCCGGTTTCCGGGCAAACATCCCCCTCCCCCCTCCCCTTCCTTATGGGTGTTCCCCTCCCAACCCTCCCACCATTGCCGCCCTCCCCCCATAGACTAGTTCACTGGGGGTTCAGTCTTAGCAGGACCCAGGGCTTCCCCTTCCACTGGTGCTCTTACTAGGATATTCATTGCTACCTATGGGGTCAGAGTCCAGGGTCAGTCCATGTATAGTCTTTAGGTAGTGGCTTAGTCCCTGGAAGCTCTGGTTGCTTGGCATTGTTGTACTTTTGGGGTCTCGAGCCCCTTCAAGCTCTTCCAGTTCTTTCTCTGATTCCTTCAATAGGGGACCTATTCTCAGTTCAGTGGTTTGCTGCTGGCATTCGCCTCTGTATTTGCTGTATTCTGGCTGTGTCTCTCAGGAGCGATCTACATCCGGCTCCTGTCGGTCTGCACTTCTTTGCTTCATCCATCTAGTCCAATTGGGTGGCTGTATATGTATGGGCCAAATGTGGGACAGGCTCTGAATGGGTGTTCCTTCAGTCTCTGTTTTAATCTTTGCCTCTCCCTTCCCTGCCAAGGGTATTCTTTTTCCTCATTTAAAGAAGGAGTGAAGCATTCACATTTTGATCATCCGTCTTGAGTTTCGTTTGTTCTAGGGATCTAGGGTAATTCAAGCATTTGGTCTAATAGCCACTTATCAATGAGTGCATACCATGTATGTCTTTCTGTGATTGGGTTAGTTCACTCAGGATGATATTTTCCAGTTCCAACCATTTGCCTACGAATTTCATAAACTCGTTGTTTTTGATAGCTGAGTAGTATTCCATTGTGTAGATGTACCACATTTTCTGTATCCATTCCTCTGTTGAAGGGCATCTGGGTTCTTTCCATTTTCTGGCTATTATAAATAAGGCTGCGATGAACATAGTGGAGCACGTGTCTCTTTTATATGTTGAGGCATCTTTTGGGTATATGCCCAAGAGAGGTATAGCTGGATCCTCAGGCAGTTCAATGTCCAATTTTCTGAGGAACCTCCAGACTGATTTCCAGAATGGTTTTACCAGTCTGCAATCCCACCAACAATGGAGGAGTGTTCCTCTTTCTCCACATCTTCGCCAGCATCTGCTGTCACCTGAGTTTTTGATCTTAGCCATTCTCACTGGTGTGAGGTGAAATCTCAGGGTTGTTTTGATTTGCATTTCCCTTATGACTAAAGATGTTGAACATTTCTTTAGGTGTTTCTCAGCCATTCGGCATTCCTCAGCTGTGAATTCTTTGTTTAGCTCTGAACCCCATTTTTTAATAGGGTTATTTGTTTCCCTGCGGTCTAACTTCTTGAGTTCTTTGTATATTTTGGATATAAGGCCTCTATCTGTTGTAGGGTTGGTAAAGATCTTTTCCCAATCTGTTGGTTGCCGTTTTGTCCTAACCACAGTGTCCTTTGCCTTACAGAAGCTTTGCAGTTTTATGAGATCCCATTTGTCAATTCTTGATCTTAGAGCATAAGCCATTGGTGTTTTGTTCAGGAAATTTTTTCCAGTGCCCATGTGTTCCAAATGCTTCCCTAGTTTTTCTTCTATTAGTTTGAGTGTGTCTGGTTTGATGTGGAGGTCCTTGATCCACTTCGACTTAAGCTTTGTACAGGGTGATAAGCATGGATCGATCTGCATTCTTCTACATGTTGCCCTCCAGTTGAACCAGCACCATTTGCTGAAAATGCTATCTTTTTTCCATTGGATGGTTTTGGCTCCTTTGTCAAAAATCAAGTGACCATAGGTGTGTGGGTTCATTTCTGGGTCTTCAATTCTATTCCATTGGTCTATCTGTCTGTCTCTGTACCAATACCATGCAGTTTTTATCACTATTGCTCTGTAATACTGCTTGAGTTCAGGGATAGTGATTCCCCCTGAAGTCCTTTTATTGTTGAGGATAGCTTTAGCTATCCTGGGTTTTTTGTTATTCCAGATGAATTTGCAAATTGTTCTGTCTAACTCTTTGAAGAATTGGATTGGTATTTTGATGGGGATTGCATTGAATCTGTAGATTGCTTTTGGTAAAATGGCCATTTTTACTATATTAATCCTGCCAATCCATGAGCATGGGAGATCTTTCCATCTTCTGAGGTCTTCTTCAATTTCTTTCTTCAGTGTCTTGAAGTTCTTATTGTACAGATCTTTTACTTGCTTGGTTAAAGTCACACCGAGGTACTTTATATTATTTGGGTCTATTATGAAGGGTGTCGTTTCCCTAATTTCTTTCTCGGCTTGTTTCTCTTTTGTATAGAGGAAGGCAACTGATTTATTTGAGTTAATTTTATACCCAGCCACTTTGCTGAAGTTGTTTATCAGCTTTAGTAGTTCTCTGGTGGAACTTTTGGGATCACTTAAATATACTATCATATCATCTGCAAATAGTGATATTTTGACCTCTTCTTTTCCGATCTGTATACCTTTGATCTCCTTTTGTTGTCTGATTGCTCTGGCTAGAACTTCAAGAACTATATTGAATAAGTAGGGAGAGAGTGGGCAGCCTTGTCTAGTCCCTGATTTTAGTGGGATTGCTTCAAGTTTCTCTCCATTTAGTTTAATGTTAGCAACTGGTTTGCTGTATATGGCTTTTACTATGTTTAGGTATGGGCCTTGAATTCCTATTCTTTCCAGGACTTTTATCATGAAGGGGTGTTGAATTTTGTCAAATGCTTTCTCAGCATCTAATGAAATGATCATGTGGTTCTGTTCTTTCAGTTTGTTTATATAATGGATCACGTTGATGGTTTTCCGTATATTAAACCATCCCTGCATGCCTGGGATGAAGCCTACTTGATCATGGTGGATGATTGTTTTGATGTGCTCTTGAATTCGGTTTGCCAGAATTTTATTGAGTATTTTTGCGTCGATATTCATAAGGGAAATTGGTCTGAAGTTCTCTTTCTTTGTTGTGTCTTTGTGTGGTTTAGGTATAAGAGTAATTGTAGATTCGTAGAAGGAATTCGGTAGGGCTCCATCTGTTTCAATTTTGTGGAATAGTTTGGATAATATTGGTATGAGGTCTTCTATGAAGGTTTGATAGAATTCTGCACTAAACCCATCTGGACCTGGGCTCTTTTTGGTTGGGAGACCTTTAATGACTGCTTCTATTTCCTTAGGAGTTATGGGGTTGTTTAACTGGTTTATCTGTTCCTGATTTAACTTTGATACCTGGTATCTGTCTAGGAAATTGTCCATTTCCTGAAGATTTTCAAATTTTGTTGAATATAGGTTTTTATAGTAAGATCTGATGATTTTTTGAATTTCCTCTGAATCTGTAGTTATGTCTCCCTTTTCATTTCTGATTTTGTTAATTTGGACGCACTCTCTGTGTCCTCTCGTTAGTCTGGCTAAGGGTTTATCTATCTTGTTGATTTTCTCAAAGAACCAACTTTTGGTCCTGTTGATTCTTTCTATGGTCCTTTTTGTTTCTACTTGGTTGATTTCAGCTCTGAGTTTGATTATTTCCTGCCTTCTACTCCTCCTGGGTGTATTTGCTTCTTTTTGTTCTAGAGCTTTTAGGTGTGCTGTCAAGCTGCTGACATATGCTCTTTCCTGTTTCTTTCTGCAGGCACTCAGCGCTATGAGTTTTCCTCTTAGCACAGCTTTCATTGTGTCCCATAAGTTTGAGTATGTTGTATCTTCATTTTCATTAAATTCTAAAAAGTTTTTAATTTCTTTCTTTATTTCTTCCTTGACCAGGTTATCATTGAGTAGAGCATTGTTCAATTTCCACGTATATGTGGGCATTCTTCCCTTATTGTTATTGAAGACCAGTTTTAGGCCGTGGTGGTCCGATAGCACGCATGGGATTATTTCTATCTTTCTGTACCTGTTGAGGCCCGTTTTTTGACCAATTATATGGTCAATTTTGGAGAAAGTACCATGAGGAGCTGAGAAGAAGGTATATCCTTTTGCTTTAGGATAGAATGTTCTATAAATATCCGTTAAGTCCATTTGGCTCATGACTTCTCTTAGTCTGTCGACATCACTGTTTAATTTCTGTTTCCATGATCTGTCCATTGATGAGAGTGGGGTGTTGAAATCTCCCACTATTATTGTGTGAGGTGCAATGTGTGTTTTGAGCTTTAGTAAGGTTTCTTTTACGTATGTAGGTGCCCTTGTATTTGGGGCATAGATATTTAGGATTGAGAGTTCATCTTGGTGGATTTTTCCTTTGATGAATATGAAGTGTCCTTCCTTATCTTTTTTGATGACTTTTAGTTGGAAATTGATTTTATTTGATATTAGAATGGCTACTCCAGCTTGCTTCTTCTGACCATTTGCTTGGAAAGTTGTTTTCCAGCCTTTCACTCTGAGGTAGTGTCTGTCTTTGTCTCTGAGGTGTGTTTCCTGTAGGCAGCAGAATGCAGGGTCCTCGTTGCGTATCCAGTTTGTTAATCTATGTCTTTTTATTGGGGAGTTGAGGCCATTGATATTGAGAGATATTAAGGAATAGTGATTATTGTTTCCCTTTATATTCATATTTGGATGTGAGGTTATGTTTGTGTGCTTTCATTCTCTTTGTTTTGTTGCCAAGACGATTAGTTTCTTGCTTCTTCTAGGGTATAGCTTGCCTCCTTATGTTGGGCTTTACCATTTATTATCCTTTGTAGTGCTGGATTTGTAGAAAGATATTGTGTAAATTTGGTTTTGTCATGGAATATCTTGGTTTCTCCATCAATGTTAATTGCGAGTTTTGCTGGATACAGTAACCTGGGCTGGCATTTGTGTTCTCTTAGGGTCTGTATGACATCAGTCCAGGATCTTCTGGCCTTCATAGTTTCTGGCGAGAAGTCTGGTGTGATTCTGATAGGTCTCCCTTTATATGTTACTTGACCTTTTTCCCTTACTGCTTTTAATATTCTTTCTTTATTTTGTGCGTTTGGTGTTTTGACAATTATGTGACGGGAGGTGTTTCTTTTCTGGTCCAATCTATTTGGAGTTCTGTAGGCTTCTTGTATGCCTATGGGTATCTCTTTTTTTAGGTTAGGGAAGTTTTCTTCTATGATTTTGTTGAAGATATTTACTGGTCCTTTGAGCTGGGAGTCTTCACTCTCTTCTATACCTATTATCCTTAGGTTTGATCTTCTCATTGAGTCCTGGATTTCCTGTATGTTTTGGACCAGTAGCTTTTTCCGCTTTACATTATCTTTGACAGTTGAGTCAATGATTTCTATGGAATCTTCTGCTCCTGAGATTCTCTCTTCCATCTCTTGTATTCTGTTGGTGAAGCTTGTATCTACAGCTCCTTGTCTCTTCTTTTGGTTTTCTATATCCAGGGTTGTTTCCATGTGTTCTTTCTTGATTGCTTCTATTTCCATTTTTAATTCCTTCATCTGTTTGATTGTGTTTTCCTGGAATTCTTTCAGGGATTTTTGCCATTCCTCTCTGTAGGCCTCTACTTGTTTATTAATGATTTCCTGTGTTTCCCTAAGTGTGTTCATGTCTTTCTTGAAGTCCTCCAGCATCATGATCAAATATGATTTTGAAACTAGATCTTGCTTTTCTGGTGTGTTTGGATATTCCATGTTTGTTTTGGTGGGAGAATTGGGCTCCGATGATGGCATGCAGTCTTGGTTTCTGTTGCTTGGGTTCCTGCGCTTGCCTCTCGCCATCAGATTATCTCTAGTGTTACTTTGTTCTTCTATTTCTGACAGTGGCTAGACTGTTCTATAAGCCTGTGTGTCAGGAGTGCTGTAGACCTGTTTTCCTCTCTTTCAGTCAGTTATGGGGACAGTGTGTTCTGCTTTCCGGCGTGTAGTTTTTCCTCTCTACAGGTCTTCAGCTGTTCCTGTGGGCCTGTGTCTTGAGTTCACCAGGCAGCTTTCTTGCAGCAGAAAATTTGGTCTTACCTGTGGTCCCGAAGCTCAGGTTCGCTCGTGGGGTGCTGCCCAGGGGCTCTCTGCAGCGGCAGCAACCAGGAAGACCTGTGCCGCCCCTTCCGGGAGCTTCAGTGCACCAGGGTTCCAGATGGTCTTTGGCTTTTTCCTCTGGCGTCCGAGATGTGTGTGCAGGGAGCAGTCTCTTCTGGTTTCCCAGGCTTGTCTGCCTCTCTGAAGGTTTAGCTCTCCCTCCCACGGGATTTGGGTGCAGAGAACTGTTTATCCGGTCTGTTTCTTTCAGGTTCCGGCGGTGTCTCAGGCGCAGAAGTCCTGCCGCTCCTGGGCCCTCCCCCACGGGAGCCCAGAGGCCTTATACAGTTTCCTCTTGGGCCAGGGATGTGGGCAGGGGTGAGCAGTGTTGGTGGTCTCTTCCGCTCTGCAGCCTCAGGAGTGCCCACCTGACCAGGCAGTTGGGTCTCTCTCTCACCAGGTCTGGGAGCAGAGAGCTGCTGCGGGCCGGGATCCGCGGGTGTGGGGCGAAATCAATTCTTAACAATATAAAAATGGCTGGGGGAATCACCATCCCTGACCTCAAGCTCTACTACAGAGCAATAGTGATAAAAACTGCATTATATTGGTATAGAAACAGATAGGTTGATCAATGGAATAGGATTGAGGACCCAGAAATAAAACCACACACTTATGCACACTTGATTTTTGACAAAGAAGCCAAAAATGTACAATGGATAAAAGAAAGCATCTCAATAAATGGTGCTGGTCTAACAGGCTTTCTGTATGTAGGAAAATGAAAATAGACCCATATTTGTCACCATACACGAAGCTCAAGTCCAAGTGGATCAAAGACCTCAACATAAAACCAGATACCCTCTATCTAATACAAGAGAGAGTGGGAAAGAGCCTTGAACTCATTGGCACAGGGGGAAATTTCCTAAACTGAACTCCAAATGGCTCAAGCTCTAAGATCAAGAATTGATAAATGGGACCTCATGAAACTGGAAAGCTTCTGAAAGGCAAAGGACATAGTCAATAGGACAAACTGGCAACCTACAGACTGGGAAAACTTTTCACTAACCCCACATCTAATAGAGAGCTAATATCCAAAATATATAAAGAACTCGAGACGCTAACCACCAAACAACCCAGTCAAAAAATGGGGTATAGAACTAAACCGAGGATTCAAAACAGAGGAATTTCAAATGGCTGAGAAGCACCTAGAGAAATGTTCAGTCTTTAGTGATCAAAAATATGCAAATCAAAACGACCCTGAGATTACATCTAATGGATATCAGAATGGCTAGGATCAAAACCTTAGGTGACAGCACATGTTGGGAGGATGTGGAGAAAGAGAAACACTCCTCCATTGCTGGTGGGATTGCAACTGGTACAACCACTCTGGAAATCAATTTGAAGGTTCCACAAAAAATTGGAAATAGATCTATTTAAAGACTCAGCAATACCACTCTTGGGCATATACCCAAAAAATGCACTACCATACCATAGGGGCACATGTTCTACTATGTTCCTAGTGTCCTTATTTGTGATAGACAAAACTAGGAAACAACCCAGATTTACCATGACAGAAGAATGAATACAGAAAATGTGGTTCATTTACACAACGGAATACTACTCAGCTATTAAGAATGAGGACATCCTGAGTTTTGCAGGCAAATGGATGAAACTAGAAAATATCCTAAGTGAAGTTTAAAAAAAAAAAGAAAGGACAGACTACCCAAGATACAGTCCACAGAACTCACAAAGTTCATCAAGATGAAGGGCCCAAATGAGGACACCAATCCCACTTGGGAAGGAGAAGAAAGCAATCAAAAGGGAGAGGGAGGGAGGGACCTGGGAGGAAAGGGGAATGGGGTTGGGGGTGGGAGGATGGGCATGATCTGGTATTGGGTGGAGGAAAGGGACTGAAGAATAAGAGTATATTAAATCTTTTTAATTTTATCTAATTTAATCATCCAGTACAACTGTCATATGAAGCCTTTTATCACAGCCTTGTGGCCCTCTCTTCTCACCTCCCTCTACCCTTTCTGGACTCTAATATATGCATAAATACTATTGTCCAGTGCTTATCATTCAGTGCCATTATAGCGTTTTGCATTTTTATTGGATATTTTATATATTTACATTTTAAATGTTATCCCCTTTCCTCATTTCCCCCCTCTCCCATCCCCCTTCTCCTGCTTCTATGAGGATGCTTCCCTTCCCACCCACCAACTCCCCTGTCACTGCCCTGGCATTCCCCTACACTAGGGAAACAAGCCTTATTATAGCTTCTTAAACAAAGAACAGTGTTAATTCCTATGCCATATTCCTTCTATTCTCACAGCTATTTCCTAGATTCTCTGAAAATTGTGCTGTTTATACAGTACTAACATGATAATGATGATATTTCTTGTTATTAAAAATAAAATAATGCCTAAACAGTATTTCAAGAGGCTTAAGGAGAAATCATATATAGCAGGGAAATGAAATGAAGGATATTTCTATAACAAATGAATTTGGGATGATAATTTTCTATATAATGCCACAATGATTAGTTATCTGTTAGTATCAATTTTATATCAAATGACATAACCAGAAGTCTTCAAAAATGTAACAAAATTAAAGGTGTTTCCTGGACATTAAGAAAACAGGGAAGACTCAGATGTGGTTGATCATGGATGTAACCCTAACACAAAAGAGGCTGAGACAGAGGATAAAGGAGTTCAAGGACAGCCTTGGCTATCTAGTGAGTTCTCCATGCCAGTTTAACTACATCGTGCAGCTGGGACTGCTGTCACACACTGCTGCACTTGACCTATGAAATAATATTTCTATTCTTTTCCTTCAGAAGTATGTTTGCAAGTGGATGTATAGCTCATTGCCATTTTGGATCCAGAGTTTGAAAAAACTTAAAACAGTCTGGCACATTATTAGAATTGAAATAATGTCGTTTACTCCATTCCCTTCACTGTCCTTAGTACTTGATTTGACACTTAAGGAATAGAAGACACTTGGTAGAAATTTATTGAAAGAATAAAAGGGGTGGGATATGAATACACCATGATTATCTTTATTGTTACTAGCAAGTTCAGAAGCATACTAGTTTTGTTAAAGTCCTGAATCTAATAATAGGCAGAGTCATAATTCAGATTCAGTTCTCTGTTAATTCAAGCCGTGCTGATTCACTCTGGTACAGAAGTTAAAAAAAAAAAAAAAAGTGGGGCGGGGGAGTTAGATATCTAGATTGCTGTAAAAGGAAACACGCTGATAATGTGTTGTGTAGCAGTACAGAAATATAAATAATTAAAAGTAAATAGAAGTATGTTCACATTTTCAGTATGGAATTATAAAATATCATTGATTCATTAATTTTCAATAAAAAGTAATTTGCTTTAAAATGCTGCAAAAATTTGTTTAATATATTTAAACATTTGTAAAATATTGATAATTCTTGAAGTAATTATTACTGCTTGTATTTTAAATTATCTAAAAGGCTTTTTAATGAACCTATAAAAGTGACATTGTAAAAACAGCATTTCAGGAAAGCTTCTAGTTTAATATAAGTTTCCAAAAAGAAAAAATACAAAACTCTAGGAATTTACTTACTCAGATAACATTTAGAAAGGTTAAGATATAACATGTAGAAACAAAATGATTCTTTGTTAATTTTTCCCCTCTCTACATCAAAGTAACGAAAGTCAACTATGAAAAAAAAGCGACTCAAACAATATTTTACTTAAGCCTTTAGAAAAATAATACTGCCTGATACTTAAAGAAACAACACCATGATAGTGCATGTCTGTAATCCTAGCACTCACTGAGAGTTCAAGAACTGTGGGCTACGTGATAAACTACAGGCCAGCTTGTACTACAAAGTGACATCCCATTAAGAATGGACAAAAGGCCCAGACCCCGTGAGAGAGAGACCCAAACGCCTGGTCAGGTGGGCACTCCTGAGGCTGCAGAGCGGAAGAGACCACCAACACTGCTCACCCCTGCCCACATCCCTGGCCCAAGAGGAAACAATATAAGGCCTCTGGGCTCCCGTGGGGGAGGGCCCAGGAGCGGCAGGACCCCTGCCTGAGACACCGCTGGAACCTGAAGGAAACAGACCGGATAAACAGTTCTCTGCACCCAAATCCCGTGGGAGGGAGAGCTAAACCTTCAGAGAGGCAGACAAGCCTGGGCAACCAGAAGAGACTGCTCTCTGCACACACATCTCGGACACCAGAGGAAAAAGCCAAAGACCATCTGGAACCCTGGTGCACTGAAGCTCCCGGAAGAGGCGGCACAGGTCTTCCTGGTTGCTGCCACTGCAGAGAGCCCTTGGGCAACACCCCACGAGCGAACTTGAGCCTCGGGACCACAGGTAAGACCAAATTTTCTGCTGCAAGAAAGCTGTCTGGTGAACTCAAGACACAGGCCCACAGGAACAGCTGAAGACCTGTAGAGAGGAAAAACTACACGCCCGAAAGCAGAACACTCTGTCCCCATAACTGACTGAAAGAGAGGAAAACAGGTCTACAGCACTCCTGACACACAGGCTTATAGGACAGTCTAGCCACTGTCAGAAATAGCAGAACAAAGTAACACTAGAGATAATCTGATGGCGAGAGGCAAGCGCAGGAACCCAAGCAACAGAAACCAAGACTACATGGCAACATCGGAGCCCAAATCTCCCATCAAAACAAACATGGAATATCCAAACACACCAGAAAAGCAAGATCTAGTTTCAAAATCATTTTTGATCATGATGCTGGAGGGCTTCAAGAAAGACGTGAAGAACTCCCTTAGAGAACAAGTAGAAGCCTACAGAGAGGAATCGCAAAAATGCCTGAAAGAATTCCAGGAAAACATAAATAAACAAGTAGAAGCCCATAGAGAGGAGACACAAAAATCCCTGAAAGAATTCCAGGAAATCATAAATAAACAAGTAGAAGCCATAGAGAGGAGTCACAAAAATCCCTGAAAGAATTCCAGGAAAACACAATCAAACAGTTGAAGGAATTAAAAATGGAAATAGAAGCAATCAAGAAAGAACACATGGAAACAACCCTGGATATGGAAAACCAAAAGAAGAGACAAGGAGCTGTAGATACAAGCTTCACCAACAGAATACAAGAGATGGAAGAGAGAATTTCAGGAGCAGAAGATTCCATAGAAATCATTGACTCAACTGTCAAAGATAATGTAAAGCGGAAAAAGCTACGGGTCCAAAACATACAGGAAATCCAGGACACAATGAGAAGATCAAAACTAAGGATAATAGGTATAGAAGAGAGTGAAGACTCCCAGCTCAAAGGACCATTAAATATCTTCAACAAAATCATAGAAGAAAACTTCCCTAACCTAAAAAAAAGAGATACCCATAGGCATACAAGAAGCCTACAGAACTCCAAATAGAATGGACCAGAAAAGAAATACCTCCCGTCACATAATAGTCAAAACACCAAACGCACGAAATAAAGAAAGAATATTAAAAGCAGTAAGGGAAAAAGGTCAAGTAACATATAAATGGAGACCTATCAGAATCACACCAGACTTCTCGCCAGAAACTATGAAGGCCAGAAGATCCTTGACTGATGTCATACAGACCCTAAGAGAACACAAATGCCAGCCCAGGTTACTGTATCCAGCAAAACTCTCAATTAACATTGATGGAGAAACCAAGATATTTCATGACAAAACCAAATTTACACAATATCTTTCTACAAATCCAGCACTACAAAGGATAATAAATGGTAAAGCCCAACATAAGGAGGCAAGCTATACCCTAGAAGAAGCAAGAAACTAATCGTCTTGGCAACAAAACAAAGAGAATGAAAGCACACAAACATAACCTCACATCCAAATATGAATATAACGGGAAGCAACAATCACTATTCCTTAATATCTCTCAATATGAATGGCCTCAACTCCCCAATAAAAAGACATAGATTAACAAACTGGATACGCAACGAGGACCCTGCATTCTGCTGCCTACAGGAAACACACCTCAGAGACAAAGACAGACACTACCTCAGAGTGAAAGGCTGGAAAACAACTTTCCAAGCAAATGGTCAGAAGAAGCAAGCTGGAGTAGCCATTCTAATATCAAATAAAATCAATTTCCAACTAAAAGTCATCAAAAAAGATAAGGAAGGACACTTCATATTCATCAAAGGAAAAATCAACCAAGATGAACTCTCAATCCTAAATATCTATGCCCCAAATACAAGGGCACCTACATACGTAAAAGAAACCTTACTAAAGCTCAAAACACACATTGCACCTCACACAATAATAGTGGGAAATTTCAACACCCCACTCTCATCAATGGACAGATCATGGAAACAGAAATAAAACAGTGATGTAGACAGACTAAGAGAAGTCATGAGCCAAATGGACTTAACGGATATTTATAGAACATTCTACCATAAAGCAAAAGGATATACCTTCTTCTCACCTCCTCATGGTACTTTCTCCAAAACTGACCATATAATTGGTCAAAAAACGGGCCTCAACAGGTACAGAAAGATAGAAATAATCCCATGCATGCTATCAGACCACCACGGCCTAAAACTGGTCTTCAATAACAATAAGGGAAGAATGCCCACATATACGTGGAAATTGAACAATGCTCTACTCAATGATAACCTGGTCAAGGAAGAAATAAAGAAAGAAATTAAAAACTTTTTAGAATTTAATGAAAATGAAGGTACAACATACCCAAACTTATGGGACACAATGAAAGCTGTGCTAAGAGGAAAACTCATAGCGCTGAGTGCCTGCAGAAAGAAACAGGAAAGAGCATATGTCAGCAGCTTGACAGCACACCTAAAAGCTCTAGAACAAAAAGAAGCGAATACACCCAGGAGGAGTAGAAGGCAGGAAATAATCAAACTCAGAGCTGAAATCAACCAAGTAGAAACAAAAAGGACCATAGAAAGAATCAACAGAACCAAAAGTTGGTTCTTTGAGAAAATCAACAAGATAGATAAACCCTTAGCCAGACTAACGAGAGGACACAGAGAGTGCGTCCAAATTAACAAAATCAGAAATGAAAAGGGAGACATAACTACAGATTCAGAGGAAATTCAAAAAAATCATCAGATCTTACTATAAAAGCCTATATTCAACAAAACTTGAAAATCTACAGGAAATGGACAATTTCATAGACAGATACCAGGTATCGAAGTTAAATCAGGAACAGATAAACCAGTTAAACAACCCCATAACTCCTAAGGAAATAGAAGCAGTCATTAAAGGTCTCCCAACCAAAAAGAGCCCAGGTCCAGACGGGTTTAGTGCAGAATTCTATCAAACCTTCATAGAAGACCTCATACCAATATTATCCAAACTATTCCACAAAATTGAAACAGATGGAGCCCTACCGAATTCCTTCTATGAAGCCACAATTACTCTTATACCTAAACCACACAAAGACACAACAAAGAAAGAGAACTTCAGACCAATTTCCCTTATGAATATCGATGCAAAAATACTCAATAAAATTCTGGCAAACCGAATTCAAGAGCACATCAAAACAATCATGCACCATGATCAAGTAGGCTTCATCCCAGGCATGCAGGGATGGTTTAATATACGGAAAACCATCAACATGATCCATTATATAAACAAACTAAAAGAACAGAACCACATGATCATTTCATTAGATGCTGAGAAAGCATTTGACAAAATTCAACACCCCTTCATGATAAAAGTCCTGGAAAGAATAGGAATTCAAGGCCCATACCTAAACATAGTAAAAGCCATATACAGCAAACCAGTTGCTAACATTAAACTAAATGGAGAGAAACTTGAAGCAATCCCACTAAAATCAGGGACTAGACAAGGCTGCCCACTCTCTCCCTACTTATTCAATATAGTTCTTGAAGTTCTAGCCAGAGCAATCAGACAACAAAAGGAGATCAAGGGGATACAGATCGGAAAAGAAGAGGTCAAAATATCACTATTTGCAGATGACATGATAGTATATTTAAGTGATCCCAAAAGTTCCACCAGAGAACTACTAAAGCTGATAAACAACTTCAGCAAAGTGGCTGGGTATAAAATTAACTCAAATACATCAGTTGCCTTCCTCTACACAAAAGAGAAAAAAGCCGAAAAAGAAATTAGGGAAACGACACCCTTCATAATAGACCCAAATAATATAAAGTACCTCGGTGTGACTTTAACCAAGCAAGTAAAAGATCTGTACAATAAGAACTTCAAGACACTGAGGAAAGAAATTGAAGAAGACCTCAGAAGATGGAAAGATCTCCCATGCTCATGGATTGGCAGGATTAATATAGTAAACTTGGCCATTTTACCAAAAGCGATCTACAGATTCAATGCAATCCTCATCAAAATACCAATCCAATTCTTCAAAGAGTTAGACAGAACAATTTGCAAATTCATGTGGAATAACAAAAAACCCAGGATAGCTAAAGCTATCCTCAACAATAAAAGGACTTCAGGGGGAATCACTATCCCTGAACTCAAGCAGTATTACAGAGCAATAGTGATAAAAACTGCATGGTATTGGTACAGAGACAGACAGATAGACCAATGGAATAGAATTGAAGACCCAGAAATGAACCCACACACCTATGGTCACTTGATTTTTGACAAAGGAGCCAAAACCATCCAATGGAAAAAAGATAGCATTTTCAGCAAATGGTGCTGGTTCAACTGGAGGGCAACATGTAGAAGAATGCAGATCGATCCATGCTTATCACCCTGTACAAAGCTTAAGTCCAAGTGGATCAAGGACCTCCACATCAAACCAGACACCCTCAAACTAATAGAAGAAAAACTAGGGAAGCATCTGGAACACACGGGCACTGGAAAAAATTTCCTGAACAAAACACCAATGGCTTATGCTCTAAGATCAAGAATCGACAAATGGGATCTCATAAAACTGCAAAGCTTCTGTAAGGCAAAGGACACTGTGGTTAGGACAAAACGGCAACCAACAGATTGGGAAAAGATCTTTACCAATCCTACAACAGATAGAGGCCTTATATCCAAAATATACAAAGAACTCAAGAAGTTAGACCGCAGGGAAACAAATAACCCTATTAAAAAATGGGGTTCAGACCTAAACAAAGAATTCACAGCTGAGGAATGCCGAATGGCTGAGAAACACCTAAAGAAATGTTCAACATCTTTAGTCATAAGGGAAATGCAAATCAAAACAACCCTGAGATTTCACCTCACACCAGTGAGAATGGCTAAGATCAAAAACTCAGGTGACAGCAGATGCTGGCGAGGATGTGGAGAAAGAGGAACACTCCTCCATTGTTGGTGGGATTGCAGACTGGTAAAACCATTCTGGAAATCAGTCTGGAGGTTCCTCAGAAAATTGGACATTGAACTGCCTGAGGATCCAGCTATACCTCTCTTGGGCATATACCCAAAAGATGCCTCTACATATAAAAGAGACACGTGCTCCACTATGTTCATCGCAGCCTTATTTATAATAGCCAGAAAATGGAAAGAACCCAGATGCCCTTCAACAGAGGAATGGATACAGAAAATGTGGTACATCTACACAATGGAATATTACTCAGCTATCAAAAACAACGAGTTTATGAAATTCGTAGGCAAATGGTTGGAACTGGAAAATATCATCCTGAGTGAGCTAACCCAATCACAGAAAGACATACATGGTATGCACTCATTGATAAGTGGCTATTAGCCCAAATGCTTGAATTACCCTAGATCCCTAGAACAAACGAAACTCAAGACGGATGATCAAAATGTGAATGCTTCACTCCTTCTTTAAATGAGGAAAAAGAATACCCTTGGCAGGGAAGGGAGAGGCAAAGATTAAAACAGAGACTGAAGGAACACCCATTCAGAGCCTGCCCCACATGTGGCCCATACATATACAGCCACCCAATTAGACAAGATGGATGAAGCAAAGAAGTGCAGACCGACAGGAGCCAGATGTAGATCTCTCCTGAGAGACACAGCCAGAATACAGCAAATACAGAGGCGAATGCCAGCAGCAAACCACTGAACTGAGAATAGGACCCCCGTTGAAGGAATCAGAGAAAGAACTGGAAGAGCTTGAAGGGGCTCGAGACCCCAAAAGTACAACAATGTCAAGCAACCAGAGCTTCCAGGGACTAAGCCACTACCTAAAGACTATACATGGACTGACCCTGGACTCTGACCCCATGGGTAGCAATGAATATCCTAGTAAGAGCACCAGTGGAAGGGGAAGCCCTGGGTCCTGCTAAGACTGAACCTCCAGTGAACTAGTCTATGGGGGGAGGGCGGCAATGGGGGGAGGGTTGGGAGGGGAACACCCATAAGGAAGGGGAGGGGGGAGGGGGATGTTTGCCCGGAAACCAGGAAAGGGAATAACACTTGAAATGTATATAAGAAATACTCAAGTTAATAAAAAAAAAAAAGAATGGACAAGAGGGGAGAAGAAGGGAAAGAGTAAAATGACTCCATATGTCTTCAAGGTGAAAAGGTTATTTAGTTGTCACTTACAGCAAATATAATTAAACATTCACATGTAAGGTGTTATTAACTCCATTTATAGGCCTCAAATCCCTCGTTTTATCAAATGATATGAAAATTACAGTAGTGATCATAAAACTCATTAGATAGGCCTTGCATTGCCAGTAGTATTGATCTTAAACCCAAATAATATATTTAAGAAAACACAATATTCTCTAGAAATTCTTTTTTCGTTTTTTCCAAGTCATTAACTTACTATGTCTGGCATCGGAGAAGGAATGGATGAATCTAAACAAGAAGGGTTTTGGTTTTGTTTGTTTTTTTTTTTTTAATCCTAATTCTGGATTTTTTTTTTCCAATTTAAAAATTAAAGGCTGTAAGAGCTGGGGAGAAAGCTCAGTAGGTAAAAATGCTTGCCACGTAATCAAATTCTCAGATACCAAGCATGAGTGTCTCTAATCCTAAAGGTTTTATTGGGAGATGGAAGGACAAATCAGAAGCTCATGGACCAGCTACTCCACCATATACAGAACAGAAATGTTCAAGATCCTGTCTGAAATAAATAAGGGAGGAGGCAAGGTTGTTCACTGACATCCACATGTGCCCTATCCCACACAGGTGCTTACATTTGCACACATAAATGTACCTACATGCTCAAAAAGCTTTTTTCAAATAATTTTACCTAACACAGTGGTACATGTCCGTAATCCCATTAAGGGGAAGATAGATGTAAGAGAACTGTCTTGAATTCAAGCCCAGCCTGGTCTGCATAGCATGTCCCAGTCCAACCAGAGCCATACAGTGAAATCCAATGACAAAAATAATTTTTTATAAATACTCCTAAAAATAAAAGTATGTAGCCATAAGTGTGTAACTCAGTATTAGAACACTTAACCTGGTGTGGCAAGCCCCTAGTTCCAGCACTGTAAAAATATTAAGTGGAAAATATGATGCAACAAAACTTGTCTATTCATATCATATCAGTTCATAAATAGGATTATTTCATGTCCAGGGATTTTCCAATTTTCCTTTAAATAAATAAGAAAATGTTAAGCTAAAAAAAAACTGTTACAAAATATTGGAGAAGATTTGGTTTGAAAAGTGGTAATATTCATGTCCATGAATACAGTTATATCATTATGCATGTGGTCATGTCATTTGAAAGGATAAGCCAAAGGGACTTGTTAGAAAAGCACATGGCATCCCATGAAGAACATCTCCAATAATGTCAAAGGGCACGACTCAATCCACTTCTGCTGACGCTTGGGATCTACTGTGTACCAAAGATCAAGCAAGTCAGAGAACAGCCATTGTCTACTCTCCTGAAAATAATCTTAATGAAATTTTAGAGTCTCAATACGAGGTTCTTGTTCCTTGCTTTAAGTCCGTGCTGATTTATTCTTGGCTCTGTTCCATCTCACAGCTGCTGATGGTCCAGGAGATCGTTTCATCATTGGGGAATCCCAAGCTGGTGAACAGGTGAGCTTCGTAAGTCGAGAAACACTGAAGATTTCTGCTTCACAGACTTTGGGCATCCAATTATAAGTGTCCAGTATCAGCATTGTGGAAGTCATAGAGAATGATGAGTTAGAATACTATCAAAAGGATAAAAGAAAAGTCCCCTTGTGAACAACAAAGAAAAAACATTACTTAATGAACCTACATTTATCAATATATAATGAATAAGTTTATTAACCACCCCATAGACATGCCTTATAGGCATTTTCTAGCCCTAGGTGATTCTTCCTATAAATTTTGAATTTCTGGCTATAATTACATGCACCTCAATGCTTACATGCTTAAATAAGGAAGCTAGAGTGATTACTGTCAGAATCAACCTTCTACAGATGACATTAACCCCGCTTATTTTAAGTAGTTAAAAATAAGTGCATGAGAAAATGAGGAAGAAAGGAAGACATGGAGATAGAGTTTATAAAAACTGAGACCTTTTTTAAAATTATATATTGCGGGGTTGGGGATTTAGCTCAGTGGTAGAGCGCTTGCCTAGCAAGCGCAAGGCCCTGGGTTCGGTCCCCAGCTCCGAAAAAAAAAATATATATATATATATATATTGCTATTTTATTTTTACATACTACTTATGGAAAAAAACAGGCTTTGTGTGTGTGTGTGTGTGTGTGTGTGTGTGTGTGTGTGTGTGTGTACATGTTTGTGTGTCTGAATGTAGGTACACAGATGATGCCATGCACATATTCAAATAAGAAGATAACCTCAGATGTCAGTCCTCACCATCAACCTTGTTTGAGACAGAGTCTCTTAAGACTGCTGTATGTGCAAGGACAGCTAGCCTTTGAGACTCTAATTTTCTGGTATTCACTCCCCATCTCACCATAGAGCACTGGAATTACAGGCACGTTACTGGACTTGCTTTTAGATGAGTTCTGGGAATTCAATCTCAGGTCCTCACACTTGTACATTAACCACTTTACCCAATGAGCCATCTCTCTTTAATACTTTTTTACTTTATTTGATCACTTAGTACATATTTCTAACAGCTATGAACATCTATTTTTATAGTGAAGCCGCAAAACAAATTGGTGTTGAAGGAACACTTACCTGAACTTGAGTTGAATGTGCTCAGCATTCCTGTGTCCAACATACTATATGACTGGGAAGGGCTACATCCTGTAACTTACATTAAGATATCATGTTTTCTTGAAAATGAAGAGGCAGCATAGATAATAAATATTATAGTATATACTATATTACAGTATATTAGTTATTAAGCTAATGGTGTCAGTCAGTCACTCTGGAGTGCAGAAGAAACTTGAACAGTTCAACAGAAGATGCTTAGGATGATAACACTGGAGCATTCTAGACAGAGAGCAGTATAAATTAAAAGACCCAGAGGTGCCTGGCCTGGCAGCTTACACCTAAAATAGCTATCACTCGTTCAGCAAAAATGTTGGAAGATCAATGCAAGTTCAAGGTCAACCCGGTTCACATAGCAAATTCCAGGCAGCCAGAACTACACATATGGTGAAATCTTTAAGATGTTCTTAAAACCTTAAAAGAACAAAAACAAATATTTAAAGAAAAATTATATGAGCTACTCAGAGAATTACAGGTGGTTTATGTTAACCATAGCATAACAGATTAAGGGTCTCTAAGACCCTCACACCCTGTTTGTTAGGTACTTCTGACTATACTAGAGAACTGAGAGCATTAAATGAACTGTGAAACTTAGAAGTTTCTAAATTCTTATAGAGGCTTGATGGGGTAAAGTCAAACAATTCAAGAAAACTTCAGATCACCTGTGTTGTCCTTCATCTTCATTGTGTGTTTCACAACTTAGCACAGTCTCGGATATTTTGACAGAGCTACATTGTCCACTCACAGCTTACCCTTGAACACTGAGGTGCCGCTGTACACACATGGACAGTGATTTATAAAATCTTTCCTTAGTGCTTTACAATGTGTAGCCTTAAATAACTAATAGCTTGGTCCCTATAATTAGCACCAGATGCTTTCAAAGAAAATACTGGGTAATTGTAACCAGTTGTAATGTTGTCATTAGATTTCCAAAGAATGAGACTCAGTACCTCCAATAACAAAAAGCCAAGATTTTAACTGTGTGCACTGTATATACGACGCACAAAGGAAATTTTTTTTTTTTATTAACTTGAGTATTTCTTATATACATTTCGAGTGTTATTCCCTTTCCCGGTTTCCGGGCAAACATCCCCCTCCCCTTCCTTATGGGTGTTCCCCTCCCAACCCTCCCCCCATTGCCGCCCTCCCCCCATAGACTAGTTCACTGGGGGTTCAGTCTTAGCAGGACCCAGGGCTTCCCCTTCCACTGGTGCTCTTACTGGGATATTCATTGCTACCTATGGGGTCAGAGTCCAGGGTCAGTCCATGTATAGTCTTTAGGTAGTGGCTTAGTCCCTGGAAGCTCTGGTTGCTTGGCATTGTTGTACTTTTGGGGTCTCGAGCCCCTTCAAGCTCTTCCAGTTCTTTCTCTGATTCCTTCAATAGGGGACCTATTCTCAGTTCAGTGGTTTGCTGCTGGCATTCGCCTCTATATTTGCTGTATTCTGGCTGTGTCTCTCAGGAGCGATCTACATCCGGCTCCTGTCGGTCTGCACTTCTTTGCTTCATCCATCTTGTCTAATTGGGTGGCTGTATATGTATGGGCCACATGTGGGGCAGGCTCTGAATGGGTGTTCCTTCAGTCTCTGTTTTAATCTTTGCCTCTCCCTTCCCTGCCAAGGGTATTCTTTTTCCTCATTTAAAGAAGGAGTGAAGCATTCACATTTTGATCATCCGTCTTGAGTTTCGTTTGTTCTAGGGATCTAGGGTAATTCAAGCATTTGGGCTAATAGCCACTTATCAATGAGTGCATACCATGTATGTCTTTCTGTGATTGGGTTAGCTCACTCAGGATGATATTTTCCAGTTCCAACCATTTGCCTACGAATTTCATAAACTCGTTGTTTTTGATAGCTGAGTAATATTCCATTGTGTAGATGTACCACATTTTCTGTATCCATTCCTCTGTTGAAGGGCATCTGGGTTCTTTCCATTTTCTGGCTATTATAAATAAGGCTGCGATGAACATAGTGGAGCACGTGTCTCTTTTATATGTTGAGGCATCTTTTGGGTATATGCCCAAGAGAGGTATAGCTGGATCCTCAGGCAGTTCAATGTCCAATTTTCTGAGGAACCTCCAGACTGATTTCCAGAATGGTTTTACCAGTCTGCAATCCCACCAACAATGGAGGAGTGTTCCTCTTTCTCCACATCCTCGCCAGCATCTGCTGTCACCTGAGTTTTTGATCTTAGCCAATCGCACTGGTGTGAGGTGAAATCTCAGGGTTGTTTTGATTTGCATTTCCCTTATGACTAAAGATGTTGAACAATTCTTTAGGTGTTTCTCAGCCATTCGGCATTCCTCAGCTGTGAATTCTTTGTTTAGGTCTGAACCCCATTTTTTAATAGGGTTATTTGTTTCCCTGCGGTCTAACTTCTTGAGTTCTTTGTATATTTTGGATATAAGGCCTCTATCTGTTGTAGGATTAGTAAAGATCTTTTCCCAATCTGTTGGTTGCCGTTTTGTCCTAACCACAGTGTCCTTTGCCTTACAGAAGCTTTGCAGTTTTATGAGATCCCATTTGTCGATTCTTGATCTTAGAGCATGAGCCATTGGTGTTTTGTTCAGGAAATTTTTTCCAGTGCCCATGTGTTCCAGATGCTTCCCTAGTTTTTCTTCTATTAGTTTGAGTGTGTCTGGTTTGATGTGGAGGTCCTTGATCCACTTGGACTTAAGCTTTGTACAGGGTGATAAGCATGGATCGATCTGCATTCTTCTACATGTTGCCCTCCAGTTGAACCAGCACCATTTGCTGAAAATGCTATCTTTTTTCCATTGGATGGTTTTGGCTCCTTTGTCAAAAATCAAGTGACCATAGGTGTGTGGGTTCATTTCTGGGTCTTCAATTCTATTCCATTGGTCTATCTGTCTGTCTCTGTACCAATACCATGCAGTTTTTATCACTATTGCTCTGTAATACTGCTTGAGTTCAGGGATAGTGATTCCCCCTGAAGTTCTTTGATTGTTCAGGATAGCTTTAGCTATCCTGGGTTTTTTGTTATTCCAGATGAATTTGCAAATTGTTCTGTCTAACTCTTTGAAGAATTGGATTGGTATTTTGATGGGGATTGCATTGAATCTGTAGATTGCTTTTGGTAAAATGGCCATTTTTACCATATTAATCCTGCCAATCCATGAGCATGGGAGATCTTTCCATCTTCTGAGGTCTTCTTCAATTTCTTTCCTCAGTGTCTTAAAGTTCTTATTGTACAGATCTTTTACTTGCTTGGTTAAAGTCACACCGAGGTACTTTGTATTATTTGGGTCTATTATGAAGGGTGTCGTTTCCCTAATTTCTTTCTCGGCTTGTTTCTCTTTTGTATAGAGGAAGGCAACTGATTTATTTGAGTTAATTTTATACCCAGCCACATTGCTGAAGTTGTTTATCAGCTTTAGTAGTTCTCTGGTGGAACTTTTGGGATCACTTAAATATACTATCATGTCATCTGCAAATAGTGATATTTTGACCTCTTCTTTTCCGATCTGTATCCCCTTGATCTCCTTTTGTTGTCTGATTGCTCTGGCTAGAACTTCAAGAACTATATTGAATAAGTAGGGAGAGAGTGGGCAGCCTTGTCTAGTCCCTGATTTTAGTGGGATTGCTTCAAGTTTCTCTCCATTTAGTTTAATGTTAGCAACTGGTTTGCTGTATATGGCTTTTACTATGTTTAGGTATGGGCCTTGAATTCCTATTCTTTCCAGGACTTTTATCATGAAGGGGTGTTGAATTTTGTCAAATGCTTTCTCAGCATCTAATGAAATGATCATGTGGTTCTGTTCTTTCAGTTTGTTTATATGATGGATCACGTTGATGGTTTTCCGTATATTAAACCATCCCTGCATGCCTGGGATGAAGCCTACTTGATCATGGTGGATGATTGTTTTGATGTGCTCTTGAATTCGGTTTGCCAGAATTTTATTGAGTATTTTTGCGTCGATATTCATAAGGGAAATTGGTCTGAAGTTCTCTTTCTTTGTTGTGTCTTTGTGTGGTTTAGGTATAAGAGTAATTGTGGCTTCGTAGAAGGAATTCGGGAGTGATCCATCTGTTTCAATTTTGTGGAATAGTTTGGATAATATTGGTATGAGGTCTTCTATGAAGGTTTGATAGAATTCTGGACTAAACCCATCTGGACCTGGGCTCTTTTTGGTTGGGAGACCTTTAATGACTGCTTCTATTTCCTTAGGAGTTATGGGGTTGTTTAACTGGTTTATCTGTTCCTGATTTAACCTCGATACCTGGTATCTGTCTAGGAAATTGTCCATTTCCTGAAGATTTTCAAATTTTGTTGAATATAGGTTTTTATAGTAAGATCTGATGATTTTTTGAATTTCCTCCGAATCTGTAGTTATGTCTCCCTTTTCATTTCTGATTTTGTTAATTTGGACACACTCTCTGTGTCCTCTCGTTAGTCTGGCTAAGGGTTTATCTATCTTGTTGATTTTCTCAAAGAACCAACTTTTGGTTCTGTTGATTCTTTCTTTTTTTTTTTTTTTTTTGTTTGTTTTTTTGTGGTTTTTTTTTTTTTTTTATTAACTTGAGTATTTCTTATATACATTTCGAGTGTTATTCCCTTTCCCGGTTTCCGGGCAAACATCCCCCTCCCCCCTCCCCTTCCTTATGGGTGTTCCCCTCCCAACCCTCCCCCCATTGCCGCCCTCCCCCCATAGACTAGTTCACTGGGGGTTCAGTCTTAGCAGGACCCAGGGCTTCCCCTTCCACTGGTGCTCTTACTAGGATATTCATTGCTACCTATGGGGTCAGAGTCCAGGGTCAGTCCATGTATAGTCTTTAGGTAGTGGCTTAGTCCCTGGAAGCTCTGGTTGCTTGGCATTGTTGTACTTTTGGGGTCTCGAGCCCCTTCAAGCTCTTCCAGTTCTTTCTCTGATTCCTTCAATAGGGGACCTATTCTCAGTTCAGTGGTTTGCTGCTGGCATTCGCCTCTATATTTGCTGTATTCTGGCTGTGTCTCTCAGGAGCGATCTACATCCGGCTCCTGTCGGTCTGCACTTCTTTGCTTCATCCATCTAGTCTAATTGGGTGGCTGTATATGTATGGGCCACATGTGGGGCAGGCTCTGAATGGGTGTTCCTTCAGTCTCTGTTTTAATCTTTGCCTCTCCCTTCCCTGCCAAGGGTATTCTTTTTCCTCATTTAAAGAAGGAGTGAAGCATTCACATTTTGATCATCCGTCTTGAGTTTCGTTTGTTCTAGGGATCTAGGGTAATTCAAGCATTTGGGCTAATAGCCACTTATCAATGAGTGCATACCATGTATGTCTTTCTGTGATTGGGTTAGCTCACTCAGGATGATATTTTCCAGTTCCAACCATTTGCCTACAAATTTCATAAACTCGTTGTTTTTGATAGCTGAGTAATATTCCATTGTGTAGATGTACCACATTTTCTGTATCCATTCCTCTGTTGAAGGGCATCTGGGTTCTTTCCATTTTCTGGCTATTATAAATAAGGCTGCGATGAACATAGTGGAGCACGTGTCTCTTTTATGTGTTGAGGCATCATTTGGGTATATGCCCAAGAGAGGTATAGCTGGATCCTCAGGCAGTTCAATGTCCAATTTTCTGAGGAACCTCCAGACTGATTTCCAGAATGGTTTTACCAGTCTGCAATCCCACCAACAATGGAGGAGTGTTCCTCTTTCTCCACATCCTCGCCAGCATCTGCTGTCACCTGAGTTTTTGATCTTAGCCAATCGCACTGGTGTGAGGTGAAATCTCAGGGTTGTTTTGATTTGCATTTCCCTTATGACTAAAGATGTTGAACATTTCTTTAGGTGTTTCTCAGCCATTCGGCATTCCTCAGCTGTGAATTCTTTGTTTAGCTCTGAACCCCATTTTTTAATAGGGTTATTTGTTTCCCTGCGGTCTAACTTCTTGAGTTCTTTGTATATTTTGGAAATAAGGCCTCTATCTGTTGTAGGATTGGTAAAGATCTTTTCCCAATCTGTTGGTTGCCGTTTTGTCCTAACCACAGTGTCCTTTGCCTTACAGAAGCTTTGCAGTTTTATGAGATCCCATTTGTCGATTCTTGATCTTAGAGCATAAGCCATTGGTGTTTTGTTCAGGAAATTTTTTCCAGTGCCCATGTGTTCCAGATGCTTCCCTAGTTTTTCTTCTATTAGTTTGAGTGTGTCTGGTTTGATGTGGAGGTCCTTGATCCACTTGGACTTAAGCTTTGTACAGGGTGATAAGCATGGATCGATCTGCATTCTTCTACATGTTGCCCTCCAGTTGAACCAGCACCATTTGCTGAAAATGCTATCTTTTTTCCATTGGATGGTTTTGGCTCCTTTGTCAAAAATCAAGTGACCATAGGTGTGTGGGTTCATTTCTGGGTCTTCAATTCTATTCCATTGGTCTATCTGTCTGTCTCTGTACCAATACCATGCAGTTTTTATCACTATTGCTCTGTAATACTGCTTGAGTTCAGGGATAGTGATTCCCCCTGAAGTCCTTTTATTGTTGAGGATAGCTTTAGCTATCCTGGGTTTTTTGTTATTCCACATGAATTTGCAAATTGTTCTGTCTAACTCTTTGAAGAATTGGATTGGTATTTTGATGGGGATTGCATTGAATCTGTAGATTGCTTTTGGTAAAATGGCCATTTTTACCATATTAATCC
Source organism: Rattus norvegicus (assembly GCF_021556685.1). Taxonomy (NCBI): domain Eukaryota; kingdom Metazoa; phylum Chordata; class Mammalia; order Rodentia; family Muridae; genus Rattus; species Rattus norvegicus. The sequence goes on from NC_141539.1 coordinate 103,772,219, forward strand.
TGCCAATCCATGAGCATGGGAGATCTTTCCATCTTCTGAGGTCTTCTTCAATTTCTTTCCTCAGTGTCTTGAAGTTCTTATTGTACAGATCTTTTACTTGCTTGGTTAAAGTCACACCGAGGTACTTTATATTATTTGGGTCTATTATGAAGGGTGTCGTTTCCCTAATTTCTTTCTCGGCTTTTTTCTCTTTTGTATAGAGGAAGGCAACTGATTTATTTGAGTTAATTTTATACCCAGCCACTTTGCTGAAGTTGTTCATCAGCTTTAGTAGTTCTCTGGTGGAACTTTTGGGATCACTTAAATATACTATCATGTCATCTGCAAATAGTGATATTTTGACCTCTTCTTTTCCGATCTGTATCCCTTTGATCTCCTTTTGTTGTCTGATTGCTCTGGCTAGAACTTCAAGAACTATATTGAATAAGTAGGGAGAGAGTGGGCAGCCTTGTCTAGTCCCTGATTTTAGTGGGATTGCTTCAAGTTTCTCTCCATTTAGTTTAATGTTAGCAACTGGTTTGCTGTATATGGCTTTTACTATGTTTAGGTATGGGCCTTGAATTCCTATTCTTTCCAGGACTTTTATCATGAAGGGGTGTTGAATTTTGTCAAATGCTTTCTCAGCATCTAATGAAATGATCATGTGGTTCTGTTCTTTCAGTTTGTTTATATGATGGATCACGTTGATGGTTTTCCGTATATTAAACCATCCCTGCATGCCTGGGATGAAGCCTACTTGATCATGGTGGATGATTGTTTTGATGTGCTCTTGAATTCGGTTTGCCAGAATTTTATTGAGTATTTTTGCGTCGATATTCATAAGGGAAATTGGTCTGAAGTTCTCTTTCTTTGTTGTGTCTTTGTGTGGTTTAGGTATAAGAGTAATTGTGGCTTCATAGAAGGAATTCGGTAGGGCTCCATCTGTTTCAATTTTGTGGAATAGTTTGGATAATATTGGTATGAGGTCTTCTATGAAGGTTTGATAGAATTCTGCACTAAACCCGTCTGGACCTGGGCTCTTTTTGGTTGGGAGACCTTTAATGACTGCTTCTATTTCCTTAGGAGTTATGGGGTTGTTTAACTGGTTTATCTGTTCCTGATTTAACTTCGATACCTGGTATCTGTCTAGGAAATTGTCCATTTCCTGAAGATTTTCAAATTTTGTTGAATATAGGTTTTTATAGTAAGATCTGATGATTTTTTGAATTTCCTCCGAATCTGTAGTTATGTCTCCCTTTTCATTTCTGATTTTGTTAATTTGGACACACTCTCTGTGTCCTCTCGTTAGTCTGGCTAAGGGTTTATCTATCTTGTTGATTTTCTCAAAGAACCAACTTTTGGTTCTGTTGATTCTTTCTATGGTCCTTTTTGTTTCTACTTGGTTGATTTCAGCTCTGAGTTTGATTATTTCCTGCCTTCTACTCCTCCTGGGTGTATTTGCTTCTTTTTGTTCTAGAGCTTTTAGGTGTGCTGTCAAGCTGCTGACATATGCTCTTTCCTGTTTCTTTCTGCAGCCACTCAGCGCTATGAGTTTTCCTCTTAGCACAGCTTTCATTGTGTCCCATAAGTTTGAGTATGTTGTATCTTCATTTTCATTAAATTCTAAAAAGTTTTTAATTTCTTTCTTTATTTCTTCCTTGACCAGGTTATCATTGAGTAGAGCATTGTTCAATTTCCACGTATATATGGGCATTCTTCCCTTATTGTTATTGAAGACCAGTTTTAGGCCTTGGTGGTCCGATAGCACGCATGGGATTATTTCTATCTTTCTGTACCTGTTGAGGCCCGTTTTTTGACCAATTATATGGTCAATTTTGGAGAAAGTACCATGAGGAGCTGAGAAGAAGGTATATCCTTTTGCTTTAGGATAGAATGTTCTATAAATATCCGTTAAGTCCATTTGGCTCATGACTTCTCTTAGTCTGTCTACATCACTGTTTAATTTCTGTTTCCATGATCTGTCCATTGATAAGAGTGGGGTGTTGAAATCTCCCACTATTATTGTGTGAGGTGCAATGTGTGTTTTGAGCTTTAGTAAGGTTTCTTTTACGTATGTAGGTGCCCTTGTATTTGGGGCATAGATATTTAGGATTGAGAGTTCATCTTGGTTGATTTTTCCTTTGATGAATATGAAGTGTCCTTCCTTATCTTTTTTGATGACTTTTAGTTGGAAATTGATTTTATTTGATATCAGAATGGCTACTCCAGCTTGCTTCTTCTGACCATTTGCTTGGAAAGTTGTTTTCCAGCCTTTCACTCTGAGGTAGTGTCTGTCTTTGTCTCTGAGGTGTGTTTCCTGTAGGCAGCAGAATGCAGGGTCCTCGTTGCATATCCAGTTTGTTAATCTATGTCTTTTTATTGGGGAGTTGAGGCCATTGATATTGAGAGATATTAAGGAATAGTGATTGTTGCTTCCCGTTATATTCATATTTGGATGTGAGGTTATGTTTGTGTGCTTTCATTCTCTTTGTTTTGTTGCCAAGACGATTAGTTTCTTGCTTCTTCTAGGGTATAGCTTGCCTCCTTATGTTGGGCTTTACCATTTATTATCCTTTGTAGTGCTGGATTTGTAGAAAGATATTGTGTAAATTTGGTTTTGTCATGGAATATCTTGGTTTCTCCATCAATGTTAATTGAGAGTTTTGCTGGATACAGTAACCTGGGCTGGCATTTGTGTTCTCTTAGGGTCTGTATAACATCAGTCCAGGATCTTCTGGCCTTCATAGTTTCTGGCGAGAAGTCTGGTGTGATTCTGATAGGTCTCCCTTTATATGTTACTTGACCTTTTTCCCTTACTGCTTTTAATATTCTTTCTTTATTTTGTGCGTTTGGTGATTTGACAATTATGTGACGGGAGGTGTTTCTTTTCTGGTCCAATCTGTTTGGAGTTCTTTAGGCTTCTTGTATGTCTATGGGTATCTCTTTTTTAGGTTAGGGAAGTTTTCTTCTATGATTTTGTTGAAGATATTTACTGGTCCTTTGAGCTGGGAGTCTTCACTCTCTTCTATACCTATTATCCTTAGGTTTGATCTTCTCATTGAGTCCTGGATTTCCTGTATGTTTTGGACCAGTAGCTTTTTCCGCTTTACATTATCTTTGACAGTTGAGTCAATGATTTCTATGGAATCTTCTGCTCCTGAGATTCTCTCTTCCATCTCTTGTATTCTGTTGGTGAAGCTTGTATCTACAGCTCCTTGTCTCTTCTTTTGGTTTTCTATATCCAGGGTTGTTTCCATGTGTTCTTTCTTGATTGCTTCTATTTCCATTTTTAATTCCTTCAACTGTTTGATTGTGTTTTCCTGGAATTCTTTCAGGGATTTTTGCGATTCCTCTCTGTAGGCTTTTACTTGTTTATTAATGTTTTCCTGTGCTTCCCTAAGTGTGTTCATGTCTTTCTTGAAGTCCTCCAGCATCATGATCAAATATGATTTTGAAACTAGATCTTGCTTTTCTGGTGTGTTTGGATATTCCATGTTTGTTTTGGTGGGAGAATTGGGCTCCGATGATGCCATGTAGTCTTGGTTTCTGTTGCTTGGGTTCCTGCGCTTGCCTCTCGCCATCAGATTATCTCTAGTGTTACTTTGTTCTGCTATTTCTGACAGTGGCTCTACTGTCCTATAAGCCTCTGTGTCAGGAGTGCTGTAGACCTGTTTTCCTCTCTTTCAGTCAGTTATGGGGACAGAGTGTTCTGCTTTCGGGCGTGTAGTTTTTCCTCTCTACAGGTCTTCAGCTGTTCCTGTGGGCCTGTGTCTTGAGTTCACCAGGCAGCTTTCTTGCAGCAGAAAATTTGGTCTTACCTGTGGTCCCGAGGCTCAGGTTCGCTCGTGGGGTGCTGCCCAGGGGCTCTCTGCAGCGGCAGCAACCAGGAAGACCTGTGCCACCCCTTCCGGGAGCTTCAGTGCACCAGGGTTCCAGATGGTCTTTGGCTTTTTCCTCTGGCGTCCGAGATGTGTGTGCAGGGAGCAGTCTCTTCTGGTTTCCCAGGCTTGTCTGCCTCTCTGAAGGTTTAGCTCTCCCTCCCACGGGATTTGGGTGCAGAGAACTGTTTATCCGGTCTGTTTCCTTCAGGGTCCGGCGGTGTCTCTAGGAAATTTCAATTTAAGAGAGAATACCTTCTCACCTTACAGAGTAAAGGAAGTATGTCACATATTCCTAGAATGTACCTTTGTACTTGATTCCTTCATATTACCAATTGTATTGTCTGATCTAAATAGATACATAAGGTTTTATATATCCAGTAATATCTTTAACATTGGGTTTAATATGATGTAACTTGGTAGGAATCTTTTATCTGCCATCTAGAATTTATGGTCTTAGAGCACAGCCAAATTGTTCTCGGGGTCGTTGGTATTCTACAACCCTATCATTCACTGAGACAGTACTGGAGGATTGTGAGATCTAGGTTAGCCTGGGCTACACAACAAGATCCTAAATCAAGAAAATAAAACGAGTATTTTTAAAAATGTTTAATAATCACATTAAAATATCTTAAGAGTTGATTTAAGCTAAAAATAAAGAAAATTAGAGAAACACCTACATTACTCAGCTGGTAATGACGTTTGTCATACAGCATGAAAACTGAGTTTGATCTCTGGAATCTACAGCAAAAGAGAGAACCAACTCCTGAAAGTTGTCCTCTAGCATCTACCAGTGCCATGATCTCACACGTCACACACAGAGAGTAGTAATCATAAATAGCGAAAAGTAGGGATTCACTGCAAAGGAACTTAAACATTTACTGATGGGAGTGCATAGAAGCTGAGTAAACTGAGCTTAACATACGTCAGCTTCAGGTTAAGAACACTTGCTACTCTTTTACAGGACCTGAATTTGATTTCCAGCACTCAGATGGCAGGCAGGTCATCACTGTCTGTAACTCCAGTTCCAGGTTATCTGCCTTCTGCCACCAGGCATAGACATGGCTCATAAACAAAATACCCTACCCATAGAAAAAATAATAATTTTTAAAAGAAATAATAGCCCTGAAATTTACATTAGGACTTACTTCACCACCACCACCACCACCCTTTTTATTGGATATTTTCTTTACTTACATTTCAGACCCAATTTTCTCTCTGGAATCCCCCTATCCCTTCCCTCCTCCCCCTACCTCTATGAGAGTGTTCCCCAACCACCCACCCACTCCCTCCTGCCTACCTGCCCTGACATTCCCCTACACAGGGTCATTGAACCTTCACAGGGCCAAGGACCTCTTCTCTCACTGATGCCCGATAAAGCCCATCCTCTGCTACATATGGCGCTGGAGCCATGGGACCCTCTCATGTGGACTCTTTGGTTGATGGTTTAGTCTCTGGGAACTCTGGGAGGTCTGGTGGGTTAGTATTGTTGTTCTTCGTATAGGGTTGAAAACCCCTTCAGCTCCTTCAGTCCTTTTTCTATCTCCTCTAGTGGGGGCCCCATTTTCAGTCCAATGGTTGGTTGAGAGCATCTGACTCTGTATTTCTCAGGCTTTTGCAGAGCCTCTCAGAAAACAACTATATCAGGCTCCTGTCAGCATGCACTTCTTGGCATTCCTCTGTTGAAGGACATCTGGGTTCATTCCAGCGTCTGGCTATTACAAATAAGGCTACTATGAACATAGTGGAGCATGTGTCCTTGTTATAAGTTGGACCATCATTTGGCTATATGCCTGGGAGTAGTATAGCTGGGTCCTCAGGTAGCACTATGTCCAATTTGCTGAGGAACCTCCAGACTGATTTCCAGAGTTGTACCAACTTGCGATCCCACCAACAATGGAGGAGTGTTCTTCTTCATTGAAGCTGAACCCCTTCATTGAGGCAAACCTCTTCAGCTCCTTCAATCCTTTAACTCCTCCAATGGGGATCCCATTCTCAGTTCAATGGTTGGCTGCGAGCATTCACCTCTGTATTTGTCATGCAGAGCCTCTCAGGAGACAGCTATATCAGATTCCTGTCAGCATTCACTTCTTGGCATCAGCAATATTGTCTGGGTTTGGTGACTGTATATGGGCTAGATCCCCAAGTGGGACAGTCTCTGGATGCACTTTCCTTCAGTCTCTGCTCCAAACTTTGTCTCCATATCTCCTCTTATGAATATTTTTGTTCCCCCTTTTAAGAAGGACTGAAACATCTGCACTTTGGTCGTCCTTCTTCTTCAGCTTCATGTGATCTATAGATTGTATCTTAGGTAATTTGAGCTTTTGGGCTAATATCCACTTATCATTGAGTGCATATCATATATGGAGTTTTGTTTTTTTTTGTTTTTGTTTTATTTTGTTTTGGTGTGTGTGTGTGTGTGTCAGAGAGAGAGAGAGAGAGAGAGAGAGAGAGAGAGAGAGAGAGAGAGAGAGAGAGATTGGGTTACCTCACTCAGGATTATATTTTTTAGTTCCAACCACTTGCGTATGAATTTCATTAAGTCATTGTTTTTGATATCTGAGTAATATTCCATTGTGTAGATGTACCACATTTTCTGTATCCATTCCTCTGTTGAAGGGCATCTGGGTTCTTTCCAGCTTCTGGATATTATAAATAAGGCTGCTATGAACATAGTGGAGCATGTGTCTTTGTTATATGTTGGAGCATCTTTTGGGTATATGCCCAGGCACTCCTGGGTTCTCAGGTAGTACAATGTCCAGTTTTATGGGGAACCTCCATACTGATTTCCAGGGATTTACATTTTTTCCATCTTTATTAAATTGGGTATTTCTTATTTACATTTCAAATGTTATTCCCTTTCCCGGTTTCCATGCCAACATCCCCCTAACCCCTCCACCTCCCCTTCTATATTGGTGTTCCCTTCCAACCCTCCCCCCATTACCACTCTCCCCGCCTAGAATCCCAATCACTGGGGATCCAGCCTTGGCAGGACCAAGGGCTTCCCCTTCCACTGGTGCTCTTACTAGGCTATTCATTGCTACCTATGAGGTTAGAGCCCAGGGTCAGTCCATGTATAGTCTTTGGGTAGTGGCTTAGTCCCTGGAAGCTCTGGTTGGTTGGTATTTTTGTTCATATGGGGTCTCAAGCCCCTTCAGCTCTTTCAGTCCTTTCTCTGATTTCCTTCAACGGGGGTCCCGTTCTCAGTTCAGTGATTTTCTGCTGGCATTTGCCTAGGTATTTGCCATATTCTGGCTGTGTCTCACAGGAGAGATCTACATCCGGTTCCTGTCAGCCTGCACTTCTTTGCTTCAGCCATCTTATATAGTTTGGTGGCTGTATATGTATGGGCCACATGTGGGGGAGTTCTGAATGGGTGTTCCTTCTGCCTCTGTTCTAAACTTTGCCTCCTTATTCCCTCCCAAGAGTATTCTTGTTCCCCTTTTAAAGAAGGAGTGAAGCATCCACATTTTGGTCATTTTTCTTGAGTTTCATGTGTTCTGTGCATCTAGGGTAATTCGAGCATTTGGGCTAATAGCCACTTATCAATGAGTGCATACCATGTGTGTGTTTCTGTGATTGGGTTACCTCACTCAGGATGATATTTTCCAGTTCCAACCATTTGCCTATGAATTTCACAAAGTCATTGTTTTTGATAGCTGAGTAGTATTCCATTGCGTAGATGTACCACATTTTCTGTATCCATTCCTCTGTTGAAGGGCATCTGGGTTCTTTCCAGCTTCTGGATATTATAAATAAGGCTGCTATGAACATAGTGGAGCATGTGTCTTTGTTATATGTTGGAGCACATTTGGGTATATGCCCAAGGGAGGTATAGCTGGGTCCTCAGGTAGTACTGTGTGCAATTTTCTGAGGAACCTCCAGACTGATTTCCAGAATGGTTGTACCAGTCTGCAATCCCACCAACAATGGAGGAGTGTTCCTCTTTCTCCACATCCTCGCTAGCATCTGCAGTCACCTGAGTTTTTGATCTTAGCCATTGTGACTGGTGTGAGGTGGAATCTCAGTGTTGTTTTGATTTGCATTTCCCTTATGACTAAAAATGTTGAACATTTCATTAGGTGCTTCTCAGCCATTTGACATTCCTCAGCTGAGAATTCTTTGTTTACCTCTGAACCCCATTTTTTAATAGGGTTATTTGTCTCCCTGCAGTCTAACTTCTTGAGTTCTTTGTATATTTTGGATATAAGGCCTCTATCTGTTGTAGGATTGGTAAAGATCTCTTCCCAATCTGTTGGTTGCCATTTTGTCCTAACAACAGTGTCCTTTGCCTTACAGAAGCTTTATACTTTTATGAGATCCCATTTGTCGATTCTTGATCTTAGAGCATAAGCCATTGGTGTTTTGTTCAGGAAATTTTCTCCAGTGCCCATGTGTTCAAGATGCTTCCCCACTTTTTCTTGTATTAGTTTGAGTGTATCTGGTTTGATGTGGAGGCCCTTGATCCACTTGGACTTAAGCTTTGTACAGGGTGATAAGCATGGATCGATCTGCATTCTTTTACATGCTGACCTCCAGTTGAACCAGCACCTTTTGCTGAAAATGCTATCTTTTTCCACTGGATGGTTTTGGCTCCTTTGTCAAAAATCAAGTGACCATGGGTGTGTGGGTTCATTTCTGGGTCTTCAATTCTATTTCATTGGTCTATCTGCCTGTTTCTGTACCAATACCATACAGTTTTTAATCACTATTGCTCTGTAATACTGCTTGAGTTCAGGGATAGTGATTCCCCCTGGAAGTCCTTTTATTGTTGAGGATAGTTTTAGCTATCCTGGGTTTTTTGTTATTCCACATGAATTTGCAAATTGTTCTGTCTACCTCTCTGAAGAATTGGATTGGTATTTTGATGGGGATTGTATTGAATCTGTAGATTGCTTTTGGTAAAATGGCCAAGTTTACTATATTAATCCTGCCAATCCACGAGCATGGGAGATCTTTCCATCTTCTGAGATCTTCTTCAATTTCTTTCTTCAGAGGCTTGAAGTTCTTATCATACAGATCTTTCACTTGCTTGGTGAAAGTCACACCGAGGTATTTTATATTATTTGGGTCTATTATGAAGGGTGTCATTTCCCTAATTTCTTTCTCAGCTTGTTTCTCTTTTGTGTAGAGGAAGGCTACTGATTTATTTGTTCCCTAAGAATGATATATCCCCTGAAGATTTTCCTTTGAAGCAACTAAGTAACCAGCTGCCTTTTATGTTTGTACTTCCAGCCAACTCAGACAGTAATGCCCGGACAAGTGATGCGGGTTACAACAGGTGCTCCAATCCCCTGCGGTGCTGATGCAGTAGTGCAAGTTGAAGATACTGAACTCATCAGGGAATCAGATGATGTATGTCACCACCAGTCTCCTGGGGCAGTATTAGAAGTCATACTCAGTTTCTACAATGTTTATAAGAGTAACTGGGATTGGGGGTATGGGGGGGGGCTGTTAATGTAATATGTAGGCCTCCAGTAAATAAGTGTCTTAAAGATTGAAAATCTTTTGACATTGCAGAAAGTTTTATGCTATTGTTACACTAGAATTCAAACCATGCTTAACAGGAGAATTTTCACAGGCAAACAAAGAAATTATTTCACAATAAAAGAACAGTGGTAATAACAGTTGACATATCTTCTTGCTATTGAGACCACCTTCTGATAAAATGTGAAGGTGTTCTTGGACTCAGAATTTAACAGAGAACATTTGGGCAAGTTCTTGAACCAAATGACCCTTCCTCCACTGATTTTCAGTTCAGAGAAAACTTTTGCCATCAAATAGAAGCCTGGAAATGTTGAATTTGTGTCAGTTCCCTCTGTATTGTCTCAAAGATACTTATGGGATCTAAATAGACCATTTTGTCAAGAAAACTAATAGCAATTTTTAAAACCAGACTATGGTGGTTTGTCCTGGCTATGTTTCTATTGCTATGATAAAAAATCATGCAGAAGCAACTTGCAGAGGAAAGGGTTTTTCAGCTTATAGGTCACAGTCCTTCTGTGTCAGGGCAGGCACTCAGGCAGGAACAGAAGCAGAGACCACAGAGGAATGCTGCCTACTGGCTGCTTTCCCATGGCTTGCTTAGCCTCCACATGCCCAGGAATGACACCACCCAAAGTAAGCTGCCCCACACACACACACATCAATCATTAATTGAGAAAATGCCTCACAGGATTATCTACAGGTGGAGGCATTTTTCTCTTCTCAGGTGACTCTTGCTTATGTCAAGTTGAACCTCCCACCCTCACCCCCAAAAATAGCACATGCTGGAGATGTTTCATTGGTTTAAAGTACTTCCTGTTCTTGCAAAGGACTAAAGTTTGATTCCCAGCATACAGGTTGAAATTCCAGTTCCAGAACATCCAACACCCTCTTAGCTTCATGAACACTCCGCCCACATGTGGTACATACATACAGGCAAAGCATAAAATAATACTCTTTTTAAAAAGCAGACTATTAGGAATAAAACTAGGAAAGTTACAATTCTTAACAGTTTTATAGACTATAATTATACCTGTTTTAGGACGTTTGAGGAATCTTATATTCTGAAGGAGAGATTAAAAATAATATATATTCTTGTAGATTAAGTAAATAGTAAAATACAACCATGCTAAGAGATAACCACCTTCCTTGTTCTGGAGATTTTCCTTTTTAATCATCTTCCTTGTGTATAAAATTCAACCTTTGTCATGGAGATCAGATTTCCTGCTCTTAAAATTGTCCAAGCAGAGATTTATTAGCATCAGGGAATCTATAAAGCATTGAAATCCAGAACATATACGTCCTCAAACTACAAGAAAACAAGGCACAATTCCAATGTCACAATATTATTCACAGCCTATGAATGTAAAATTGTTACTATGAGGTTATAGAATCCTACAGCCATGCTATACTTTTCTATAGGTATTTGGGAACCTTGACACAATACTGACCTCCATAGCAACCAAAAGAGAGGCTGTTGGCAGGCACCTTCATTTATCACGTGTGTGTACATATGTACATCATGTATCTATAATAATTCTTGAGAATCCTGTATATAATACTTTAATTGATATGTTTTTAAACTATGAAAATTAGAGAACGTACCATTCATTGGCACCAATCCTAAGTTTTCAGGAGCTCTCTTTAAAAGTTCACACTATTTTTTTCAAAGAGTTAGCAAATGGTTTTCTACTCCTCTGCATTTTAAAGTATCAGAGATCATTCTTATTGATCAGAAATTGTATTAGACTATATTATTGAAAATTACATCACCTGCTCTAATTGTAGGGTACTGAAGAACTTGAAGTGCGAATTCTGGTGCAAGCTCGGCCAGGCCAAGACATCAGGTAAGACATCAGATATTCAGAGTGTGTAGCTCACTTGTGTTTCTACCTGATCATGAGCTCAGGAGTGTAAACTCACAGCTATGTCAACTAGCTATTTTTTCTCAAGCCTTAACAAGAATCAAAATGAAATCTTTAGATTTTATATCCCATGTCTATCCTGTCTATCAGGATATCCATGTCTATCTAAATGAAAATGGTAAAGATGTATAAGATTATCAAAACCAACATGAGAACAAGGTAAAGTTATAAGTGCATATGCTCACAGTTTATTCTTCCTCTAGCCAATCCAAAATTAATGAGTCCCAACCCCTAAGTTATCCAGAAGTTGGAATAGAAATGATTAGGTATTTATACTAGTAGCTGACAGTACACCCTCCTCAGCTACCCTTAATAATGGAATAATCTTTTGTTCCTTACACATAAAGATGCTGTTTCTCTCTTACAATAAATAGTATGCATAGTTTGAATTATTTCTGTTGCCCTACAAAGTGTTTATGCAAATTCCACCAATACTAGTTTGCCCAATACTAACTTCCCTTTGTAACAAAGCTGTGCTTCTCCCAGCTTTATGGCCGCAGGCTAACGTACATATACCAAGGAGAAAGTAGTCTCAGGTCTGGATCGACCTTAGGTGTCTACATGGAAACCAACTCTAACTAATCTTGTTAACATCATATTCCTTATCACAGAGCTACCAGCTATGGACTTTGGTCAATGCCTCTAGATATTTTCATACAAATCTTTGCCTTGCATGGGAGAAAGTTTAAAATTAGTACTTTTACCTGAAATAAATAAAAAGAAAAATATAAAGAAACTTCAAATGTAATATTTCTGTTTAGCTATCATAGATGTTCCTATTTTGTCTTCTGTAGTGTGATATAACTTTAAAGCTTGGAATTTTTAGGATCCCTTTATTATTAGGCTCCTGATTCATTTGTGAACCTTTTTTCCCCTGATTGTCTCCTCTCTCTGATTCTAAAGTTTCCCTCTGAGTAGAGAAAAATGTTAATCTTAACCATAATGCTTATGGTTCTGCTTTGACTTTCAGACCCATCGGCCACGACATTAAAAGAGGGGAGTGTGTTTTGGCAAAAGGAACCCATATGGGCCCTTCAGAAATTGGTCTCCTTGCAACTGTAGGTGTCACAGAAGTTGAAGTTAATAAGTTTCCAGTGGTTGCCGTTATGTCAACAGGGAATGAGGTAAATAGGCAAATATAATAAAGAGAGCTTATAAAAGAAAACCCTTCCTGACATCTGTTGTTATCTGTCATAAATGGAACATTGTAGATTATGGTTCTTAACAATGGGTTCACATTTCTGTAACAAAGACAAAATTTGGCCTTGGCATAGTTCAGGTACAGAAGATGGGGTAAAACTAGAAACGGCAAGTTAAGAAATTATTCCCTTTCATTTGTAGAATGAAATATTATAGCTACATTAGTTCTACACTCATAATAGGAATAAAGAATGTTAGCTATATGCTATAGAGAGCAAACTGTGCAAGCACAGTGTCTAGTCCATTGAAACATGATTTGATATATTGCTGCTGAAATAAGGGCCCATCCATCATAGGAAATAAGTGACTGGAATAGGTATCATGGCTAGCCTGTCTTCTTCTTAAATCTATGTGCATTTAAATCACTGGAGGGGTTTGATGTTCCTTTTTTATTTAGTTTGGTTTGAGGGTTTGTTTGGGTCTCAATTGAAGCATCTCTAGTGGTATGCTATTCAAAATGGATCCACATGTCATGTTACTTCTGGATGGAAAAGAGATTATAATCAGGCTTTTTCTGAGAACTCTTGAAAAACTTCCTGACTGTCCTCTTGCTAGGCTGTTAAAATATGGACCTCTATGGTCATGTCAGGAATGTGAAAGGATGAATATTTTAGAAGCTCAATTACACAATCAAATCCTACCAAGATTTTTAGCAACTTCTTTAAAGACAAACCAGACTTAAAAAAAAAAAAAAAAAACTTTGTTCTATGAGTAACCCTTCATTAGCATTATTTTTAATTTATTGGGGGCTGGAGAGATGGCTCAGCAGTTACAAGCACTGACTCCTCCACCAGAGGTCCTGAGTTCAAATCCCAGCAACCACATGGTGGCTCACAACCATCTGTAATGAGATCTGATGCCCTCTTCTGGTGTGTCTGAAGACACTGACAGTGTACTCACATACATGAAATAAATAAGTCTTTTTTTAAAAATGAAATTGTTTAAAGTTTTCTCTATGATCTTTATACTTCTGTTAGTCAAAGCAAAAGAACAAAATTGGATCCCTAAAAAACTATTGACTGACCTAAAACATTCTTTTCATTTTGATAAGACAGTGATGATTTTAATAACCTCGTGTCTCACTGGCACCATCTTTAGCAGCAGAGTTATGTTTGCTTCTAAATTTTATAATCTCTATGTGGCTATGTTGTTCCCCTACCCATATTAAAAATTAACTACTTTTACAATTATGTATTTTAGTTCAACAGGTGTTACTATGTACCAAGCACTATGTTGGAGATCAGTGGTAAAGGAAAGAAATAAAATAAAGTTTTTCTTCTGAAGGCTTGAGATTCCCCCAGTATGAGAAAACAATAACAAACCAAAAAAGGAAGGAAGGAAGGGAGGGAGGGAGGGAGGGAGGGAGAGAGAGAGAGAGAGAGAGAGAGAGAGAGAGAGAGAGAGAGAGAGAGAGAGAGAGCGCAAGACCTCGGCTGATTTATCCCTGGAGGCGGAAAGAAGTTGCCCTTACCTGACAGGGCTATCATTTATCCAGTCACAGTGCACGTCCCCCTTAAATGACAGTTCTGATTTTCACTGAGATGTATGGCTCACAGATGCCTGCTTCTTTTTTTTAAGTTAACATCTTTGAGATAGCATATATGATATGTTTCCTTATGGCTGTTTCATAATATGCCATTGTACTTAATTCTCTTTTGTCCTTCACTGTCCTTCCCGGTGCGTTTGTCCCCCTTTTGCTCATTCTATCCCCAAATAATCTTGCCTTCTGCTTTCTTGTCAAATGCACTCCTTTTCCTTCCGCCCAGTCAAGATCTTTCCCTCCCCTCTCATGGTCCCCTTTCTACATTAATCACACAGACACAAACATGCACCCAGGCAGGCGTGCGTGCGCACACACATGTGATGTATATACATGCATATAATCTCCACATATGAGATAAACATTCATTTTTCTTTCTGGATCTGACTTTTTGTTTAACATAATATCTTCTGTCACATCCACTTTCCTGAAAACATCAGGATTTCTTTTTTCATAAAGATTTTTTAAACTAGCTTACAAAGGAGCTTTCTTACGTATTGCTTTCACTCATTTACATTGTGGCTGACTGCACGCTTGCTGCAGCACCCGGCCAGCCACGCTGGCTCTTCTTTTCCTCTGTACGCGCCCCTTCATTCTGCCTCCTAGTTTGCTCTCTTGTGTTCCTCACCCTTTACTCTTACAGCCGTCTTCCATGCTGTGAGCCTCTTCAGTTTCCTGGCGTTCACGCTTATTTACTACCACCTAGAGAAACATATTTATGTCTGAAAAGGTCCTGTTTGTGTATGTGCCACATCTTTATCCAGTCAGTGTGGACATGTGTGCTGTCTGTTTCTTAGCTGTTGTGAATAGTACAATGACAAATGGCTGTGCAAGTGTGTCTGTGCTTTGCTGACTTAGTCCTTCTAGCAGAGTGGTAGGGCTGGGTCACAAGATTCTATTTTCAATTTTTTTGAGGAACCTACACACTGACTTCCACAGTGACTTCACCAGGTACCATCTCTGGGTGGCCTGGAACTCTATGAAGACCATGCTGGCCTTAAACTCACAGACATCTGCCTGCCTCCTGAGTGCTGAGGTCGAAACAGTGGACTACTACACCTGACTACTCACATTCCTATTGCCAGAAGGGTTTTTTTTTTCCTTCAAGTATATTTTTATCATAATCTTCTCCCTCACCCAACTCCTCCCAGATCTCTCCCTGGGTTCCTACCCATCCAACTCCTTGTTTTCTCCTTTTTCTTTTTTTCTCTCTCAAAAATGTTTTATTCTTACATAACTGAAACTCTATATCCATTTTACAGCTCTCTGTTTCTCCCTCAAAACCCTAAGAGCCACCATTCTACCTTCTGTCGCAAGGCATTCCACCTCTAAAGCACATCACATGAATGTGACCCTAGAGTATTTCTTTTGTACTGGTCCATCTCACTTAACAAAGTGCTCTACAGATTTGCCCATGTGGCAGCACAGGTACAAATCCCCTGTTTTACAGTCAGACATTTGAAGTGAGTTGCTTATACATTTTGGCTAATATGGATAGTTTTAGGAAGCAAGTATAGCTTTTCAAGTCCCTGCTTTAATTCTTTTGAGCATATATTGATCTTTTTAATTAAATCATAGTAAGTTTATTTAAAAAACTAGATAAATATGTTAGTGTTCATTCATTTAGTGTATACTGAGTAATATCCCAAATACCATCAGTTGTAGGAATGCAATAGTAAACAAAAAAGACATCAGTCTCTCCTTATGAAGTGTATATTCTAGTACAGAGCAAAAGACAACCCAAACAACTGCTAGCATTTGCTGTGTAGTCTTTCAGTCTGATTTCTTACCCACAGAAATGTGAGTGTAACACTAGGCCTATGGAAATATATATCTATATGTAAAACTCACAGCACTAAAAATGCTATTATATGTCATAAATTTTTACACCAAAATAGCAAGTCACAATTCTCCTCCATATATGCAGTCCATCTTTGATGGCTATATAACAGTCCTTATATTAATCATTTGTCTACTGTAAGACATTTCATGTTTCCCATTTGTACTAGCAGATAGATAATGCTATAATGAACATTCAGATTGATTTTAATGTTCCATTATTCTGTTCATTTCATAGCATTGCTAGGTCAATGCTTTACTTTAAAACATTAAATCATGTGTTAATTGCCTCCAAAAATATATTATTTGTCTTCTCTTAAATATTGGAAAGTTGTTTTTCTATACTGATACCAATACTGGGTATGTTTATTGTTTAGTCTTTCATGGCCTAATTTGAGTACTTAAATTCATTCATTCAACAAATTGGTTGACATTTCTTTACTTCAGGCCATTATCATACATATCCCCATGGGTAATCACATTTGCATGCATACATACATACATACTTATAGGAATTTATTTTGATTTATATCTGTCTGTTTCTGTGGGTGCTCTTGGAGCTCAGAAGAGGTTGTTGGATTCCCATGGAGCTGAAGTTATGGACAGTTGTGAGATGCCTGGTAAGGATGCCAGGAACTGAACTTGGGTCCTTAGGAAGAGGATCAAGTGCTATTACCTACTGGCTCGCCCTTGTTTAGGGTGTGTGTCTTGTTTGTTTGTTTGTTTGTTTGTTTGTTTGTTTAACATGGGTGCTAGGAATCCAAACTCCAGCACTTTACCAACTGACTATCTCCCAGACCCCAACCCAATGTTTTATGCTTTAAAACCTTAAATTATGCTTAAAAGTAATAAATCCTCTTTCTTGTCTTGCCTCACTTTATAACCAAGTAGGCAAGGGTGTTAGCCTAACACTATATTTTTCTCAGATCAATAAGTAAAAGCTATTTGAAAAAAAATTCAGTTTATAATCTGACTCTCTCTCTCCCCGCCCCTCTCTCTTTGTGTGTGTGTGTGTGTGTGTGTGTGTGTGTGTGTGTGTGTGTGTGTTAATCTAGTTGGTGTGGGTATTCTAGGGTATAGACATATCATCAAATAAGTTTGTGCAACTAGTAAATTTTCTAGAAAATGGAGAGAGAAAAGTTAAAGTGTATGAAAGAGCTGCTGCTTGCATGGGAGATAAAATTAGTTCCCACCAGGAAAAGTCACAGCCATCACTTTACACAGAAGTCTTAGATGCAGTCAATGCCATTTCAATGTCCAAGAAGGCAGTCTTAGATGTACGATGAACTCATTAAGTGTTAATGAAGAACAGAAATAGTATGAGGTCTCTTATGATAAAATAAGTAAATTTGCCATTTAGAAAAGTTAAGACCTATTCTCTTCTTAAGGATTTAGCAAAAGAACTTTTACCTTTCTTTGCAGACTTCCTTTTGAAGTCTTGCATAACAATAGAAATGCTAATCATTGAATATCTAAAATTATATTCCTCTTTTGTTCTAAAAGTATTTTTGTGAATATTATAGTCATGTTAAAAGTACTCCAAGTACTGTACTTGTCCTTGATGAAAGGATGTTTTTTAGAAATAAATACATGACCAAACAAGCCAGAGTTAACACTAATACGTAGTTCATTATTTAATGAATACATGAGTTAATTAACTAAACATAAAAATTGAACTCTCAACATTGGACCCTAAAATTTAACAATCTGTCCAGTCTCTCAAAATAAATGGTTTATAGACTAATAAAAAAAATCCTAGAAATGGCTAACTGTAGTCAGTTGGCAGATAAGATGCCTTTTTTTTTTTTTTGGTTCTTTTTTTTCGGAGCTGGGGACCGAACCCAGGGCCTTGCGCTTCCTAGGCAAGCGCTCTACCCCTGAGCTAAATCCCCGGCAGATAAGATGCTTATTAGCATCAAATGGAAGCTCTAGCAGCTCCTCACCAAGGGAAAAATTAGCACATATTCAACCCAATAAACAAAATACCCTAAGGTCCTGTTTTACGACAAAAATAACTAATTTTGAGAGTTCAACCAAAAATATCATAATTCAAAATGAGCGCATTCATTAACATAGAGAAATATGTATTACTTTTCTACTGCTGTGATAAAGCATCATGAGCAAACGCAATCTGAGGATTTGTCTTAGCATACAGTTCTAGAGGACTAGAGTCAGTCTATACTGACAAGGGCTTGTCAACAGTCCCTAGGAACAAGAAGCTGTTTCGTCACATGACCATCTACACACAGGAAGCAGAGAAAGAAAATAGAAAGTGAAGTGTGGCTATAAAACCTCAAAGCTGGCCCCCAATGCTTTACTTCCTCCAGCAAGGCTAAACCTCTAAAAAGGTTGCATAATTCCCTAAACAATACTACCAACTGTGGTCCACATGTATATGAGGCTATGAGGGGACATTTGGCATTCAAACCACTATACCTACTGAAAAAGAGGCTAAAGGAATTTAGTGAAGTGCAGCATAACCAAAAAGAGAACCTTAGTGAAGACTTCTTGCCTAAATCCCTTTAACTTATTGCATTTATTGATGTATGTGTTTGGGAGATGGGCATTGACACAAGTTCTTCTATAGCTAACTTCTATGTGGCTGAGGTTGACTTTGAGCTCCTAATTGTCCTGCCTCCAGCTTCCAAGCACTGGGATACAGGTGTGCACCTACACCTGCCCCAGAGAGCTCTTACACAGGCTCTTTGCTGGGACGCTCTTATGCTTCTCAGTTGCCTTCAGATCAAAAATTATCTTTATGCCAAAGTGGCATATTTTGAGGTCACATATTTCTCTGCCATAGTACAAAATCTCAGTAGTATCTTAAAGGGAGCAAGCTATAACAGTGTACATGCCTGATTTTTAGGACTGGATTTGGTTTTTAGGTGATTCTCAAGGAGATTTAGTGAGGACAGTCCAAGAAGAGACTGGTAAAACTTTGTCGAGCAGGTGACTTTCTGGAACAATCCTTCACACCTTTATAGCCCACTTAGAGGTACAATTAAATAAATTTGTTCATGGTCTATGTCAAAATGCAGAGATCTAAATAAGTTTGAGTTAAAAACAATATTGCTTCTGATGGTTCATGTTACACACGGAGTTTAGTATAGTAGTTTGGTATAGAGTTACACACATATTTGGTATTGCAAGTTTATGTTTCTACTTCACTCCTCAAAAGGAAAGAAGTTTTTGTCAGGGCACCAACTTGTAAGACTTTACAATCAGATATAATATACTGGATGCCTAGAGCTGGGGGCGTGGGCTGTGGCTGTGGCTGTGGCTGTGGAGATATTGGTAACAGAGGAGAAGGAAATGTGGAAATAACATAGAATAGAGCCAGGGACAGTGACACACATTCTTAATCCAAGCACTTGAGAGGCAGAGGGGTCTCCGTAATTTGGGAGCAGCCAGATCCATACAGTGAGTTCCCAGCTAGGCTGTACAGGGAGATCCTGTCTCAAAAAAAAAAAAAAAAAAGAAGAAGAAGAAGAAGAAGAAAGAAGGAAGAGAGGAAGGGGTTAATCATTGAGGTCTTGGGAAAAGAGCAGACTACAAGGGATAAAAATCAATGTCAAAAGTTGAATATTGAAAGCTAAGAAGTTAGTACAATTGACAATACCAAAAAAAAGTGGGGTGGATATGAATTTAAATGGTAGATAGGAAAGCAACAAGCTTTGGAGCCAAGAGTTTAGGTAATCTGTATTTAGTCTGAATCCAAAGTTTGTCCTACTATACTGACTTAGCTCACTCTTATTAAAACATCCTAACTTAAGTAAGTTTTCTTCTGGTTTGTTGTTCTTGTTGTTGTTGTTGTTGTTGTTGTTGTTCTTGACACCACCGGTAGATATTAACTCAGAAATGGAACGTAGATGGGGATGGGAATGGAGACAGACAGACAGAAGACAGACAGACAGACAATAGAATATGTCTGTTTTCCTTGTTTAAGTTTGTGTCTCAGACACGAAATAGGTTTCTTCCAAAGAAGTTTTCCTTTAATACTGTTGACCCCACTTCAGAAAACTTGAAAGAAAAAAAGCAAATGGTTTTTCTTTTCAAACTTGATAGTCTCAGTGTCAGATAAATTGGACGAGAGCTAGAGAAGTGGCTCAGTAGTTATGAGCACTGGCTGCTCTTTCTGTGCACCAAGATCTGACTCCCAGAACCCACACAGCAGCTCACAAACAGCTCTAAGTCCAGTTCAGGGAATCCAGGGCTACCTTCTGGCTTCTGTGGGCACCGGGAACACAAGCACAGACATTCATGCAGAGAAGATACCTATACACATAAAGATTATTTTAAGATGAACTGGAAGATAGTAGTCCAGACTAAATTAAGAGTTTTATAATCATCAGTTTCTAGGAAAACTCAGTTTCTTCCTGACACTATTGCCAAATTATAGCCAAAACTAGTGTGAAATCTGGCCCCCTATTCAGCTACCATTCTCCTTTACTTACAATATTTATTCAAAGATTCTTTGAGCATAATTCTACATGCTGGATACTGCCATAGATAACCAGATTCTAAACTAATTCACATCTAATTTCCTCCATTATAATATAATAGCAACATTACCTAAGTAAATAATTAGTGTTTTGTCTTTTCACATTGTAGCTACTAAATCCTGAAGATGACCTCTTACCAGGAAAGATTCGGGACAGCAATCGATCAACACTTCTAGCAACAATTCAGGAACATGGTTACCCAACAATCAACTTGGGAATTGTAGGAGACAAGTAAGTTATTCTGAAATATGAATGTTTAGATTACTGGGGTAGGTGGAATTGGTGCTAAAGAGACAGATTGAACAACATGGTATTCATTGGTTCCATTCTTCAGAAGCATAAGGATTCTAGAGGTGCAGAGACTAAATAGTAGTAAATATTTTGTAATAGGTATTACAAAAGGAGAAATATTTCACATTGCTGTGGTGTGTTAAATTGAGATTTTTTTTATACGTCAGTGCAATTGACTTTATCCTGGTGAATAGGGTGATGATGCCATTGCTGCTCACACTTTTATTTCAAGACAGAGATTGGAAACATAGATAAGAAGCCTAAGAAAAGCTATCAAAACTAGTATTACCTGATTCTTTGACATTTAAGCACAGTTGTTTTCCATGGGCTTGTATTTTAATTTTGAATGTTTGTATAACCCAAATTTCTTCCAGCTTCACCTATTTAACTCAAAAGAGATGCATTAACTGTACCTGCTCATGTTTAAGAATGTATTGCCCCTACCCACCAAGTCAGTTCAGATCTTTAGACTCGCCAAGTGTTTCTTTCAGTTTCCAAAGGTATATCTCATCATTTAAAAAAAAGTCTGTTTTCTGAGCATCCCACTGCCAAGCAACACTGCTACTTAGCCCTTTTTATCAGGTACAAATTCCTGTTCTCTAGAAGTGTCACTGCTTGTAGTAATAATTAAGCATCAACCTAGTAAAGATAAAACAAGATCACTGGAGTGGAGGATACCATGTATCTGTCTCCTGTGTCTCCTTTATCACTGCCTTACCACTGCAGAAAGCTCATTATGCATTGAGCCTTCCTTTAAGATGAGTGCTTTTGAAGAGGCACTGCCCTCAGTTCACAAAATATGTTCTAGTAACATTATTAACCCATCCTACGTGGGAAGTGGCCACAATCCACATCTTGAACATCAATATCATATGGGTAGCTTCTTAAAGTTCTTTTTTCCTGAAATTGTTTGATATGTCTGTAAACTTCATTCCTTTTTAAAATCCTTACTCTTGTGTTCACCTGACTAATTAAAGAAGCCCATCACTGATAACCACTATGTAAGTCACCTAGTATCAGAGACTCACCCCTAGAAAGAAAGTGGAAAAAATACCCAAGTCTTTGAATTTAGACATAATCAGTAATCTTTTAATATAAATGTCAAGCACCTAAAACCAATATTGACATAGACTCAACTTTAAAGAACACACACAGAAACTTCTGAGAAAAGGTAGGATGGATTTGAAAGTTTTAAAACCACAGAGATAAAATAAACAAGAAACAAAACCAGCAGAAAAAGTCTTAGTTCCCACCAAACAATGGTGCTGGGCCTGCCTTCAAGTGCAATTATGAATTCTTTATGACATGTAGAGGTACGGGAGCTTTTTAGTTACTAGTCATATTATTATATTATATTATATTATATTATATTATTATATATCCTCGCCCTAAGCTGCACTGCTCTAACCCATAATTCTGTGCATTCTCACTTCCTTCCTACACTTTCCGTGTTGGTTTGTTTGATACGTTTCACGGGATATATAATGTGCATACATGTGTGTACATACGTGTTATGTAGCACAGGCAGACTTCTAATTACCAAGGGTCTTGGCCACTGCAGCCAGGTTTTGGGTTTTTTGTCTTATTGGTTTTTTGTTTGTTTGTCTGTTTTGGTTTTGGTTTGGTTTGTGGGGAATCTTTCTTTGTTTTCTTATTTCTTTTTCTTTTTTCTTTTTAAGGTACTTAGGTACTTGGTAGACAATATTACTGACATTATCTTACTATAAGTGACAAGACACCTTGGTGTTGGTGTACTAGTAAATATAACATTTTAAAAAACAGGTTTGTGGAAAAGGACTGAATTGTCCTTTTTTAAGAGACTTACAGACTGGACTCGAAAGTGATGAGATCCTGAAGTGGGAGAGCAATTAGAGGAGATAACATCAAGGCCCTCCAGGGACACTTTCATTCCTTCCAGATTCGGAGCGAAGGGAATTTTCAGGGTGGGAGGGTAAATTCCATATCTTGGTAACCTAGCCTGCATGCCAGAAGTCACAAGGCACTGAAAGTAAAGTTATCATTCAAGGGTGTTTCTAGCTGCAAGAGGGAAGGAAACTGCAAGAACATACAGCATGCTTTATCAACCCTGTGCCCCAGAGAGAGCTGAGGGAGTAGGGGAGACTGCGATGGGAGAGGGGAGACAGCTAGAGAGTCTATGATCTAACACTGATGTAAAGTTCTTAATTAATTTGTGATAGACATTTCCTGATGATGTTGTAAGGTTGATTTTAAATTTAACCTCAAAGCATACTTTGAAATTTTAATGAACAACAAACTATAAAGCCAGTGTATTGGGCAATTCAGAAAAATGCACCACTTTCTAGTGTATAGCCTTTTATTTGGTAGCAATACCATATGTAAAACTGAGACCAGGGTTGTTGTTTGAATTCTGCTAATAAAGACGTTTTCAGTCTTAGAGTGCTGTATTAAAGAAGCTTAAAATGAATGGTTTAGAACTCAGAGGTGGAATGTGGGAGGAAAGAATTTACTGCTTTTCTAATGAAAATCTGTACTGGGAATTTAGCAAGGGAAACAAGGTACATCACTGTACAGCTGTTGATTTGTGTAGGTTGCCTCTTCATTCTTTTTGCTATGTATTCCCTTTTCTAATGAGAGCAAATATTGTTATACAGAAGCCTCTGTGAGAAACTCTGCAAGGAAACAAGTAGTCATGGGAGGAGTCTGGGTGAGAAATGGCTCAGGAATGTTTTCAAGCACAGAACCATGCTAAGCTCTGACAGATAAGGGTAGAAAGTAATCCTTGCATTCCTGTCATCTGAAAAGTCCTGAGTGTGGCTTTTAGTTTCTGTATGATTATACTTTGTAGCTCTTGTTATTGTCATTTACTGTGTTTTTTTTCAGTCAATATGAACTAGAAGAGTAAGTGTTATAACTGTTTAAACCAATTTGAGCTGAAGTTCACTGGTCATTTATTTGTTTGTTTAATGTCTGTATGGGAATTCTGCCTGCACGTATGTCTATACAGCATGTGTACCTAGTGCTATAGAGGCCAAAGAGGACATTGGATCCCTAGGGCTGAAGTTATAGGCAGTTTGGAGCTGCCTTGTGGGTGCTAGGAACCAAGCCCACATCTGAAAGAGCAGCCAGTGCCTCTAACTGTGGGGCCGTTTCTGTAGCCTGTAACATTTGCCTATGACTTGTAGACCTTTTGTTTAAAAGAAGAAAGTGAGTTAATACGTCAGTGAGAATTATAAGACGAGGGCTTCAAATACCTGAAAGTTAACTGTATTTTTAAGTGTTCTAAAAACAATAAGTCTAAATTTAAATATATTTTCTTTTCTTTTTTTTTTTTTTTTCGGAGCTGGGGACCGAACCCAGGGCCTTGCGCTTGCTAGGCAAGCACTCTACCACTGAGCTAAATCCCCAACCCCTTAAATATATTTTCTATATTTTGCTCAAACTGTAAGGAACATAATACATTGGAGTTTCTAAGGTTTTGGTTTGTCTTTTTTTCCTTAAAAAAAAACTAATTTTGAAACCCAGCAATGTTAAGGAATTTATCTAACATTATAAAACTAGTTAGTACAGCGGCAGAAATGAAATCTAAATTTCTTAAGGTTAATAATGCACAAACAATTTTTTGCTATAATTTTGAAAATATGAAAATATGTCAGAAGAACTATATAGCAACTCTAAGCTTAGGTGATCAGAACAAATTTTATAAAGTCTAAGAATTTGAAGAATTAGTAGTATCTAGATAGAAAAAAATGATGTGTTATTCCAAATAGGAAACATAGATTAGAACAAAAGGTTAGGGTACAAAGAGTATACATATGTTTGGCACATATTTGGGATTAGAACTGCCCAAAATCAATTGAATTTGAACCTTTAAAAAAAAACAGAAATGCTATAATAAGTCATTATTTTAGAATAATAATTTGACTTCAGTGTATCAGGTAAGCTAACGTCTGAGGGAGTCTGAAATTAAGAGTGCTACAGCTTACTCATTGTTTAGTCAGTCACCAGGAAACATTCACTGTATCTGGACATAAGCTACCTGATCTTAATGAAAACCACACTTATGAATCAGCAGGAGTGGGCTAAGACTTCACCTTTCTAACTGTATAAAGTGAGGATGGTCCAAAGTATGGTTAAGGGGAATGAATGTCTTAATTATAGATAAAAGGGAGGGAGGGAGAGTATATAGCTAGGTTCATCTGGAAGAACCCAGAGCTGGGAGAGAAAGTAGTGGACTGAACATGACTAACAGACCAATCTTGGCCAATGGGGGGTAGGAGGGGGTGAGCAAGAGAAGATGAGAAAGAAAGAACCAAGAGAAGGGGGCAAGAGAAAGGACTGAGAGAGGAAGACAAAAGAGAGGAGAGAGCATAGCTGAAATAATAGAGCTAAAAGAATGAGAAGCTGGGGGATCCCGGCCCGCAGCAGCTCTCTGCTCCCAAACCCCGTGGGAGAGAGACCTCACCGCCTGGTCAGGTGGGCACTCCTGAGGCTGCAGAGCGGAGGAGACCACCAACACTGCCCACCCCTGCCCACATCCCTGGCCCAAGAGGAAACTGTATAAGGCCTCTGGGTTCCCGTAGGGGAGGGCCCAGGAGCGGCAGGACCCCTGCGCCTGAGACACTGCCGGAACCTGAAGGAAACAGACCGGATAAACAGTTCTCTGCACCCAAATCCCGTGGGAAGGAGAGCTAAACCTTCAGAGAGGCAGACACGCCTGGGAAACCAGAAGAGACTGTACTCTGCACACACATCTCGGACGCCAGAGGAAAACACCAAACGCCATCTGGAACCCTAGTGCACGAAAGCTCCCGGAAAGGGAAGCGCATATCTTCCTGGTTGCTGCCGCCTCAGAGAGCTCGTGGGCAGCACCCCGCGAGCAAACTTGAGCCTCGGAACCACAGGTAAGACCAACATTTCTTCTGCAAGTGACCTGCCTGGTGAACTCAAGACACAGGCCCACAGGAACAGCTGAAGACCTGTAGAGAGGAAAAACTACACGCCCGAAAGCAGAACACTCTGTCCCCATAACTGGCTGAAAGAAAACAGGAAAACAGGTCTACAGCACTCCTGACACACAGGCTTATAGGACAGTCTAGCCACGGTCAGAAATAGCAGAACAAAGTAACACTAGAGATAATCTGATGGCGAGAGGCAAGCGCAGGAACCCAAGCAACAGAAACCAAGACTACATGGCAACATCGGAGCCCAATTCTCCCACCAAAATAAACATGGAATATCCAAACACACCAGAAAAGCAAGATCTAGTTTCAAAATCATATTTGATCATGATGCTGGAGGACTTCAAGAAAGACGTGAAGAACTCCCTTAGAGAACAAGTAGAAGCCTACAGAGAGGAATCGCAAAAATGCCTGAAAGAATTCCAGGAAAACATAAATAAACAAGTAGAAACCCATAGAGAGGAGACACAAAAATCCCTGAAAGAATTCCAGGAAAACACAATCAAACAGTTGAAGGAATTAAAAATGGAAATAGAAGTAATCAAGAAAGAACACATGGAAACAACCCTGGATATAGAAAATCAAAAGAAGAGGCAAGGAGCTGTAGATACAAGCTTCACCACCAGAATAAAAGAGATGGAAGAGAGAATCTCGGGAGCAGAAGATTCCATAGAAATCATTGACTCAACTGTCAAAGATAATGTAAAGCAGAAAAAGCTACTGGTCCAAAACATACAGGAAATCCAGGACTCAATGAGAAGATCAAACCTAAGGATAATAGGTATAGAAGAGAGTGAAGACTCCCAACTCAAAGGACCAGTAAATATCTTCAACAAAATCATAGAAGAAAACTTCCCTAACCTAAAAAAAGAGATACCCATAGGCATACAAGAAGCCTACAGAACTCCAAATAGATTGGACCAGAAAAGAAACACCTCCTGTCACATAATTGTCAAAACACCAAACGCACAAAATAAAGAAAGTATTAAAAGCAGTAAGGGAAAAAGGTCAAGTAACATATAAAGGCAGACCTATCAGAATCACACCAGACTTTTCGCCAGAAACTATGAAGGCCAGAAGATCCTAGACAGATGTCATACATACCCTAAGAGAACACAAATGCCAGGCCAGGTTACTGTATCCTGCAAAACTCTCAATTAACATACATGGAGAAACCAAGATATTCCATGACAAAACCAAATTTACACAATATCTTTCCACAAATCCAGTTCTACAAAGGATAATAAAGGGTAAAGCCCAACATAAGGAGGCAAGCTATACCCTAGAAGAAGTAAGAAACTAATTGTCTTGGCAACAAAACAAAGAGAAGAAAAGCACACAAACATAACCTCACATCCAAATATGAATATAACAGGAAGCAATAATCACTATTACTTAATATCTCTCAACATCAATGGCCTCAACTCCCCAATAAAAAGACATAGATTAACAAACTGGATACGCAACGAGGACCCTGCATTCTGCTGCCTACAGGAAACACACCTCAGAGACAAAGACAGACACTACCTCAGAGTGAAAGGCTGGAAAACAACTTTCCAAGCAAATGGTCAGAAGAAGCAAGCTGCAGTAGCCATTCTAATATCAAATAAAATCAATTTTCAATTAAAGGTCATCAAAAAAGATAAGGAAGGACACTTCATATTCATCAAAGGAAAAATCCACCAAGATGAACTCTCAATCCTAAATATCTATGCCCCAAATACAAGGGTACCTACATACGTAAAAGAAACCTTACTAAAGCTCAAAACACACATTGCACCTCACACAATAATAGTGGGAGATTTCAACACCCCACTCTCATCAATGGACAGATCATGGAAACAGAAATTAAACAGAGATGTAGACAGACTAAGAGAAGTCATGAGCCAAATGGACTTAACGGATATTTATAGAACATTCTATCCCAAAGCAAAAGGATATACCTTCTTCTCAGCTCCTCATGGTACTTTCTCCAAAACTGACCATATAGTTGGTCAAAAAACGGGCCTCCACAGGTACAGAAAGATAGAAATAATCCCATGCGTGCTATCAGACCACCACGGCCTAAAACTGGTCTTCAATAACAATAAGGGAAGAATGCCCACATATACGTGGAAATTGAACAATGCTCTACTCAATGATAACCTAGTCAAGGAAGAAATAGAGAAAGAAATTAAAAACTTTTTAGAATTTAATGAAAATGAAGGTACAACATACCCAAACTTATGGGACACAATGAAAGCTGTGCTAGGAGGAAAACTCATAGTGCTGTGTGCCTGCAGAAAGAAACAGGAAAGAGCATATGTCAGCAGCTTGACAGCACACCTAAAAGCTCTAGAACAAAAAGAAGCAAATACACCCAGGAGGAGTAGAAGGCAGGAAATAATCAAACTCAGAGCTGAAATCAACCAAGTAGAAACAAAAAGGACCATAGAAAGAATCAACAGAACCAAAAGTTGGTTCTTTGAGAAAATCAACAAGATAGATAAACCCTTAGCCAGACTAACGAGAGGACACAGAGAGTGTGTCCAAATTAACAAAATCAGAAATGAAAAGGGAGACATAACTACAAATT
Source organism: Rattus norvegicus (assembly GCF_021556685.1). Classification (NCBI taxonomy): domain Eukaryota; kingdom Metazoa; phylum Chordata; class Mammalia; order Rodentia; family Muridae; genus Rattus; species Rattus norvegicus. The sequence goes on from NC_141539.1 coordinate 103,800,372, forward strand.
CAGAGGAAATTCAAGAAATCATCAGATCTTAGTATAAAAGCCTATATTCAACAAAACTTGAAAATCTACAGGAAATGGACAATTTCCTGGACAAATACCAGGTACCCAAGTTAAATCAGGAAGATAAACCAGTTAAACAACCCCATAACTCCTAAGGAAATAGAAGCAGTCATTAAAGGTCTCCCAACCAAAAAGAGCCCAGGTCCAGACGGGTTTAGTGCAGAATTCTGTCAGACCTTCATAGAAGACCTCGTATTAATATTATCCAAACTATTCCACAAAATAGAAACAGATGGATCACTCCCGAATTCCTTCTATGAATCCACAATTACTCTTATACCTAAACCACACAAAGACACAACAAAGAAAGAGAACTTCAGACCAATTTCCCTTATGAATATCGACGCAAAAATACTCAATAAAATTCTGGCAAACCGGATCCAAGAGCACATCAAAACAATCATCCACCATGATCAAGTAGGCTTCATCCCAGGCATGCAGGGATGGTTTAATATACGGAAAACCATCAACGTGATCCATTATATAAACAAACTGAAAGAACAAAACCACATGATCATTTCATTAGATGCTGAGAAAGCATTTGACAAAAATCAACACCCCTTCATGATAAAAGTCCTGGAAAGAATAGGAATTCAAGGCCCATACCTAAACATAGTAAAAGCCATATACAGCAAACCAGTTGCTAACATTAAACTAAATGGAGAGAAACTTGAAGCAATCCCACTAAAATCAGGGACTAGACAAGGCTGCCCACTCTCTCCCTACTTATTCAGTATAGTTCTTGAAGTTCTAGCCAGAGTAATCAGACAACAAAAGGAGGTCAAGGGGATACAGATCGGAAAAGAAGAAGTCAAAATATCACTATTTGCAGATGATATGATAGTTTATTTAAGTGATCCCAAAAGTTCCACCAGAGAACTACTAAAGCTGATAAACAACTTCAGCAAAGTGGCTGGGTATAAAATTAACTCAAATAAATCAGTAGCCTTCCTCTACACAAAAGAGAAAAAAGCCGAGAAAGAAATTAGGGAAACGACACCCTTCATAATAGACCCAAATAATATAAAGTACCTCGGTGTGACTTTAACCAAGCAAGTAAAAGATCTGTACAATAAGAACTTCAAGACACTGAAGAAAGAAATTGAAGAAGACCTCAGAAGATGGAAAGATCTCCCATGCTCATGGATTGGCAGGATTAATATAGTAAAAATGGCCATTTTACCAAAAGCGATCTACAGATTCAATGCAATCCCCATCAAAATACCAATCCAATTCTTCAAAGAGTTAGACAGAACAATTTGCAAATTCATGTGGAATAACAAAAAACCCAGGATAGCTAAAACTATCCTCAACAATAAAAGGACTTCAGGGGGAATCACTACCCCTGAACTCAGGCAGTATTACAGAGCAATAGTGATAAAAACTGCATGGTATTGGTACAGAGACAGACAGATAGACCAATGGAATAGAATTGAAGACCCAGAAATGAACCCACACACCTATGGGCACTTGATTTTTGACAAAGGAGCCAAAACCATCCAATGGAAAAAAGATAGCATTTTCAGCAAATGGTGCTGGTTCAACTGGAGGTCAACATGTAGAAGAATGCAGATTGATCCATGCTTATCACCCTGTACAAAGCTTAAGTCCAAGTGGATCAAGGACCTCCAAACTAATAGAAGAAAAGCTAGGGAAGCATCTGGAACACATGGGCACTGGAAAAAATTTCCTGAACAAAACACCAATGGCTTTTGCTCTAAGATCAAGAATCGACAAATGGGATCTCATAAAACTGCAAAGCTTCTGTAAGGCAAAGGACACTGTGGTTAGGACAAATCGGCAACCAACAGATTTACCAATCCTACAACAGATAGAGGCCTTATATCCAAAATATACAAAGAACTCAAGAAGTTAGACGGCAGGGAGACAAATAACCCTATTAAAAAATGGGGTTCAGAGCTAAACAAAGAATTCACAGCTGAGGAATGCTGAATGGCTGAGAAACACCTAAAGAAATGTTCAGCATCTTTAGTCATAAGGGAAATGCAAATCAAAACAACCCTGAGATTTCACCTCACACCAGTGAGAATGGCTAAGATCAAAAGCTCAGGTGACAGCAGATGCTGGCGAGGATGCAGAGAAAGAGGAACACTCCTCCATTGTTGGTGGGATTGCAGACTGGTACAACCATTCTGGAAATCAGTCTGGAGGTTCCTCAGAAAATTGGATATTGAACTGCCTGAGGATCCAGCTATACCTCTCTTGGGCATATACCCAAAAGATGCCTCAACATACAAAAGAGACACGTGCTCCACTATGTTCATCGCAGCCTTATTTATAATAGCCAGAAGCTGGAAAGAACCCAGATGCCCTTCAACAGAGGAATGGATACAGAAAATGTGGTACATCTACACAATGGAATATTACTCAGCTATCAAAAACAATGACTTTATGAAATTCGTAGGCAAATGGTTGGAACTGGAAAATATCATCCTGAGTGAGCTAACCCAAACACAGAAAGACATACATGGTATGCACTCACTGATAAGTGGCTATTAGCCCAAATGCTTGAATTACCCTAGATGCCTAGAACAAATGAAACTCAAGACGGATGATCAAAATGTGAATGCTTCACTCCTTCTCTAAAAGGGGAACAAAAATACCCTTGGCAGGGAAGAGAGACGCAAAGATTAAAACAGAGACTGAAGGAACACCCATTCAGAGCCTGCCCCACATGTGGCCCATACATATACAGCCACCCAATTAGACAAGATGGATGAAGCAAAGAAGTGCAGACCAACAGGAGCCGGATGTAGATCGCTCCTGAGAGACACAGCCAGAATACAGCAAATACAGAGGCGAATGCCAGCAGCAAACCACAGAACTGAGAATAGGACCCCCGTTGAAGGAATCAGAGAAAGAACTGGAAGAGCTGAAGGGGCTCGAGACCCCATATGTAGAAGAATGCCAAGCAACCAGAGCTTCAAGGGACTAAGCCACTACCTAAAGACTATTCATGGACTGACCCTGGACTCTGACCTCAAGGTAGCATTGAATATCCTAGTAAGATCACCAGTGGAAGGGGAAGCCCTGGGTCCTGCTAAGACTGAACCCCCAGTGAACTAGTCTGTTGGGGGGAGGGCGGCAATGGGGGGAGGGTTGGAAGGGGAACACCCATGAGGAAGGGGAGGGGGGAGGGTGATGTTTGCCCAGACACCAAGAATTATTATTAAGTATTAAATAAATTAAAAAAAAAAGAATGAGAAGCTGGCAGTGGGCCTGGAGAAGTTTAGGGTAAGGGAGGAGGTGAGAAGAACTAGATACTTGGAGGCCGGCATGTGCTTTGATATGCTTATAGGCACCACTGCTAACCATTTGTCCCTTCTGACAGTGAGGAGGAACTGGATCCTTCGGTAGAGGGGAATGAGCACCAAAATTTGGGGGAGGAGAGATCCTTTTGGACCTAACACTAACAAATTTGTATGTTTACCCCAAGCTGCTGGTCCCTGGGTTACAGAAAGTAGCAACAATGTAGTAAATTCAGTGCATCCAACTGTAAGTTTTAAGTAAATTGTTATTAAAATGCACTGAGGAGTTACAGCCTAATAATAAAAATAACTTCCAAACATTTCAGATATTAAAAAGAAATCAAGAGAAATGGTAAAGGCTGTCACATGTACCACTGTTATTGTGTTGATTCATCTTCACTTAAACAATACTTTATTAAAATAGTATGTTTAGCCAGGCAATGGCTTTTAATCTTTAATACCAGAATTTAGGAACTAGACGCGGGCTTATCTTAGAGTTTGAGGCCAGCCTGGTTTCCAGGACAGCAAGGACTTCACAGAAAAGACTTCACAAAGTTTGTTGCAAAAAACCAAAAAGTAAGTAATAAAGCAGCTGTTAGGCCTCTTTAGCACAGTTTTATGTCCTGCCATTTGTGATCTATGCTTCCTTGGCTTTTGAAGCCTTTCTTCCTGTGTCCGTTCTCCTAAGGCAAGTTTTCCTATGGCTTTCCCTTCCTACAGCTTTTGTCCTCATTCAGTAACATCATTGGCTCCAAAATCCTGTCTTCCCTTCCTTGAATATGAAAGTAGTCACGCTTAAAAATAAACAGATGAGAACCATCTGGTTCACTAACCAATCAGCCTGTGTGTCCTACTAGACAGCATGAGTTACGAGTGCCATCCATGCCAGAAAATACAGAGTTGTGGCCAACACTTAGTTAAAATAACTTTTATGTTTTCTTTATTGTTTCCTCATAAAATTACTATCATGTATAACCTAAACATAGTAGGTAAAGAATTTGTTATATTGAGTCAGTGTATGTATATTCACAACAAAAATAGTAATCTTCTTGATTAATCGGACAAAGTATGTGTTGATAGTCACTATGTCCATAGCAATTGGTGAGGGCACATCTCTTAGACCAGACAATCCAGCCATCTTTTCCTAGACTGTCTTCATTTTCCATGCAACCTTAATTAAATTAAATTACATTCAAAGCTGCAGAATTGGCTCAGTTGTTAAGAGTACTCATTCTGAGGGCCCAGATTTGGTTCCTAGCACTCACATGGAGACTTAGGACAGTCTATAACTCCAATCCCAGGGGATCCAAAGCTCTCTCCTGACATACATACACACAAGCAAAACACTCACACATGAAATAAAGTCACTTTTAATTTAAAAAATAAAGTTCGGTATTAATTGGGTTCATTTCATTCCAAAAACTGTTTTTAACTCTTATACTGTTTGTACCTCAGCTTAAGACACAACTCAGTAGCATAGCTTCTCAAGCACTGACTTGGACCTTGTAACATTTCAAGACTTGAATTCCTTCCTGTAATTAAGTAAAATGTTTCCCCTTCTGGAAAAGAAGGCTTCTTAGAAGCCAGCCCCACTCAAATCCTGCTGAGTTACTTGGCTTTGTCTTAGACTGTATTTAGATTCAGCCTTGCAGCTGCCAAATTGTAAAGCTGCCTCTTCACATTAAAGCACGAAGTGGAAGATTAACAAATACTGAGATAGCAAATTGGGTTCTTATAAAACTGGCACATTTCACAAAAATGATCAAGATAGACTTAATAGTACATTGATTACTCGGGCAAAGCCCAGGGCCTTACAGCTTCCAATCTGTGAGCCAAACAGGCTTAACTTCCTAGTGCTCTTTTTTTTTTTTTTCTCGGAGCTGGGGACCGAACCCAGGGCCTTGCGCTTCCTAGGCAAGCACTCTACCACTGAGCTAAATCCCCAACCCCCTTCCTAGTGCTCTTAAAGTGGGACTTTTCTAATCAACTGGGAGAGTTTAGAGTTCAGTTTAATTGGTTATTTATAAACTGCCTACTTCTTATGAAGTGAACTCTCTTCTGCTCAAAATATAGTATTAAATTTTGGTCACCAGATTTTTTTTATCATTTATTAAAAAACTCTTCATTTTTCTCATTAACAAAGAATTCTTCATACTTTAATAAACATGCATTTAATTAAAAGATAGTCTTCTCATTTTTAATGGAGACTTCTCTAGTGGGTCTTACAGTTCTGCATCCTTAAGCCTTAGTATTTTGTTTCTTCAAGGAGTTATCTCTAGGAAGGGTTTTACTGTAGATATGAGGGTGAGCACAGCCAAGGAGCATCTGGAAGGGTCCAGATGAGGAAGAGAAAGTAGCAAACTAAACATGGCCAGCAGATAGGTCAGGCCAAGAGAGAAGGAGATGGATAGCAAGAGGAGGACAAAAGAAGACAGACTGACTGAGCAAAGAACAAATGGCTGGAATGGCAGAGTCATAAGGGAATGAGAAGCTGGAGGAAAGGATGCTGATGAGCTGGAGATGTTTAGGGTAGTGGGCAGGGTGAGGAGAGCCAGGAAGGCAGCATGGTATTTGAGAAACTGAGAGCCTGGAGGCTAGCAGGAGCTTTGCTGTACTAACAGGCACCACAGGAAGCCATTTGTCCTGGGTTTTTTTGGACCTGACACTACACTAACCTCACAAACTTTCCTAAAGACCCTCAACAAGGTCCGATTATTATGTTTCACTCATATATTTCATATACATATATATGTATTTATACTCATTTTAATCAATATATTTTAATTCAGTCAATAATATTATCACTATTTCATTCATTTTTCTTAATTTTTTTGACAAGGTCTTACTAGGTAGCTGTGACTGGGCTAGATCTCCCTGTGTAGACTAGGCTAGCCTCAAACTCACAGTGATCTACCTAGCTATCTCCAAACTGCTGAGATTAAAGGAATGCACGTCCACACCTAGTATTTTCTTAATTTTTTAAATGCTGTATGCACTAGCTTATGGGCTTCAAATCTTGGCCTTGTTTTCTTTTCCTCTTTATAACTGTATACTGCCAAAATACCTCATGGAGCTGAAGTAGAGGGAAATAACAGCCATGTATATATAGCACATGTGTTATGCAGCATATGAACTAATGCCCAGAAAATGCCTGCACTTATCCTTGCTCTTCGAAGAATTAGTAAATGCCCCCACGCTGCTTTCGTTGTTTGGGTATTTATTAACTGCATTCATTCTTTAATCCACAAGACCTAGGACTTCATCAGCCATCTTCATTCATCTTAAAACAAAACAAAAACCTAATTAGCAGATGTTGTCCATCTGTTTTTATATTAAGTACTTTAAAATTAAAATTCATTTGCTTTCTGAGCACTTTGAAGTTTGAGGGGGGAAAGCTGAGATTATAACTACATTTTTCTCTTCCTTTCTTCCCTCCAAACCCTCCAATCTATCTCTGTTCTGTTCTCCTTCAAATTCGTGGCCTTTTTTCATTAACTGTTAATGCATGCATGACTACTCAAAGACACAGTCTCACAGCAAATTCCTTTGTGTTCTGGGTCACCATCTTGTCTTGCCCATCCCCTTCCACAATGTTCCCTGAGCCTTAAGTGTGCAAGTATTGTGTTGTTGTATCCTTTGAGACTGGGTTCCACAACTCTGCCTTTTGATTGGTTTTGGTTTTCTGTAATGATCTCCATCTGTTGCCAAGAGAAGATTCCTTGATAAGAGGTGAAGACTAGATTTGTTTGTAGGTATAAGGACAAGGATTTATAAATTGTTAGGGATTATGATAGTTTAGTAAATTAACAGTTGTAGGTTCTCCTCCAATAGCCATGACTTTACTAGCACCTAGTAACTAACTAGGTTTCTAATACCAGGCATGGTTTGTCTCTTGTTGAGTGGGTTTTAAGTCCAATTAGAGAGCTGTTGGTTACTGCCAAGATATGTGTGCCACTACCCAACCCTTAGGGTTATCGTGCTATTCTGGCCATTGATGTGGTTCATAGGTGTCATAGCTAATTAGGACTGTTGGCTGCTTCCCTCCTTTGTAACATTACATAATGCCTCAGTTACCATGAAAGCTAGTCATCAGAGAAAGGACACTGAGATCAGTTCCCACTCAGGGGTCTCTGGGTCTGGTTTCTGAAGTGTCTGGTCTCTTCAGATATAGGGTCTAGCCTAGGCAATTGGTGAACTCTGGGTTTAATTGAGAGACCCTTCCTCCATATAAAGAGTGAGAGCAATGGATGGAGACAATGTACATCAATTTAAGGTCTCCACACTCAACATGCACATAGATTAGTTTAAGAGCAAGTTTGGAACAAGGCTAAGCTAAGGTCAGAAGCATTCAAAATTAATAAAATGTCTCCATGTTATTACTTGAGTAGCTGGCAGGTCAAGACAGTCTGGCAGTGTGTGATGTGTGTGTGCATGTGCGCGCACATGCATCTGTGTCTTTCATTCATGAATCCAAATAGCTCTTGGGCAGGTGCGTGCATGTGACCCATCTGGAGCGTCGAGCAGTTAATGATTAGCTGCTACAGAAAGGTGCCTTGGGCAAGTGAGAAAGACAGAGACACATCTTTATACAGTATAAAAAGACACAGACACATATGTTTTTGTTATAACATTTCAACCTTTAGTATATAGCAGGTACCATACAAATATGTTCAAAATACAAATAAAAATGTTTTATTTTAAACTATATCAAAATTTGATAGGAACACATTAGTTAATTGAAAATCATCTGTTTTCTTTATCACATCATCTGTCTGCATGTGTGTGTATGTATGAATGTATGTATATGTATTAATGTATGTGTGTATCTCCCAAAAAAATTGAAAAGAAAAACAGTATGACCCATAACAGTTTCTTATTGCAGTGTTCAAATCACTTTCTCCCTTTATGCTTCATATTATGAGAGAAAACAGTTTATATAATTTTCAATATTCTTATAAGCTCAGAATGTTTTGGGGGCTGGTTTTGGAGGGAGTTATTTATTTGTTTGTTTTGTTTTGTTTTTGAGACAGAGTTCCTCTGTGAGGCGCTGGCTGTCCTGGAACTATCTCTGTAGATCAGGCTGGCCTCTAACTCAGAGATCACCTGTCTCTGCCTCCCAAGTGCTGGCATTAAAGGTGTGCACCACCACACCTAATGTTACCTAGACCAGTCTTTCACTCATTAAGAAAGTTAAGGAAAATCTTTTGCAACTAGTCACCATGGTTTTGTTTTATTTTACTAGGAAAAATCTTTTTTATGAGGCAGCACATTTTCTTCTTATATGTTATTATTATTACAGTCAGGGTGTATTTCTATAATGCTAAGCCAAATCTCTATTTCTTCTAAAATAAGCTCCATCTTTTATATAATAGCCTTTCAGACATGTGAATGCGCAATTTTATTTCACATTACTTAGTTCCCTCTCAAAGAAAGTGCCATTTATCATTATAAAAATATTAAATGGTATGTTCTCTTTCCATTCTCAGAAACTGTTATTTGCTGTAATGTCATATAATTGTTTATTCCCAAAGCTACTATTAGAGAGATTGATTTAAAACCAGGATTAATCTGGCACATTTACTGAGTGCTACCTTATAAAAGGATTGGTACGGCAGTTGCCGAGCCTGGATAAAAGCACGTGGGATGACGCATTAGTTGCAGATGCTGTCAGCTTTACATCAGCTTTGCTGTAACTGTGGCCCCTCCCCCTCCTTGCTCCTGGTTGTTTTGGTTTTTTATTATTATTATTATTATTATTAACTTGAGTATTTCTTATATACATTTCAAGTGTTATTCCCTTTCCCGGTTTCCGGGCAAACATTCCCCCTCCCCTCTCCCCTTTTTTATGGGTGTTCCCCTCCCCATAATCCCCCCCCCTTGCTGTCCTCCCCCCAACAATCTAGTTCACTGGGGGTTCAGTCTTAGCAGGACCCAGGGCTTCCCCTTCCACTGGTGCTCTTACTAGGATATTCATTGCTACCTATGAGGTCAGAGTCCAGGGTCAGTCCATGTATAGTCTTTGGGTAGTGGCTTAGTCCCTGGAAGCTCTGGTTGCTTGGCATTGTTGTACATATGGAGTCTCGAGCCCCTTCAAGCTCTTCCAGTTCTTTCTCTGATTCCTTCAACGGGGGTCCTATTCTCAGTTCAGTGGTTTGCTGCTGGCATTCGCCTCTGTATTTGCTGTATTCTGGCTGTGTCTCTTAGGAGCGATCTACATCCGGCTCCTGACGGTCTGCACTTCTTTGCTTCATCCATCTTGTCTAATTGGATGGCTGTATATGCATGGGCCACATGTGGGGCAGGCTCTGAATGGGTGTTCCTTCTGTGTCTGTTTTAATCTTTGCCTCTCCCTTCCCTGCCAAGGGTATTCTTGTTCCCCTTTTAGAGAAGGAGTGAAGCATTCACATTTTGATCATCCGTCTTGAGTTTCATTTGTTCTAGGCATCTAGGGTAATTCAGGCATTTGGGCTAATAGCCACTTATCAATGAGTGCATACCATGTACGTCTTTCTGTGTTTGGGTTAGCTCACTCAGGATGATATTTTCCAGTTCCAACCATTTCCCTACAAATTTCATAAAGCCGTTGTTTTTGATAGCTGAGTAATATTCCATTGTGTAGATGTACCATATTTTCTGTATCCATTCCTCTGTTGAAGGGCATCTGGGTTCTTTCCAGCTTCTGGCTATTATAAATAAGGCTGCGATGAACATAGTGGAGCACGTGTCTTTTTTATATGTTGGGGCATCTTTTGGGTATATGCCCAAGAGAGGTATAGCTGGATCCTCAGGCAGTTCAATGTCCAATTTTCTGAGGAACCTCCAGACTGATTTCCAGAATGGTTGTACCAGTCTGCAATCCCACCAACAATGGAGGAGTGTTCCTCTTTCTCCGCATCCTCGCCAGCATCTGCTGTCACCTGAGCTTTTGATCTTAGCCATTCTCACTAGTGTGAGGTGAAATCTCAGGGTTGTTTTGATTTGCATTTCCCTTATGACTAAAGATGTTGAACATATCTTTAGGTGTTTCTCAGCCATTCAGCATTCCTCAGCTGTGAATTCTTTGTTTAGCTCTGAACCCCATTTTTTATATGCTATTTTTTTTAATTTAGAGAATACTTTATTAGTTTTTGTAATCAAACCCACGTATATAAGACCTTACATATTTAATACAGTGTGTTACCCCTGTACAAATGGAAAAAACTTAAGTTCAACATTTCTAGACCAATATGGCTGTTAATTTCTGTACAGTGCCAACTCAACACAGTAAACGGGGATACTTTTTTCGAAAGTTGACAGCACAGGTAAAGTTTCAAAAAATTCAAATTATATATCTGTATATATATATTTATATTTATATAAAAAGACCAATAATAGCAGTGTGTTATGCATCAACAGCAGCAACAGCTTTTCCAGGTTCTGCAGTCATCTGAACAAAACTGTAGAGACATCCAGCACACTCCATTAAAAAAAAAAAAGTAAAAAAACAAAACCCGAGAAAACAGCACAGTTCTGTTACTCTTGTGGTACCTGGCACCATTTTTTTTTAAATTAGCTTCTCAATCATCATCTGGAAAGAAAACATTCTGAGCAACATCATTAAAAACAGCTCTGATAAAGCACAGTCACTACTAGGTATCATAAAGCAGGTACAAGCTATTTTACATCCACAGAGGTATGATACAGTACTGTCCTACATCTATAATACTAGAGGATACAATTTAAAAGGCATTATTTGAGACTTGATTCTACTTTTCCAGCAGAGGGCCCAAAGGATGGTGTGACACAGCTTTGTAAAGAAACATACTCTAGACAGGATTTCCTTTCACTAGTGGCACACTTCTAAGGATTCATTCTCTCCATGAATGTCCGCTAAAACCGTTATTAAAAAAATGAAATATCCCTAGAACAAAACCGTATAACCACCGGATTCACATGAAGATGACCTAGTGGAGACAAGCTGGACCTCACCTTACCAACAAGCTATCAAATCTGTTATGTTTAAACAGTGAGACCTCCAAGGAAGGAGATGCCAAGTAGTGCTTCAAAGCTTCGGACCACAATCAAACACAGCATCCTTTTCAACAGAAGCAGAAGCTCATCTGAATATGCTCATGGATTCTGACATCAACATTTAATCATCTCCTCACTCATCCAGGAAGAGGGGGAGATCAGTTACTACTGTACTTTATTGTGTTCAACCAAATCACCATGTTACAAAAATAGCAAGCTGCCATAATAAAAAATAAGGCTCTCTATCCAGCACCAGATAGCATCATTTTACTTTCAAGCCTAGAAATTGCACACTTGTATATAAACCAATCGAAGATGAGGATTGAGAGTTCATCTTGGTGGATTTTTCCTTTGATGAATATGAAGTGTCCTTCCTTATCTTTTTTGATGACTTTTAATTGAAAATTGATTTTATTTGATATTAGAATGGCTACTCCAGCTTGCTTCTTCTGACCATTTGCTTGGAAAGTTGTTTTCCAGCCTTTCACTCTGAGGTAGTGTCTGTCCTTGTCTCTGAGGTGTGTTTCCTGTAGGCAGCAGAATGCAGGGTCCTCATTGCGTATCCAGTTTGTTAATCTATGTCTTTTTATTGGGGAGTTGAGGCAATTGATGTTGAGAGATATTAAGGAATAGTGATTATTGCTTCCTGTTATATTCATATTTGGATGTGAGGTTATGTTTGTGTGCTTTCATTCTCTTTGTTTTGTTGCCAAGACGATTAGTTTCTTGCTTCTTCTAGGGTATAGCTTGCCTCCTTATGTTGGGCTTTACCCTTTATTATCCTTTGTAGTGCTGGATTTGTGGAAAGATATTGTGTAAATTTGGTTTTGTCATGGAATATCTTGGTTTCTCCATCTATGTTAATTGAGAGTTTTGCAGGATACAGTAACCTGGGCTGGCATTTGTGTTCTCTTAGGGTCCGTATGACATCTGTCCAGGATCTTCTGGCCTTCATAGTTTCTGGCGAAAAGTCTGGTGTGATTCTGATAGGTCTCCATTTATATGTTACTTGACCTTTTTCCCTTACTGCTTTTAATATTCTTTCTTTATTTTGTGCGTTTGGTGTTTTGACAATTATGTGACAGGAGGTGTTTCTTTTCTGGTCCAATCTATTTGGAGTTCTGTAGGCTTCTTGTATGTCTATGGGTATCTCTTTTTTTAGGTTAGGGAAGTTTTCTTCTATGATTTTGTTGAATATATTTACTGGTCCTTTGAGCTGGGAGTCTTCACTCTCTTCTATACCTATTATCCTTAGGTTTGATCTTCTCATTGAGTCCTGGATTTCCTGTATGTTTTGGACCAGTAGCTTTTTCTGCTTTACATTATCTTTGACAGTTGAGTCAATGATTTCTATGGAATCTTCTGCTCCCGAGATTCTCTCTTCCATCTCTTGTATTCTGTTGGTGAAGCTTGTATCTACAGCTCCTTGTCTTTTCTTTTGATTTTCTATGTCCAGGGTTGTTTCCATGTGTTCTTTCTTGATTGCTTCTATTTCCATTTTTAATTCCTTCAACTGTTTGATTGTGTTTTCCTGGAATTCTTTCAGGGATTTTTGCGATTCCTTTCTGTAGGCTTCTACTTGTTCTCTAAGGGAGTTCTTTATGTCTTTCTTGAAGTACTCCAGCATCATGATCAAATATGATTTTGAAACTATATCTTGCTTTTCTGGTGTGTTTGGATATTCCGTGTTTGCTTTGGTGGGAGAATTGGGCTCCGATGATGCCATGTAGTCTTGGTTTCTGTTGCTTGGGTTCCTGCGCTTGCCTCTCGCCATCAGATTATCTCTAGTGTTACTTTGTTCTGCTATTTCTGACCGTGGCTAGACTGTCCTATAAGCCTGTGTTTCAGGAGTGCTGTAGACCTGTTTTCCTGTTTTCTTTCAGCCAGTTATGGGGACAGAGTGTTCTGCTTTCGGGAGTGTAGTTTTTCCTCTCTACAGGTCTTCAGCTGTTCCTGTGGGCCTGTGTCTTGAGTTCACCAGGCAGGTTTCTTGCAGGGGAAAAGTTGGTCCTACCTGTGGTTCCAAGGCTCAAGTTTGCTCGTAGGGTACTGCCTAAGTCCTCTCCACGGCGGCAGCAACCGGGAAGATCTGCGCCGCTCTTTCCGGGATGAGCCCCATTTTTTAATACGGTTATTTGTCTCCCTGCGGTCTAACTTCTTGAGTTCTTTGTATATTTTGGATATAAGGCCTCTATCTGTTGTAGGATTGGTAAAGATCTTTTCCCAATCTGTTGGTTGCCGATTTGTCCTAACCAGTGTCCTTTGCCTTACAGAAGCTTTGCAGTTTTATGAGATCCCATTTGTCGATTCTTGATCTTAGAGCATAAGCCATTGGTGTTTTGTTCAGGAAATTTTTTCCAGTGCCCATGTGTTCCAGATGCTTCCCTAGTTTTTCTTCTATTAGTTTGAGTGTATCTGGTTTGATGTGGAGGTCCTTGATCCACTTGGACTTAAGCTTTGTACAGGGTGATAAGCATGGATCGATCTGCATTCTTCTGCATGTTGACCTCCAGTTGAACCAGCACCATTTGCTGAAAATGCTGTCCTTTTTCCATTTGATGGTTTAGGCTCCTTTGTCAAAAATGAAGTGCCCATAGGTGTGTGGGTTCATTTCTGGGTCTTCAATTCTGTTCCATTGGTCTATCTGTCTGTCTCTATACCAATACCATGCAGTTTCTATCACTATTGCTCTGTAATACTGCTGGAGTTCAGGGATAGTGATTCCCCCTGAAGTCCTTTTATTGTTGAGGATAGTTTTAGCTATCCTGGGTTTTTTGTTATTCCAGATGAATTTGTAAATTGTTCTGTCTAACTCTTTGAAGAATTGGATTGGTATTTTGATGAGGATTGCATTGAGTCTGTAGATCGCTTTTGGTAAAATGGCCATTTTTACTATATTAATCCTGCCAATCCATGAGCATGGGAGATCTTTCCATCTTCTGAGGTCTTCTTCAATTTCTTTCTTCAGAGGCTTGAAGTTCTTATTGTAGAGATCTTTCACTTGCTTGGTTAAAGTCACACCGAGGTACTTTATATTATTTGGGACTATTATGAAGGGTGTTCTTTCCCTAATTTCTTTCTCGGCTTGTTTCTCTTTTGTGTAGAGGAAGGCTACTGATTTATTTGAGTTAATTTTATACCCAGCCACTTTGCTGAAGTTGTTTATCAGCTTTAGTAGTTCTCTGCTGGAACTTTTGGGATCACTTAAATATACTATCATATCATCTGCAAATAGTGATATTTTGACTTCTTCTTTTCCGATCTGTATCCCCTTGACCTCCTTTTGTTGTCTGATTACTCTGGCTAGAACTTCAAGAACTATATTGAATAAGTTGGGAGAGAGTGGGCAGCCTTGTCTCGTCCCTGATTTTAGTGGGATTGCTTCAAGTTTCTCTCCATTTAGTTTAATGTTAGCAACTGGTTTGCTGTATATGGCTTTTACTATGTTTAGGTATGGGCCTTGAATTCCTATTCTTTTCAGGACTTTTATCATGAAGTTGTGTTGAATTTCAGTTTGTTTATATAATGGATCACGTTGATGGTTTTCCTTATATTAAACCACCCCTGCATGCCTGGGATGAAGCCTACTTGATCATGGTGGATGATTGTTTTGATGTGCTGTTGGATTCGGTTTGCCAGAATTTTATTGTGTATTTTTGCGTCGATATTCATAAGGGAAATTGGTCTGAAGTTCTCTTTCTTTGTTGGGTCTTTGTGTGGTTTAGGTATAAGAGTAATTGTGGATTCATAGAAGGAATTCGGTAGTGCTCCATCTGTTTCAATTTTGTGGAATATTTTGGATAATATTGGTATGAGGTCTTCTATGAAGGTCTGACAGAATTCTGCACTAAACCCGTCTGGACCTGGGCTCTTTTTGGTTGGGAGACCTTTAATGACTGCTTCTATTTCCTTAGGAGTTATGGGGTTGTTTAACTGGTTTATCTTCCTGATTTAACTTCGGTACCTGGTATCTGTCTAGGAAATTGTCCATTTCCTGCAGATTTTCAAGTTTTGTTGAATATAGGCTTTTATAGTAAGATCTGATGATTTTTTTAATTTCCTCTGAATCTGTAGTTATGTCTCCCTTTTCATTTCTGACTTTGTTAATTTGGATACACTCTCTGTGTCCTCTCGTTAGTCTGGCTAAGGGTTTATCCATCCTGTTGATTTTCTCAAAGAACCAACTATTGGTTCTGTTGATTCTTTCTATGGTCCTTTTTGTTTCTACTTGGTTGATTTCAGCTCTGAGTTTGATTATTTCCTGCCTTCTACTCCTCCTGGGTGTATTTGCTTCTTTTTGTTCTAGAGATTTTAGGTTTGCTGTCAAGCTGCTGACATATGCTCTTTCCTGTTTCTTTCTGCAGGCACACAGCACTATGAGTTTTCCTCCTAGCACAGCTTTCATTGTGTCCCATAAGTTTGGGTATGTTGTACCTTCATTTTCATTAAATTCTAAAAAGTTTTTAATTTCTTTCTCTATTTCTTCCTTGACTAGGTTATCATTGAGTAGAGCATTGTTCAATTTCCACGTATATGTGGGCATTCTTCCCTTATTGTTATTGAAGACCAGTTTTAGGCCGTGGTGGTCTGATAGCACGCATGGGATTATTTCTATCTTTCTGTACCTGTGGAGGCCCGTTTTTTGACCAACTATATGGTCAGTTTTGGAGAAAGTACCATGAGGAGCTGAGAAGAAGGTATATCCTTTTGCTTTACAGTAGAATGTTCTATAAATATCTGTTAAGTCCATTTGGCTCATGACTTCTCTTAGTCTGTCTATGTCTCTGTTTAATTTCTGTTTCCATGATCTGTCCATTGATGAGAGTGGGGTGTTGAAATCTCCCACTATTATTGTGTGAGGTGCAATGTGTGTTTTGAGCTTTAGTAAGGTTTCTTTTACATATGTAGTTGCCCTTGTATTTGGGGCATAGATATTTAGGATTGAGTGTTCATCTTGGTGGATTTTTCCTTTGATGAATATGAAGTGTCCTTCCTTATCTTTTTTGATGACTTTTAGTTGAAAATTGATTTTATTTGATATTAGAATGGCTACTCCAGCTTGCTTCTTCTGACCATTTGCTTGGAAAGCTGTTTTCCAGCCTTCCACTCTGAGGTAGTGTCTGTCTTTGTCTCTGAGGTGTGTTTCCTGTAGGCAGCAGAATGCAGGGTCCTCATTGCGTATCCAGTTTGTTAATCTATGTCTTTTTATTGGGGAGTTGAGGCCATTGATGTTGAGAGATATTAAGGAATAGTGATTATTGCTTCCTGTTATATTCATATTTGGATGTGAGGTTATGTTTGTGTGCTTTTCTTCTCTTTGTTTTGTTGCCAAGACGATTAGTTTCCTGTTTCTTCTAGGGTATAGCTTGCCTCCTTATGTTGCGTTTTACCATTTATTATCCTTTGTAGTGCTGGATTTGTAGAAAGATATTGTGTAAATTTGGTTTTGTCATGGAATATCTTGGTTTCTCCATGCATATTAATTGAGAGTTTTGCAGGATACAGTAACCTGGGCTGGCATTTGTGTTCTCTTAGGGTCTGTATGACATCTGTCCAGGATCTTCTGGCCTTCATAGTTTCTGGCGAAAAGTCTGGTGTGATTCTGATAGGTCTGCCTTTATATGTTACTTGACCTTTTCCCCTTACTGTTTTTAATATTCATTCTTTATTTCGTGCGTTTGGTGTTTTGACAATTATGTGACGGGAGGAGTTTCTTTTCTGGTCCAATCTATTTGGAGTTCTGTAGGCTTCTTGTATGCCTATGGGTATCCCTTTTTTTAGGTTAGGGAAATTTTCTTCTATGATTTTGTTGAAGATATTTACTGGTCCTTTGAGCTGGGAGTCTTCACTCTCTTCTATACCTATTATCCTTAGGTTTGATCTTCTCATTGAGTCCTCGATTTCCTGTATGTTTTGGACCAGTAGCTTTTTCCGCTTTACATTATCTTTGACGGTTGAGTCAATGATTTCTATGGAATCTTCTGCTCCTGAGATTCTCTCTTCCATCTCTTGTATTCTGTTGGTGAAGCTTGTATCTACAGCTCCTTGTCTCTTCTTTTGGTTTTCTATATCCAGGGTTGTTTCCATGTGTTCTTTCTTGATTGCTTCTATTTCCATTTTTAATTCCTTCAACTGTTTGATTGTGTTTTCCTGGAATTCTTTCAGGGATTTTTTTTGACTCCTCTCTATGGGCTTCTACTTGTTTATTTATGATTTCCTGGAATTCTTTCAGGGATTTTTTGACTCCTCTCTATGGGCTTCTACTTGTTTATTTATGATTTCCTGGAATTTCTTCAGGGATTTTTGCAATTCCTCTCTGTAGCCTTCTACTTGTTCTCTAAGGGAGTTCTTCACGTCTTTCTTGAAGTCCTCCAGCATCATGATCAAATATGATTTTGAAACTAGATCTTGCTTTTATGGTGTGTTTGGATATTCCGTGTTTGCTTTGGTGGGAGAATTGGGCTCCGATGATGCCATGTAGTCTTGGTTTCTGTTGCTTGGGTTCCTGCGCTTACCTCTTGCCATCAGATTATCTCTAGTGTTACTTTGTTCTGCTATTTCTGACAGTGGCTAGACTGTCCTATAAGCCTGTGTGTCAGGAGTGCTGTAGACCTGTTTTCCTGTTTTCTTTCAGCCAGTTATGGGGACAGAGTGTTCTGCTTTCGGGCGTGTAGTTTTTCCTATCTACAGGCCTTTAGCTTTCCTGTGGGCCTGTGTCTTGAGTTCACCAGACAGGTCACTTGCAGCAGAAAAGTTGGTCTTACCTGTGGTCCCGAGGCTCAAGTTTGCTCGTGGGGTGCTGCCTACGAGGTCTCCGTGGCGGCACCAACCAGGAAGATCTGCGCTGCCGTTTCCAGGAGCCTCCGTGCACCAGGGTTCCAGATGGCGTTTGGTGTTTTCCTCTAGGATCAGTAATGTGTGCAGAGTGCAGTCTCTTCTGGTTTCCCAGGTGTGTCTGCCTCTCTGTAGGTTTAGCTCTCCCTCCCACGGGATTTGGGTGCAGAGAACTGTTTATCTGGTCTGTCCTTTCAGGTTCCGGCAGTGTCTCAGGCGCAGGGGTCCTGCCGCTCCTGGGCCCTCCCCCACGGGAACCCAGAGGCCGTATACAGTTTCCTCTTGGGCCAGGGATGTGGGCAGGGGTGGGCAGTGTTGGTGGTCTCTTCCACTCTGCAGCCTCAGGAGTGCCCACCTGACCAGGCGGTGAGGTCTCTCTCCCTCGGGGTCTGGGAGCAGAGAGCTGCTGCGGGCCGGGATCCTCGGGTTTGGGACTCCAGGTAAACACAGGAAGTGCCCGGTCCTAGAGGAATTTTGCCTCAGTGTGTCCTGAGTTCACCAGGTAGGTCTCTTGCAGCAGAAAAGTTGGTCTTACCTGTGGTCCCGAGGCTCAAGTTTGCTCGTGCGGTGCTGCCTATGAACTCTCTGCGGCGGCAGCAACCAGGAAGATCTGCGCTGCCGTTTCCGGGAGCCTCCGTGCACCAGGGTTCCAGATGGCGTTTGGTGTTTTCCTCTGGCGTCAGAGATGTGTGCAGAGTGCAGTCTCTTCTGGTTTCCCAGGCTTGTCTGCCTCTCTGTAGGTTTAGCTCTCCGTCCCACGGGATTTGGGTGCAGAGAACTGTTTATCTGGTCTGTCCTTTCAGGTTCCGGCGGTTTCTCAGGCGCAGGGGTCCTGCCGCTCCTTGGCCCTCTCCCATGGGAACCCAGAGGCCGTATACAGTTTCCTCTTGGGCCAGGGATGTGGGCAGGGGTGGGCCCTTGCTCCTGGTTTTAACTTTGATGCTAGTGTCAACCTCCCTGCAGTTTTGCTTATTTACACTTGCCAGTTAGTTTTGTCTCTGACCTCTTAATGCATTTTCTTATAATTAACAATAAAATAGAACTTGAGCTTAAAATCCAAAGCCCTATCTTGCATATTCTTGAGATGTTTTGCTTCAGTAGAAAGTTTACATGAGTGATTAGCAGGATTTCGCTTCCATCTCAACTTTCACTACCATTTATACAACTTTATTGTCTTCTCCTGGCTCTGTTGTTGCTTGGCTTCAGATAGATAACTGTTTGTTCTCTTTTATTCTTTATTATTTTGGAATTCATCCCATCTAGTAACCTTTGTTGTTTTACTCTTAGATAGTGATTCTCATAATCAGATATATTCACTATTTCATTTTTACTAATACGTTTTTATTCACCATTATATAAAGAGGAGTCCCGTCATACTTGACACTGTGATATTCCTCATATTCAAGTAAGATTTATACATATTGACAGCTTTTGCCTGAAGGGAGACTCTAAAGAATGATGTGTCTTTCACAATATGAGTAATATTATGGTCACTTAGAAGAATAATTTAAATGAAAACAACATGACCTTGACTATCTCGCTATGTCTGTCAACTTCAGTACCAGCTCCTATCCTGCTTATATAACAGCATTTTGAAATCAGTCATAGGTGCGGAAGTAAGTATATCGTTCTTTTAAAGCATGAGCATTATTGTCATTAATTTTATTTCTCAAGTGTCAGTTGATTATACATAGAGAATTATATCTTAAGTATCAGGACAAATTATGTTTTGTGGTTTTACTATCTGATCCTTGAAAAATTAATATATTCTCATATCTATTTAATAAACTGAGAAAATTGGGAAGTTTTCTTTCTTCTGCAATGTCTATTATTTTAATGCCATTTATCTCATTATTTAAGTTAATATCTTGATCTTCAAAAGCAAACTCAGTTTTTATTAGTTAAAAGTTTAAAAGTCAGGGAACAGTGAGATGGCACGGCAGGTAAGAGTGTCTGCCACCAAGCCACTAAATGAATAAATAAATAAATAAACAAACAAACAAACAAACAAACAAACAAATAAATAAATAAATAAATAAATAAATAAATAAGTTGGCTTTTTTAAGATGAATATCAACACTAGTGGTAGGGTATAAAAGGCCAGTCCAAGCCTTGTAACTATAAGACCAATTAGAGATGCATAAGCAGACGCAAAACAAAGTTTAAGAAGTCTGGTGAAAGAACTATAAAGCAGATAAAACATAGGGAAATAGTCACATTTGTTAATATTTTAAGATGAAAATGTTTTATAATTTAAATGAATCCTAAAAGGAAAGGAAAGTCATGGCTTGTAAACAAGTCCATAAGTTATGTCTAATCAAAATATTTGTTTCCATCAGATTTTAGGGTTCAGAGTCATTTCCCATAGCTATCCTAAACCATTCATCTATGCAGTTTTTGATAGAAATTCCAGGCAAATCTTTACCTTTGTCTACTCCATATTCTTTTTTGTGCTTTTACACAAGAATCCAATCTATTGATACTCTTCCTTTTATTATATATCATATTTCATCAAAATAAAACCCTTACAACTATTTTTCCTTGGGCTGGGTGAAACCAATGCTTAATGAGTTTGTAAAAAGCATAGTTCCAGCCAATGCTGTCCCCTACTCTTCTGCTCACTCTAACATTATCTTGATCCCTCAATATCACTTTCTTTTTCTATAAAACTGGCATAATATCCATCCAGTGTACCATGCAACATAAGTGAAAGTGCAAGTCCTCTAGTCGTTCCATATCTGAATCTATTAAGCCATCACATTGATCACCACAAGTGTGCTACACAAGTAGTCAGAGATGGGAAACAGAAAGATGGAGAAGAACAGAACCCAGATGATGGGCCCAGCTGTGATGCTAGACAAGCTGGCATTTCCAAACTCAGAAACTACTGATCTATTAGCCACAAGGCGGAAAATAGCCTTGAGCATTTTCTTTAAAACAAGATAAACTACAGTAAGAATTTGGGACAAAAATCTCTTGTAATTTTCTTCTGCAAACTAATTTTTCATGTGGACCATTGGTGATTAGGTGATCACATAGGTTCTTTTTTTCTTTTTCTTTTATTGTCTAAGGTTTAACATTTAGCAAGTAGCAGCACCAGGATTTAAGGTCAGCAGTCTCAATCCATCTGGCATCAGTAGCATTCTTTCTCTCCTTTATCAAGTAGTTCATTAAAGCGACTGGATATCCAGCTTCACAGACATGGGAGCTTTGGGGAACATGTTCAGTCACTATAAAAGATTTCTTTATAGTCAAAAACTTTTTATTCAAGTGACCTTAAGCAAAAGAGGAACTCTGGGGAGGTTATAGTGTTACCACACGGAACTCAAAAGAAAGAACAGGGTCTAGGCTATGGGCGGACTGAGCCAAACCTAGAAAATGAGAAAACAGGCTTACCCTCTTCTCAGATGTCAGATGTCCAGGAAGGACAGACAGATAGTAAACACTACTCTCTTCAGGAAAGGCTAGTGTGAGCTGGATATAGAGAAAGAACGACTTCCCGCACAGAGGGGAGGGGCTGCTGCACTTACTTGCCTTCTTTGCTAAAAGGAGTATGATTGTCCTCCATCCCCAGTACTCATCCTGTCCTTTACCCTCACCCAGTAGCTCATGCAGCCTTCCTTCTTTTTTTCCTTCCTTTCCTTTTCCCAATAAGATCCTATTAGCTCTTCATAGTACTTGGGGTTCCCCCCTTCCACTTCCTATTGACAGACTCCATATTTTCAAGCTTGAGGGAACTCCAAAATCTTCTTATCCTACCTAATCACTTCTGCCAAGCCTTCATGAATGCTGATATAATGGGCATGAACCACCACACCTGACTTTCTCTAAAAAGTCTTGTGGGATCCTGCCAACACTTAGGGTGACTTGTATGCGCAGGCACTCCAGGACATGTGACTTTCAGCACTTGGGACATTTGTGGGCAAACCAAAATACTCCAGACATCCTCCAGCACCCCACTCTCTCCTCTACTGCACTCTTTGAACAAAAAGGCCCGTGAAAGTGCCAGTAGCTACTCCTTCAGCATTGTACAAGGTTGTTTTCCATGTTAACATACACTCTTAACTGTAGAGACCCGTTTGATTCTCATTTCACACAAAGACATTGTTATGCTCACAATAATGAAACCAATAGCATTTATAAAGTAGTTTTCAGTTAGCACTGCTTATTTCTTTCTGTGTTAACATATTTGTCTTTATTATTCCAGCCCAGATGACTTACTCAATGCCTTGAATGAGGGTATCAGCCGTGCTGATGTCATCATCACGTCAGGAGGTGTATCCATGGGGGAAAAGGTATGGAAAAATAAGCTCATGGGACTTAGTCACTTTATGATTTTACCTTTGATCCACTATTGTGGTTTGGTAGTGTTTTGATTTGATTTCTGTTGCTATAGTAGAACACTCTGACCCAAAGCAACACAGAGATGGAAAGAATGTGTTGACTTACACCTCCAGGTCCATCATTCAAGGGAGTGAAGGCAGGAACTCAAGCAGAAACTCGAAGCAGAAACTATTAAGGAATGCTATTTGCAGGCTCATGCTGAGCTAGCTTCCTTAGCCCAGGACCACCTGGCTAGAGAATAGTATCACCTTTTGGTTGGGCTCTCCGACATCAATATTTAAGACCATCCCTTGCAGAAATACCCACAGAGCAACCTGATAAAGAAAACTGAGACCCCTTTTTCAGGTAAGTCTAGGCTGTGTCACGTTGACAGTTTATGCTGACCATAAACACTAACACTAAGTAGGGATCTGGTATTCATTATCAGACTCCCACAAAGTCAACAGCATGAAGGCTTCAGAAAGTGCTGTTCTTTCTAAAGAAAAAAAGACGGCATTTAATTTAATTAATCAGGGTGTTTATATCAGAAGCATTCTGGGAAATCCCACAAACTGTAGAGTGCTTTTTGCTCATACTTTGTTTTGCACTTAATTTTACATTGGGACCTCCTTTATCTGTTATATTTATGCCCAAAATAAAGATCCACCTCTCTTCAATCTGAACATGACCTCACAGAGGCAACCATCTCACCTACCATATATTCTTCAGCCCCCCTCCCAACAAGAAGAACCAAATGAAGAGGTTCCATTCTCCTTTATGCAACTCATAAATGACTGATGATCACTATGAAAAATATACACATGTATGACTTTATATGCCTAAGTATTTTGTACATTGTATGTCTTAATCTTATATAAATCTCAGATTAAGCACTGTCATATCACTAAGTTTGTATGTCTTAATGAAATGTTAGCTTATGATTATTAGACCCATTGAATAATGTTATTAAAGTAAAATATTCCTTGCTATAATCAAATTTATGTTTTGTCTCAAAAATACTTTAGAAATGTTTTGTCTATTTCTAAATTTTTTCATATCTCATAATAATGACTTAAAATTTAAAATTATGATGTCATAACAGTTTTAATAAAATCATATTTTCCTCTTTTTTGAGTCAGGGTTTCCTGTAGCCCAGGCTACCCTTGTAATTGCTATAAAGCAAAGGATCATCTTGAATTTTGGTCCTTCTGCTTCTAGCTCTAAAGTGATATACAGATGTGCCACCATGCCTGGTTTTTAAATTAATATTTTCTAGGAGCTAGAGTATATATAATATATAATTATATGATCTTGGACCCTGCCCCCTACAGTTGCAAAATGGTCTAAACTTACAACCTGACCCTGGTCTGTGAATTCTTTTGTCTCTGACAAATTCAGTAACCTGAACGGAAAATACCTGCATTTTCATTCACAACTTTGGTGTCAGACTCTTTTGAGAACAGAATTTTAGCTTCCAAGACCCATAAAGAAGAGACTCTCAATCTAAGGCTACTATTTCAGATCGTAGCTGGAAGGGAAGTGTCACTAGTGTGGGTAGGTATTCTTGCTGCACATAATTAGCTGTGTGAGTCTTTCCTCCAAGTCTCCCACAAGCCTTTAGCACCAGGTAGAGAATACAGTACAGACTTTCATGAAATCCAAAGGTGACATTTGGAATTTGTGCTGTGGGAGCGCTATAGGAAATGATTTGCAGCGTGTTTTCATTATCAAGTTGCTCTTAATATTATGAGACCCGTACCCTAAATGTATTTTCAGGAATTATAGTATACAGAATTTACTTTAGTTTCTTCTTTTTTTGGGGGGGGGGTTCTTTTTTTTCCCGGAGCTGGGGACCGAACCCAGGGCCTTGCGCTTCCTAAGCAAGCGCTCTACCACTGAGCTAAATCCCCAACCCCTTACTTTAGTTTCTAAGGAGCTAGTTGTGAGAGAATGGTGCTGGGCAGACCTAATGTTTGTCTTTCCTTACACTTCTACAGAGGCAAAACCTTATGTGCACACCAGCATGGCAGTTATGTCGAAAATGTTGTAAGCATAAGATGCACACTTCTGAATCTAATCTATGAGTGCTAACAAACATATCATCTACTTTAGAGTTTTATTTAGAAGAAACTAAAACTAATATAATTAGGCACACTGGTATTATTTTACTATCTGTTTCAAGATTCTGACACTAGAACTTTAATTCACCAGGAAAGATTTTAAGATAAGAATATCTCAAACTATACCCAGGACTTGCGGACTTGATCATTGTCCTTATCTCCCAGAGAGTTACCGGAGTTGCTAGGGTCAGAGCCTGGGCCCCGGCAACACTAACAATCAAGGTTCAGTCACTTTCTTCAGTAGACTAGTTTAAACAAGCAATGATGAAAAGCAGGAAAAGGAAATTTACACAGCACGATCACATTGAGAGTAGTAAATAGGTCCAGTGACCTCCTGACTGTAAATCTTGACATGAAGTCCAAGTTTAAATACAAGACAAGATGTTTGTAAAACTAAACAGTCCTGTCAAGATATGGTCCCACCCATCACTGACTCATTATTTAGTTCCAAGCTCTCCTTCAGGGCGGTCTGGCAAGTTGTCAGAACTATGTGAAATCTCTTTTAGGGTGACACCTTCATAAGTCTGACCAGCCAGGTGTGAAAGCATATACTTCTGATCTTAGGGTTTTAGGGAAATGCAGGAAATCTGACTGAGGAGTCTTGGTGAATGTTCCTCTGGTAGTAAAATTACAGAAGTTTTATCTATCAAATATATAGAGAGTTCATGTAAATCAAACAATGTTAATCACTTTTTATCACTTTCATAAGATATCTGATACAAACAATGTAAGGGAGAAAGACTTTATTATAGCTGTTGTTGTCATGGTTTCAGTCCATCGTGGTAAAGAGGTCTTTATGGAACAGAACAGCTCACATCAGGGTGTCCAGGAAGCAGAGAGGCCTGCACATGATGGCGTCTTCTTCCTTTTCCCTGTTATTCTTTCTCTTGGTATTCAAGGTCAAAGCACGATTTTCTCAATTAGTGAGTACTCCTAGAGGTGTGCTTGACTAATCTCCTAGGCATTCATCAGTCCGATCAAATTGATATTGATATAAGGCTTAACAGTCACAGTTTCTGATATGTGTGTTAATACCACTTTACTGTAAGGATCTAACCTAGGGCCAAGTGAGCATCTCCTCTCAGACCTGCAGCTCCTCCCATGAATAGCATATCAAATAAGCCTAACTGTTTTCATTGTCTCTCCTTATAAGATGCAAAAACCAATCTATGGCATTCTAGGGGCCCTCTAGGAACTCTGGAGATAATTTTAAATGTAAAAGTATTCTAACTTTTTTTTCTCTTAAACTTAAGTCTAAACTTTAGAAGGCTAAAAAGTTACCTAATTTTTCAAACCACCACCATCAACAACAGAAAAAGGAAAAAATCTTGAAAATGAACATAAGGGCTAGACTGAAATCCGTGTGTGTGTTGGAGCACTGGCCACTCTTCTAGAGGACCCAGGTTTGGCTCACAGCACCAACATGTTATCCAAAGTCTGTAACTATAATTGAGGCTCTCATGCCCTCTTCTGGCCTTCACAGGCACAAGTATACATGCAGGGAAGACACTGATACACAAAAAATATAAATAAATCTTTTTTGTACTTTGCTTATAAATAGCAATTTTGGGACAGGTTTCACTCTTCATATGTAAGGGATCTGTGTTCTTTGTTGTGCTTCTTTAATCAGAAACAAAATAAGTATAAACCAAACAGGAAGATTATGTGAAAATAATTTTCATGTTGTAGGAAAACATTAATTAATATCAAAGTTGCAGTGGGTGGTGAGGGGCTCAGTCAGTAAAGTGCTGTAACACAGGCGTAAGGACCTGAATTCAGATCTCGGGTACTACAGTGTAAGTGCCAGCAGCACACTGTATACCACAGCTGTGGAGATGGATCCCACACCAGTGAGCTCCAGGCTCAGTGATAACCTCACTTAAAACCTAAGGTGGACATGGAACGGTGAAGTGCCTCAACCTGTAGGAGAGCATGCTTTGAAGCCTGCTGACCCAGTGCGGGTCTCAGGACACGCCTGGTGGAAGAATAGAGTCGATTCCCTCAAGTTGTCTGCTGACTGATACATGTGCTTCCTAGCATGATTGCACACTTACACCCATGTGCTTTCTCCCCCTCCTCTCCTCTCCATAACTCTCTTAAATGGTGTGTTCTCTAGCATCCACATGCATTTCCATTACACCACACACCACCACCACTACCACAAGTTCACTAACATTGAATTAACTAAAATTTAATTATACCTAAGGCTTTGTTTAGGCATGGTTTTTATAAAACAAGGCAAATGAAAGTCACTTCTCAAGTTTTGAGATTTCCATAGCATACAAAAATCAGAAAATTACATATTAAAAATTTGTTCACTTAAACTACAGTTAGGAATCAATGATTTAGTATTATATCTTACATAAAAACTAAGTATCTGATGATTATTCACTAGTTAACTTTCTGTCAGGCCTATCTATTAGCCTATTTCCTTACCTTGAAAATTACTTTTAAAATGATACAATTCACTCCCTTTCCTCAACATTTTGCATGCCTGAATCCCTCTTACTCTGCAGGGCTTAGCTAAATAGATCACTACTTCTCCTACAATGGCCTTTCCTAATCCTCTCGCCTACCTTCCTAGCACCTCTCCTGGTGCCTGGCTGTTTCCACTGTAATATGAACCACAAATGGCATCTATTTTGTTAATCCATTTGTGGAGGGTTGTTGTCATCTGGTAAAAAACATATAATATACTCTCCTTGTTTCAAGGCCATGCCTGACCATTATATCCTTTTTGGAAACATTTGCTGAGATTAGTAGTATCTTCCTCTAATTTCACAGAGGGGTGCTGTGGGAGGGTCTGAGGAAGGATCTTGAATTCAAAGCCAGCCTCAGCTACTTAAATAGATAACAGTGGCTTTTCTCATAAAAAAGAAAAAAAAAAAGGAGGGAAGGGAGGAAGGAAGGAAGGAATCATAAATCCTCAAGGTGGTGTTGGGGCAGGAGGTATGACAAAAAAGGTCAAGAAGCTAAGCATAAAAGACTAACTAGAAGCTAATGAAAATTTTTTCATAATTCTTTAGAATCCGAGGTTTAGCTGGACATGGTGGTGCACACTTTTAACCCAACCCTTGGGAATCAGAGGTAGCCATCTATGTGAGTTTCAGGGCAGTTTGGTCTGTATAGCAAGTTACATAACAGCCAGGGCTGCTGGTAAGACCGTCTCAAAAGAAGAAAGGAAAGAAGGAAAGAAAGAAAACAATTCAGTTTTTCATAGAAGATGGTTATCTTGAAAATACCTCAGTCTTTTAGCTTAAACTCTTAAAGAAGGGCAATGCTCTTCTTCAAAACACAATTTTTTTTCTGTAGGAATATATCATTACCTAGAGCTTTCTAGCAAAATGACTTAAAATTGAGAGAAGACATTTTCATGAAAGAGCCCCAGAAGTGAAACTGATATTTATATTTCTCACATGAATCTCTAAAAGCTGTTACATATCTCAGAAAAAGTAACAAAATAAGAACCTTAGAAACTGAAATGAGTTTAGAAACACAATAGAAAATGTGAAAGCAGATAAAACAAATATGATAAAGTCTTGGCATATAAAAATAAAGTTCAAGAAGAGAACATGCGCGTAAGTTTGTTGGTTTGTTTTTACTTGAGTTAGCACAGGGAACCAGGAGCTTAGCAGTTTAACTGGCTTGACTGGCCAGCAAGCACCAAGGGTCTGCCTGCCTCTGCCTCCTCAGAGCTGGACTTACAGCTATGTACCATTGAGCCTCGCTTTCTTTATGGGAGCAGGGAATACAAACTCAGTTCCTCCAGCTTGCACAGCAGTCAACTTACTGCCTAAACTATCTCCCTAACCCTGACAAAACTAAAAAAAAAGACAACAAGCCAGGGATTTCCAGAAGCTACAAAGAAACCATACCTTGGTAATCCTACTGAAAATCTATTACAACAGCAAATCTCACCAGGGCATTCCACCTCAAAAGAAAAGATAAAACTGGCAGAAATCATTTCTACATAAATGAGAGAACCCAGAAAACAATAAAATAGCATTTTCAAAGTTCAAAGAATTTACTGCCAATATGGAACTTATTTATATCCAGAACTTATACCCTATAACATTTGTACCACTATTGTAACTGTGCCACACCAACCATAGCTTTTAAAGACTTCTTTATTAATGGCCTTTCTGGGTCATAAAATGTTATCTCAGAGACAAAAACTCTTCAAATAAAAACATTATTATGTGTATTCTAGTTATTATCTGGCTTCCTCTACTAGACTAAAATTTTCTTTATGTTTTCATTTTTAAGACAAATTATTACTATATAGCCCAGGCTGGCCTTGAACTTGTGATTCTCCCACATCCTCCTCTCAAGTGCTGGGATTACCAGTATTATGGCACAGCCTCTGCCTCTACAATGTGCTTTCTAGAAAGGCAGGGAAATGACCTCCTTTGTTTGGCTTATATCCCCTTGAGCCTCCACTGATACTCTACATACACAGAGCACCCCAAAATAATTATTAAATGAGTAAGAGAATGAGTGAGGAATGATCAGTTGAGATTAGCATATCAACTTCATTAAAACAGCAAAGATGTTTTATGTTTATGTTTTGATCATAAGTCAATTTTATTGTCATTGATGTTTTAAAAGTCTAATTTAAAGTGTTTGAAAATAAAACGACTGTCTTTAATATTTGCAGGACTATCTCAAGCAGGTGCTGGACATCGATCTTCATGCTCAGATCCATTTTGGCAGGGTTTTTATGAAGCCAGGGTATGAAAATAATTTAACTACTCTATAGGGTTATTTGGATTGCTTTAACTAATCAAGTCTTAAATGCTCTGTTTTATACTTTTTCTTGTCTTAATTAAAAATATTTAGTACTAGACTCCTTTTCATGTGTACAGTTCCAGTTTGAAATAAGATTTCATTTTCTGAATCAATGAGTTTGGTAGCAACAAAGCAAAGAAATTTTCTAACTTTGTCTCCTTTTAAATAGTATGTTTAATGCCTTTCCCTCTCTTTCTCCTCATACCTTCATTCTTTCTTAAAATAGTTTAGCATGAGAATTCTCAAACATATAGGGAAGTAGAAAAATACTGAGCCCAAACACATGTCCATTACTGAAGTCAGTAACTACCAGCATGCATTTCTATTTGCTTCATCAATTCCCAACCTCTTTTTGTGGGGGAAGGTGGCTAGAATATTTTAAAGCTGATTTTAAATAGCTTGCCATTTTGATAGGTCATAAGAGTAAGAACATTGTCTTACATGAATGCAATAATATTGTCTTTTCTAAGAAAATGTTTTGTATTATTATCTAACATCCAAAATGTCAAGAGAAAGAATGCTTTTTGTTTTATAATTGTTCTAATTTGTGATTCAAGTAAAGTCCATTCATTGCTCTTAGTGATTAAATCACTATTAAATGTTTATTTCCCCCTGAACCCTTTGTTATTAGATTTGGGGTTCAGGGTGTTAGTGGTGGTGGTGGTTATCTTGGTGTGATTTTGGTTTTGGTTTTTATTTTTTGCCATTGACTTGTTGGAGAAAATAGATCATGTTTCTTGTCTAGTAGATAGAATGGTTGCTTTCTTAGGTTGTATTGAACATGTTTCTCTGTTACCTGTAAAAACTTAGATTCAGGCTCAACTGCTTTTTCTTCACATAAATACTTCATAATGGTGTTTAACATTGCTTCCCATTCTATCCCAGAAGAAAGTGAAAAAACCATACAGGAAGATTTTCACATTTCCTAAAACTAGAAAGAATTGGTGGGAGAAGGCCCTACAGTGGTAAATCCTCAAAAATGACCAATAGTAATATTACTAAAATACACATGGTCTTCAGGCAATAAAGCTGCCATCTTAGATCCTGGCACTCAGTAAATTTGAGCACCTATTCCTACCTCAGTGTGTGTCACAGGAAACAGTAATGATACTTTCGTTCAGGGTTATACTCTGATAAGGGCTCATATGAACTATGAGAAAGAGTGGCATGGAAGCTTAGCATTGCTGTAAGTCAATACCAGCCTGCTCTCCTAAGGTCACTCAGGATTGTTAGCACTGGGTTACAGTTCTAGGACAAGGACTAGGCTTTACCCTCATAATTTAGCCTTATTTAGTACAAAGCTAAGATTATCCCTAAAAGACCTAGAAGAATGGTTTAGTCGTCAACAGCACAAGCTACTCTTGCTGTTCCCAGTGCCTACCTGGTGTTCACAACCATCTGCAACTAGGAAAATCTAACACTGTCTTGTGGCCTGTGTAGACACAAGGCATGCACACACATGGTGCACAGACATATATGCAAGCAAAACACTCATATACATAAAATAAATCTTTTTTAAAAACCACAATTAACCCTATGGTATTCTCAGTTTCATAAGATCCTTGGCAGTCTTTGTCTGTACATGGTTATGACTGTGCCCCAATATATCTATTGCAGGAAAAGCCCTTATGTTATTGAAACTATGGGATTTGGGTCATTCTATTAAGAATAACATTTTGGGCCAGGTGATGATGGCACACACTTTTGCTCCCAACACATAGGAGGCAGAAGCAGATGGATCTCCAAATTCAAGGCCATCCTGGGCTACTACCAGAGTTCTAAGACAGCCAGGACTACACAGGGAAACCCCCTGTTTGGAAAATCCAAAAAATATATTAAAAAATAAAAATAAATAAAAACATCTTGGGCCATTGAGATGGCTTAGTAGGTAAACAAGCCTGATGACCAGAGTTCAATCCCCAGAACCCATTTGGTGGAAGGGAAGAGGAAGACCCTGAGTCCTGCAGTGTCCTCTGACTTCCACATCATGCCGGCATGTACATGCACAGGCATAAAATAACTAAATAATGGCCTGTCATGTGCTAATATTGTATACTGAGCCTTTCCCCAGTACTTTTGAACAGTAGTGTTTTGATCAGAGCACAGAAGACATCTCAAAATCACGTCACTGTATTTGTCACTCCTCTCAAATGTACATTTGTTTTTCACTTTGTGCGGAAGGACACTGATACCGCTTGTTTTCAGCTGTGAAGAATTAGACACAGCTTGTAGTGGTGGTGTTTGTACTCCTTCTTTACCACTCTCATCTCAGGAGGCACTTCAGTTAAGCCTGTTTCTTCTCCCCCTAAAATCCTTCCAGTTTGGGACCTCAATCACTGTATAAATGCTGTTAATTCTGATTTCAGAATAAGCATTATGTGTTGAATTCTAAGAAAATGGCTTTCCAGACCTAACACACTTCCAGCAACCAGATACTTGTATAGTAATGCCTGGGTATAAAATGTTCTGTTGTAAGTAAATCTTTTTTAAGTGAGTACCTTTGAAGAAATTAGCTCTTTGGTGTTTAAAACAAATTTTAAAGTGTCCTTATACTTGACATTAACTTTAAATACAATTATCCATGAGCTACTTTGCCACAACAGAGTGGTTAGAAATTGAAGTGGTCTCCCCTTAACTGACCAGAATATTATACTTATCTAAATGTAAGAACTTGTAGGTTATCTCTTCTCCTTACTGGTGGAACAAAAAGAAAGAAAATCAAATAAGTTAGCTTTGCCCTTTCCACATACAGAACATCCCAAAAATAATTGTCTTTGGTTTTAAAGAAAAAGATACTCAGGCAACTAGAGATGGCTCAGTCAGTAAAGTGCTTGCAGCAAAAGCATAGCCATCTGAGTTCCGATCCCCAGTACCATGTCATGTACCCAGTACATGGAGGGAAGCAGAGACAGAAAGGAGGTCTCGAGAGAGGGGAGAAGCAGGAAAGGAAGAAGAGAGGAATGGAGGGCAGAAGGGAGATAGATCTTAAAAATATAAAGGAAAAGATACGTAGCAAAGCATTAAACAGACCTGCCAATAACAATGTCATTGTTCTCAGAACATAATATCTGGGATATTATCTTGTCAAACAGTAATAATCATTGCTAAGTTGCCAACACATAATCTAATCTTCTACTACACTGCAAACCATCAGGGGCTTAACAAAATAATAATAGAAACAGAGG
The DNA here is from genome assembly GCF_021556685.1 of Rattus norvegicus. Lineage (NCBI taxonomy): Eukaryota > Metazoa > Chordata > Mammalia > Rodentia > Muridae > Rattus > Rattus norvegicus. The sequence goes on from NC_141539.1 coordinate 103,832,961, forward strand.
TCCCAAAGTCTGCCAAGTACTAACTCTATTAGTATAGATTATACCTTCTGACTTTACCTAACATGAACCTTAAAGTTAAAATGACTTTGGTTCAAAATCTTTATCTTTACAAAATCTTAGTAGCTAAGTGAGGTTGAGTCAAATTTTTCATATCTTTGAGTTTCAGTTTTCTCATCTACTAGATACTATGGCAAATTTCATCTTTTGCTACTGCTGTGAAACATATAAAATAATGATACATAAATATTACTCTTAAATAATAATTGATACTATCATTATTGATGATATCACTCTGCACATATGGAAGAACAGAAGTGAGAAGCACAGTTATACTTTATAAAGCAGCCCAGTGTCCTTATGATTAGAATCTGACATCACTGTTATAACAGAATAATGAGCTAAAAATCATTCAAAATGCTACTGTTGCTATGTCACAGTAAACAGTAATAAGTAAAAGGTCTGGTTTTGGTTGGTTGGTTGGTTTTGGTTTCCCAAGACAAGTTTTCTCTAGACAGCCTTGGGTGTCCTGGAACTTGCTTTGTTCCTCAGAGATAGGTCTGCCTCTGCCTCAAGAGTGCTGGGGTTAAAGGCTTGTACCACCACCAACCACACAGCTGAAAGGTCTGTTTTTAAAGATCAACCCAAGAAGCCAGTGAATGGATCAGCAGGGAAAGGCATTTGCTGTCAAGACTGATGAGCTAATTTTAATCCCCTTTTTGGGAGAATAGACTCCCAGAAGTGGTTCTCTGACTTCCATACATAAGTTGTAACACAAACACTCCCATAGTAAATAAGTTTTTAAAAAAACATAATTTAGTGCATAAAATAATTAATTTTTGCCTCTTGGGAAGTTTTCATGGTCCCTGAGAAGCTTGCATCACCCAGGTTTAATTCATATATAATTTTTACAGACAAATTCAATGTGACAATAGAAAAAAAATTACTGTTCTCAACTACCTATTCATACCACAGAGCCCTCTCAAATTTCCCATGGGAGTTTATGTCAGAATCTTGAAAATAGTTGCTTTAACTTTGTTCTAGCCAAAGATTTTTATCTATAGTTCAAAAGCATCTTTGATAAGTGGGAGGGGTTTTATGGATATTGCTGAATGTTGTTTTTAAAATATAAGGGGCTGGAGAGCTCTGGCTGCTCCTGCAGGGAACCCAGGTTCAGATGCTAGTACCCACATGGTCCCTCGCCGCTATCCATAGCATAAATGCCAGAGGGTCCGATGCAGTCTTCTGACCTCCTCAGTCATTGCATGTATGTGGTGCACATGCATACATGCAGTAAAATACTCATACACAGAAAATAAAAAATAAATCTTTTAAAAATAATTAAGATCAGAGGTATTTATCTTGAACAAAGACACTTAGAAATGATTTATCGGGTAGTATTCTGATAATAAGAGGACTGTTTGAGATCTTCAACAAAAATATTATAAATATCACTGAATAAAGGGATGGACTTTTGGAAAAATCAGAATTTGGAATATGTTCCTATGGCACGGGAAAAAAAAAAGTACAGTACAGAAAATTAGGAAGTTCAGATACTTGAAAGTACGTGTTATTAAAGCAATTGTTTACAAGTAGGAAGGTTTAAAATCAAGTCCCTAGAACAGTGTTTTCTATGGTAAGTGAATCATTCAACAAGAAAACTAGAGCTCTCGAGTTACCTCTTCTGTTACCCAGCAATTACAAACAAGAACACTCTTTTTTGTTTCTAGCTTGCCAACAACATTTGCAACTTTGGATATTGATGGTGTAAGAAAAATTATTTTTGCACTACCAGGTAAGAATCATCGAACTAATTTTCTCCTTTTTCTAGAAAAATGACCAAAAAATTTGGACATTTATATAACCAGCTTCTCATGAGCATCACTTGATTTATAATCTGAATGGTCTTATAATTGGCAAATCATACCTTCTCTGAGCCTAGTTCTTCAGCTATAAGATGGACTGATAGCTGGTCAAACCACAGTATTCTTCCAGGGCACAGTCCTTACCCTCAGATGATAACCCAATGTAAGTGGGAATTCTCACTTAGATCTCACAACTAGAAGTACTGTCAAACATGCAAATACCAGATCACATATTATAAGGTGTGCCAATGCATATCTGTAATTCTAGCACTTAGGTGGCTGAGGCAGGGAGATCATGAAATTACACCAGCATGGGCTACATTGGCAAGACTTTTTCTTTTTTAAAATATTTACTTATTTTTATTGGATATTTTATTTATTTACATTTCAAATGTTATCCCCTTTCTTCCCTCTCACATACTCTCTCCTTCCTCCCCCTGCTTCTGTGAAGATGTTCCCACTCCCACCTCAACACCCTGGCACTCCCCTACACTGGGGAAATGAGCCTTCACAGGACCAAGGGCTTCTCTTCCTATTGATGCCAGACAATGCCATCCTCTGCTACATATGCGGCTGTAGCCATGGGTCCCTCCCTGTGTACTCTTTGGTTGGTGGCTTGGTCCCCAGGACTTCTGTGGTATCTGTTAATTGATACTGTTGTTCTTCCTATGGGGCTTCAAACTCCTTCAAGTCCTTCAGTCCTTTCTCTAACTCCTCTTTGGGGTCCCCGTGTTCAGTCCAATGGTTAGATGCAAGAATCCTCATCTGTATCAGTAAGGTTCTGGCAGAGTCTCTCAGGAAATATCCATATCAGGCTCCTGTCAGCAAGCACTTCTTGGCATCAGCAATGGTGACTGGGTTTGGGAGCTGCATATGGGATGGATCCAGAGGTGAAGCAGGTTCTGGATGACCTTTCCTTTAGTCCCTGCTCTGCTCTTTGTATTTTATTCCTGCTTCTAAAAAGGACTGAAGCATCTACATTTTGGTCTTCCTTCTTCTAGAGCTTCATTATGGTCTGTGAATTGTTTCTTGGATATTCCAAGCATTTGGGTGAATATCCACTTATCAGTGAGTGTATACCATGTGTTTCCTTTTATGACTGGGTCATCTCACTCAGAGTGAAATTTCTAGTTCCATCCAGTTGCCTAAGAATTTCATGTAGCCATTGTCTTTAATAGCAGCATGATACTCCATTGTGTAAATGTACCACATTTTCTGTATCCATTCCTCTCTTGAAGTAATCTGGGTTCTTTCCAGCTTCTGGCTATTAGAAATAAGGCTGCTATGAACATAGTAGAGCATGTGTCCTTGTTATATGATGGAGCATCTTTTGGGTGTATGCCCAGGAATGGTATAGCTGGGTCCTCAGGTAGTACTGTGTGCAATTTTCCGGGGAACCACCAGACTGACTTCCACAGTGGTTGTACCAGCTTGCAATTCCACCAGCAATGGAGGAGTGTTTCCTCTTTCTCCACATCCTCGCCAGCATCTGCTGTCACCTGAGTTTTTGATCTCAGTCATTCTGACTTGTGTGAGGTGGAATCTCAGGGTTGTTTTGATTTGCATTTCCCTAATGACTAGGGATATTGAGCATTTCTTTAGGTGCTTCTCAGTCATTAGGCATTCCTCAGTTGAGAATTCTTTGTTTAGCTCTGTACCCCATTTTTAATAGGATTATTTTGTTCTCTAGAGTCTAACTTCTTGAGTTCTTTGTATATATTAGATATTAGCCCTCTATTGGATGTAGGATTGTTAAAGATCTTTTCCCAATCTGTTGGTTGCTGTTTTGTCCTAATGACAGTGTCCTTTGCCTTATAGAAGCTTTGCAATTTTGAGGTCCCATTTGTCTGTTCTTGATCTTAGCATCTTTTTCTTCAGAGACTCGAAGTTCTTGTCATACAGATATTTCACTTGCTTGGTTAGAGTCACACTAAGGTATTTTATATTATTTGTGACTATTGTGAAGGGTGTCATTTCCCTAATTTCTTTCTCAGCATGTTTATCCTTTGAATAGAGGAAGGCTACTGATTTGTTTGAGTTAATTTTATATACAGCCGCTTTGCTGAAGTTGTTTATCAGGTTTAGTAGTTCTCTGGTGGAATTTTGGGGGTCTCTTAAGTATACTATCATATCATCTACAAATAGTGTTATTTTGACTTCTTCCTTTCCAATTTGTATCCCTTTAAAAACTCTTTTTGTTGTCTAATTGCTCTGGCAAGGACTTCAAGTACTATATTGAGTAAGTAAGAAGAGTAGGCAGCAGATTTTAGTGAGATTGCTTCACATTTCTCTCCATTTAGTTTTATGTTAGCTACTGATCTGGTATATATTACTTTTACTGCGTTTAGGTATGGCCCTTGAATTCCTGATATTTCCAAGACTTTTATCATGAAGGAGTGTTGAATTTTGTCAAATGCTTTCTCCATATCTAATGCATCCCTGGGATGAAGCCTACTTGATCATGGTGAATTGATCATTTTGATGTGTTCTTGGATTTAATTGTGAGGATTTTATTGAGTATTTTTGCATCGATATTCATGAGGGAAATTGATCTGAAGGTCTCTTTCTTTGTAGTGTCTTTGTGTGGTTTATGTATAAGCATAATTGTGGCTTCAAAGAACAAATTGGGTAGTATTCTTTCTATTTTGTGGAACAGTTTGAAGAGTATTGGTATTAGGTCTTCTTTGAAGGTCTGATAGAATTCTGCACTAAACTCATCTGATCCTGGCCTTTTTTTTTTTTTTTTTTTTTTTTTTTTTGGTTGGGAGACTTAATGACTGTGTCTATTTCTTTAGGAGTTATGGGACTCTTTAGATGGTTTATTTAATTCTGATTTATCTTTGGTACATGGTATCTGTCTAGAAAATCGTCCATTCCCTCCAGATATTCCAGTTCATTGACTGTTTTTGTAGTAGTATCTGTAATTTTTAAAATTTCCACAGTTTCTGATGTTATTTCTCCCTTTTCATTTCTGATTTTGTTAATTTGAATACTGTCTTTGTGCTCTCTGGTTAGTCTGGCTAAGGGTTTATCTATCTTGTTGATTTTTGTCAAAGAACCAGCTCCTGGTTTTGTTGATTCTTTGTATAGTTCTTTTTATTTCTACTTGGTTGATTTCAGCTCTAAGTTTGATTATTTCTTGTCTACTCCTCTGGAATGTATTTGTTTCTTTTTACTCTAGAGTTTTCAGGTGTGCTGTCAAGATGCTAGTGTTTCTTTTTGGAGGCACTCAAAGCTATGAGTTTTCCTCTTAGCACTGCTTTCATTGTATCCCATAAATTTGAGTATGTTGTGCCTTCATTTTCATTAAATTCTGAAACGCTTTTAATTTTTCTTTATTTCTTCCTTGGCCAAGTTATTATTGAGTAGAGCATTGTTCAGTTTCCATGTGTATGTGGGCTTTCTGTTGTTTTTGTTGTTATTGAAGAATAGCCTTAGTCCATGGTGATCTGCTAGAATACATGGGATTATTTCGGTCTTCTTGTATCTGTTGAGGCCTGTTTTCTGACCAATTATATGTCTATAATTTTGGAGAAGATACCATGAGATGCTGAGAAGAAGGTATATTCTTTTGTTTTAGAGTGAAATGTTCTATAGATATATGTTAAATCCATTTGGTTCATAACTTCTGTTAATTTCACTATGTCTCTGTTTAGTTTCTGTTTCCATGATCTGTCCATTGATGAGAGTGGGGTGTTGGAGTCTCCTACTATTATTGTGTGTGGTGCAGTGGGTGCTTTGAGCTTTAGTAAGGTTTCTTTTATGAATGTGGATGCCCCTGTATTTGAAACATAGATGTTCAGAATTGAGAGTTCATCTTGGTGGATTTTTCCTTTGATGAGTATGAAGTGTCCTTCCTTACATTTTTTGATAACTTTTGGATGAAAGTCGATTTTATTCCATATTAGATTGGCTACTCCAGCTTGTTTCTTGGGACCATTTGCTTGGAAAATTGTTTTCCACCCTTATACTCTGAGGTAGTGTCTTTGTCACTGAGGTGTGTTTTCGGTATGCAGCAAAATGCTGGGTCCTGTTTATTTATCCAGTCTGTTAGTCTATGTCTTTTTATTGGGGGATTGAGTCCATTGATGTTAAGAGATATTAAGGAATACTGATTGTTGCTTCCTGTTATTTTTGTTGTTAGACGTAGAATTATGTTTGTATGGCTATCTTCTTTTGGGTTTGTTGCAAGAAGATTACTTTCTTGCTTTTTCTAGGGTGTAGTTTCCCTCCTTGTGTTGGAGTTTTCCATCTATTATCCTTTGTAGGGCTGGACTTGTGGAAAGATATTGTGTATATTTGTTTTTGTCATGGAATATCTTGGTTTCTTCATCTATGTTAATTGAGAATTTTGCTGGGTATAGTAGCCTGGGCTGGCATTTGTGTTCTCTTAGGGTCTGTATGACATCTGCCCAGGATCTTCTGGCTTTCATAGTCTCTGTTGAGAAATCTGGTGTAATTCTCAGGTCTGCCTTTAAATGTTACTTGATCTTTTCCCCTTAGTGCTTTTAATATTCTTTCTTTGTTTTGTGCATTTGGTGTTTTGACTATTATGTGACTGGAGGAATTTCTTTTCTGGTCTAATCGATTTGGAGTTTTATTAGGCTTTGTTTATGGGCATCTCTTTCTTTATGTTAGGTAACTAAAGATATTTACTGGCCCTTTAATTTGGGAATCTTCTCTCTCTTCTCTACCCATTATCCTTAGGTTTGGTCTTCTCGTTGTGTCTCATTGCGTTTTCCTTGACTATTGTGTCAATGTTTTCTATGACATCTGCCCCTGAGATTCTTTCTTCAGTCTCTCGTATTCTCTTGGTCATGCTTGTGTCTATGACTCCTGATCTCTTTCCTAGGTTTTCTATTTCCAGGATTGTCTCTCCTTTTGATTTCTTTATTGTTTCTATATCCATTTTTAGATCCCAGATGGTTTTGTTCAATTCTTTCACCTGTTTGGTTGTGTTTTCCTGTAACTCTTGGGGGATTTTTTTATGCTTCCTCTATAAGGGCTTCTACTTGTGTACCTGTGTTGTCCTATATTTCTTTAAGGGAATTATTTATGTCCTTCTTAAAGTCCTCTATCATCATCATGAGATGTGATTTTTAAATCAGAATCTTGCTTTCTAGTGTGTTGGAGTATCCTAGGCTTGCTGCAGTGGAAGAACTGGGTTCTGAAGATACTAAGCGGCCTTGGTTTCTGTTGCTTAGGTTCTTGTACCTGCCTCTCACCTTCTGATTCTCTCTGATGTTAATTGGTCTTGCTGTCTCTGACTGGATCTTGTCCTTCCTGTGGGCCTGTAAGCCTGTGATCTTAGGAGTGAGAGCACTCCTGGGAGACCAATTCTCTCCCAGTAGATTTTGGGTCCGGAGGGCAGCGGGACAGCCTTAGCTCTGGGCATAGATGCAGACCAGCAGGCAGCAAGACATTTTCTTAATTCAAACAAATACAACAATGTTTCTGGTATTAAAATACTAGGATGATTAGGGCCTGGAGACAGGTCAGCCAACTGATCCTATACATCACAACCAGTGTTTACATATCACCAGTCTGATATCAGCATCATTACCTAATCCCCATGTGAGCAGAAACTCATGTGTTCAGACTGAGCAAAACCAAGGTGGTCCAGTTTGCAAGAATTTGTTAATTCAGTTTTTATTACTTTCAGCCATGTACCTTAAGTCTTTATGAAACTTGATAAATTCTAAAGTGATTAGAACTTTATGTGTCTATTTGTTATTTTTTAATTTTAAAAGTATCCTTTAATTGTGCCTATAATTCCAAACTTGGGAAGGCTGAAGCAAGAAATCACCACAGCATCAAAAACCATAAAATTAATTGCATATCACTATTATTTTTTTATTTTTACATCCCAAGCCAGCTTTAGCTATAAAAAGTAAGACCTAGTCTAAAAAAGAAAATGCTGTTATAATTCTGAATTCCCCATTCTGTTAACACCAATTCCTTCAGAAAAATGGTACTTGTCCTTTCAGACTCACAAATCTCATGGGTTTCAGAGATTTATTTGCTTTTTATATTCAGTGAATCTCAAAATAAATTTATTAAAAAAGCAGGCAGAAGAACTATCCATAAGCATAAAAAGACTTGTGTCATACAGAAAATATTAAGACAACATGAAAGTAAAGCAACCTCAAACGTATCTGTGACTAAACCTATGGCCTTTAATATTCCCTCTGACACTGAAGACCATTGTATGGAAAGTGAAGAATTCTCCTAGCTTCATTTTACCTACCAGAAGAGACTGCTCTCTCCGCAGGTGTGATTTAACATGCAAATTAGACCATCAGTGATACTGGAACAAAGATTATTATTGCAGGAACCCATTTCTGATGAAACATAAATGTTTATAGAAACTGCAATATTAAAAGCCTTTTTCAAGTCATGAGAGATGGCTCAGTAGTTAAGAGTACTGGCTGCTCTTCCAGAGGTCCTGAGTTCAAATCCCAGCAACATGGTGGCTCACAACCATCTGTAATGGGATGTGATGCTTGTCTGAAGAAAGTCAGCTGCAGTGTAATCGTATGAATAAAAATAAATCTTAAAAAAAAAGCTTTCTGGGCTGGAGAGATGGCTCAGCGGTTAAGAGCACCCGACTGCTCTTCCTGAGGTCATGAGTTCAATTCCCAGCAACCACATGGTGGCTCACAACCATCTGTAAAGAGATCTGATGCCCTCTTCTGGTGTATCTGAAGACAGCTACAGTATATATATAATTATATATATAATAAAATAAATCTTTAAAAAAAAAGCTTTCTTCAAATCACTGATTTTATTTGAAGCACCTTCCTGAGACTGACTGTGTAGGTCCTATACACAGCAAAGGTGCGCCACTTAAAAGCATTGTCAGTTTCTAGAGTGTATTTATGCTTTATTGATGGCTGTGTACTAAAAGGTCTTCACCAAACCTAATAAGTTATAGCCAGTGTAATAATTTCACATATTTTTTTAACTTTTTAAAATTACATATACAGTAAAAAAAATGTGGAAATTGTGGCTGGAAAAACGGTTTAGTGCATTAAAGCACCTGTTACAAAGCCTGATAACCAAACCCAATCCTGTGGACACACATTAGAGAGAGAAAGAGAGAGAGAGAGAGAGAGAGAGAGAGAGAGAGAGAGAACCAATTTCCACAAGTTGTCCTGTGACCTTCATGTGTCTATTATGGCATACATGTGCACGCACACACACATACACACACTCATACATACTCTCTCTCATAAATAAAAATAAATTAAATTAAAAATTAAACCTTCATAAAAACTTAGAAGATATAGATAAGAATAAAGAAATGATATTTATTATAACTACCACTTAAAAATAATCATATTTTACTATTTATTAATTCTTCCAATTATATTTATTCTATGGAATATTTTTATAGTATTTTTAAAAAATACTATATCTGGTGAGATGGCTCAGCAGATAAAGGTATCTGCTACCAACCCTGACAACCTGGTTTCAATCCCCCAGACCCACATGGAGGTAAAGGACCAACTCCTCCAGCTTGTCCTCTGACCTGTGTGCACGTCTGCTCACACACTGAGTAAATAAATAAATGTAACTTTTAATTATAAAACTAAATAATTATGGCAATTTTAAAAATCATTTGGTAATTTTATATTTTTATAGTTACTTCCTTTCCAGTCTACCTCCCACAGTTCCTCATCCAATTTCTCCCACTACTTGGGATCTCAAGTTTCTCAAGGGTTAATCACATCCTCTATCACTGAGGCCATGTGTGTATGTTACATGTGTTTGCAGGTGTCTTCACAGGTCAGAAGAGGTGGATAAAACCAGACACACAGATGCTGGTAATAATGTGAACTTACATTCTAGTGACCATCTAAATATTTACAAAAAATGCCTTTGGCAAAGTTCCAGCCATTATGAGAAAAGCCATGAAATTAGGAAGAATGAAAATATGTCGGGCTGGGGATTTAGCTCAGTGGTAGAGCGCTTGCCTAGGAAGCACAAGGCCCTGGGTTCAGTCCCCAGCTCCGAAAAAAAAGAACCAAAAAAAAAAATATGTCAATACGTGACAGATCTATAGCCAACATTCTACTAAATGGATTAAAAGCTAAAATATGTCCTTAAATCCAAACTGAGATGAGGTAGCCACTCTTACTCATCATGATGCTTGGAAGTTTTAGCCAGAGCAGAAGCAAGAGAAAGAAAGAAAGAAAGAAAGAAAGAAAGAAAGAGAGAGAGAGAGAGAGAGAGAGAGAGAGAGAGAAGGAAGGAAGGAAGGAAAGAAAGAAAGAAAGAAAGAAAGAAAGAAAGAAAGAAAGAAAGAGAGAAAGAGAGAAAGAGAGAAAGAGAGAAAGAGAGAAAGAAAGAAAGAAAGGTGATACAAATTGGAAAGAAGGGAATCAAATTAACCTGAATTGTAGATGATAATGATCCTATACTGAAAGACCCTGAGGGCTCCCGAAAACTCTTGGCAATTAGGCCTAGCTAGGACAATGAAAGACCTCCACGATGAAAACTTTGAGCACTGAAGAAAGAAATCAAAGACACTAGGTGGAAAGACAGCCCGTGGTCATTGATTGACAGATTGAAAAAATATTCATGTTACTGAAAGTGACCTACACAGTAAATACAATTTTCATCGAATTCTAATGACATTCTTCACAGAATGTGGCAAGAGTGGTCCTAAAATGTAAATGGAAGTACGAACTCCAAATACCCAAAGCAACCCTGAACCAAAAGAGCAGCGTTGGAGACATCAACTATGCCTGATTTCAGATTCCATACTGAGCCATAGTAATGCCATCATCCTGGCATCAAAGACAGATATACAGGGCTAGAAAGACAGCTCAGCAGTGAGAGAGAGAGAGAGAGAGAGAGAGAGAGAGAGAGAGAGAGAGAGAGAGAGAGAGAGAGAGAGGGAGGGAGGAGAGAGCATTCAGGGCTGGAGAGATGGCTCAGTGGTTGAGAGCACTGACTGCTCTTCCAGAGGTCCTGAGTTCAAATCCCAGCAACCACATGGTGGCTCACAACCATCTGTAATGAGATCAGATGCCCTCTTCTGGTGTGTCTTGAGACAGCCACAGTGTACTCATATATAATAAATAAATAAATCTTTAAAAAAAATAGGTTAGCCTAGGTAAAGTAAAAGTCAGTATGAAGGTTCTGAAAGAGGAAGATGGAAAACATAAAAAATAAAAATAGCATATAACCCAGAATCTAGGTCAGCATGAAACAGAGAAATACCTTCATCAGGCTTGAAGTCCATCAGATGAGTAGGCAGAGAAAACGAGACATATATGCATAATAGAGTGTTATTTGAACACGAATAATGAAATAATTTCATTATTAGTCTCATTTTTAGAACAATAAAGTTAGATATCACTATGATATCTAAAATAAGCCAGATTCTGAGAGACAAATGTTATATATATTCTCTGTATGCAGAATCTAGATTAAATCTAGACATTAAAGAAGAAAGAATGCTATTTTTCAAGAGGAAGGGAGACAGCAGGAATGGGGAGACAGAAAAGAGAGCAATGAGCCCGAGAGTATAATCACACATGCATGCATGCATGTATGAAAATGTCATAATCTATCCCACTCTTGCAGAGTGGGACTATGCTATTACATAACAAAAATCTCTTAGCCTCTGGTACCAAAGAAATGAAGGTGTGGTTTTATCTAGTAATTTGATAACCTGAGGTCCAACCTTGAGGACCAAATTAGTGGCACTTGAGGAAAGGGAACCTAACCTGAGACAGCCCATTCACTATTACCAATACCAACACACAGCGCTACGTCCCACTGCTTAAAAGAATTAAACAGAAATGGGACTTTAGAACTTGCTAAAGAAAGCAGTGACGTTCTGAGGTAACTTTAAAGAACCTGGTATTTGTCACAGTCTGACCCAGCTGTTTGGCTGCTATAGGGGCAGCCCAGAATTATTCCCTCAGAGTTCTAAGGTGGCAGCAGTGCTGCTCTTTGATGCCTCTTCCTGCTTTGCAGTTGCTGCCTTCTCAGACCCAAGGCCTTACCTCTGACATTCATATGGCTGGTGACTCTTCTGCTTATAAGGACACCAGTTCTACTACATTAGGGCCCAAACCTATGTCCCCACTGAGCTTTAGTCACCAACGCCCTGTGCCTCAGACACATTGAGTGCTAGAACTTCCTGTGGGAATTGAGGAAATTGCAGTCCCTACCATAATCTTATTCATCTTCAAGTCTTTACAAGTTGAGTCATTTGGTGCCATTTTTTAAATGTAAGGATATGTCTGGATGATTATAGATAAAGTTTCCTGTCTATATTTTCTTTTATTAATACCATAGAAATTCTATAGTAGAAATGCTTTAAAAATAACAAGATACATTAAAATTTTTCACTTAAGACTGAGTTAGCTGGGTAATGGTGGTGCATGCCTTTAATCTCAGCACTCAGAAGGCTTAGGCAGATGGATGTCTTGTGAGTTCCAGGATACAGAGTGAGTTCCAGGACATCCAGAGCTACACAAAGAAACCCTGACTCAAAAAAACAAAAACAAAAACAAAAAAAAGAGGAGGGGAGGATTGAGTTGGCACCCAGTATAAGAGTATGTGCTCCTATAGTTCAATGTCTACCACCCATAACACTACACACACACCACACATAAACACTACACACACACACACACACACACACACACACACACACGTGCGATTGGCAATGGCTTTCATTACAAGGCACTCAGGAAAGCAGAAATGGTATTAAAATCTGAGTATCATATCTTTTTGTATTTCCATGGATGACCAAAAGGTTTAGTTCATATCCTCTGTAGCATGTGATGTGGTTCACTGGACCTCTATTCTGTCATTCTGTTTTTTTGTTTGTTTGTTTTGTTTTGTTTCTATTGTTGTTGTTTTGGTTTGGTTTAGTTTGGTTTGGTTTTTTGAGACAAGAGTGTCACTGTGTAGCCCTGGCTGACCTAGAACTCGCTCTGTAGACCAGACTGTCCTTGAACTCAAGAGATTCCCTGCCTCAGCCTCCTGAGTCCTGGGATTAAAGGTGCATATCACCCAGCTTGTCTACTCTGACATTCTGTTGGATTCAGAGTGACTCAGAAGAAGTAGACTTAAGGTCAGTCACTTCTATTATGCCTGAATGCATAGGCAGATACAATTATCTGACAAACTTTTATGTGGTGTCATATAAATAACTACTTGGTTGACTTTCAGGGAATCCTGTATCAGCTGTGGTCACCTGCAACCTCTTTGTTGTACCCGCACTGAGAAAAATGCAGGGTATCTTGGATCCTCGGCCAACCATCATCAAAGCTAGGGTAATGTTTCCTAATGACCAGGAACCAAAACTGAACCTGCTAACAATTTCCAACTGCCAAAAATAAATGCCAAGGATTTTAAATTTGTTTTTATCATAAATGTATTAATATTCTCTTCTTTGTGGTAGAAAGTGGATAGGGAAATTCACTTTTTTTTTCTTTTTTCGGAGCTGGGGACCGAACCCAGGGCCTTGCGGTTGCTAGGCAAGCGCTCTACCACTGAGCTAAATCCCCAACCCCAGAAATTCACTTTTATCCTCCAACATAAATAGAAATATCTCAGAAGTCAAAAGTACTGGCTGTTCTTCCAGAGGATCTACATTTGATTCCAGCACCCACACAGCAGCTCCCAACTGTCTGTAACTCTGTCCCAGGGAATCTGATGCCCTCTTCTGGTCCTCAGGCAAGGTATACACATGGCATACAGACATATACAATCAAAACACATATAATCATAAAAATGAATAAAATGTTTTAAAGTTTAAAAATACTTAAAAGAATCCAGAGAGCAAGGCTTCAAGCTTCTAGTGGGTTCTTCTAGTGGGAACAAACCAGTGAACAAAAATTAGCTGGCTCTAGACATTAAACCTGTGTAGAGTAAGAGGTGAGAGATCATTTCCCCAGAGAAGATCATAGAGGACAAAAGCTGACCTGCCTGTTTTTATCCAATTTTTTTTTCAAAAAATTCAAAAAAGGCAGTCAACAGACTAAAAGAATCTGACATTTCAGGAGGAAAAGGTGGACGTACTTACTGTTCAAACAGCACTAGTCAAACAGGAGCTGATCACTACATTAAGTCACTTGGAAGTAAGTGTGCCTTTCTCTACCAGCACTACTAGTCTAACTTGCTCCCCAGAGAGTCATACATGGTCTGTAGTGCTTGTGAATGAATTTATTGATATCATATACTACTGAATCAAGTTATTACTTCTCAATGCTTTTAAAATAATTTACATGTGGCACAATTCCATGACTAGTTGAACAAAGGCATATAAAACACAGAAGAGGAAATAATAAAAATATTTAAGATAGCTGGCAAGCTAGCTTGGTGGGTAAAGACACCTGCTGCCAAGCCTGACAGCCTGAGTTTAATCCCTGGGACCCATATGACTTCCTGAAAGTTGTCCTTTGACCACCCACCCCCCACACACATGTATGCCCTGGCACTTGCATATGCAAATGGACTCACCCAGAAATTAAGAATGTTTTTGAAAATCTGGGCCATCAACAGTTGTAACACTGATACTTTTATTACTAGAAATTTATGGATAAAAGAAGATAAGACCATCTTGTTTCCCTAAAATATCACTTAAATTCAACTAGCTGGGCATAGTGTCCTATTTGTCAATCACCCCTCCCCCAGAAAGACCTTTGCTTGAGTAATCACAAGGAGATAATACCTGAAATGTTTAACAAAGTAAGAAACAGAGATAGAGGAAGAGGGAGGAAGGAAGAAAGGACAAGAAGACCAGCTGTGAATGCAAAATTATGATCCAATCAAAAAGTCAAAGTCTGAACAGTCAGATTTGCACAGGCAACCCCTTAATGAAAAATTCATTATATTCACACTGGCTAAACTGAGGGAGCAGGGGGTGGGGGATCCACATTGTTCTAAGAGCCCCATGACATCTAACACTATAGACCTCTTTGGAATCCATACATTTACATCTCATTTTAACATCCACTATCTCCTCCTTAAATCTGGCTACATGCAAGTGGCCACTGAAATCTGGTGCTGGAGAACACACATGAAAAGCCTATCTGGAGATGGGAGGTGAGTAATGCCCAGCACACATTAAATCTGCCGTGAATATTGCTGGGCAGATGGATATTGAATGTGCTTGGTAGAGCTACCTCCTTTCAGTATTAAGATATTGCTTCAATTTCCTGGTTCATAGGTTCCTTACAACACATAACAAGGGACTTTTTCATCTGTCTTTTCCTTCAGTAGTAAACACTGGCTTCTTAAAATTCATTGCTTTTTACCATAGCAACTAAGTCCTGGACGTCCTGTGTTAAAACAAGATGGACAGGACAGAGTGGTAGAATGACAAGGACAGTGTCTGTCCATGCTCACTCTGTTTTCTGTAGTTCTGAAACGTGACCAGGGAACCAATTCAAATCTCTTTCCCTCTCCATGCTGTAGTTATCATGTGACGTAAAGCTGGACCCTCGCCCAGAATACCACCGGTGTATACTGACTTGGCATCACCAAGAACCACTGCCCTGGGCCCAGAGTACAGGTCAGTCATTCACACCTGCACCCCTCCGGGATCCCCATGCACTCCTTCTGAAAAAGCCGAGCCTTAGTAACAGCTATATCAGTCATGTCCTTTCCTAGGTGATAGCGAAGTGAGTAATTGTATACTTCTCTTTTTGAAAGGTTTGATGAGGGCTGGAGAGATGGCTCAGTGGTTAAGAGCACTGACTGCTCTTCCAGAGGTTCTGAGTTCAAATCCCAGCAACCACATGGTGGCTCACAACCATCTGTAATATACATTAGATAAATAAAAATTTTTAAAAAAAAGAAAGGTTTGATGAAATAAGTTATTCTTAAACTATGTTTACTTATTTCACTGAACCATACTTTCTAGATAAACATTTGGAATATAAAAATAAAATTATATTTTGATCTAATAATTCAAGCAGCCCTTTGAACATGACAGTTGGGTAGGAAAGAAGGGTACAGTGTGTTATCCTGAAATGTGAGGAGAAAGCAGAATCAAAACATAATCTTTTTGGACTCTGCTATATTCCAAGTGCTGGTAAATATTAAGGACACAGAAACCTGTGCTGATATTTCAGAGTTCTAGCTCAGAGAAAAAAAGCTCTCCATATTAAACTTTTGTCCCAATTTTCCTAGTCCTATTTTGCTCGTTTTGATTCAACTCCACAAAAATTGTTACTTTTTAATAGAAGCTCCTGTATAAAGCACAGATGTCAACAGAGTTTTGCATGCAAACTGGCCAGCAGCCTGGTTAGCAAGGCCCCCAGCAGTGTGCCTCAGACCTTTTGCATCCTGTAAGAGCTAAATAAGAGAGTTTATAACATGACTTTAGTTTGTTTGGCACTTGAATGGTAGCTGTATTGTTGCTATCCTTAATTTTATAAAAGACAATATTTTTATACCAATGTAAATTCACCCTGAAGTGAGAATTTCTGTAGCATTTTGAATGATGCTATAAAATCCTCTTTTACTCTTTTAAAATATATAATATTTGTGTTTAAAGTTCTGATGAGAAAGTGAAGGTTCTAGGGCATAAATTTCACCTGGAAAGGGTACTGAAAAGAGTGATCCTCTCTGTCCCTCTGTCTTGGAGGCCTGCACTTCCATGTATCCTGGAGCCTCTCCGTATGTGTACTTCCTGATGCCTGTGTGCAGTAATGAGACTGTTTCATCCCAGGTAATCAGATGAGCAGCCGTCTGATGAGCATGCGCAGTGCCAATGGATTGCTGATGCTACCTCCAAAGACAGAGCAGTATGTGGAACTTCACAAAGGCGAGGTGGTGGACGTCATGGTCATCGGACGGCTATGATGGTGACCAACAGGAGAAAGTTTCGATGCATGTCCACATATCATTGACTGTATCCTGTCATATGCAACGGCACAGCTAGTTTTTCTGATCTGGATAAAAGTTGATCTGTATAGTCAACATCTTGAACTATATTTCAAATGAATTTAAATACCTTTTAAAGAAAAAACACACCTAAGAATAAATCTCAACAGACAACTCTATTCTGGTTATATCAAAGCAAAATTTTCCTTTCTTGCAAATTGCTTTGTGTGTTCAATGCTAGGTCTGATAGCGATAGCTTTAGTAGACAGCGGTAGGTGCCTGCAGAACTTGTGTTTTTCTCATCTTTAAATACAACTACTTATGCTCTTAATCAAGGCTGTCTGCTTCTTTATACTAGTGTAGGCAACACTTGGATTTCCCTTCTTAGTATGCTTCATAACTGCTTTACAGAGAGCTTTTGCTTGTTCTTTCTCATGTATCTCGTGTTTATGTGCACCATGCCAAAAGACGAGTGACTGCGCGGAGGCCCCGCTCTGCCTCAAGAGCCTTCCCTGCTGAGCACCCAGGGAAGCTCTCACCCTCGCAGCCTCTGGCACACACAGTACTAGCAGGCAGTAACTGGATACCTTTTATTTGAACAAACAAACGGGGTGGGGGGAAATGCTTCCTTAAGTGCTGACAGCCTTTTTAACCAACACATTTAAAATTGTACAGAACAAAAATAAAATCAAAGACTGATCTTGTACAGATATTAGTGTTACCAGCATTCATGTGGAATCAAGAGCAAAAATAAAATAATGTTAAACAACTCTGTACCATAACATTTTCTGTAATGATAATGAAACTTAATGAATAAAAAAAAATCCTTGATCATTATTTAAAAATGTATTGTGCAGCCTTGTTATTTAGAAAGAGAAGATTGATGCTTCATTCTGACAGGTAAGAGAATACTTAAAATGCCCTAACAAAGCTCACAGTATGAGAAATTGAAATTATGGTCTGATACAACATTGTATCTTAGGTGTTTAGAAAAAAACTAGCATTGGTGTCTGTTAGTAAGTAAGAGATGCCATCTTCTGGTTCTCCGGGTGATGGCTGGATAAACAGTAAGCATAGCTAGAAGAAAGATGCTTCACTGTTTAGGAAAATATTCTCTTAGGTATCAACTTTGGATATGTACAGTTCTTTGAAGTAAAGGGAAAAATAAGTTATGAATCAGAAAATGTCAGATGAATGACTAGAATTTTAGGGGTTTGGTTTGGTTTGGTTTCATTTCTTCAGACAGGATCCTGGTTGACCTGGAACAAGAGTCACCTGCCTCTACCACCCACATAATGAGATTGAAGGTGTGTGCCACCACAGCTGCAACTAGAAATGTATTAAATACTGCTTGGAAAAAATAGAAATGTGGAGGGTTTGTGCTGCCCTTTCAAAATACACGTTAAGATATCAAACCATTAATAGACACTAAGTTCTGTAGAGTAAGCTTAGTAAATCAGACTAAAAAACAACATAACAGATCACAATATCAAAGGCAAGGAAAACCTTGAACTTTTAATGACATTTTCTATTTTCAGGGTAAAGTTAAATGTTCTATTGTTTTTCTTCTGTAAAAGATGAGACTTAGCAGACTTAAAAGGTTAAAGAGCTGCAGAACTCACTCATAGCCCCCAGTCCTTTGAATTTATGGCATATGGAGGTCTACGTGTGTAGCCTTAGTAAATATGTACAGGGAAACAGTCCATAACTGCTTACTGTATGCCGGCATTGTTCAAAGCACTTCCTGTTTACTTTCACAACCCCTATGGTTCCTATTTACAGATAAATAAACCAGGGCAGAATGTGTTTGTAGTCACATAGGGAGCACAGAAAAACAACAAGGTTCCAACTTGCAGCCATGGCCCCAGATTACACTGAACTATGGAAACACATTACTATGAGACCTCACCGGGGTTGGGGGGGGGAGGAATGACATCTTTAAGACCTTGACTGTAAAGTTCTTACATACCAAGAAAAGGCATCTAGATTTATTCTCGGGACCAAAACTGTTAGAGACTCTTTATCAAGGATGTATGAGCAGAACTGCACATTTAGGACCAATGTTCTGGAAGCGTCAAGAAGATCCAGTTAAAATAGAGGGAGGTAGAAGACACCAGTTGGGAGAAAAATGAGGTTGTGCTGGGTAGAGTGGCTGATAAGGAGGAGGGACAGGTGAGCTCACTGTGGAGAGAACAATGGGAAGAATCCATAAATAATACAAGCTCTTGAGAGCTAAACAATAAACCGATAAGCAATGAACCCAAGTCTTCAGTCAGAAAATGTTAAACAACTAATGAAATTCAGAAAAGTTCATTTTGTAAAGGAGTATTTAAAAATTCTGGTTAGAACTTCAAAAATATACTGGCTGGAGATGGACAACGCAGGAGCCCACATAATTCACCCTGGAGGATGAAGTAACAAAAAGCCAACCAGACAGGGCCCCAGGGGCATCTCTCAAGGAAAGGGAACCAACTGCCAGATGCAAAAGAAATAAGAATGAAGTCCCAAGAATATGAATGAAATAGGAAAAAAAAAGAATGTTAATTAGGTAGTCATTTGTGAACTCTAAGTAAAATTTCAATAGTTACAATGAAACTAATTAAAAATTACAAATAGAATATAAATGCTTTGGTGTGAGAAGACATGCTACTTCAAACTGATGGCAGTGTGGAAGCAGGTTTTGAGTAAGGAGAAACAACAGCTGCGGCACATAAAAAGTTAACACATTTCTAAGTGAGGAAGACAAAGAAGATCTGGGATTAATATCCCCAGTAGTCCAATAAATCTAGAAAAGACATTTTTTCTTTCAGAATTAGAGAATGAGGAAGATAAGACATTTGAAATGGCTACAGGGAGGCTTGAAAGTTAGGGATCTGTGCAATGGTTCTACCTGAATCTCTTTTATCTGTTGATCGGTGGCATTTAATCTGTTCACATTAAATGACTAAAACTAAGAATTAAGCGTACATACTATATTCAAGTTTTCTTTGAGTAATGTAAATTTAAATAAAAAGTTAAAGGGTACTTTCAGATTTTTATTGCTGTACAGAAGTTAACTGGAGCTCTGTGTTCTCTAATTGTGAACAATATCACAATGAAACCTAGAACATAAACAGGTTGTTTTCCAGGTAAATGTTGTTAAGTAATGTTGCAGGTATATTCTTGGATGACTTACATTTCTAAAATTCTTGGCTAACAATCAAAACTTTGCAGCTCTGACCATTACCAATTGTGATCTTCAAAAAACTACCAAGGTAAGCATTTCCCCCTCAGTTATAGAAAGTAGTGCATGACCATACAGAATCAAAGCAGACTGCGCCCTGTTCCACTGATAATTGCTCTAGAACTAAGTATATGTTGTATTCTGACATTCTTATCAGTAAGTACTATGCTTGACTCTCGTGAGAGATTTAGCATAAAACCAATAAATTATCATAAAACTGAAAGATGAAATTTTTGCTTAATTCTGGCCTTTTTTTCTTTGTTTTCCTTTGTCTTTGTCTTTTCTATTTAAAAGAAAAACATATTTTCTATGTAGCCTTGACTGGTGGGAACTTGATATTAGACCAGGCTAACCTCAGGTTTGTAGTAATTCTCCTGCTTCTGCTTCTGAGCACTAGGAATACTAGTGTATGCACAATACCTGTCTCATGTATTTAGTCTTTTACAATAATTGAGTTCATTTAAAGAACATTAAGTTCATACAAGATGCTAGGCACCAAGGATATGAGGAGTAATGAAGCCTTCATTATAACCAGTAAAAAAGTAAAGTATGAGAAAGGGAATATATATATGCATATACCTATACATATACACATACATACATACATACATACATACATACATACATACATGTATGTATTATAGCCAATGCAGTGGTTCATTAAAAGAATGAATGGAATCCTAAGTCAGGTTCTCAAGTACAGTCAAGATGCAAATACTTATGGAAGGCAGAACGTGCAGTAGGTAATCCCACAGGGAGACAATAGTAGAGGGAAAAACAAGATGTTGGTGAAAGCACAAAAGAATAGATACCAGAAGTGATGATGAGAGGAAACAAGTACAAAACTAGGGCTGGGGAGAGCTAAAAGAGAAACTTAAGAGTAATCAGATCTAGCGACTCAGATGAGGCTCAATATCCAGGGAGAGAATCCAGTGAAGCTGCAGGTTTGGGCAGTGCACAGAGTTAGAATAAAATGAAATAGAAAAAATAGTACAGGCTGTGGCCGTTGTCAAGGTGACACTGACAGAAACAAGGCAGCAGGAAGGAACACAAGTCATTCTCTCTCCTACTCAGTCCCAAGTTCCCTCCGGTGTAATGCAACCTATTGTGGGGTCTAACAAAGCCAGCAGAATGGTTAAAACATTGCACTTCACAGAGAGCTCCAGCACACCGCAGGGCTGTCACCATGGCAGATTTGGACAGAGAGAGAGAGAGAGAGAGAGAGAGAGAGAGAGAGAGAGAGAGAGAGAGAGAGAGAGAGAGCGCGCCTCACTCAACTAGAAGAGGTGACATTTGAGCTGATCTCTGAAATGAAAATAAGCCTCGAGTGAGAAGTACAGAGGGAGGGATTTCAGACCAGAAAGGACAAAAGGACCAGAACTTCAGGAAGGAAGCCCTCAGTGCAAGAGGGATGAGAGTGTATTCTGAAATATGGACCAGCACCACATGGAGCTGACCACCACCACAGTGTGAAGACTTTGGGGTTCAGTACTCAATCCATTTCCAGCCTACAGCATAGCATGTATCACCAAAAGCACCTGAAGTTTAAGATAGAAGACAGTAAACAACTGAATGCAAGGCATCGTACTAAACAAAGGCTCCTGTAAACAAACAGTGCACTGTCTCCCACACCCGTTCCTCTGCTCATATTTTGTTCCCGAGTTAAAGGCACCAACATGAACCCAGTATGCATGCAGAGCTAAAACTTTTGTCATCTTGCATCTTTCTCAGCTCCCACGCATTCAGTGAGTCACCAAACTCTGACTCTACTTGAAGTTCCCAAATTAAGCCCCTCCTTTTCTTTCCCTCCACCTTTTCCCTGGTCTCAGTTTGCAGAATTGCTCTCCTCAAATCTTTCCTTTACATTGCTATGGGAGTGACCAAGCCAGATTGTGAATGTGGAAAACCTCTACAGGCGATGATCCCAGAACCAAGATAGAGCATTTGAAGCTCTCCACACCTCCCCAAGCAACCGAGCAAGTGGTTGCTCCCTCAGATCCTGTCACTCATTCCTCCTGTCTTTGTCCAGACTGATTGCTCTTTCAGTATTTCTCAGAGGGATTTAAAAGTGTGGCTCAGTGGCAGAGCACTTGTCTGCCAAGCACCAGACCCTGGGTTTGCTCTCCCATACCATGAGACAGAACAGAAAAGCAAAATGAAATAAGTCAGCATTAGCTTAGGCATTACATCGTCCAAGGGAAGATTACATTACATTACATCTTCCAAGGCTCTAAAGCCTCACATAGAACAAAGTGCCGCTCAACCATGTTCCCAGAGTCCTTCAGGCACCCTTCAATGGCTGCATCACATTGAAATAGTCTGTTCACAGACCACTTTTGATGACAAGTTCTTTTAGGACAGATTCTGCTCATCTTGTTGGCCCAGCATGGGTTGGTACCTTCAGTAGCAGGCGCTCAACACTGAACTGACCAACAGAGTTGACATTGTACAGCTTTACCAAGGAGCCAGGGTCAACATAGGAAGAAATTTTACTACTCCAAGCTGACAACACATTTGAGAGGACTCCATGCAGAGCTCGTCATATAAAGGCAAAGGCAGAGAACTAACAGCTCAGGCATCTTTGATCAGGTGCTTCAAATCCAGGCTTAAACCAAGACATAAATATTTTTTGTGCATGTTAGTGGTAAATCTAAAGGTATCTAAAGGTAAATACCCAAATCATGTCATTAATTTACATTTCTCTCTTGATGTGTTTTAACTGTATAATGTATCAGTAATGTCAAAAATATGAAAGTAACACCACAGGATTTCATCCAGCTCCTTCAGAATTAATGCCATCAACAATGAGGAAATCAGATTTATGAAAAAATGTTTCCTGAACAGGATCATGGGTAAGTGGTGATCATGAAATAAACATGCTGTATGAAGGATTCATAGCATGCTAGAGCCATGGGCAGATGAGAAATTGTCCTTCAGAGCCAGGTATGGTAGCACATTTCTGTGATCCCAGCACTCTGGAGGCTGAAGTAACACATTGCTGAAAGTTTGAGGCCAACCTGAAGTCCAAAGTAAGATCCTATTGAAAAAATAAATTTATCCACATGAAAATGGCACTCAATATAAAAAAAATGCAACAGCTATCCAAGATGAGATATCAGTGCACCTGCTTGGGCCTATATAGAGTCTCCTTTTTCCTAAAAACTACCAGTTAGATGTAATCCCTGTTCCCAGAGCCTGCTTTATTACACATTCTAGCTTAGCATGACCGTAAGCTCTGCTTCTGTATATATCCTGATGCCTTTCTTATGTATTGCAAATACATCCATACCAAGACTCCAAAGCCAGTTATGGCTCTCATCATAGGATCAGACACCATGTTTATTCTGAAGAACCAAAATACTCTTTGAATCCTGCCCAAACCAAGCACTTGAATCTAGAACTTAAAGACCTGAGTGAAGTGAATTCACCAAGGTAGCAGCCCCTCTCTTTACCCATATGTTCAGCCAGCATCCTTTGCATCCTTCATCCCCACTTGCAGAAAGAAGGTACCAACATAGGTCTGTATCTCCAGCACATGAGCAGAACACTGAAGTATGATGGGATGCCGAGAACCTCCTAAACACTGAGAGCAAGGACAGAAGGGGATGGCACGTGTTTATTTATGTACTCATTTGTCCAACAGTTTACTGAGTGCTTGCTTAATATGTGTCCAGAATACAGCAGAGGAAGATACAAAGGTAAAACAATCAGGCCGGATACCTGGTCCTCAGTTGTTTCTAAGCACTGTTGCCCTATTGGAAGCTTTGGAGGTTTTTGTTTGTTTCTCGGCTTTACTTCGGTGGGGGTGGGAAGTTGTTGTTTGCTTTTTTGTTTTTTTGTTCTTTAAGTAGGCTCTTACAGGCTAACCTCAAATTTACTGTGTATCCTAGGCTTGTTTAAACTCGTTGAAATCCTCCTGCCTCTGCCTCATAAGTACTGAAATTACAGGTGTGAGCCACCATGCACAACTTGAAGTTTTTTCTTCAAATGGCTCAAAATGCTTTGGAAGTCTCTAAAAACCAGGGCATAGGGCAGCTGAATGATACATTAACAACTGAATGATAAAAGTATTTTCAATTTTTATTATTTTTTTTCAGCCCCATCATCATCATCGTGACTTTTCACTTCTAAAAAAGCTCCATTACTTCATGAGCCTCTGAACTCCCAGCTGCCCCTGTCTGAGCTTCTCAGGAATGCTGGCAGCAGCCATCTCATGGGCTGGTTGGTCTTTCAGCTGCTCCTGCCCAATGCCCTTCTTACTTCAGAGCTATGTCAAGCACATTGTGATGCAGGAGCAGTGGCACAATGCTAGGCAGCCCTTCACCAGATGCTTAGCTGCCTGTTGAGCACACAGAAACACCTCTGTTAAGGAAATGTGAAAGGAGAAGCAGAAGCGTGCCCTTTGGAAATAGCTCTCCTGTCTGACATCCAGGAGGTTTCCAGAGATCTGTCTCAGCAGATTCTATGTAAGTCTGTGTCAGTTACAGCAACCCAGATATGAGCCTGAAGAAGAGGGGAAGGGATAGTTTGATTGGTACTGGTTATCTGTGGCTAGAGTGTCTCTCTTTCCATCTTCCTCTTTCCCCTGGTTTCATATCTTTGTGCCTCAACTAGAAAAGTTAAGAGCTTAGAGACTAGTTGGTACCTGAACTTCTTTTACATAAAACTAATTTCACTGGGCCTCTGGAGATAGTTCAGTGGATAGAGTAGGTCCTGCATTCAATCCCCAGAACCTACATCTAAAGTTAGGTGCAACAGCGCCTGACTAGCATCCTAGCACTGGGAAGGTGGAGATGAGTGGAACCCGAGGGCTCACTGGCCAGCAACCTTACCTGCTTGGCAAGTCTGTGCTGAAGAGAAACCTTGTACCTGACCCAAAAGTGGATGGCATCTAAAGAACGACACCCAAAATTGTCCTCTGATCTACACTGGCATGCCCACACACACCCACACACAATGTGTACACGTACACATACACTTGTATACACAGGAACACATACCCTTCATTGAGAGTTTAAATTTGAAATGAAAGCAAGCTTTCTGGGTTTTTATATCACTATTCCAACTGTATCCCATTGGTGACTGAGAATAGAATAGAAATGAGCTCATTAGCAGACTCACTTGTAATTATCAAGTGGGAGGGGAGACCCTAATACAGGGTCCAGTGCTCAAAGCTGAAAAGCTGAGAGGAAGAGCACCATCAAGAAAAGGAGAGGAGGCTATCACAATCACAACTTCTCGGAGCTGCAACTGAAATTGCAAACCAGAACTGTGATAGACCTGGCTTTAGAAGATGCCTGGTAATGCATTAAAAATGACAGAGGGCAAGTTTTCTGATGCATACACATAGTCTCAGCTACTCAGGCAGCTGCAGTGGGAGGGTCAAGAGTTCATCAGGTATCGTCATCAAGAGAAGTTTTAATGAGTGATAGGCAAAGGCTATTTAAGAGCGGATATGTAATTAAATGCAAGTAAAGTATAGCACAATACATGAAAAAGACCACATAAGAATATGGGATCTATAGAATTCTTTCAACTTTGCTATGTTTGAAAATTACTTTTTTTTTTTTTTTGGTTCTTTTTTTCGGAGCTGGGGACCGAACCCAGGGCCTTGCGCTTCCTAGGTAAGCGCTCTACCACTGAGCTAAATCCCCAGCCCCTGAAAATTACTTTTAAATATTATACGGAAAAGATTGCATCGGGAATGGTAGACAGTATTTATAGACAACATTAAGTATATTTGGGAAACTTTTTGTATTAGCTAGAAAACCCAACCAAACCTTCCAAACTGGTCCCTAAGCCTCTCACCTCTTCCCTGTTCCATTAACCCTTCCAAAAGACTCAGACAGTAGCATCAGCACAGCACAGGGATGCCTCTATTCCTACTGTCCTTCTGGGCCGTGGCCATCCTTGAGAGCAAGTCCCCATATGACAAAGCTCATCCCGGCTGTGCCGACACACACTGTGGCCCTTTGGACTTCTCGTCCCAGTGACATGACTGGCAGTGGTTTCTGACCTGTAATTGGACATAATATAGGACTCTCTGAAAATTTCAGTGCAACTCTGTAGACCAGCCTGATGAGCAGAGCTGCAGAAGGTTTGGGCCTCCATCCACTGGAACTGGAAAACAAACACGTGAGAGGGAGGCACTGGGAAGAAAAGGGCAGTCTAGAGAGGATCTGCTGGTGACAGAGGAATTAGAGACTGGATGCCTGTACAGGGCTGCAGGACTGCAGAAGGCCTGGCCTGCAATATGGCTAAGCTTCCTACCTGCTTTATGCAGTGCTCAGGCATTAGGTAGGCCTAGCAACGTTCATAAACTGTTAGAAAAATATAAATTATAATTGAGAAAATTCTGCTATGCTTTGGTTTTGGTTGGAGTTAAAAGTTTTTTTGAGACAGTTTCATGTAACCCTGGCTGACCTTAAACTTGTTATGTGGTTGAGGAAAATATTTTATTTCTGATTCTCCACCCTCCAAGAGCTGGGTTACAGTCACACAGAATATACACAACCCTAGGAGAACAAGTTAGAACAGATGAGTCTGCACATCCGTGCAGTGTCCACAGTGACCTCTAGTTACCTGCTCTGCTCCTCTGTTTTAATTACACACTACTGAGCACAAAGGTATTAGAATTATATACATTAACCAGTGATTAACATGCCTAAACTCTAATCTTAATGCTTTATTTTTGTTTTGTTGTTATATTTTTGTTTTATTGAAACCTATAATGTCAATAAAATGATACTTTTGAGCTCTAACAAATAATTTATTTAAATAGGTCTATTTTGTTGCTAAAATACTTATGGAATATACAAATGACTATCCCATTATCATAATGTTGCAGGTTTTACTGGTCTCTGTGTTCTAGACTATCAAGAGAAAGACTGTGGTCACTGCAACCCTTTGGCAAGCAATGACCACAGATGATGACCACAGACACAGAGGCGTGACTCATATTTCATTTACCATTATTAAAGTATATCCATAGATAATGGTGACTTTTTTCTAAATTAAATTATAGTGGTTGTGACAAGACTGTAAATATACTAAGTCATTGCATTTGTAACCTTTAAATAAGCCATTTTTAAAACTAATGCAAGCAGGGCACAGGGGTATGTCTGCAATCCCAACCTCAGGAACCCAAGGTAGAAGGAAAACTTGGTCAGGAGATTACCAATGTAGAAACCATCTCTCAAGAATGATAACAAAATAATCTAGAGATAAAACTATTATGAAAACAAAACCATAATTAGTATTTAATCCCACACAATTTAGACCTTTTCTGGAGAATTTTTCGGTTGTTTTGTAACAAAGTCTCACGGTAGCCCAGGCTGGCCATGTACTCATGCTCCCTCTGCATCCTTCTCAGTAGTGCACCACCACATCCAATGGCAAAACTAAAAATTGTTTCAAACCACCAAAATTAATAACACATGACAAAGGCTATGGCTAAAAGGCTGGGCTTCTCTTTCAAGGTAACCCCACCACAAGGCAAAAGGACAGAGTACAAGAAACGTATGGGAGTAGAACCCTGAACCATCTGATTGTCTTTATGAGAAAATCAATTTAAGCACTAGGCATCATTATATTGGGCATACCTTACAAGAGATTATGATGCTCCAAACAGCTCTGCACTGAGATTAGTAACTACTACTTTTTAATATTTAACATTATGGAGAAATTTTCATTATCATATGTAACTAAGTAAAGACCTTTGCCATTTGTAAAGCTGAAAGCCAAACTCTTACTGCATCTCCAGGTCCTGAGAGTGTCCCTAGTAAATAGTGTGCACTGGTATCGAGGAGGGGTCCAGACTGCCTTCACAGGCCATATCGCTGTAATCCCATTATCTTGTTGAAGAGGTTGAAGAATACAGGTGAAGATAATATATCATAGTTCACAATAAAACTAGTCAAAATTCTAGCTAGAGAAATGGCTCTGTAGTTAGAGCTCTTGTTGCTCTTGCAGGGGACCTTGGTTTGGTTGCCAGGACTCATGTGGTGGCTCGCAACTCCAGAGGATCCAGTGCCCTCTTCTGACCTTTATAGGCATAAGGCATGCACCTGGTGTATATATGTGTGTATAGGCAAAACACTCATATATATAAATCTAATTTTTAGTGGTATTAAAAATAATACTAGAGATGTTTGAAAAAGCATAGGGAATCATTTATCTAAAATTTATGCAATGCGTGTGTGTGTGTGTGTGTGTGTTTGTGTATGTGTCTCTGTATATTAATTGGAGTCATACCACATAGGATGCTCTTCCAGAAGATCCACAGACTAACAAAAATCTAGTACTGGGCATGATAATCTGTGTACCAGTTGAGGGTCTAGGTGTCCAAGATTCTCCTAAAATAATAAAGACTCTTGCTATTGCCCTTGGTTGCCGCCCAGAAGTTGAAGGAGAGTCCCTGTTGCTGAAGACACCAAGTACTTTGGATACAGAACTTGGAAGACTCCAACTGGACCTGATCCAAAAGCCTACCCTGAAGGCTAGCTCTCATAATTCCAGAGGTGCTATACATGCATGCTTTCAAGAGAGGATAAGATCAATAGTATTACCACTGTGATGCCTATGAGCCATAATGACCAGCATGGCAAGATATCACTAAAGGTACAATAGTGGCACTAATATCTTGGCAGTAATCAACAACTATCTAACAGGAATTTAAGGCCTTGTCAATAGAAAGGAAATCATGGCTGGTATTGTAAATGTATCAAGCTACTCATGATTAGTAAGTCATGGATCTGCAAAAAGAACCTACTACTGCCACTTTCCTAAATGAGTATGTCTTTGTTGCATTTAAATGCTTCTCCTTATCGCCACAGATCAGTGTACCTCTCACCCCACATCCACAAAGTTTCTTTTTTAGCAGAATGGAGACCATTACAGAACACCACAACTAGACTAAATGGAGAAAACAACCGGCTATGGGGTGCCCATTCCCACCTCAGTCCATGCATCTAAAACACAGTCTTTACACCTAGTATTCAGGGAACATCTTGAAAGAGGGAGTAGAAAGATGATAAGAACCAAAAGACCAGGAAATCTGCTGAGATTGTATCTTCTGGATATGACAAGGAAACTACACCCACGAAGTCTCAACAGCAGAGCTCTTTCTAAACAAGACCAGAACAATGACAACACTAGTTAACATGCCAATATGTTGGTGAGAAATCTCATGGAGCCCCGCCCCTAGATAACAATTAATGACTGCTGAGAGAGGGAGGGTAGTGGTCCCCAGGGATGACCTCCTACTTGCTTATCCAATACCATGTGGTCAGCCCTAAAATTATGTACATACAAGCAACATTTACATGGGCTCAACAAGCTGCATATTTATTCATATATTTGTATTTCATATTCATGTGACAATAATAACTAAAGAAAAGGGTCATTAATTTGTGAGAAAGTGAGAAGACATGGGAGGGATTGGAGGGAGGAGGAGAATATCATGTAATTACATTTTAATGATAAAATTTTTAAAATTCACTCAAAATTCAATATAATAAAGTATTTTCAGCACAAACATTCACACAAAAATAATAATTAACAATGACAGAAAAAATGCTTCACTTCAAAGATGGTAAAAGAGGCTGGCACATTTGCTATTCTTTCGCTGACCTCACTTTGGTTTTTTAAAGACTCAAGAGAGATGAAGAGAGGCAAGACTCACTCATGGCTGCCTCCCAGTCTCTCTTTCCTTTCTCTTCTCTCTGTGTCCTGAATTCCTAGATAAGCCTGTTCCTCTGGGATATCATCTATCAAGTGGGGTTGTCTTAAAATTGTGCATGTGTGTGTGTGCGTGTGTGTGTGTGTGCGTGTGTGTGTGTGTGTGCGTGTGTGTGTGTGTGTGTGTGTGTGTGTGTGTGTGTGATATGCGCATGGATGTATGGCTGCCTAAGCACATGAATGTGCTGATGTTAGAGAAGTCAGGTGTCTTCCTGCCTATCTCTCTACCTTGTCCCTTTAAGACAGAGCTTCTCACTGAAGCAGAAGTTGCCATTTTGGCTAAGCTGGCTAGCCAGCAATCTCTGGAAATCTCCCTGTCTTTGACTCCCAACACTGGGTCTATAAGTATGTACCACTATGGCCAGCTTTTGCGCAGTTGCTAGATGGTACAGCAAGCACACATCCATCGAGCCATCTACACAGCCTTACACAGCCTCTTCTTAAATTAAGGGCACCATAGAGGCCACAGTGACTGCACTAGGGAAGGACATTCCTGGTCCTAGTGGCAATGCAGCATCTATTAATAGCAAGTATACACAATATAAGACATACCTCTAACAAGTGATGTTTCCAATTTCTTGGGGTGATTTTGTTTCAGAAATGTGTATTTTATCATCCAGCTCTAAATAAGCAAAAGCTGAGTGCTTCATTTCAAGTCTAAGATATCATAAAATACTATAAGCCACAAAAAGAAAAAGAAAAAAATAGTACTTATACAGCACAATACTTACTTTGAATTTCCCCCACTGAGTATTTATTCATTGCTTTTCTGTGCTATCAACTTCACATTTAAAATGTTTTATTTATTTAATGCATGATACACAAACACACACACACACACACACACACACACACACTCAACATGGTGTATACACAGGGATAAGAAGAAAACTTTTGGGTATCAATTCTCTTGTCCACCAAAAGGAATCAACTCAGGTGGTCAACATCTTTACCAGCTAAGCCACCTCAATTACACTGAGACCTTCAAAGTCTCTGTTAAGTCTGCTTCTTTTCTACTCTGCTTTCTTTCTTTCTTTTTTTTCCCATCTTCATTAAATTGGGTATTTCTTATTTACATTTCAAATGTTAATCCCTTTCCCAGTTTCCAGGCCAACATCCCCCTAACTTCTCCTCTACCCTTCCACATGGGTATTCCCCTTCCAATCTTCCCCCCATTACCGCCCTCCCCCCAAGAATCACGTTCACTGGGGGTCCAGCCAAGGCAGGACCAAGGGCTTCCCCTTCCACTGGTGCTCTTACTAGGATATTCATTGCTACCTATGTAGTTGGAGCCCAGGGTCAGTCCATGTATAGTCTGTGGGTAGTGGCTTAGTCCCTGGAAGCTTTGGTTGCTTGGCATTGTTGTCCATATGGGGTCTCAAGCCCCCTCAGCTCTTTCAGTCCTTTCTCTGATTCCTTCAACGGGGTCCCATTCTCAATTCAGTGGTTTGCTGCTGGCATTCGCCTATGTATTTGCCATATTCTGGCTGTGTCTCTGAGGAGAGATCTACATACGGTTCCTGTCAGCTTGTACTTCTTTGCTTCATCCATCTTATCTAGTTTGGTGGCTGTATATGTATGGGCCACATGTGGGGCAGGCTCTGAATGGGCATTCCTTCCGTCTCTATTCTAAATTTTGCCTCCCTATCCCCTCCTAAGGGTATTCTTGTTCCCCTTTTAAAGAAGGAGTGAAGCATCCACATTTTGGTCATCCTTCTTGAGTTCCATGTGTTCTGGGCATCTAGGGTAATTCGACTCACTTACCAATGAGTGCATACCATGTGTGTTTTTCTGTGATTGGGTTACCTCACTCAGGATGATATTTTCCAGTTCCATTCATTTGCCTATGAATTTCATAAAGTCATTGTGTTTGATAGCTGAGTAGTATTCCATTGTGTAGATGTACCACATTTTCCATTTCTCTGTTGAAGGGCATCTGGATTCTTTCCAGCTTCTGGCTATTATAAATAAGGCTGCTATGAACATAGTGGAGCACGTGTCTTTGTTATATGTTGGGGCATCTTTTGGGTATATGCCCAAGGGAGGTATACCTGGGTCCTCAGGTAGTGCAATGTCCAGTTTTCTGAGAAACCTCCAGACTTATTTCCAGAATGGTTTTACCAGTCTGTAATCCCACCAACAATGGAGGAGTGTTCCTCTTTCTCCACATCCTCACCAGCATTTGCTGTCACCTGAGTTTTGATCTTAGCCATTCTCACTGGTGTGAGGTGAAATCTCAGGGTTGTTTTGATTTGCATTTCCCTTATGACTAAAGATGTTGAACATTTCTTTAGGTGTTTCTCAGCCATTCGACATTCCTCAGCTGTGAATTCTTTGTTTACCTCTGAACCCCATTTTTAATAGGGTTATTTGTCTCCCTGCAGTCTAACTTCGTGCGTGAGTTCTTTGTATATTTTGGATATAAGCCCTTTATCGGTTGTAGGATTGGTAAAGATCTCTTCCCAATCTGTTGGTTGCCGTTTTGTCCTAACAACAGTGTCCTTTGCCTTACAGAAGCATTGTAGTTTTATGAGATCCCATTAGTCGATTCTTGATCTTAGAGCATAAACCATTGGTGTTTTGTTCAAGAAATTTTCTCCACTGCCCATGTGTTTGAGATGGTTCCCCACTTTTTCTTCTATTAGTTTGAGTGTATCTGGTTTGATGTGGAGGTCCTTGATCCACTTGGACTTAAGCTTTGTACAGGGTGATAAGAATGGATTGATCTGCATTCTTCTACATGCTGACCTCCAGTTGAACTAGCACCATTTGCTGAAAAATGCTATCTTTTTTCCATTGGATGGTCTTGGCTCCTTTGTCAAAAATCAAGGGACCATCAGTGTCATTTCTGGATCTTCAATTCTATCCACTGATCTATCTGCCTTTCTCTGTACCAAAACGATACAGTTTTTATCACTACTGCTCTGTAATACTGCTTGAGTTCAGGGATAGTGATTCCCCTGGAAGTCCTTTTATTATTGAGAATAGTTTTAGCTATCCTGGGTTTTTTTGTTATTCGAGATGAATTTGCAAATTGTTCTGTCTAACTCTGTGAAGAATTGGATTGGAATTTTGATGGGGATTGCATTGAATCTGTAGCTTGCTTTTGGTAAAATGACCATTTTTACTCTATTAATCCTGCCAATCCATAAGCATAGGAGATCTTTCCACCTTCTGGGATCTTCTTCAATTTCTTTCTTCAGAGGCTTAAAGTTCTTATCATACAGATCTTTCACTTGCTTGGTTAAAGTCACACCAATATATTTTATATTATTTGGGTCTATTATGAAGGGTGTCATTTCCCTAATTTCTTTCTCGACTTGTTTCTCTTTTGTGTAGAGGAGGACTACTGATTTATTTGAGTTAATTTTATACCCAGCCACTTTGCTAAAGGTGTTTATCAGGTTTAGTAGTTCTCTGGTGGAACTTTTGGGATCACTTAAATATACTATCATATCTGCAAATGGTGATATTTTGACTTCTTCCTTTCCGATCTGTATCCCTTTGATCTCCTTTTGTTGTCTGATTGCTCTGGTTAGGACTTGGAGAACTATGTTGAATAAGCAGGGAGATAGTGGGCAGCCTTGTCTAGTCCCTGATTTTAGTGAGATTGTTTCAAGTTTCTATCCATTTAGTTTAATGTTAGCTACTGGTTTGCTGTATATGGCTTTTACTATGTTTAGGTATGGGCCTTGAATCCCTCTTCTTTCCAGGACTTTTATCATGAAGGGGTGTTGAATTTTGTCAAATGCTTTCTCAGAATCTAATGAAATGATCATGTGGTTTTTATCATTCAGTTTGTTTATATAGTGGATTACATTGATGGTTTTCTGTATATCAAACCATCCCTGCATACCCAGGATAAAGCCTACTTGATCATGATGGATGATTGGGTTT
This sequence comes from Rattus norvegicus, assembly GCF_021556685.1. NCBI lineage: Eukaryota > Metazoa > Chordata > Mammalia > Rodentia > Muridae > Rattus > Rattus norvegicus. The sequence goes on from NC_141539.1 coordinate 103,866,540, forward strand.
TTTTTTGTTTTTTTGTTTTTGTTTTTTTTTTCTTTTTTTCAGAGCTGGGGACCGAACCCAGGGCCTTGCACTTGGATGATTGTTTTGATGTGTTCTTGGATTCGGTTTGCAAGAACTTTATTGAGTATTTTTGAGTCGATATTCATAAGGGAAATTGGTCTGATGTTCCCTTTCTTTGTTCAGTCTTTGTGTGGTTTAGGTACAAGAGCAATTGTGGCTTCATAGAAGGAATTTGGTAGCACTCCATCTGTTTCAGTCTTGTGGAATAGTTTGGATAGTATTGGTATGAGGTCTTCTATGAAGGTCTGATAGAATTCTGCACTGAACCCATCTGGCCCTGGACTCTTTTTGGTTGGGAGACTTTTAATGACTGCTTCTATTTCCTTAGGAGTTATGGGGTTGTTTAAATGGCTTATCTGTTCCTGACTTAACTTTGGTACCAGGTATTTGCCTAGGAAATTATCCATTTCCTCCAGATTTTCAAGTTTTGTTGAATATAGGCTTTTGTAGTAGGATATGATGATTTTTTTGAATTTCTTCTGATTCTGTTGTTATGTCTCCCTTTTCATTTCTGATTTTGTTAATTCAGACACACTGTGTCCTCTGGTTAGTCTGGCTAAGGGTTTATCTATCTTGTTGATTTTCTTAAAAAAACAGCTTTTGGTTCTGTTGATTCTTTGTATAGTCCTTTTTGTTTCTACTTGGTTGATTTCAGCTCTGAGTTTGATTATTTCCTGCCTTCTACTCCTCCTGGGTGTATTTGCTTCTTTTTGTTCTAGAGCTTTTAAGTGTGCTGTCAAGCCGCTGATATATGCTCTCTCCTGTTTCTTTCTGCAGGCACTCAGACCTATGAGTTTTCCTCTTAGCACAGCTTTCATTGTGTCCCATGAGTTTGGGTATGTTGTACCTTCATTTTCATTAAATTCTAAGAAGTCTTTAATTTCTTTATTTCTTCCTTGACCAGGTTATCATTGAGTAGAGCATTGTGCAACTTCCATGTATATGTGGGTCTTTCTATGTCTCTGTTTAATTTCTGTTTCCATGATCTGTCCATCGATGAGAGTGGGGTGTTGAAATCTCCTACTATTATTGTGTGAGGTGCAATGTATGCTTTGAGCTTTAGTAAGGTTTCTTTTATGTATGTAGGTGCCCCTGTATTTGAAGCATAGATATTTAGGATTGAGAGTTCATCTTGGTGGATTTTTCCTTTGATGAATATGAAGTGTCCTTCCTTATCTTTTTTGATGACTTTTGGTTGAAAATCGATTTTATTCAATATTAGAATGGCTACTCCAGCTTGCTTCTTCAGACCATTTGCTTCAAAAGTTGTTTTCCAGTCTTTTACTCTGAAGTCGTGTCTCTGAGGTGTGTTTCCTGTAGGCAGCAGAATCCTGGGTCCTCGTTGCATATCCAGTTTGTTAATCTGTGTCTTTTTATTGGAGAATTGAGTCCATTGATGTTGAGAGATATTAAAGAATAGTGATTGTTGCTTCCTCTTATATTTGTATTTTGATGTGAGATTATGTTTGTGTGCTTGTCTTCTCTTTGTTTTGTTGCAAGACGATTAGTTTCTTGTTTTTTCTAGGGTGTAGCTTGCCTCCTTATGTTGGACTTTACCATTTATTATCCTTTGTAGGGCTGGATTTGTAGAAAGATATTGGGTAAATTTGGTTTTGTCATGGAATATCTTGGTTTCTCCATGCATATTAATTGAGAGTTTTGTTGGATACAGTAACCTGGGCTGGCAGTTGTGTTTTCTTAGGGTCTGTATGACATCTGTCCACGATCTTCTGGCTTTCATACATAGGCTCTGGTGAGAAGTCTGGTGTAATTCTGATAGGTCTGCCTTTATATGTTACTTGACCTTTTTCCCTTACTGCTTTTAATATTCTTTCTTTATTTTGTGCATTTGGTGTTTTGACTATTATGTGACGGGAGGAGTTTCCTTTCTGGTCCAATCTATTTGGAGTTCTGTAGGCTTCTTGTATGCTTATGGGTATCTCTTTCTTTAGGTTAGGAAAGTTTTCTTCTATGATTTTGTTGAAGATATTTACTGGTCCTTTGAGCTGGGAGTCTTCACTCTCTTCTATACCTATTATCCTTAGGTTTGATCTTCTCATTGTGTCCTAGATTTCCTGTATGTTTTGTGCTAGTAGCTTTTTCCATTTTACATTATCTTTGACAGTTGTGTCAATAATTTCTATGTATCTTCTGCTCCTGAGATTCTCTCTTCTATCTCTTGTATTCTGTTGGTGATGCTCGCATCTGTGACTCCTGATCTCTTCCCTAGGTTTTCTATCTCTAGGGTTGTCTCACTTTTTGCTTTCTTTATTGTTTCCATTTCCACTTTTAACTCCTAGATCATTTTGTTCATTTCCTTCTCCTGTTTTCTTGTTTTTCCAGTAGTTCTTTAAGGGGTTTCTGTGTTTCCTCTTTAAGGGCTTCCAGTTGTTTACTTGTGTTGTCCTGTATTTCCTTAAGGGAGTTATTTATGACCTTCTTAAAGTCCTTCATCATCATAATAAAATGTGATTTTGAATCTAGATCTTGCTTTTCTGGTGTGTTTGGATATTCAGTGTTTGCTTTGGTGGGAGAATTGAGCTCTGATGATGCCATGTAGTCTTGGTTTCTGTTGCTTGGGTTCCTGAGCTTGCCTCTCGCCATCAGGTTGTCTCTGGTGTTACCCTGTCTTGCTATTTCTGACAGTGGCTTGACCGTCCTATAGGCCTGTGTGTCAGGAGTGCTTTAGACTTGTTTCCCTGTTTCCTTTCAGCCAGTTATGGGAACAGAGTGTTTTGCTCTCAGGCGTGTAGTCGTTTCTGTCCACTGGCTTTCAGCTGTTCCTGTGGCCTCGAACCAGAAGGGCCTGCCCCTCCTTCTCCTGGGTCCCTGTGCAAAAGGGGCCCAGATGGCACTAGGCCTTTTCCTCTAGAGTCAGAAATATGGGCAGAAAGTAGTCTCCTCTGGTTTCCCAGGCTTGTCTGCCCCTCTGAAGGTCTAGCTCTCCCTCCCATGGGATTTGGGTGCAGGGAGCTGTTTGACCAGGTCCGTTCAGATCCAGGCGCAGTCTGGACCACAGGGCTCCTGCAGCTTGACTGCCCCTATCTTCCTGTGCTGAGATGCACTATACAGTTTCCTCTTGGGCCAGGGATGTGGGCAAAGGTGGGCAGAAGTGGCGGTCTCTCCTGCCCTGCAGTCTCAGAATTGCCCACACTACTGGGTGATCAGCTCTCTCTCCCTCGAGATTTGGGAACAGGGAGCTGTGCACCAAGATCAGCGGGGTTCAGGTGACAGCTAGACACTGGAAGTGTCCAGTCGCAGAGGAATTTTGCCTTTTTGTGTCCTGATTCCCGCAGGCAGGTCACTTGGAGCAGAAAAGTTGATCTTACCTCTGGTCTCGGGCCTGAAGTCGCTCCTCCGGGCTGGCTCTCCATGAGGGCAGCAACTCAAAGGGCCTGCCCCTAGAAGTCCCTGTGCACAGGGGACCCAGATGGCACTAGGCATTTTCTTCTCTATACTTGGCTTTCTTAATCTTAACAGAAAGTGTCAACAAAAAGCTTCAAGTAGCCATAGGAACACAATTTTAATAGCTGCTAAGTAAAACCAAGGTAGCACAATCTGTATTATTTCCTTTGCCTTGTGTCCTTTTACCTTCCTTGGCCATACAAGGAGTGTCACACCAATTATTAGTTTGGTAAAGCACAAGCATGAAGATCTGAGTTCAGATCCCAGAACACATGTAAAATGCCAAGCATAGTGGCATGTACCTATAATCCCAGTACCAGGGAGGCAGAGACAGGAAGATCCTAAGGCAATGGTTCTCAACCTGGGGGTCATGACCCCTTTGGAGGGAGGAGGTGGGTCACATATCAGATATCCTACATACCATATATTTACATTATAATTCATAACAGTAACAAAATTACAGTTATAAAGTAGCAATGAAATACTTCTTTGGTTGGAGGTCACCACAACATGAGAAACTATATTAAAGGGTCCCAGCATTAGAAAGGTTAAGAACCACTGTGTTAAGGCTCACTGTCCAGACAGCATAGCTGAATCAATGAGCTCCACCTTCAGTGAGAAACCCTGTCATATGTACATTCCTTCTCGTATGCATGAATACATGAATATATTCATAAGCAAATAACACATTTGCACAAACATGCAAAGAAGACCACAGTAAATGAGGAACAGCAGTAGCAACTGGATTCAAATACCCCATTCTGATGACTCCCAGATGTTATGGAGCAAAGATGCTCACCTCCCATGGTAATTGGAGAAAGAACAAGAATAAGAAAGACAAAGGGGAAGGACCCCAGGACAAGAGCACCCCCTAACATGTCCCCTGTGGTCTACTCCATCTAATTGGCCCTACTTTTAAAAGTTTTCACCACTTCACAGGAATGCCATCTATAAATCCACTGGTGGATGAACTCATTGATCATATCAAAGCTCTCACAGTCCAATCTTTAAGCCTCTAACACATCTTATTGAGGACACTTAACGTAAAACCCACCTGTATTAGTTACAAGACTCTAAGGCTTAGACCTCAACCTATGAAACAGAAGATATAGAAATGACATTAATGTCATGTGCATAATCCCTTGTTTTCTGTATTTGTATTTGTCACAAAAGCTACATCATGAAAAGAAGGAAGCCCAAACTGAAGTGAGTCACAAACTTCATTCCCATCACAGGACTGTGGCTTGGCCTTGAGGTGAGGTAAGATTCAATGGCCCTCATAGATGATACCATGCATTGCATGGACACAGTCCCCTCTTCCTCCTGTTCTACCCACCTTCCTCTCCTACCTACTATCCTTCACAAGCTCTCTCCTTCTCCTGAAGATTCCATGTGCCAAGATACTTTCTATGATGATCAACTTTAACATTGTTATTATAGTTATTTATGTGTATGGAAGTCAGAGGACTACTAGTAGAAGTTGGTCCTCTCTTTCTACCATAAAGGTTCTGAGGATAAAACTCAGGTTTATGGCAGCAAGGGCTGTTACCACTGAGCCGTCTCACCAGCCCCTTAACTAACTTTTCTAGGTTAGAGACATGTGAACTGAGAACCTGAGCTGGCAGGTGGTGACAGATGACAGTAAAAACGGTAACTATTCTTCCTTCCTTGGGCTTTGGGGTGCATTCCCACCCCTTCTCCTACCTCGCTGCCTGCAAACGCATCAGGACCAAATTGTTTAGGAAGAAAGGAAACAGGAAGGAAATGGGATATTTTCTGTCTTATCTGCTCTGGCCCTATTTCCTTTCTTTCCATTATCCCAAGCCCCCACATTCTTGCCAGCTCCCATACCCACCTTTCCAAGCATGTAAGCACAGGATGGACTTTGAAGAACAGCCCAAAGCTCCTCAAGGCAGAATCTAAGGGTCTGAATCACAGCTTAGTAGGTACAAATGGTGTGATGATAGCAGGTACTTTCCCTTTTTAAGCCTTAGCTGTGCAGTCTATGAGTGTAGTCTCAATTAAATGAGATGGAACATGCAAAGTCTTTATTACTTACCTTATAAAGCACTAATTAATTGTTAGTTACTATTTCTCATCATCTCTATTTTAAGTGATGGTAGGGGTTGGCTTTGTTTTTGTTTTTGTTTTGTTTACACTTTTTTTTTTAAGTCTCATTTTTCGCAATTTAGCTGCTATGGACTGATGTGCTGGGGCCATGGCTCAGTGGTTAAGTTCTGGATTATTTCATTCTTTCAGTCTCTTCCATCTCTGGCTCATCTTGACTGGTTTTATCTTCACCATGAACATTTCTAAGGAAGTAAAAATGAATTGCTAACAGTAGAAAGCCTGACAGAGAAAACTATGCTAAGTAAGAATTAGAATTGTCCATCTTGCTGTGTCCACAGCTGTGTGCTTGTGGGAGGTAGAACCCTGGCTGGAAGCACACTGAGACATCTGTCACTCTGTCACTCCTCATGTCTGTGCTATCAGACAAGTTCTCTGTTTGCTTACTGTCTATCAACCCCTACAGTATAAGCTGCTGGTTTGTACGTACCTACAATGCTTGCCACGGAGTCATGTATATTACAGATTTTTGATTAAAAAAAACCTTGCTCAGTTAATAACTAAAAGAGGCAGTGTTATTAATTTAATTACATTCTCTCACTTTTCTGATGTTCCCTATCAGCATGATGAAGAAGAACAAGAGCAAGAGCAAGAAGTTAGTGAATAAGCAAGACGCCCTCTGCATCCCACACTATTACAGACTAGGACATCTTAAGAACATATTAGATGGAGGAGAGTATGCGCCTTATGTATCCCCTCCCATATTGGAGAGCAATTTTATTCAGGTAAATAACACTTACACTCTCAATTAGGTTCCAGTAACATTTTCTCAAAGACAGTGAAAGATTGAGAAGTGAATTGTTAAATGTGATGAGGGACGGTGTGGTTAACGAAGGGAAACAGTCCTACAACTTTAAACAGGCTGAAATAATGAGTGTTACAGGGAAATTCACTTCAGATGTTCTCAACAAACCCACAGGCAAGGGTTCTGTCCTATCTCTATTAGAATTGTCATTCTCACATAATCTTAATGTTCCATAAAATGATTTTTGCAGCATACGATTTCAGGAAGGTATTCAGATAATTTTTTCTTAGAGTTTTATTTTAATTTTTTAAATGCATGTATTTATGTTTTACCTGCTTGTATGTTTGTGCACCACATTTGTGGTTGTGAGTTAGTAATTGAACCCAAGTCCTAAGTAAGAACAGCAAGTGTTCTTAACACCTGAGCTATCTCTCTAGCCCCAGTCCTAAATTTTAAAGAAAAATGCCTGAGGCTAGAGAGGAGCTCAATGGAGGAGCCCTTGCCTGAGATGCATACAGCCCTGGATTCAGTCCCTAAGTGCCAAGTAAATAAAAAACCACCCAAGAAAAGATAAATTAAAATAAACCTCATATGTTGGTTCTGAAGGGAAATACAACTGTCAGATAGCATCAGAGACAAACTTTCCTGTGAGAATGTGCCTGCATCTGAATGAAGACATAGAGCACATGGACACTGTGTTGCCTTTCCTCCCAACACTCAACACCAGACTGTTCAGGCAAAGACGATGACTGTCCCTCAGGGAAATGCCATGGCAGTGTCTGATGCTAAACGAGCACAGAGCCAATGCACTCCGCTGATCCCACAGAGTATGATAAGGACAGAGACAGACATATCAACGATATGGAGTTTTCATGCTTCATGAATGTGTTCTCTGATACCAGAGGACTGGTGTGACGATGTTGTGCCCAGAGAACCCTCAGAGAGGAGTGAGGTCTCTAGAACACGGTTCAGTTACGCCTTGGAACACGTGATGCCAAAGTTTAACTGTTTGGCCTTCAGTTACTCTTTCCTGCTAACAATCTTTTATTTTCACCTTTCTTCCCATACTTTGTTCGTGTTAATTAACTCTTGCACATTCTAGTTGCATAGCTCTGGCCCCACACAGGGAGGGGGAAGTTTGTAGTAGGCAGGTTAGCCACGGTCCCACATAACTGCAGCCATAGTCTCTAAAATGCCCAGTTTTTCCTAATTTGTGTTTGGCAGCAAGTTACCAACATTTCTGACTCCGGAGGTTCAGGTGAGGGAATAGAAAGCACTGGCTCATTTGAACACATCACCAGCTACATCCTCACCTCAGCCAATCCCCCAGCTGCATGCTCCATAGGACCCTACAATACTAATCGTTATGTCAATTGTAGGCACTGGCCTTCTCTCATTGACCCCACGAACCACAGACTGTAGCTCTTCACTCTGCTATCTCCAAAACATGAACAAACCAAGGAATGGAAGCCTCATTTCCCCCTGTTTTCTGCCCTCCACTTACACTGCTCTAGCAAGCAGGGGCGCTAGCTCTCTCTATACCTTTTACCAAGAAACTCCTTTCCTGTTCTCTACATGCAGGTCAATAGGAGAGGTGAATCTATTTACCTGCATAACCGAGCAAACTGGGTGACCGTAGGCATCTGTTCTTCCAATCACGTCTTCAAGACCCCCAATATGATGCTGTTGGCACACCTGACGACAGAAGCTCGAAAAGAACAAGAACCCCTCTTTAAAACCATTCTGAAGTCTTCCTCTCCTGGGAATCTGGTGCTCACCAGGTGAGTCACAAGGACAGGAGGATAGTGATCTCTGTCAGAACACAGTAGCACCAAGTGCCTAAAAGGAAAGATAACAAGTGTCCCAGAGGAGCACTTCAGGTACATTGCTTTCTCAAATGACGCAAGGGTGTCTCTAAGAGGATATCACAAAGGCAGTCAAAATGACAAATTTAGAAACGTCCTAGAGCACTGCAGACTGGTAAACCGCCTCCCAAGTGCACACTTCCCCCAACTCCAGCCTCATCGTGGCCACTACCTCAGTCTACCATCTTGAGCAAGTAACTTAATTTAAGCCTCATTTTTAGACAGTTTTATCACTATATATTTATTGTACAGATAATGTGCTTCATTATAACATTTTCATACATGTACATATGAAATATATGTACATGTATTTCCATATATGTGCATTAAGTTCCTTGAGCATATTCTACCTTCGTCATACCCTCTCTTCCCCAACCTCCCATCATCGGGCCTCTTCCTCATCTCAGATAGTTCCTTTTTACTTTCATGTCTCTTATGTTTGTGTAAGTGTGTGTGTGTGTGTGTGTGTGTGTGTGTGTGTAAGAGAGAGAGAGAGAACAATATGGGTGTGTCATGGTGTACATGTGGAAGTCAGAGGATAACCACAAGTATCAGTTATCAACCCTCTACCTTGCTCAGAAGACTGGGTCTCTCCTGCTCATTGCTGTGTACACTAGACAAGCTAGTCCATAAGCTTCCAAAGTCAGGCTTATATAGCAAGCACTTTATTTCCCCACCTTCTTTTTAAAAATCCATATTCCTCATGAGAGAAGACATATTTACTTATGTCTTTCTGAATCTGGCTTCTTTCACTTAACATGATCTCTAGTTTCAGCCATTTTTCCTGCAGGTAACATTTCATTATTCCTTATGGATGCACAAAGCTCCACTGTACATGTATGCTTATTTCTTTATCTGTCCATCTCTTCATAGTCCCTTGTCTGATTCCATAATTTGCCTGTTGTGACAAGTGCCCTGCTTACTATGGGCAAGGAAGTAACCCTTTTGAATGGTGACATAGATTCTTTTAGATGGACATACCCAGGAGAGGTGTTGCTGGGTCATATGATAGTTCAAGTTTTAGTTTTTTAAAGGAGCCTCCACATTGGTTTCTTTACACTTTACACTCCTGTCAGTAGTCTATAAGGTTTTCCATTCTCTTCCCACATCACTGCCAGCATTGGTTTTTGCTTCATGGTAGTGACCATTCAACTGACAATATAAACTCTCAATGTAGTTTTATTTAAATTCCTACATATCTAAGCCTCAAATTTTTATTTTAGTGTATATATATGTATATATATATGTGTGTGTGTGTATATATATGTGTATATATATATATTTATATTTATGTATGCATCAGAGGACAAGTTTGCAGACTCAGTATGTCCTTCACCATGTGGGATTAACCTCAGATCACTGAGATTGACTCTAGGCATCTTCACCTGATAAGCCATCTCACCAGCCCTAAACCTCACTTTCAGGCTTAATTAGGATGGACAGTTTTCCATGATAAATGACATTCTTATCCTTTATTATCACCAGAATCTTGGACATATGATTAGGATGAAATGGCTCTCAGGAGCTCCCACCCACACCTATCTGGGTCAAGACCATCGACTGTCCCATGCTCCAAGCTCAAAATGACTTTTTATAGCTCTGCAACTAGGTCTTTGGATAACATTACATTTGCATTTGTTTGCAGGTTTATCCCTCTACAGTTTGTGACTATTTCTGTGCACAGTGCTAAGAACATGCGTCTCAAGGTAAAGCTGATCAACGGCCGGTCTTACTACTTACAGCTCTGTGCTCCTATGTATAAACAGGATATCATATTTTCTCAGTGGGTAGACCTCATCCCCCTCTTGAATCAGGAGAAAGCTAAAACTACCCAAGTATCAGAGATCTCAAGCCTCTCAGAGATCACAAACAGCACAGACATCACAGGCTCATTGGACATCACAGACATCACTGCTTTACCAGAACTGCAAACCATGTGCTCGAAAACGCAGAGATGCCCTTGCAACATCATGGAAAGTGAAGACTTCTCCGAATATACAGATGCCACTGATGTCACAGATGTCACTGATGTTCTGGAAAATGAGGTCACAGATGTTCAGGATATAAAAATTGTCACAGAAGTCACAGAAGTCTCAGAAGTCCAAATATCCACAAATGTCTCAGGGGTCAAAATAGTATTTGAAAATGACGATATAATAAAGAACAAGCAGGAGGAAAAGGTATGTGTTGTGGGACACTTCATTCTTTAATGGTCAAACATGGGAGCTGTAATTAAGTCTTAGTTAACACTCATGATGAAAATGCTATGGAACCCACTCACAGTGGCATGATTTTAACAATTGACTCAATCCCTAAGCTCAGTATAAGTCATAAAATATTCCCTGAAATAGTCACGATCCTTCAAGTATCAAAAAGTAACGGTGTGACAGAAAGAAGGTCTGGGTTAGAATCTTAACCTTTTGGGTATCATATACATGACTAGCTAAATTGTCAAACACAAGGTGTGATGTCATCACTCCTAAAATAAGAATATTAATATAACAAAATGGCTATTTTATTACTTAAAAATAAGGATGGGCTGAAGTTTCAATAAGGAAAGATAAGAGCAGAAAACAGAAAATAAAAAAGTTATTTACTTTTAAAAAGGCCAGAACGTTTTTTTAAAAAGTAGGAGAGAAGAGGGAGGGAGAGAGAAATAGAAGTACTGAAATATATATCAATCCGGGTGACATACTAGGCTCTAAAGATAGATCAGTTTGGAGACTAGTAAACAATGTTCACTGGATCCATGGTACAAAAACAGTGATGACTGAGGACAGACACTTCACAAAGGAAACCACCTGTAAGTTATAGTGGGAAAATATTAAAAATCTCTCATCTGTGTCTACAGCCAGTGTGAAACACACAAGATGTTGCTGTACAGCAGTGCACCAGATCACCAACATCTTCTCTCCCCTACTGTCCTCTCCCTAATTTAACCTTGAAACTGACAGTGAATGGAGTGAAACAGCAATGGTAGTAAAGTGGGGGTTCAGAGAGATCTACAATAGGGGTGAGAATTGGTCAAACATTCTTGAAATGATTACGAAGCAAGAACCTTAAAACTACTTATGCCGGGGGCTGGAGAAGTAGCTCAGCCCTTAAGAGCACTGGCTGCTCTTCCAGAGGAGCCAAGTTCAATCCCAGCAACCACATGGCATCTCAGAATTGTCTGTAACTCCAGTTCCAGGGGATCCAACACTCTCACACAGTCACACATGCAGGCAAAACACTAATGCACATGAAATTAAAAATATATATTTATACCCTCTAACAGGAATGAAGACTTAGCTACAAAGATGTGAATCATGGGTTGGGGATATGGCTCAGTGATACAATGTGTGCTTGGTGCACACAACACCACACACACAAAGAACATGATATCATCCCATACCCATACCACACTATAACAGCAAATTAACGAAAGCATGAGAACAGCCTAAAATACCTGCCAAGAACAACCAAACTCAAGACTATGAAGAGCGAGTGCCATGTTCATCTTGCTTAGGGGTTCCCATAGTATCTGTCAAGTCCATAGCCAAAGTCTGTTAGATGAGTTAGTGTCGTGTACTTGTTGAAATTGTTCAAAAGTGCTTCTTAGCCTGAAAAGAGGTTCATTATGTACACTGAGAGGGGGAAAGAATAATCTCTTGGATATAAAAGTCCATTGATACACACACACTAAAAGAAAGAACAGGGAATCGGGAGTTAGCTCCTTTGATAAACTGCTTGCTGCACAAACATGAGGACCAGAGGCTGATCTCTAGTGCCCACACAAAAAGCTGGGCATAGTGGCATGCACTTGAAATACCAGCGCCACGGATGCAGAGATGGATCATCAGGGCTCACTGCCTAACTGGTCTAACTTCTTCAGTGAGCCTCAACTCCTATTAAGAAACACTGCTTCTGGGGTTGGGGATTTAGCTCAGTGGTAGAACGCTTGCATAGCAAGTGCAAGGCCCTAGGTTCGGTCCCCAGCTCTGAAAAAAAGAAAAGGAAAAAAAAAAAAAAGAAACACTGCTTCAAAAAATAAGGTAGACAGAGAGGGAAGACACCTGTGTGGCTTCTGGCCTCCACAAGTACATGTGCACATAGATGGGCATGCACTTGAACACACACACACACACACACACACACACACACAGCACAGATAAATAGAAAAGAAACAACAGTCTGTGAATAGCAGTTTATCTCTGCATGGAGGGAGTAAGTGCAGTTTCCCCTTATTTGCCCCTCTGAATTGTTCCCATGCTAGAGGTAAGAAATTTATATAGGAATATCCAAATAGTTTTTCACAGTTCATAATGGCAAGAACGACATTCTGGTGGTAATTTTACCCAGGCCTGGTGGCACAAGCCCATGACCACAGCTACCGAGGAGCATGACAGAGGCTGTGAGTCTGAGGCCTGCGTGGGCCACAGAATGCACTCTAGGTCAACTGAGAACGTGGTGAGATCTCATCTCAAGACTTAAGGAAGGAGAAACAGGGCCCAGTAGTAAAGCACTGGAACAGCAGGCATCCTCCTGCTGCGGTGAGCACACAAATGGTGAAATGACAGACTAGAAATGCGGACAACGGCTTCAAAAGGAGCTCAACACTGATCTTTACAAAATAGAGTGAGGTAGGCTGGAAATGAAGTGTGCCAGAGGAGCCATCATTGCTGGACAGTGCTGCCATGCAAGGAAGCGTTTCCTAACTCCCACTTGAGCCCCAGAGGATCTTTCGTGTGTGTAGATGTTGTGCTTATATGGTGTTGGACATCACGTGTGTGTAGTGCCTGCTGAGGCCAGCAGGTGACACTGGATCTCCAGGACTAAACTTACAGTTGTGAGCCACATGTGGGAGCCGGGAATCAAACCTGGGTTCTCTGACACAGAAACTGGTGTTGTGAACCACTGTCTCTCCAGACTCCCCGTACAGCGTCTTAAATAGCCTATAGTACACATTATTTTCATTGTAAGGAAATGTGAAGTTTTCTCTTTAGGGACTAAGAGTACTGACACTCTTTTGGGGATGTTTTGATTTGTTTTGTTTTGAGGCATGGTCTTACTATACTAGGACAGACTGAGCTTGAATTTGCAATCCTCCCGCCTCAGTTTTCCCTGTGCTAGAACTGCAGGCATATATGACTAGGTCCAACAGTACTAGGATGGATCGGGTGGCTGCCATGGGAGGAAAGAAGGGCAGACACAAAGAGAGTTAGGGACACAGGAAATGAGTTCTCTGACTGACTGTCCTGAGGCCTGCATGAGGCAGTCTGATCACTCTGATATAGTTACCAAGAGACCTGGAGTATTTTTTAAACTTGAGTATTTCTTATTTACATTTCAAGTGTTATTCCCTTTCCCGGTTTCCGGGCAAACATCCCCCTCCCCCTCCCCTTCCTTATGGGTGTTCCCCTCCCAACCCTCCCCCCATTGCCGCCCTCCCCCCAACAGTCTAGTTCACTGGGGGTTCAGTCTTAGCAGGACCCAGGGCTTCCCCTTCCACTGGTGCTCTTACTAGGATATTCATTGCTACCTATGAGGTCAGAGTCCAGGGTCAGTCCATATATAGTCTTTAGGTAGTGGCTTAGTCCCTGGAAGCTCTGGTTGCTTGGCATTGTTGTACATATGGGGTCTCGAGCCCCTTCAAGCTCTTCCAGTTCTTTCTCTGATTCCTTCAACGGGGGTCCTATTCTCAGTTCAGTGGTTTGCTGCTGGCATTCGCCTCTGTATTTGCTGTATTCTGGCTGTGTCTCTCAGGAGCAATCTACATCCGGCTCCTGTCGGTCTGCACTTCTTTGCTTCATCCATCTTGTCTAATTGGGTGGCTGTATATGTATGAGCCACATGTGGGGCACGCTCTGAATGGGAGTTCCTTCAGTCTCTGTTTTAATCTTTGCCTCTCTCTTCCCTGCCAAGGGTATTCTTGTTCCGCTTCTAAAGAAGGAGTGAAGCAGTTGCATTTTGATCATCCGTCTTGAGTTTCATGTGTTCTGTGCATCTAGGGCAATTCAAGCATTTGGGCTAATAGCCACTTATCAATAAGTGCATACCATGTGTGTTCTTCTGTGATTGGGTTACCTCACTCAGGATGATATTTTCCAGATCCATCCATTTGCCTATGAATTTCATAAAATTGTTTTTGATAGCTGAGTAATATTCCACTGTGTAGATGTACCACATTTTCTGTATCCATTCCTCTGTTGAAGGACATCTGGGTTCTTTCCAGCTTCTGGCTATTATAAATAAGGCTGCTATGAACATAGTGGAGCACGTGTCTTTGTTATATGTTGGGGCATCTTTTGGGTATATGCCTAAGAGAGGTATAGCTGGGTCCTCAGGTAGTTCAATGTCCAATTTTCTGAGGAACCTCCAGACTGATTTCCAGAATGGTTTTACCAGTCTGCAATCCCACCAACAATGGAGGAGTGTTCCTCTTTCTCCACATCCTCACCAGCATTTGCTGTCACCTGAGTTTTGATCTTAGCCATTCTCACTGGTGTGAGGTAAAAATCTCAGGGTTGTTTTGATTTGCATTTCCCTTATGACTAAAGATGTTGAACATTTCTTTAGGTGTTTCTCAGCCATTCGACTTTCCTCAGCTGTGATTTCTTTGTTTAGCTCTGAACTCCATTTTTTTTTTTGTTCTTTTTTTCGGAGCTGGGGACCGAACCCAGGGTGAACTCCATTTTTTAATAGGGTTATTTGACTCACTGCAGTCTAACTTCTTGAGTTCTTTGTATATTTTGGATATAAGGCCTCTATCTGTTGTAGGATTGGTAAAGATCTTTTCCCAATCTGATGGTTGCTGTTTTGTCCTAACCACAGTGTCCTTTGCCTTACAGAAGCTTTGCAGTTTTATGAGATCCCATTTGTCGATTCTTGATCTTAGAGCATAAGCCATTGGTGTTTTGTTCAGGAAATTTTTTCCAGTGCCCATGTGTTCGAGTTGCTTCCCCACTTTTTCTTCTATTAGTTTTAGTGTATCTGGTTTGATGTGGAGGTCCTTGATCCACTTGGACTTAAGCTTTGTACAGGGTGATAAGCATGGATCGATCGATCTGCATTCTTCTACATGTTGACCTCCAGTTGAACCAGCACCATTTGCTGAAAAGGCTATCTTTTTTCCATTGGATGGTTTTGGCTCCTTTGTCAAAAATCAAGTGACCATAGTTGTGTGGGTTCATTTCTGGGTCTTCAATTCTATTCCATTGGTCTATCTGTCTGTCTCTGTACCAATACCATGCAGTTTTTATCACTATTGCTCTGGAATACTGCTTGAGTTCAGGGATAGTGATTCCCCCTGAAGTCCTTTTATTGTTGAGGATAGTTTTAGCTATCCTGGGTTTTTTGTTATTCCAGATGAATTTGTAAATTGTTCTGTCTAACTCTTTGAAGAATTGGATTGGTATTTTGATGAGGATTGCATTGAGTCTGTAGATCGCTTTTGGTAAAATGGCCATTTTTACTATATTAATCCTGCCAATCCATGAGCATGGGAGATCTTTCCATCTTCTGAGGTCTTCTTCAATTTCTTTCTTCAGAGGCTTGAAGTTCTTATTGTAGAGATCTTTCACTTGCTTGGTTAAAGTCACACCGAGGTACTTTATATTATTTGGGACTATTATGAAGGGTGTTCTTTCCCTAATTTCTTTCTCGGCTTGTTTCTCTTTTGTGTGGAGGAAGGCTACTACTTTATTTGAGTTAATTTTATACCCAGCCACTTTGCTGAAGTTGTTTATCAGCTTTAGTAGTTCTCTGCTGGAACTTTTGGGATCACTTAAATATACTATCATATCATCTGCAAATTGTGATATTTTGACTTCTTCTTTTCCAATCTGTATCCCCTTGATCTCCTTTTGTTGTCTGATTGCTCTGGCTAGAACTTCAAGAACTATATTGAATAAGTAGGGAGAGAGTGGGCAGCCTTGTCTAGTCCCTGATTTTAGTGGGATTGCTTCAAGTTTCTCTCCATTTAGTTTAATGTTAGCGACTGGTTTGCTGTATATGGCTTTTACTATGTTTAGGTATGGGCCTTGAATCCCTCTTCTTTCCAGGACTTTTATCATGAAGGGGTGTTGAATTTTGTCAAATGCTTTCTCAGCATCTAATGAAATGATCATGTGGTTTTGTTCTTTCAGTTTGTTTATATAATGGATCACGTTGATGGTTTTCCTTATATTAAACCATCCCTGCATGCCTGGGATGAAGCCTACTTGATCATGGTGGATGATTGTTTTGATGTGTTCTTGGATTTGGTTTGCCAGAATTTTATTGAGTATTTTTTGTGTCGATATTCGTAAGGGAAATTGGTCTGAAGTTCTCTTTCTTTGTTGGGTCTTTGTGTGGTTTAGGTATAAGAGTAATTGTGACTTCATAGAGGGAATTCGGTAGTGCTCCATCTGTTTCAATTTTGTGGAATAGTTTGGATAGTATTGGTATGAGGTCTTCTATGAAGGTCTGATAGAATTCTGCACTAAACCCATGTGGACCTGGGCTCTTTTTGGTTGGGAAACCTTTAATGACTGCTTCTATTTCGTTAGGAGTTATGGGGTTGTTTAAATGGTTCATCTGTTCCTGATTTAGTTTCAGTACCTGGTATCTGGCTAGGAAATTGTCCATTTTCTCCAGATTTTCCAATTTTGTTTAATATAGGTTTTTGTAGTAGGATCTGATGATTTTTTGAATTTCCTCTGAATCTGTAGTTATGTCTCCCTTTTCATTTCTGATTTTGTTAATTTGGACACACTCTCTGTGTCCTCTCGTTAGTCTGGCTAAGGGTTTATCTATCTTGTTGATTTTCTCAAAGAACCAACTTTTGGTTCTGTTGATTCTTTCTATGGTCCTTTTTGTTTCTACTTGGTTGATTTCAGCTCTGAGTTTGATTATTTCCTGCCTTCTACTCCTCCTGGGTGTATTTGCTTCTTTTTGTTCTAGAGCTTTTAAGTGTGCTGTCAAGCTGTTGACATATGCTCTCTCCTGTTTCTTTCTGCAGGCACTCAGAGCTATGAGTTTTCCTCTTAGCACAGCTTTCATTGTGTCCCATAAGTTTGGGTATGTTGTACCTTCATTTTCATTAAATTCTAAGAAGTCTTTAATTTCTTTATTTCTTCCTTGACCAGGTTATCGTTGAGTAGAGCATTGTTCAGCTTCCACGTATATGTGGGCGTTCTTCCCTTATTGTTATTTCAGACCAGCTTTAGGCCGTGATGGTCTGATAGGACGGATGCGATTATTTCTATCTTTCTATATCTGTTGAGGCCTGTTTTTTGACCAATTATATGGTCAATTTTGGAGAAAGTACCATGAGGTGGTGAGAAGAATGTATATCCTTTTGCTTTAGGATAGAATGTTCTATAAATATCTGTTAAGTCCATCTGGTTCATGACTTCTCTTAATCTGTCTACGTCTCTGTTTAATTTCTGTTTCCATGATCTGTCCATTGATGAGAGTGGGGTGTTGAAATCTCCTACTATTATTGTGTGAGGAGCAATGTGTGCTTTGAGCTTTAGTAAGGTTTCTTTTACATATGTTGGTGCCCTTGTATTTGGAGCATAGATATTTAGGATTGAGAGTTCATCTTGGATTTTTCCTTTGATGAATATGAAGTGTCCTTCCTTATCTTTTTTGATGACTTTTAGTTGAAAATTGATTTTATTCGATATTAGAATGGCTACTCCAGCTTGCTTCTTCCGACCATTTGCTTGGAAAGTTGTTTTCCAGCCTTTTACCCTGAGGTAGTGTCTGTCTTTGTCTCTGAGGTGTGTTTCCTGTAGGCAGCAGAATGCAGGGTCCTCATTGCATATCCAGTTTGTTAATCTATGTCTTTTTATTGGGAAGTTGAGACCATTGATGTTGAGAGATATTAAGGAATAGTGTTTATTGCTTCCTGTTACATTCATATTTGGATCTGAGGCTAAGTTTGTGTGCTTTTCTTCTCCTTGTTTTGTTGCCAAGACGTTTAGTTTCTTGCTTTTTCTAGGGTGTAGCTTGCCTCCTTATGTTGGGCTTTACCATTTATTATCCTCTGTAGCGCTGGGTTTATAGAAAGATACTGTGTAAATTTGGTTTTGTCATGGAATATTTTGGTTTCTCCTTCTATGTTAATTGAGTTTTGCAGGATACAGTAACCTGGGCTGGCATTTGTGTTCTCTTAGGGTCTGTATGACATCTGTCCACGATCTTCTGGCTTTCATAGTCTCTGGCGAGAAGTCTGGTGTGATTCTGATAGGTCTGCCTTTATATGTTACTTGACCTTTTTTCCTTACTGCTTTTAATATTCTTTCTTTATTTTGTGCATTTGGTGTTTTGACTATTATGTGATGGGAGGAATTTCTTTTCTGTTCCCATCTATTTGTTCTGTAGGCTTCTTGTATGTTTATGGGTATCTGTTTCTTTAGGTTAGGGAAGTTTTCTTCTATGATTTTGTTGAAGATATTTACTGGTCCTTTGAGCTGGGGGTCTTCACTCTCTTCTATACCTATTATCCTTAGGTTTGATCTTCTCATTGAGTCCTGGATTTCCTGTATGTTTTGAACCAGTAGCTTTCTCCATTTTGCATTATCTTTGACAGTTGTGTCGATGATTTCTATGGAATCTTCTGCTCCTGAGATTCTCTCTTCCGTCTCTTGTATTCTGTTGGTGATGCTTGTATCTACAGCTCCTTGTCTCTTCCTTTGGTTTTCTTTATCCAGGGTTGTTTCCCTGTGTTCTTTCTTGATTGCTTCTATTTCTATATTTAATTCCTTCAATTGTTTGACTGTGTTTTCCTGGATTTCTTTCAGGGATTTTTGTGATTCCTCTCTATAGGCTTCTACTTGTTTATGTTTTCCTGGAATTTTTTCAGGGATTTTTGTGATTCCTCTCTATAGGCTTCTACTTGTTTATTTATGTTTTCCTGCGTTTCTCTAAGGGAGTTCTTCATGTCTTTCTTGAAGTCCTCCAGCATCATGATCAAATATGATTTTAAATCTAGATCTTGCTTTTCTGGTGTGTTTGGATATTCAGTGTTTGCTTTGGTGGGAGAATTGGGCTCCGATGATGCCATGTAGTCTTGGTTTCTGTTGCTTGGGTTCCTGCGCTTGCCCCTCGCCATCACATTATCTCTGGTGTTACTTTGTTCTGCTATTTCTGATAGTGGCTAGACTGTCCTATAAGCCTGTGTGACAGGAGTGTTGTAGACCTGTTTTCCTGTTTTCTTTCAGCCAGTTATGGGAACAGAGTGTTCTGCTTTCGGGCGTGTAGTTTTTCCTGTCTACAGGTCTTCAGCTGTTCCTGTGGGGCTGAAGAGTTCCTGTGTGTTCCTGTGAGTCAGAAATGTGGGCCGTGTGTAGTCTCTTCTGGCTTCCCAGGCTTGTCTGCCTCTCTGAAGGTTTAGCTCTCCCTCCCATGGGATTTGGGTGCAGAGAGTTGTTAATCCAGTCCCTTTATGTTCCGGCGGTGTCTCGGGCACAGGGCGTCTGCAGCTCCAGTGCAGCTATCTACGGTTTCCCAGAGGAGAGGTTTTAAAGAAATGCATTTTAAAGTCTTATAAAATGAAAGTTTATTATTGTTATTGTTATGAGCCCTGAGCCCACACTACCTATCAGATGCTCCTAAGAGCAACCTGACTGAAGACTACATGGCAAGGAATTTCTAGAAAACTTCCCTTAGCCTGTAATTCAAAGACGAGTGTTGTAATTAGACCCACTCATCTTGTGTGAGGTGACATTGGAGTTCATCACTCTGACCTGAATGTTATGCATTAGGCTGCTGTGGCATAGGCCTTTGTTCCTATGCCACCAGCCTTCACAGCAGCCAAGGCTCTTCCCCACACCATGCCTTCCTTACTCCCTGTCCGTGAACGTGTGAATACCCAGTAAGTATGAAAGAAAGGACTAGAAACTCCTTTATAAACACTCCGTTTCTACATGGGGTCCTTCTGTTTTCTGACTTCCCATTGCTTGTTATTTCCCAAGGACAACAATCTGAAGCACAGGAGTCTACGAGATACAAAAACTAAGAATGACTACCGAGATTCCCCCAAACATGTCTCCATCTCAAACAGAACCCTGGCTTTGGAAGATGAAGAAACTTTTCAGACTACTCTGACTCCTGTAAAAAGCAAGGAGGACATATGCAAAGAAATATATGATGAAACTTCTGAAGAAAAGATGATCAGTCTTCAGAACACACATCTAAAGGCCACAGAATCCAGGTCAGTAGCATGGGAAATGATGTGGGCATTCTAGCGAGTACAGCACATGTTCAGATTTATGCCTGCTTCCTGGTGGCAATGCAGGCATTTGTCTCTGAAGACTCTCAGTGTGACAGATTGATGGCATAGGCACCTCTTAGCCATCATTTTGGGGTCAGCCTTGGCTAATTTTTATTTCCACACCAGCTTCTTGTGCTGTTCATCTGGAATTGCTGCTGTTGGACTGATGTTAAGACCATGGGTTTGAGAGAATTGACAGATGCACAGGGCTCACGTTTGGGAGCTGGAGTGCTGGCATCTAGAAAGGTTGTGTGTGCTTTACAGCTGTGCTTATCTGCATTCTTGTCTGCAGAGCCTCTAGATATCCTTCACATACCTCTGTATCTGCAACAATATGAAGAAAACCTATTTCCATTGTTTTGCTGATTGCAAATTGAATGTGAGTGAATATTGTACTGGTAGAGGTGCAAGCTAATACATTCACTGCAGGGTAAAACTTAAAGAGAACCCAGATCAAAATGCTTACTTTAGGCTATGTGGCACATGCCTGTAGTCTCAGCTACTCTGGAGGCTAAGGCAGGAAAATTCCTTCAGCCCAGGAGTTCCAGAACAGCCTGGGAGCATAGTTAAACCCCACCTTAAACAAACAAACATTTATGTTATTTAAAAAAAAACGGGATAGGTGCAATTCTGTCCATCTTTTAATAAATAATTAAAGGAGGGATTGGGAGGTAGCTCAGTGGTGGACTACTTGCTCAGAACACACACAGCCCTGGGTTTGATGCTGAGCATGGACCCAGGGAGAAGTTATATATACTGTACACACATACACAGGATAAGTGAAATTAACTTGGAATGACATTAACTAGAATTTGTTAAGTATCTTGAAGTGCTAAAAAGAGGTTTGGTTGTTTTGTTTTCCCAAAAAGAACAAAATAGTAAACTATTGGAATGGCTATTTATTGTAAAAGAAAAGCTGAAAACTTAAAAGTGTCATATCAACTGTTAATAACAGGTAGAATAGTAAATTATTGAGAAAGTCTATACATTTTTCCTTTAAAACCTGGAGACATTAGGATCTGGAGAGACAGCTCCGCACTGAAGAGCACTTGAGGCTCTTACAGAAGACCACTTTGGGTGCTAGCACCCACACGGGCCAGTCCATAATTGCCTATAGATCCCCTACAGGAGATCAACATCCTGGCATCTGGAGGTACCAAGCATGCACAAGGTGTACATATATATGTGCAGGCACTGACACATACACATGAAGTTAAAATTAATATAAATGAAAGCATGGTGTGCACACCTTTAATCCCAGCACTCAGGATGCACAGGCAGAGGCAGGCAGATCCCTGAGTTTGAAGCCAGTCTGGTCTATAAAGCCAGTTCCAGGACAACTGGGACTACACAGAAAAAAACCTGTCTTGCAAAACCAAAATTACTAAATAAATAAATCTTTTTTAAAAACTTGGAGATAATAAATTAAGTAAGTGACTTTTAATAAAAATGCAAAGTGGAAACCTAAAGCAATCATAAATTAAAACTTAAGTCATCAAAGTTCTTATTAAAGAAAAAAGGCACTTTCCAAAATTTCTCTAGACAGTTTTATATTTAACTCTGAATCATATTTTGTGTATGCCATTTTCTCATAAAACTATAAAAATATATTTTACTCTCAAAACCTTAGTTTGCTTTTTCTAAACCAGACAAAAACCATACAATAAAGATTATTCTGAGTTAATACTGCTTGTGACAATAAAGGACTTAGATTTCTAATGTCTTAGAGTTTCTGCAGGCAAAATGTAGCAAGCTCAGTATAATACTAAAGAGGGTTAATACTAATCCCACACACAGAGAGAAAAACAGAATGGTCATGACATTTTGTCCACACTGGAATTTTTATATTCTTAATAATAGAAAACATCTATATAATAGTGGACTTTCCAGGATCATGCTAAAGCTATTTACTTCAAACCACAGTCCACATGCTTTTGTTTGAGTCTTGCTACGCTTCAGGCTGCTCTCAAATCAACCGTGCAGCTCATGCTGCTCTTGAGTTTTACGATCCTTCTATCTCAGCCCTACTTGCTAGGACCACAAACAACACCACTACACTTAACAATTACTTTTTAATTAAGAAATTCTAGCTGTAGAAATGGTTCAGCGGTTAAGAGCACTGACTGCTTTTCCAGAGGTCTTCAGTTCAATTCCCAGCAACCACATGGTGGCTCACAACCATCTGTAATGGGATCCAATGGGTGCCCTCTTCTGGTGTGTCTGAAGACAGCGAGAGTGTACTCACATATTTAAAATAAATAAATCTTTAAAAAAATAGAGATTCTAGGGCCAGTGAGATGTCTCACCAGATAAACGTGCTTGATGCACAAACCTGATAGCATGCGTTAGATTCCCAGATCGGTGGGGCAAGGGGAGACCTGACTCCAGAAAGTTACTTCTGACCTCCATGCACACACTGTGGCATAGGCGTGCCCACACTCACACATACATCATATATGCGCACACACACATAATGATATAATAAAACTTAATTTAAAATTTAAAAAATTAGGAATGTTTCCATTAATATTTCTATATCCTCTGTAAGTTCTACCAACTATACTAGAACAAAGAGACATTAAGAAGCATAATAAAATGTTTAATTGCCAGGCAAAGTGATGCACATCTCTCATCCCTGCATGAGAGAAATAAAGGCGGGCAGATTTGTGTGGTCTAAACAGGCTAGCCAGGCTACATAGTGACACCTTGTCCAATACCCTCCTTTGGATTGTGAAGTTATCTGAATTCACATGGACATGACCCCTCTCCTCCACGTATACATAATTAAAAAATAAGTAAAAGAAATCTTTAAAAAAAATACCTATCAATAGCAACAGCAAATATCAGTTCCTTTAATTATCAGCTATATTCAAAATTTGACTTTTTCACACCCTGCTGTAGAAATAAATCCCCGTTGTATGTATGTCTTTGGAATGTTTCTCTTCTGGCTTGTAAGTCCTCAGTACTGCATATGTGCTTCTCCTAGTGAGTGTCTGCTGTCACTAAAGCAGCCGACTTCCTGGTTAGCCCTTCTTCAGGGGCCACATGGATTACCTGTGGTTTTTAGCTACAAAACAGTATGTTCCAATGAATTACTTCCTCTTTGTGTTGTTTCTTCTATCTGTATTTCTACAAGCCAAGGGGGTAGCCATTTGTTGTGTGGATGGACCGTTGGTTGATTGACTGTTTGCAGTGAAGCCCCCCACTGCATACAGGCACATCATGAATGATCACAACAAGAAGCAACTGGAAACTGCTTAACTTCTTTTTTTTTCTAATTGTTTTTACATTAATTTGTCCTGTGCTTGTACACACATGTACAGAAGTCAGAGGACACTCATAGAAAAAGTTCTATCCTTTCATCTTGTAGGTTCCAAGGATTAAACTGAAGTCATCAGGGTTGGTGGCAAGTGCCTTAAAAGGCTGAGCCATCTTGCAGACCCAATGCATGTCCAAGTGAATGTCTGTCTCCTGAAGTCAATTTACTGTTTCTGTCTTGAAATAAGCTAATTGGAAATTTTATGAATTCCCATCAATTATTTAGAAAGATAATCTATTTTCTTTTCCATTTTGCTCATATGTGTATACATATATTATGCATGTGTCCATTTAAAATGATTTATTTAACAGGTCTTTGTGATTATTAGGCAGCTTGGAACTCTTCACACTTTATCTGTCTGCTCAACTGTTACACACACACACACACACACACACACACACACACAATATGTTGTTGTTTATGATCTGCCTCTCCCATTGGAATGAAGCACATCAAAGGACAGGGACTTGGTGATCCTCACTGTTTATTCCTTGTTCTGAATGCACACCAGGTGCCTGGTAAATATGATCGAGGAGGTGAATCACACTTTGCCATTGAAAATTACTTTTGTTGCTTCTATGAACAAAAAAATGAACTTTCCTGTGGAACTGACTGAGGCAACGATATAATTTTCCTTTCTTCTAGCTTATTTTGGTTTTAAAAATAATACTTTCCATCTTATTTTGTTGGTACAGAATAAATCTTTGACTAACATGCCTTTTTGCTTTCCCATTCTTTTGAACTCAGATCAATTTGAATCTATTTTATAAATGTTACACGTTGTGTTGTTAATTTTGGGGGAAAGAGTGCTAAGGATTGAAGCAAGACACTCACACATGCTAACAGCACACTTCACCACTGAGGAACACTTCCTAGCTTGAAGACTTCGTTAATCCCACTTATATAGCTATAATTCTGTTAACACCATCACTAATTATTTGAGTTTTTAACTTTTTTCAATTACATTTGCTTGTTTAGTGTGGGAGCGGGGGTGTATGTATATCTTACAGTCAAAAGAAAAACTGTCAACTCAAACTCACGAGTTTCCTTGTAGGAATTCTAGATTAGGAGTTAGGTATACATTCTTAGGGCTCACTTTGAGAAATACTATTATCATCCACAGGAAATCCTCCTTCCCTATTAGAGGTGGAGAAACAACTAAAACAATGTCCCCCAGACCACTGATGGCAATATGTCCCACCACCTCATGTATAGGGGGCTGAGTAAGGTCCCCAGATAGGGTCCCCATGCTAAACAAGCACTCTGCCTAAGCTACATCCCTAACCTCTTAAATTTTTGTATTTTCAGCATAAAGTCACAATATGCAGCTCAGGTTGGCCTGGAACTCATGTGTGTAGCCCAGCCTGACTGTTACTCTGAGTCCTCAGCCACAGTCTCCTAACTCGCTGGGATACAGGTGTGAACCACCATTGCCTAGTTTGCCTGATCTGTTACTGATGGTAATCTGAGTTATCTCAGTGGAATTAAAGAACGACCAGAACTGCTACTAGTAACTCTGGTGTGCTAAAGGATACAGGAAAGTTTACAACAAAACAGAATAAATAAACAGGAGAAATGAGTAATAAAGAATAGAGAAACAGAAACCATTAGTCAGAAAGAGAGAAGGAAGGCAAAACTGAAGATGCCTGCCAGTGAGGAACAGAGTGTTCCTCACTATTCTATTTGGCAGTGGACTCAATAGAAAATCCTCTGCTGTCTTCCTACAATGATGGAAGTGAACCCATCCAACTTAGAAACGTGGTCTAAGTAACTGTGGTCAGGCCGGGACACTCTGATACCACCTTCTAGTTTATCTCTTCCTCACAACACAATATTGACATTAATAACATCCTACAATCACACCATAATTAGATTTAAACAAGGCTGTTTAAAGCAGCATCTTCTTTCTTGGTTCTTTTGCAATGAAAATTGCTGCGTGCCCAGAAAAATTGAGACAAACTGCTTTCCAGTGTAGCTTTCAGTTTATTGAATAAGTGAGCAGAGACACAGCCGCTTCCCTCCCCCACTCTAGTGTCCTCACTATCATGTTGTAATATGTACCAATATTGATGTGTTGTTATGCAATGGCTGTACTTTAACATAAAGGGTCATACTTCATGTATAAAGTTCTATGGGTTTTGATGAATGTATGTAGCCTGTACCCTTTGTTACATGTTCCCAAAATCATTTCACTGCTCTAAAAGTTCCATAAGCATTAGATTAGCTGTTTTTAAAAAGATACTCTCACTGTGTGTATGCAAGTGAGTCTGTGTGGGGTTATTGCATGTGAAATGCAGTTGCCCATGAAGCCAGCAGAAGGTACTCGATCCCTTGGAGCTAGAGTGCTGTGAACCAAACTCAGGTCCTAAGGAAGAGTGGCATGTGCTTTTAACTCTTGAGCCATCTCTCTAGTTCTCTATATTAGCATTTTATTGCTGATTTTTAAAAAGATTTGTTTCTTTCTTTGTTGGTTTGTTTATTATGTATACAGCATTCTGCCTGCATGTATGTCTGTAAGCCAGAAGAGACATCAGATTTCATCACAGGTGGTTGTGAGCCACCATGTGGTTGCTGGGAATTGAACTCAGGACCTCTGGAAGAGCAGACAGAGGTCTTAACCTCTAAGCCATCATCTCTCCTACCCCTAATTGCTTTTTTTCCCCTTCAGTTCTGGGGATTAAACATAAGGCTTTGTACATGCTCGGCAAGTGCTGTATGTTGTTTTGTTCTGGTAGGGTTTGTTTGCTTGCTTGTTTGTTAATTGGTTTGGTTTGGTTTGAGACAGGGTCTCTGGCTAGCTTAGAGCTTGCCATGTAGACCAGGAATCTCTGAACTCTACAGAGAGCTACCTCTGTCTGCCTCTCAAGTTCTGGACTAAAGCCCTACATCACCACACCAATGATTTTTACATTTGTTTACTTACTTACTTACTCATTCATTTAGCGGAGGTGGGGTTAGGAGATGAGTATATCAGGATGCATGTGTGCAGGTCAGAAGACAACTTGTGGGAATTGGTTCTCTCCTACCATATGGGGTCCTGGGATCAAATTCAGGTTTTCAGGCTTAACAGCAGGTACCCTTTACCCTCTGGACCATCTCATCAGCACACTTAGTTTGTTGTTGTTGTTTGATTAGTTGCTTTTGTTTGTTCTTGTTTGGTTGCTTAGTTGGGCTTGTTTGGGCTTGTTTGGGCTTGTTTGGGCTTGTTTGGGCTTGGTTGGGCTGGTTGGTTGGTTGGTTGGTTGCTTGCTTGCTTGCTTGCTTGCTTAGATGGGCTTGGTTGGTTGGTTTTTGAGACAGGGTTTGTCTGTATAGCCCTGGCTGTCCTGGAACTCTGTAGATCTGGCTAGTCTCAATCTCTGAGATCTGCCTGCCTCTGCCTTCCACCTGGCTTTGATCCTGCTCTTTAAGGCTAGAGTATAAGAGGGATCTGGGGACAGTTGGGGCCCTTGATTGAGGGAAGAGAGCATCATGTTCCCTGGACCTGGAGTTACAGATGGCTGTGAGACTCCCTGGATTCTCTGGGAAAGCAGCCACTGCTCTTAACCCATGAGCCATCTCTCCTTCTCCAAAGGGAGCTGAGCAAGAACATTCATTGCTTTCTCTCTATATATACAATTTTTGAGGGGGGTTGTTTGTTTTGTTTTGTTTTTGTTTTTGAGATAGGTTTCACTATGTAGCCCTGGCTGTTCTGGAACTTACTATATAAACCAGGCCAGCCTCGAACTCAGGGATCCCCCTACCCCTACCTCTCAGTGCTGGGTGGGATTAAAGTCACCCACCACCATGGCCTGGCTTGGGTTTTGTTTTTGTTTTGTTTTGTTTTCAATAATAAAAAATGACAAAGCTAACAGAATGAAAAGGTCTCTGTAGGGTCTAGGTTTTGTCAGCTTCACTGTATCGTCATTTGAAATGATGTGTCACTACATAAGCAGAAAAAGAATGGAATTTTAAAATATAAGAATATTGTAATTTAGAAAATCTTAGGGGCTGGGGATTTAGCTCAGTGGTAGAGCGCTTACCTAGGAAGCGCAAGGCCCTGGGTTCGGTCCCCAGCTCCGAAAAAAAGAACCAAAAAAAAAAAAAAAAAAAAAAAAAGAAAATCTTAAATTCTTTAAGACTTTCCCCATTAGCTTTCTATGCCATTAATCTCCTAACTACTAGGAAGAAATAAATGAAAAAAGGAAAAACAAAACTACATTTTTATTATAAAGTAAGCCTCTTGAGGTCTGCCCCATGGGACATATTTGTATGGGAAATAGTTGGTTTAGTAAACCATGGGCTCCTTTTTGCTGCCTGTTTGTACTGGGAACATAATTAGTAGCTAGTGTCTAATTTGAGAATGCTAATTGCAAAAGAAAGATGTAATATTTTAAGAAGAAAATGGAATTCACATAAGCTTTTTTTCCAGGGGCATGTGTAGGATTCAGCCAGGAAGGTGAGGCAGATGAATACATTCTGTTATTTTTTTCTTTCCTAAGACCATTAATTTCAGGGACACTTTATAATTGTTTGTTTTCTAATGCAAAAAATTTAAAAAGCCAAACATGACTTTGCTGAATATTGTGCTTCTCTGGGCACTACCATTGAAAATGCAAAATAAGCCATTGAACTGTACATGGATGGGGCTGAATGAGCCCCACTCTCTTCCACTGTCCCGGGGCTCTGAGGAATCAGCCTCACTTACACTCCTCCTCAGGCACGGCAGGCAACACTGCTCTGAGCCTTGCTTTGACCAGGGCAGCAGGCTCTGTTTGCATTTGTGCCTGGTCCGTAAGACACATTTCTGTGTGCTGTCCAGTCAGTCAACGATGTTTCAGTCTGAATCCTGAGACTCATTAGCAAGAGAATCCATTTTTGGAAAATTCCAGAGAAATTACTACTTTAAGTTCCTGAAGTGACTGTATCTGCCCGGCCCCTTGCGTGAGTCATAGCCACCTCTGTAGCGTTACCTGGGCAGGGAAATTTAAAGGAAACTCTTCAATGGATTCTCCTGCATTTCACCAAGAGGGAAGGGCTGAGCAGCACAAGTGGAGATGCCAGAAGCCTGTGACTGTGAGAAATGCAATAACAAGATATTGTGCTATTACATACAATTTGATTTGTGGCATTTACAAGCTAAATAACCTGTAAATAAACTACCTTACTCTGCACTTGATCTTAGCCAAAAGACCGAGAAACAACCTGTATAATCAATCAATGCAGTCTAGGCTTGCTAAGCACAATCCATTATCACTCACAGAGAGTTTGGACAATGACTGGTTATCTCAGACCCAGATGTTTTTTCTAAATATTTGTGGTCAAGGTGGCAACTCTTGGACCTGTGCTGTTTATTTTTACAGGAGTACAAGAACTGACTCAGACACTTCAGGTAAGGAATAAATTCCAAGACACATTTTTTTTTGTGCTCTTCAGTAGACAAGAGTTACTCAGGGTTCTTATAACCATAGATGATGAGGAACAAAGGGTTCCAACTAGGCTTTCTGTTGCCGTCCCAAAGATCTAAACACTCCACCCTGGAGAGACTCTTCCGAGACCATCTTCAGACCCTTCCAAGTGTGCGGTCACAGTTGACTTCCCAGTTCCCGGAGTCTAATCTATTAGGCGTTAACTACTCCAAGATGAGCTCTACAGGTGGTTCAACCTACGGCAGCCCACGACCCCGACCTCCACATTTGTATGGGGTAATACATTAAAGTCACTCCGCTCCTCCGCTCTTCCCACTGTCATCTTTAGCCTAACACTCACTGGGGGGTGACTTAGTTCATGTTTGGGTACAGGGATTTCTTATTTATGTATTCTCGTGTCTTAAAGAATCCCCAAATTCTCACAACAAGCATGTAACTGGGGAGACGGTCATACGGGCTGATAAACTCTTGCCGGCTGCTCACTCACCTCAAGCCACTCTCTAACCTGTGAGCTGGAGTAAACTTCCACTACATGGCACCTATAAAAGAAAACTATGAAAAAGAACACAGACGAATATTTAACTTGGTTTAAGTAGAGAGGAAAAAATACAAAAAAAGAATATTTAAAGACATTTGTAGTCATATTTAAAAGACACCTCCACCAAAACAAAACAAAATAAAATAAAAATAAAAAACAAAAAGAAAGAAAGGAAAAGAAGATTATAGGGTAGACATAGCACTTTTTATGATGTGTCTTTTATGTGTATGAATGTTTTGTATGTTTGAGCACCATGTATGTACACGATACTGGGCAAAGTCAGAAGAGGGCATTAGATGCCCTGGAACTGGAGATAAAAGTTGTGAGCCATCATGTGAGTGCTGGGAACTGAAATAG
The DNA here is from genome assembly GCF_021556685.1 of Rattus norvegicus. Taxonomy (NCBI): domain Eukaryota; kingdom Metazoa; phylum Chordata; class Mammalia; order Rodentia; family Muridae; genus Rattus; species Rattus norvegicus. The sequence goes on from NC_141539.1 coordinate 103,896,605, forward strand.
CAAGTGTCTTAACCACACACCACCTCTCCAGCCCAATAGACTATTGAGTTTTACACAGACGGGATTTGTCCTTATATCTGCTCATTGGGTGTCAGTATCCAAAATACCTGCTGAGCTTCACCACATGTGGATCTACATTCTGACCAACAGTGTTGAACCTGAGACCACCATAGAGAAAGGACTTCTATAAAGAAAATGCAAGGTGGGGTCTGGAGAGATGACTCAGTAGTTGGGATGTGTGTTGCTCTTTTGGGGGATCCCAGTTGATTTCTAGCTTCAAGTTAGGCAGCTTGAAACTGCCTGTGACTCAGGCTATAGGATATCTGACCTCCATGCACAACCACACACATGATACATAACTCTCATAGACACACACACACACACACACACACACACACACACACACGGCACACACACACATGCAGACATGTATACACATGATTAAAAAGAAAATAGTTTTAAAAAGAAAATACAAGATCTCCTTTTTAGTTTGTAGAATTTTCACCCATCAACTCCTACCACAAACTATCTAAAGAGGTCAAAACACTAAATGTTTAGAGGTTCCAGAGTTACCCAGTACCATTAATGTTCTCCTTGTATGCCAAAGGCAAGGATCCAACCAATGGCAGCCTGACTGCTAATGATGGTCACTAACTTGTCAATAGACACAGAGATAGAACTATGATTCATTTAGTTAGCTGTGACTTGCCATCAGTCTGTGCATTAGCCAAAGAAAACCATTGAAGGAAAATGAGTGGTAAATTAGTGTCCGGTTTTAAAATGGCTTCTCTACTGACTAAATCTGTAAGAGAAGCTAGAAGATGCCAGACATGGAAAGAACAGGTAAGAAGCTTTTCTCACAGTCAAGGTAGAGGATGCCACACAGTCTTTAACAAGCAAGAAGCAGTCAGCAGTGTAACTTTCAGAGGAATGTATATGTAGTCAGAGTTAGTTAAGTATTTTACACAGTTGGTATATAGTAAAAATGATGGTGGGGTGACAACGATGATGACAAGGATGACAATGAAGATTTATTGACAAGGACTGGAGAAATAGATCAGGCACTAAAGTGCTGAAGCATGAGGATATAGATTCAATCCACAGCACCCACATAGAACATGGGTATAGTAATACACACTAGTACTCCTGGCACTACACAGAGACAGAGGATCCTTGGTAGCCACTGATCAGCCTCAGGCCATGAGAGTCCTTGTCCCAAGGAGACACCTAAGATTGTTCTCTGGCCTCCACATGTACAGGTGTGTGCACACGTGTGTGTGCATGCACACACACATTTATATACATGTGCACCCATCACACTTGTACACACACATGCAGAGTTATTGTAGGAACAAGACAAAGGACAACTTGGGAGACGGTGTGACTGGGATATATAAATCTGTGAAGCAATCTGGGAAAGGGAGCCAGAGGAGATAGGGAAATGTTGAAAAAGGCAAACACACACTCATGCTGAGTCAGAGGTCTCCGGCTTTAGTTCTAACCAACTTTCTCCATTTCTCCATTACATGAACATGTCCTTTCACTTCCTCAGTATATGGCTGGGCTGTTGGGCTGACACTGACAGTGACTGATTCTAAAAGCTGGTATTCCGTGCTGTTGCTGGCCCATTTCTGGAAGGCTAGCAGGAAGCTTGAAGTGGTGTCCTGGACATCAGGGACTAACCACAGATACAGCAAAGGGGTAACAGATGCGCACAAGGAGCTTGCTGAACCACAGCAAGACACAGGGTATGATGTGGCATGCAGGCTGCCACAAGGCATTAACCATTTTCCCTGTTTGTTCTCTTTTACATTTCTCTGTTTCTTCTTTCTTCTCCTGTGTCTTCCCGTTCCTCTTACTTAGGCTTATATAGTTTCGCAGTTTTCCCCCTCATTAGTATTTCTTTCCCCTTCTTCACCCTCCTCTGATCACGTTTTTCCCTCACACACTCTTACCATTCATTAATACTCTTTACCTTGAGAAGGCAAAGGCTACCCCATCCTAGACCCTCATTCTATTAAATTCAGTCTAAACAAAGATAAAAAATGCCTCTGTAATTCTAATTTCTAGGTGAAGCTAGAGTACTAATGCTGCCTAAATCGGGAGAAAAAAAAATCAATCCTCATGGTGAGCTCCCAGCCTCCTAGGCAATGGTAGTTAAGGACAAAACTGTGTGGCTCGCCTCCCACACAGCTCTGCAGCTGAATGTTCTGTGGAGAGCAGCACTTCAAATAAACCATTCCTATCAGCAAGGCCACCAAATGACATGGCAGGTCCCAAGCTATACCTGTCTCTCTAGACCCAAGTCACTTCTCTCCTTCCTTGATTTTTAACTTCTTACCTTTCAAGGTTTCACTCTTCTCTCAGTCTTTCTGATTTATTTGCAGTGAGCCCAGGGCGTAGGCTTTCCTGTGATGCCACATTATTCTTCCTACATGACAAAGAATGAGACCAGAGACAATGGTTCAAGAAATGAGAGGAAAATCATATATGAAATACTATTTCCTTCCCACTCTACCTGTTTCTTTTTTCTTCCTGTTCAAACTCACTCCCTGCTTGTGTAAACTAAATTAAAAAGAAAAAGGGAAGGAAGCCCCCAGAAGGGACCGGGTTTGTGGACCAGCAGTGAGTCCCACTGTAAAGACCATAGACGCCTGGTGAGGTGTCTAGAACATCGTTTGAATTTGAGACCCAGATTGCTTTCTCCTTGTGTGCCCCTTTCTGTCTTGCCTTTGGCCTTCCTTCTTTCCCACTTTTTCTCTTCCATTTGCCTTTACCCTTGCTCCTCTTTCCCTCTGGCTCTCCGCACACCAAAGCCCCTTTTAATTTCCCCAGCCCTGTACCTCATCTGTCTCCCCCTTTCTCAGGGGGAGTGCACACAAGCCTAATAAAACAGAAAAGGTCACACTGGAAAAACCTTTTGGATGGCCTAAAGGTGAGTTTTCAATATAGGTCTCTGTAGATTTAAATGAAAGATGAGACACTTTCAGAAAATTATAAGTCGACTCTTTAACAAAAACCTCATTTCTGTAGTAACAGAAGAGGTACAATTGCAGATAAAGAGGTAGAATAGAATGTGGAGGGTTTGTTGTCCTCTCTACGCTCTTATCATAGGCCAGACGGCAAGGCCGACAGGAAGCAGGACAGAGGGGGCTTTGGTGAGGCACTGGAAGAGAATTAAATACTACTGCTACTCCGTGGGAGTTCTCTCCCTTCACACTATATTGGTCCCAGGGATTGAACACAGGTTGTCAGGGTTGCCAGCAAGCACCTTACCTAGGCCATATTGCCTCTGCATAGATCTTTAGTTATAAAGAAAAGCTTCATTATAAATAGTTTCATTATTTTTATTTTAAGCATTACTTTTCAGTAGCACTTGGGGATGAACGCATGCCCTTACACACTGGTGCTGTACTAGTGATCTACATACCATGTTTTTTCTTTTATTTTAATATTCTTAGACTCTCTCTCTCTCTCTCTCTCTCTCTCTCTCTCTCTCTCTCTCTGTGTGTGTGTGTGTGTGTGTGTGTGTGTGAGTGTGAGTGCTTTGCCTGCTTGTATGAGCACTATGTACATACCTTTGAAAGTTGGATGAAGACATCAAATTCCCTGGAACTGGAATATAGTATGGTAGATGGCACCATGTACTGTATAGTATAGTTATGAACTGCTATGTGAGTGCCGGGAACTGAACCCAGGTCCTGTGCAAGAGCGGCAAGTGCTAAGCTATCTTTCCACTTCTAATTTTATTTTTCAATTGCTTATTTGTATTAACGTTTAGTCTTATACCTCAAAGTAAAACCTTTTAGGATATTTTGTATATAAGCATATATTTAGTATTTCAGCCCTTTGAAATAACCTGACCTTTGTGTTTTTTGTCAGATCAGTACAAACTACTATACTAAAAACAAAGCCCAACTCAGAAAAAGGCAATCTCTGCGGGAGGAGAACAGCAAAACCTCTGTGTGGCAGAAATAAAGGCTAATCACTCCATGAAAATCCATGCCAATCTAATTTCTAACATCCGATTTTAGATGTGTGGTTTTTTTTGTTTGTTTGTTTGTTTTTGGTTTTTTTTGTGGATATGTATTTTATAAAAAGCTAAAGGGCTATAGAAATTAAAAGGATTTCAATTTACAAACTCAGTTTATAAGGCATCTTTGATCTGGGCCTGCTAGGACAGAGTGCTCTTCTCTGTGGCTTTCCTGTTATGCCAGCCCCACTCTGTTTCCCACGTTGTTTGTTTTGGGGTCACTGGTGGTGAGGACTGAATTCTTTGGATATTTCTGTCTTAGTTGAATACTTGGTGCTGAAGGAGTATTTATAGAATCCATAATTCGGCAACACACGATACTAAGTGACAATGTACTAAGTGTCATTTGCAAATAGGCTTTTAAGAAATTCATTTAAAGGAAACTTTAGGTCTGGGCACGTGGGTCACTGGAGAGGTCCTTGCCTGTCCTGCAAGACCCTGACATTAAAACCCAGCAACCCCAAAACCAAAAAGGAAAGCCAGGAAACTACAGGCAATCCTTGCCTGAAGAGTTGTTTGTGTTTTTTAAAATTATCACTTAAGGACTAGAGAGATGGCTCCCTAGTTCAGAGCACTTGCTGTTCATGCAGAGGACCCGAATCCAGTTCCCAGTACCACACAGCAACCAACAACTATCTGTAACTTCAGTACCAAAGGATCTAACACCCTCTTCTGGCTTCCTTGAGCAAACCAGGCATGTAGGCAGTACACATACATACATACATACATGCAGACAAAACACCCCTACACATCAAAAATAGTTACTCCTTAATTGTTTTAAAACCAGTTTGTCATTCTACAGCATGCTTTTCATATACTGTATCAGTTAATCTGCACAGCGATCTATAGAGTACTGTTATCTCCCTTCATTACAGATGGTGAACTGAAGCTTGGAAGATATTTGCTACGGGATTGAACACGAGAAGCCTTATAGCCAAGCACAAACTCACAAACTCATGCATATTTCTGTTTAGTAGTGCTCTAGAGAACAATCCTTTACCCATTCTCTTGGCCCACTGCCCAGGGGATTTGTCTTCCTTCACCTGATGCTCTAAAGATGGAAAGAATTTCTTTCCCACCTCCACATCAAGAAAAAGATCTCCAGACGTCAACAAGAGACTACTACCGGTGATGTATTAAATTCGGAAGTACAAATAAACATTTTGCAATTTGGAAATGACTTCTCCTTTACAAACAATGTCTTTGATATAGATTATCTGTGACAAACTAGGAAAGACACTCTTAACTATGACTGGTTATTTCTAATAAGAGTCCTTTAAAAGGCTGTTGTACAGGACCTTAAAAATAGGTCAGAAAATTCTTATAGACCTAAGACATTCTTATCAGATGATCAAAGAAAAATGAAAGGCATTTTCACAAGATATAAGTTCAAAACAAGGCTCACACACAAGTGATCATAATGGTTTGTTTGCAGTAGAAAAAAAACTTGGACACAACCCAATTACCCATCAACAGATGAGTAGTTAAACAAATTGTGGTGTGTTCATACAGCAATAGCACTTAGCAACTAAAAGAAACAAACTGCTAATAAATGCTTCAACATTGCAAGCATAGAAACATGTTGAAAGAAGCCAAACAGTCAAAGGGTGCCTGAAGTGATTTAGAAGATTTGGAGACAACTCATAGGATAGATAGGCAGTGGCTATCTGAGGCACAGCTGGTTAGGAGGGCAATGACTGCAAAGTGGTACAAGGGAACATTTTTCCCCTTTATTCACTTTACACCCTGACTACAGCTCCCCTCCCTCCTCCCAGTCCCATCCTACCACCCCCCCTTGTCCCATTCCTCCCCAGGCACCAACCCTCCCTGGCACATCAAGTTGTATCAGGACTAAGTGCATCCTCTTCCACAGAGGCCAGACAAGGAAGCTAGGAGAAAGAAATATAAAGAGGGAACAGAGTCAGAGACCGTCCTTGCTCCAATTGTTGGGGATCATAGAAAGACCAAGATGCACATCTGCTAGGTCCAGACCCTGTATGCTCTTTGGTTGGTAGTTCAATCTCTGAGTCCCCCATGGGCCCAGGTTAGTTGGCTCTGTAGGTCTTCCTGTGGAGTTTATTACCTAAGGCTCTTGCAATTCTTCCCCCCATTCTTCCACAAGACTCCCTTGAGCTCACCCTGATGTTTGGCTGTGGGCCTCTGCATCTGTTTCCATCAGCTGCTGGACAATACCTCTCAGATGTCAGTTATGCTGAAGTCCCAGTGTTTGTATGACCTGAGTCTAGGAATGTATCAATACAATACAGAAAGTCTGTCTTTTAAAAAGTATATTTGGTGGGGCTGGAGAGACGGCTCAGTGGTTAAGAGCACTGACTGCTCTCCCAGAGGTCCTGAGTTCAATTCCCAGCAACCACATGGTGGCTCACAACCATCTGTAATGGAATCTGATGCTCTCTTCTGATGTGTCTGAAAACAGCTACAGTGTACTCTTATGCATAAAATAAATAAATCTTTTTAAAAAAGTATATTTGGGGGTACCCATATTCCTTTAAACAGTCAGAGATAAAGCTTAAAGCATTCTATTGATTGGGGGGGATGGGACAACTTCTGAAGGGAAAACTTAGGTCAAAGTAACCTTTTAAGCTATCTAGAGACTGAATCTGAAGACAAAGGCAACTGAATTTTGAAATTTGAGGTTTGAATGCTTATTTGGACTTATACCTTTTGACAAAGTGCTATATCAAAAATGCTCAGCTACAGATGTAAAGCAATCTTGTCCTTGGGAGTGTGCCATTTCCTATATTACAGTAAGGATTTTCTGCAAGAATCACAGTAGACGGTTGGGTGGGGTTTGGGATGGAAGCAGAAGATGTAACTCATTTACATGGCTACAGACAGAAGAGTAGAGTGTGACAATGCTCTGCTATTAGATTTTTTTTAAAAAAAAAACTAGTCTTTTTTTTTTAAGATTTATTCATTTATTATATATAAGTACACTGTAGCTGTCTTCAGATACACCAGAAGAGGGCATCAGATCCCATTACAGGTGGTTGTGAGCCACCAGTGGTTGCTGGGAATTGAACTCAGGACCTCTGGAAGAGTAGTTGGGTGCTCTTAACCGCTGAGCCACCTCTCCAGCCCATGCTATTAGATTTTATCTGCACAATTCCAGTGGTTACCTGCTCAGAGGGAGTAAAGTGTTCCAAGGTCACAGATATAATACTTTTCCTCAGGACTGGGGGACAACTTAGTGGTAAATTTTTTTCTAACAAGTACAAAATATAAAAACAAATCAAACCAGATGACTAGCAACCATAACCCCCAAATATGGTCACAAATGCCTGATAGTTCCTCAAGGGCAGAATCTACCCATTTCCCTTGACTATGGGTGAGATTTAGTGACTGGCTTTTGAGACTAAATCACAAAAAAGCCTGTGGTTTCTGCCTTGGTCTCTCTCTCTCTCTCTCTCTCTCTCTCTCTCTCTCTCTCTCTCTCTCTCTCTCTCTCTCCCCCCCCCCCTGGATCCTTTGTTGGGTTGAGAGAGCTATTGCCACTCAAAAAAAAAAAAAAAAAAAAAAAGGCAGATGACCCGAGAGGTGGTGACTGTAGTGTAATGAATAGTCATGAAGGTGAGCCTTCTTGAGCCACCCTTGAGTCTATGTCATGCCTCCAGGTGACTGTCTCAGCTGCCACCCTGGTTTATAACCTCAAGAGAAGCCATAAACCAGAGCCACCCAGTGAAATTGCTTCCGGATTCCTGACCCACACAAACTGAGAGAAGACATTCTGCTAACTGAAGTTTTAAAACCCTTGTAACTACTCCGTGTCTCCATTAAAGCAAATTCTTACCTTTTATCAAGATGTTCTGTGTAGTCACAAACATGTAATCTAAGAGGAGGAAAGCAATGCACTTCAGTGCTGCTGCCCTGTTGCTCTCAGCTCTCTAATGCTCTGACCTGAGATTAGAGGGCCAAGACACTGCTCCACTTTCCTGTGTTTGCTTAAAATGTTACCCAGGGGCCATGAGGCCTAAAAGTTTTCTCCAAGCACTTGTTTAGTTAAGCCCTAGCAGGAGCTACACATTGTTTACATCTGCTTAATTCAAACAGTTTAGAGGCACAAACATGCTCTGAAACACTCCTCTAAAAATTCCTTTGGAACAAGGAAACCATGTCTACTCCCAGGGGCGGCTCCAGAGAAAGCTCTACAGGGAACCACTTGGATGCTCCTGCTCTCCCTTTCCTGCCTGAGAGCCAAAACCTATTGACAATCTTCTAGAGTCTCTCACCTGGGAAGGTTAGGGCGTCTGTGACAAGTTTGTACAGTGTACTATATCAGCTACCACTGATAGATTTTAACGAGTTCTAGGTAAATTTGCTTATTACCTGATTTGTAATTTCCATCAAAAATTCACAATTTACCTGACTTCCCCTAATCTGTTTCATGACCACAGAATTGGCATGGCTTCTGAAACTTCACACTGTAAGCCTTTAGAACTGTTATATGTTAGGAACAAAATGTTTTAGCTTGCCAGAAACATGTAGACGTTCTGGAGCTATAGTAAAGCGCAAGTAATTAGTCACCTAGTCTTCAGAAGGGACTTTTTGCTTTCTAATTCTTGGCTGTACCAATTAAATAAGGTATAAATAAATTATAGTAGCTATAGTAACCCATGAAACTTAGCAACGAAGCAGGAAAGTACAAATAGTTTTCTTTATTCGACACTGTCCACCTTCTCCTGCCCCTGGGATGGAAGAAACAGGAGACAGAAGCAATCACCCCTATGCAGAATCTTCTTATGAAATGAGATCATCTTAACCAAACACGACAAAACTGGTTTGTCTCTGACTCATTATCTCTATTCTATGTACTCATGTCATGGTCATCCATAATCTATTCAGCAAATATGTGTTTAGTACTGTGTGTCAGATACTATAACAGACATGTATAAATCTAAAAAGGAAACACAGAAATCTAAAATTAATAAAAATAATAAAGAATAAATAATAAGGAAAAATAGAAATCTAAAAATAATAAGGAAAAACTTAAATCTTTATAGTGCCTACAAGTCTAGTTTGCAGTGACAAGATACTATACAGTACACCAGGTGTGAAAAACAGAGTAGTAGAGATACTAAAAAGGGATTACTAGGAGACTGTGGAAGACGTTGCTATTTATCTAGTGTGTAGCAGACCTCACTGGGAACATCTGAAATGTGACCCACATGGAGCCACCTGGAGACTACTTCAAGCAAAAGAAACATTGAATGCAAAGGCTTTGAAACAAGCTGTTGGAACAGGAGGGGCAACAGAAGCAGAAATGTGTTTGATGTGAAACGAGAAAGGGAAATGGTAGTAAGAGGTGAAGTCAGGACAATGACAATCATGTTGACCCACAGAGTATTGAAGTAGAGTGACACTGGACTTCATCTTTATTTAGTTTTCTATACTAAAGAGCTATACTAAGAAGGGAAACTACTGATGGGAAGGAGGTTACTGTAACAATCCGGGTAAAAAAGTGATGGCTTGGACTACACCAGGATTGGAAATACCAGGGTTGGAACCTGGATAGCTTTCAAAACTAGAAGTATGTATATGTTTATTTATGTGCTTGCTGCCCTTCCCTATATGTGGCAGTGTAAATGCTTAGGTCAGGGGACAACTTCGTGCTAACTGGTTCTCTCACTCTACCATATGGTTCCTAGAGATCAAATACAGGATGTCAAGCTTGGCAGTGAGCACCCTTATCCCCTAAGCCATCTTCCTAGCCTTGGTATCTTCTGAAGGCAGATATAACAGAGTCTCATGGTGGATTTTATGTACAGCGTGAAAGAGTACCTGAACAAATAGAAACCAGACAAAATGACAACTTTCACATTAAATTTTCAATGCTTGTTAGAATATCAACTGAAGGTGCTGAGCAGTCCATTGAATACATGCAGCTTAGGATAGACCTCCGGACTACCGATGAATTTGGAGTTTAGAAGTTTAGTGTGTTTAGATAGAATCTGAAGCCATGAGACCAAATGAAATCCTCAAGGGAGTAAATAATAAAGAACATAGCGATGGGGCCAGGGAGGTAGCTCGCCTATGCACTTGGCCTTGTTGTTTGATCCACAGCAACACACAGAACATAAGACAAACAATAGAGTCAAATAATGTAGTGTCTGGGCACTGCTCTAAACAACTTACACACATAAATTCACTTCATCGTCATAGCCAGTATAGAAGATACTAGAGTTTTTCGTTTTTATTTTATAAATGAGTAAGTAAAACCTGAGAGAAATAAATGTCTTTCTTCTGACGACATGGCAGGCACTACAGTTGTGATTCAAATCCAGACAGGAGTGAACCGTTGAATGTCAGAAGTCTAGGATGCCCCATAACTTACCATCTGAGGGGACAAAAAGTAACCAACAAAGAAGGTGCCAATGAGACAGGAAGTGAAGAACCATGTTTAAAGAGGGTAGAGAATCTTGGTCTTGACAGCAGAAGCAAGAAAAAGAAAGGGCATTGACACTGTTTGGAAAGTATGGCAATCAGATGCAATGCGTGGCACCATTGTGGCTGTAAGGCCTTTCACCTTCAGAAATCAACCTGCAAATGTGGTACCCAGCCATGCTCAGGTACGTTACTGAGTGCCAAGGTAAGACAAAATACTACCTGGGTTGGGCAAACGAAACACAGACTCAGACATGGGGCTTGTGAAGGAACGAAGAATAAAGCTATTTCAGCATCCAGTCCATTTGAAGATTTTAATTTTTTTATATTTGTTCAGAGACCCGGGAGGTGAGAGTCTCTCAGATCTCAACCGGGGTGACCTTAGCCAAAATGCTCAATGTTAGGGAGAGGGAACTTGAAGAGTCCACCTCCAGTAGATAGACAGGGCCTCAAGTAGAGGGACTTGGTTACTAACCCACAGTCAAAATTTCTGACTCAGAATTATTCCTGTCTTCAGGGACAAAACAAAAGGAACTTCAGGGACAAAAATGGAGAAGAGACTGAGGGAAAGGTGGTCCAATGACTCGTCCAACTTGGGGTCCATCTCATGGGGGTGCCCCAAGGCCTGACACATTACTGATGCTATCTATGATGTGCTTACAGATGGGAGCCTGGCACGGCTGTCTCCTGAGAGGCCCTACCAGCAGCTCACTGAGACAGAAGCAGACACTTCCACCCAACCATTGCACTGAAGTTGGGGACCCTGTAATTGAATTAAGGGAAGGACTGAAGAAGCTGAAGGAGAGAGTGACCCCATAGGAAGACCAGCATTGTCAACTAACTCAGACCCCAGGGAGCTTCCAAAGACTGAGCCACCAACCAGGAGCATACATGGGTTGATCTGAGGCCCCTGGCACAGATATAGCAGAGGTCTACCTGGTCTGGCCTCAATGGGAGAAGATGTGCTTAATCCTCTAGAGACTTGATGCCCCAGGGAAGAGGGAGGTTGTGGAGGATCATCCTGTGGGAGGCAAAGGGAAGGAAGAATGTGATGAGGAACTGTGGGAGGGGGGACAGGCAGGGGGAAGAAAACTGGAATATAAATAAATAAACAAACACATATTCATTTTATGTGTATTGATGTTTTGCCTGCATGAATGTCTTTGTGAGGGTGTTAGATCCCCTGGAACTGGAGTTACAGACAGTTGTGAGCTGCCATGTGGGTGCTGGGAATTAAACCCAGGTCCTCTGGAAGAACAGTCAATGCTCTTAAATGCCAAGCCATACCTCCAGCCCCTCATCCTGAAGATCTTAATGATCAATCATAAAATAAATAATTTTTTTAGTCTAGAAAAACAAACAAATGAACAAAAGATCCCAGAGGAGAAGACAGAAAATATTAAGCCCAGTTGAAGATCCAAGCACACCTTTGCCTAACATTAACAAAGTAGCTGAAATTAAAAGCACAGAGACAGCCTGGACAATCACTAAGGTTTGCTTTTGTTGTTGTTACCAAGGAGACTTAGGTTCCCTTGGTAGATTCTTAGCCTTACTAATAAAAGAATTTAGAAATTGACTCAAAGGGAACTCAAGGAGAGTTTTATTGGAGTTTAAGGGAAAAGCACTGGGTAGGTGAAAATCCTTGTAGCCACCAGGAGGAGCTGGAGAAAAAGTCCTTCCTTGCAAGGTAGGTGTGGAACAGAAACTGGTCATTGGGATTCAGGAAACAAAGGGCCTTCCCATGCAGGGAAGTGGGCTAGAGAGCTGAGAAAGGAGCCCCAAGCATGTGGTCACCCTGCCTTTTGTTGTCTTGCCCCCTTTCTGTTTGTATTTTACAACTTTGTTTCATATAAACATAGAGGTTGTCAGGCTAAGCAAGGGGCTCCAGTCTTGCCCAGAAAGCGGCTTTCTTCCACATACTAATCTTGATGTCGCTTCTTTTGTTCTCTCTTATCATACTGCTGCTGCTGGAGATGGGACCTAGAGTCTCACACAAACTAAGAAAGCTCTTAGCCAAACTAGCAGGACATTGTTTTCCCTCTGCCTTTCCTAAGCTCTAGTTAACTTCTGGGTTCAGATGATCTTCTTGCCTTGGCTTCTGGAATAGCTGTGACCATAGGCCATATACCATCGTGCCAGACACAAAAGCTGTTTGAAGCAGTTACATTACATTCCAATCAAAATGAGTTTGAGAATAGAAGGTTTAGGCTATATATATATATATAATCAGCCCTACAGAGACATTCACATACTAGCATGAGCTATGAATAAGATTTTTGTGCAAATGAAACAAATTTGATTGGGAAATTGATGAGGAAAAGACGTATGTAATTTTACAATCTCTTAAGAATAGACTTTTAAAATTCAGTCACAAGCATATCTTCATAAGAAAAATTTCTAAGTTCCAAATTTGCCTACTCTCTCTTTCGAGAATAAAATTTTTTCATGGAACACGCATGCTTTATTTAGCTAACTGTCCTTAGCTTGCTACAGGGCCACTAAGAAATGTATAAATGAAAGTGTTATGAATGACTGATATCCTAAATACTGAACATCTTATACTGGAGTTAATAAACCCAGACTTCGATTCCCTGTGTACATGTCAATCAAATTTAGACAAATGGCGTATGTCTACTGTGTTTTGAATATGAAGTGTCCTGTCCAAAGGGCCATGGTTAAAATTTCGCTCCCAGCTTTTTGGATCAATTAAGAAATGACCGAATCATGAAGGTGGTGGTAGGTTTTGAGCTAAGGGCTAATCTAAGGCCATACCTACCTGCAGTAGCCTCTCTCTCACACCCACCCACTCTACAGGAAGTGGCAAGCCCCCTATCTCTCCCTAACAGACTCCACAGGTGCCTTGATTCTAAGAGACAAGCGAATGTCCTAATTCAATTCCCACTTCCTTAAAGACGTTTGTTTAAAGGTTCAGGCTGCCAGACATCAGAGGATTAAGATATAGTGAGTATACTTTAACTAAATGTGCCCTCCCCCACTTCTTCTAATCCTCAGAGCCACTAATTCCCTCCCTGGAATGCAGGAGCCCTCTCCTCCCAGCCACCAGAGAATGAAGACAGTCTAACTGCAAGCAGTACTATGAAACCTCCCCTTTCGTTGGAGACCTATAAGAAAGGACTCCCATTGTGTTGCACGTTCCTGAACTCTCAATAGAGCTCCTGCCATGTCATCTGCCTATGGATGGCTTGGAGACTGACTTCTGTGAGGCCCTGCCATGTTATTGTCGTCTGTCAATAGCGTTAATAGCTCTTCTAATAAATCTCTTACCCAAAAGATCAATCTGCCTCAGTGTCCCTCTCAAATCCCAACCGTGAGAGGATGTCACCTTCATCAACAGATTGATTAATGAATCAAAAGAGCATCACAGTTGATTGGGCTATTAGTAGATAGGGCTTAGTTGAAGAAGTCGGCCACTGTGCATAACCTTCGAAGAGTATCCCTTGTTCTCAAACCCTTCTGCTCTTTCTCTTGCTCTGTCTCTTGTCATCTATGATGTGAGCTGCTTTGCTCCACTGTGTGTTCCCACACCCAGGAGTATGGGCCAAAGAGTAAGGGTGATACGTACCCATGGACTGAAAGCTTGAGCCTGAACAAGGTCTTTCCCTGTTTCTCACTTATAACACGGTGCTGAAAAGTGACTAATGCAGTCTATTTTTTATTTTAAATTTAATTAGAAATTTAATTTATGAAAATGGCATGTATTTGTGATGTATAGTATGCTCTCAAATATGTATATATTTGTAGAATGGCCAAACTGAGCTAATTAACTTTTTTTTAAATATGCTTATGTTTTATGGTGGGAACCTTAAAATTTACTGTTTTTCAAGTCTGCCATACATGATTAAGGATAGTCACTGTTTTGTACAATAGAGCTCTTGAACTCATTTCTCCAATCTATCAAATTTTGTAGCCTTTAATAAAACTCTCAACACCTATTTTCTCATTATTGTAAATATTCTCATTGAGGTTTATTCTCTGTCCTCACTCTTACCCCAATTAGCTAGTAAAGGTCCTCTTGCCATGAACTTTACCCTCGTTTGATTCTTTAATTTCATTTTCCATACTTTTTTACTGTTTGTATTTACCCTGTCCCTTTACTGTGAACTCCTCCAGGACAGAGTCTATCAGCTGTTTCAAGTTCTAAAGCAAAATGCTTGTTCCATAGGAGTGTTCAAAGACCGTTTTACTAAAGAGCAAATATTCATTAAGGACAATGGAATGAGAAAGGCCTACACTGAATGAGTCAATGCTAATCACAGGCAGTAGAACTTTCCATTCTGCATGACAGCAACTGTTTAATGGCTCTAGCTTAGAAACAAATTTGTTATTTTATAAGTCTGTCTCATTCACTATCTGCTTTTGAAATTATGTAATTTCAAAAATATATATGTATTGCCTATTATAAGTCATACAATTCAAAATGAGAAAGCAAAAGCCAGGCATAGTAGCACGTGGCTACAATTGTAGTAGTAGGAAGGCTAACAATTGCAGGTTTAAGGCCAGCCTTGGCTATATACTGAGAATCTAGTTTAGAAAAAACAAAACAAAACAAAAAAAACCCTCAGTTATGAAAACCTCTTTTACTAGACAAGAAGATAAAATGTCCATGGTTAAGGATTTCAAAGATAAATAGTAGCACCTAGAAATTTGAGATTTTAGGTTTAAACTTCCTACAAGTGGATAAAATACAATGTTAATATGTTCCCCCAAAATTAGCAAGGCATGCTACTAATTTAATACATCGGCAGGTGATATAAGCAGATATCAAAGAAGGAGGAAGGATGTGTCCGATGGTGGTTCTCTTTCTTACAGTTGATTTTACAGCTCTCTATTCATCTGGAATGTTTAGTTACATATCAGCCAGAGTGACTCAGCAGGTGGACTGCTTTCTGACAAGCACGAACAACTCTTCAAGCAGGAGGTTTTTAAATAAATTACTCATCACCTATTTTATTCCATTTTGGGGATGAATGTTATATTGTCTTAACTCCTATACTATCCATGTTAGGTTCTGCTTGCAGAAGCTACTAGTCAGAAAATCAGAACCAAAAGCCCTCCTAAATTACAAAGGAGAAAATTTAAGTTCAGGAAGGCTTGTTACACATCCATGTGATAGAACTCGCATCACTTTGCCTTCAGCTTGTATGCTCTCCACTCTTCCCATTTTTTGCATACACGTCCAGTAATTAGTGTGATATGGGCATTCTATTTACCAAAGAACAGATTTCATATTTGCCACAGAGTCTTCTCTTTTTAAAGATAAAACTATATTTAGGATATAAAATAATAATTTTTTGCTGTACTTTATAAGGAATCTACTGTATTTCCAGAGTAGCAGCTGGTCCATTGTTTCACACTAATAGTGACTGATCATTTTATCAGAGTAGAGCCTACAAGAGGGAAACCTAAGCAACTGGGGAAGCAAGACAAGGTACCTAGGACGGGTGTTCCTCTGGGAGGAAATGTTTTGAAAGCTGTGTGGATGGGGCTATTGGAATGGGGATAATGGAGAAGAAATGCTATCTAGGCAGCTGGAAAGATACGTGTTAAGAGTGTTTGATGGGGGCGGTGTTTTGTCTCTTTATTGCTGATTCCTCTTAGATTTCCCAGAACCTCCAGCCCAGCAGCATAACATCTGCCTTGGAGAACTACATCAACCGAATTGTTGATGTTATTATTTCTGATGTCAGAACGATTGTGGGAACCCTGAAAGGTTTTGACCAGACCATTAACTTGACTCTGGATGAAAGCCATGAGCTGGTTGGTGTTCAGCTCTTCTCAGGGCGTAGAACAAGTGGTATTGGGGTTGTACATTGTGAGAGGAGATAATGTAGCAGTCATTGGGGAAAGAGACGAAGAGACAGATTCTGCACTCAACTTGGGGAACATCTGAGCAGAACCTCTGAGCTCCGTAGCACACTGAGAACTTAAGTGTGTAGTGAGAGGTCTGTAAATCCTGTACAGAAACGCCTTATTCTGAGAATGATGTTTATATTTTTTTATGAGTGTGTAATTGTGGATTTTTTACTTCATGTTGGTACACTGTAATATGTAATTTAAATATTTCTACCTTTTTATTGGGAAACTGCCTAAATTAATGTGGTTGCTTGGTTTATTTTTCTATCAAATGAAACAAAAAAAAATCTAAGGGACATTTTGGAAAGTTACAAAGTACCACTCCTTTTGGTAATGTAATATTTATAGGAAATTGGCTGTAAAGAGAACTTAGGTTGCTATTGTAGCTTAGATATGCAACTAACAGTAATAAAAGACACATTTCTTTTTGGGGAAAAAAAAGTGTTTGACGCTCTCGAGGATCTGGGTCCAGTTCCTAGCACCCAAATGGTGAATCATAATTGTCTATAATCTGAATCTCAGGGAATCCAAAGATCTTTGCCTCACCAAACACCAGGCACCAGGCGAGCAGGTAGTACACATACATACATAAATGCAGGCAAACACTCCTATACACAAAATAAATAATTTTTTTAAAAAAAGAACACTGTGCATGGAGATCATTTCTACGAAAAGCTAGATTAGAGGTCTATTGCTGGAGGTGATTTTCCCTTCCACCCTTTGGCAATGTCTGTAAACATCTTTGTCAGTTTTGGAAAGAGAGATATGCCTGAAATTTAATGGACAAGAACTATTTGTCAAACGTGCTACCGTGCACAGAACAGTCCTCAGAACAAGAGTAAGCTAGCTAAAATGTCAACATTTCCAAAAGGGGGAGACGGGACTTGTTACATAATGTTTTATACATTTAAAAAGGTAGAAAGGAATGTCAACACTCACTAACCTTTTGTGTGTGGCTAACAGTTTCTAGGAATTCTGGAGACAGTTTACTTGCAGTTCACAGTTTCTCATTTCTTTGTGGAGAAGATGAATTAAGCAGACAGTTCAGTTACATATATTTAGAAGTTGTCCATCTGTGCTCTAAGTCCACTGACTGAGGAATGTTTGACAAAAGGTAAGAGGTCTTTAGTGGTATGTAAAAACGTTCTGTCCTTGGCTCTGTCTTACTAAATACTAAGAAATAACTTGAAGTACTTAAATGTTAATAAAATTTGAAGTTTATGATCCAGGAAGAGTAGGATCCAAAAAGATGTTGAGCACCTGCACTGATGGTGTGCTTACTTCAGAGTACATAGTGTTCCCTGGGGACACTAACAACCGACGAGATGAAAAGGGTAAGTAAAGGCCTGGGTGTATTGGGAATCATGCTTTAAAACCACGGCAGCAGAGAACAAATATATGACTAATTTCATATAGGAAGGCACTGAAGGACAGTTGTCTAGGACGTGTGCCCCTGGAGAAAGTTCAACAGGTTGGAGATATTTTAGTCCAGCAGAAGAGGTTTCTGCATAGAACATATTTCTTTCTGCTCCAAATCCAGTTCCTCGTGGACACACTTTCATAGCACTTTCAGGGTCCACCCTTCCCAGATGGTGGCATAGGTATGTCCTGACAGCATGGACTCACGTTGGGACTAGCCTATGTAACTCTCGTTCTCTCCAGAGAACTCTGTGACAACTGTGGCCCTTTACAACCTTCCTGGTTTTCAGAAACGAGCCGTCTGAGGAATCAGGGAATTGTGTAGTACTTTATACACACCTAGGTGTTGGCGTCACGGTTGTTTGGAGTATTAGCGTTTTTGACATGCCTGACAGAACAGGAATCTCTTCAAAGGGAGTCAGATTTTCCTCAGGAGATGACTGCTTCCCAGGCCCGTCAGCCTTAACGGCTTCCGAGTCAGTCTCGGAGAAGCAAGGCGACCACACAGAGGCGGAGAGGTGGGCAAAGGGGGCGAAGCGACTCAGCGGTCGGGACTAGCGCTTCGCAGTTTGAGGCGCGGGAGTGCGCGCGGCGGAGCGCGCGGGAAGGGGGGGGCACAGCGGACCAATCAGCGGGCTCTGTCCCCTCACGCGCTCAGGATTGGGCGATCCGTTCCAGCCTCTCTCCCGGCCGTGGGCGGGCCGCGCCGGGAACGGCCTGGGATAGGCGCGCCCGCTGCGCCCAGTCCCAGGGGCGCGTGCGCGGTCTCGCGTCAGCCGCGGGGGCTGGTCTCGCGCGGCCTCGAGGAGGAGTTTCTGGCGACGGCGGCGACGGAGGAGGCTGGCGGTGGGGAGGGGGCGGGGACTGAAGGCTCCGAGGTGGGGGCAATCGGGAGTTTCTGGATTCTTTATCCGGTGTTCGGAGGGCCGCCGGACGGAGGGTTGTGGCTTGGATCGCGCTGAGGAGCGAATAAGAGCGAGCGGATCGGCCGCCGCCGGGTCACGGAGGTAAGGGGCGGACCCGCAGCGGCGGGGCTGTGGTGATCTTATCAACAGGTTCCTGGGAGCGCGGCGGGGGAGGGGCGGCGGGTCTCGCACCCCCTCCCCGACGCGCCGCACGGAGAGGGTCCCCTGGGGAACCCCAGGCTGAGCCGGGCGCCGCGGTGCCAGCCCAACCTTTGTCCCTTGGAGGAACGCTCCTGGTGTGGTACGGGTTGGTTCTCTGGGCCGCGGACGCACCTTGGCGCGGTGGCGGGCCATCCCGCCGGACTTGCGGGGGCCTCGGCAGGGAGTCGTCTAGCTGCACCCAGGCCCGGAGTTCGCGGGTCCCGGGGACTCTCCCTCACCCCACCCCTGACTGGATCAGAGAACCAGCCTGGGAAACACTTTCCCATGGAAGACGGAATGCAGCCAGCGTTCCTGTGACTGAGTCAGCTCCTGGTGTTCTGCTACTCATTGCGTTCTTCAGATAAACAGTTCCTGCTTCCTTGTGACCGCTGCTAAAGTAAAGCCGGCGTCGTAGTGCTTTCTCAGAACTTAGACGGAGGTTGTCCGTTGAACTTTGAAGTCTGTAAATGCTTGCAAGGTACTTTCAATGGATGCCGCTTGGAACAAGTCTTTAGTGTAAATTACGTAACTTACTAAGGATAGCTCTCACCTTCTGTCCAGCTGATTGACACACAGTAATGTGTTGTGGAATTTAGATTCGGTCGAAAAGTTTTCCGTGACACTTTACTCTAAAATGAATGCAGCACCTAGAAGGGTTTTTAAGTTAGCGTGCTGTGACTAATTTAGATTTTCAAGAATTTTAAATTCTGAAAGCCAGTGTAGCAAGAATTCTAAAGTTTTGATTTAGCGGACAAGATGGAAGATATGTCAGGTTTTAATAAGGCACTGTCATGTTTTAATGATAGTATTCTAATTACCCCTTTTAATTAATTATCCAGAAATTAATAACTTGTTAAATTTTGCAACAGGAACAAATTAGGTGATGTGCTGGTGTCTTTGAAGTATAGGTATTGGTGGGAATGAAAATTAGCTACCTTTTCTTGAAGATGAGCTGTTTTTATAGTATTTCTGTGGGCACGATTTCTTAAAGATCATTCTAAACTGTTGTAGCAGGCTTACATTAAAATGTTAAAGAGCTTTATAGGTAAAACAGACAGATAAAAAGAGATTCATAATCTCTTAAAAATTGAGTAAATTTGCCATGAATGACCAAAAGTCATCACCATGAATTTGACAAATAATGGTGGACTCGTAGTGATAAATTTTTTTTAGAATGTTAAAATAGATGAGAGATTTAAGATAATTCTCCTTAAGGGTGATCCAAAGTGGTACTGTGGCTTAGCGATGCATATTGTCTTCTGAATTGTGATTTATCTTTATTTATATGTGCATAGGGGCAGGGTATTGACATGTAAGTGCATGTGCCAGTGGAAGCTCAAAGCATTGAATTTCCCTAGAACTAGCGGTACAGGCAGACTCTTGGGGACACACACCCCACCCCCACGCCCCATCCCAGCTATTGTGGGTGCTGGTAACATAACTTGGTTCCTCTACAAGAGCAGTTTAAAGTCTTTACTGCTGAGTCCTCCATCTAGCCTACTGTATTGTGATCTGATTAAAAATCTCAGACTCACTACCCATACGTAGTTCCCCACCCATGTAAGCCAAAAGCCAAATCTGCTTTCTGTCTTGTCCTGTCTACAGTCCTTCTGTTCTTTAAGATACTTTGTAAACCAGAATTCCGAGCCCACTGTTCAGTCTTCTCTTCTGTCGAGGTTTCTCCTGTAATGTATGCACCGCATGCATTAATAAACTCATAACTGAGAATAATCTCCTTGAAGTCCTTTGGATCATAACATGTTAATCACAGCTACTTTCATATTAACATTTATACTCAAATTAGACTCAAGTGAGCACTGTAGAAGACTACCAAGTTAACACACATGTTACTGTCACAACAATGAGACTTTGAAAAAACTTAAGATGACAGTATTTAGCATGTTCTTGTAACTTTTCCACAGGTAAAACTCATGCTTTCTTTTCCTATATGCTACAGTGAACAATATGTTGGAACTGTTTGGGGAAAAAATGGTCTGAGTTTTATATCAGTGTATTAATGTGTCCTAGTTCTCTAATGTTTTCCTGATCTCAGAGTCTTTATTATACACTTACTGAATTACAGGATCATTAAGTTGGAAGTAATCTTGTATATGTACAGAACATTTTCAGGCCTCAGGGACAAGTTATAGAAGTGGTGATGAGTTTGAAGTAAATGCTTCATACTTGTCTTGGTATTCTACTTTTAGTGGTGTTCTCACTGTATATGCCTGCCCACTTCTCCCTAGTATCTTGCTTTGTACGTAGCCCAAGCTGACCCAGTGTAACCTAGACTGACCCCAAACCCCTAATTCTCTTGCTTTAGACTTCTAAATACTGGCATTGCAGGCATGTGCCACCACACCCAGCTCCTTACTAATTGTTAAATATATCAGTAAGTTACTTTCTCCACGTCATATTAATAACTGCCAGGGTTGTATGCCCTGCCCCCCTCACTTCTGGTTTCTTTTTTTCCTTTTTTTTTCAATAACTACACAATTTATTCCTTTTCTGAAGTTTTTTCTTTTTCTTCTAACAGTGCTTAATGAATATCCTGTGTGTGTGTCTGAGAAACCTGTGTTTTCCCAAGATGTATATCACCTGCAAAGGGAGCTTCTGATAGCGTGTTGTGCATTTTTAATTTGATTGGTTACAGCCAAATTGTCCTTCAAGGGCAAATGATTTTCCCCCTGCATTTACTCTGTGAGTAGAAGTGCTTTCTTATTTTTCTTATCTTTGCCCATGGTTAGTGTAAGAAATTATGTATTTGTTTCCTTTTTTAAAAAAAGATTAAAATTTTATATATTGGCACAGTCAAGAAGCAGAGCAGTTACAAGTACTATCGTTTTGTAAAGTCAGTCTTCCCCCGAACCGTTACCCCTAGCAACTAAAGATTTCTATGCTATAATCTCTCTTTTTAAGATATTATTTAGTTTTAACCATAACAGTGTCATTTAGTTTTTCTTGCCATTCATTTGAAGTTTTTACAATTTATAAAATCCTCTGTGGAAGGCATACCTACCACACATGTGTGGAGCACAAAGACACACAGAACCTTTCCTCTTTGGGGAGGGAATAGTTTAAGATGTGGAGTGTTGTTCAAAGCCGGGTTATGTCTTGCTTGAGCTGGAGATTGTCCTTCCTCATCAGACTTGTGCACCACCTTGTACACCTGCCTTGTCAGCACCGACCTTGACTTGAGCCCTCCTCGAGTTCTTCGTTGTTTCATTGCCTCCCTTTAAACTGTTTTCTTGAAGTCTTTTTCTTCTCATACAGGCCATGTCTTGTAAGTCTATGTGAAGGTGTGGGGTACTCCAAGCATTTGCATACTGTCCTTCTGGAGGTGCCATGTTAATCTTTATCTTGCCAGTGTTAGTGAATGTGCAAGCACCGTCTCCTTTTCTTTCATCTAGCACGATGTATTTTAGACTCGTCCATCCCGAGCATAGCCACAGTTCCTTCCAGTTTGTTGCAAACATGGTACGCTCTTGTGTGAATGTACTAGCATTTATGTATCTGTTCACCAGCTGAAGGGCTTTTGTGTTTAGACTTGTGATTATTTATAAAGCTGCCACAGATCGATGTGAATGGGTTTTTCAGTGTGAGCATGTCTGTCCTTTTCTCCTGAGTGGGCACTTACAAGTGGGAATCCTGAGTCACATGAGCAAATGTGAACTTAACTGTGTTTAAAAATGAAACAAAACAGCAGCAAAATTAAAGAAAACCTGTCTTCAGTAGGCAAAGCAGTGACCCATGAAGATATTCTAATGATTAAAACTTGTAAATATATTTGGTTACATCTTAGTTTAATTAGGTTGTTAATCAACGTCTTCGAATATGGAGATTATTGAGGTGGGCCTAATTATCACAAATCTTTAACAGGAGAGAGAGGGAGGGTGGAATCTGGAAGAAAAAAAAAAGATGCAACAGTAGAAACAGATGGAGAAAAAACCCGCTGGTGTGTTTGAAGATAGAAGAGAGGAAGCTCCAAGTAGAGGAATGTGCTTGATTTCCAGAGGTAGAAAATGATAGGAAATGGATTCGCCTTTGGCACCTGTGGGGAGGGGGTGTCTGATAACACTTTAATTTTAGCCCAGGGGATCTGTCAGGCTTATGGAATTAAAAATTCTTAAGTATGTGTTGCTTGGAAAGCCATTGTGGTACTTTGGAGCACTCTGGAAACCTAGTACACCTAGTGATACTTGTGAAATTCTCTTCAAAGTAGCCGAACCACTTTCCATTCCCGCCAGCCATGCATGAGATTCCTGTAGTTTTACATCCTTGTCAGCACTTGGTGTAATCAGTCTTTTTCCTTTTAGCCATTCTAATGGGCATGTAATAGTATGTTGTTGTATTTTTAAAATTAGAGTTCTCTTCCAATTAATAGTGTTAAATATTATTTGATGTGCTTGTTTGCATGCACTCAAACTTTCATTACTTGTGAAATAATGAAATCTTTGCTGTTTTTAAATTTATTTATTTTTAGACAGTGTGTTGGTCTCTTTTCCAGTTATGTCTTCGAAGCTTAGATCTTCCTGCGTAGCTGGGACCCGTGCATGCATCAGCTTGCCAGACTCCTATTTTCTTATTGTTGAACTTAGAATCAAGCATGTGCTTTACTGCTGAGCTACACCCCCAGGCTGAGTTTTGATAGTTCTTTATAGTGCTGGTTTGTTTTTATCAGATAAGTAATTTGCCAAGATTTTTCTTCTAACCCCTTTATCCTTTTCATCTTCATATCTATCTTTTGAGGTGTTGACATTGTAAACTTTGATGAAGTTCAAATGAGCAATTGTTTATTTTATGGATCTGATCTGTGATATTGTATCTGAAGAAATCAACTTTACTCAGGCTCATTGAGATCCTTCTTTACTTTCTCCACAAGTTATATATTTTTATACTTCACACTTAGATTTGTGTTCCATCGCATTAATTTTAATATAAAATGAAAAATACAAGTAGTCTCATTATTTGTCTTGTTTTTCATGACACCTGAAAGGACTTCTTGAAATGCCCAATGTTCTTTGTCAAAACAACATAACATTGGCATATTCTATTGATCTATTTATCTGTCTTCTCACTAATAATACACTGACTTGATTATTGACTATTAAGCATGTCTTAGCAAACAGGAATGTGAATACTCCACGTATTCTCTTTTCAATTCACTGTGGTCATGTCAATTCCATTGCTTTTCCATATAATACCTAGATCAGGTTGTTGATTGCAGGTGAAACACCACATTGGTATTTTGATTGGGATTGGTTTGTCTGTAGATCAACCTGGACTCTTGGTGACTTCATCTTTTTAATTTTTTTATTTATGTTTATTTTTGCAATACTAACAATTGAAACTGGGGTCTTGAGCATCTGGATAGCTGCTTGACACTAAACTGTATCTGAGCCTGTGTCTAGTCATTTATAACACAGCATTTCTCATCAATTTTGGTCTTTGATTTTGTTCAAGAGAAATTAAATACAGATTCTGCATATTGTTAGATCTTTAAGTATTTCAGTCTTTTGTTCTATTATAAATGGCAAAATAGTATTTAAAAATCATTTCTAATTTATGATTGATATGTGGAAATTCAACTAAATTATATAAGTTAACTTTATTTTTTTTGTGTGTGTGTGTATCTTTTGAGACAGGATCTCACTGTGTACCCCAAGCTGATCTTAAACTCAAAAATCCTGCCTCATTGTCTTAAGTACTGAAGATTATGGGCATGTGTCATTGTACCCTCACCTTCTCCCCCTTTTGACACAGTGTTTGCTATCTGGACTGACCTTAAAATGCTAAGCTCAAATGATCTTCCTGCCTCAGTTTCCCAAGTAGCTGAGCCTATTAAGTATTTGTTGCCAATACATGTATGTAATATATGCCAAATACATATGTATATAAATGTGTATTTGGTTTGCATGTGTGTCTGTGCACCAAGTGTGTACCTATAAGGTCAGAAATCAGATCCCTGGAAACTGGAGTTATGGACAGTTAGCCAGCATGTGGATGCTAGTGTCCTGGTTCCTGTGTAAAAGCAGCACATGTCTTAACCGCTGAGCCATCTCTCCAGCCTGTTTTTTTTTCCCCCCCAAACTCATTTATTAGCTCCCTTCCCAGCCACCAACACTGTGGTGGTTGGTATATTGTGATTTTCTAATTAAAGGGCTGTAATATAAAGAAAATTTCCTTTTTCATTTTAGTTTGAATGCTTTTATTATTTTTTTTTTAACTTTTACTAGCTAGGATTTCCAGTGCTTTAGAATAGGATAAATAAAAGGATATTCTTATGAAGTGAGATCGTTGCATTTTCACTTTTAAAAAATAGGCCATTTTATGGATTCTTTGAATTTAATAAGACTTAGTATTTCCCAGGTTATTGAAGTAATTTTTCTTTGGTCATTAATGGTTGTCAGATTTTGTCATATCTTTTCTGCATCTGTTGTGATGACCATGATTTCTTTTTCCCCCTATTAGTCTATTAGCATGATTCATACTAGTTTTTCAGTGTTGAATCAGACTAGTATGCTTTTAGGATTATTTTAAACAAAAAAATCATTTTGGGTTTCTTTCTCAACCAATGCATATTAGCATTCTTAAACTGAAGGAGGTTGGTGACAAGGGTGGGGGTGTGTAACTCAGTTTTTGTATTGCTAAGAAAAGAAAGGGAAAGACTTGATAAATTATATATAAAATTAGGAGAATTAAGAGTCCTTTAATAATTATGTGTGTTTTGCATGTCAGAATTTTTTTGTTTGCATGTGTGTTCATGCTTGTGTGCATATGTATGAGAGGTCTACCTTTGATGTTCTGTAGTACCTGTCCACCTTGTTTTTTGAGATTTTATCTCTCAGTGGCCTGAGGCACAATGATTAAGCTACAATGGCTGGTAACTGAGGCCCCAGGATCTTACCTTTATCTTCCAAGTGAGGGCCACCGCAGCTGGGTCTTTTCATCTGGCTTCCGGGATTGCCTGCACAGCAAGTGCTTTATCAATTAAGCCATCCTCTCAGTCCTTGACTTAAAATTTGTTGATTCATAATGGACTTTGTAGATTGAAGAACTCTTCTTTAAAATTACAAAGTGATCAAAGAAAATGTTATATGTATATCACTGTAGTCAAATGTTCTTCACACTGGGTTTATGTAGACATGTTAAATAGCTTTAGAAAATGAGTTATGGGTTTTGTTATTTGCTTGTTTTATTTATTTTTGTTTCATTTGTTTTTTTGTTTGTTTGTTTGTTTGTTTGTTTTGAGGGGTGAGAGGTAAGTGTTTCTCTTTGTAGTTCTGACTGTCCTGTAACTCACGCTGGCTGGCTTGTCTTGATATTTTTTTAATACAGATGTTGAGAGAGGCTTAATTCCTATTAAAGTCCATTATCTCCCAATGGGAAAAATTGAGCTGGTATATTCATCCCAGGAGATAATCTTCAGCAGTGAAAAGAAGCAGATTAATACATTGCACAACCTGGGTGAATCACCAGATACTGCTTAGTGGGGGTCTCAAGTTACTGTGTGGTTCCACTTACATAATGTACCTGAATGGACAGAATTAAGACTGGATGAACAAGCCAGGCAGTGTGGCATACAACTTTAATCCCAGCACTCAGGAGGCAGGGGCAGGGGCACCAGCACAGGCACGGTCAAGGGCAGGGGCAGGGGCAGAGGCAGAGGCAGGTAGATCTCTCTGAGTTTGAGCCCAGCCTGGTTTACAAAGCAAATTCCAGGATAGCTGGGGCTACAAAGAGAAGCACTGTTTCAAAAAAACCGAAAATAAATAGATAAAATAGAAAATAAAATAAAAGAATGGATGAACAGATTAGTTGTTAGGGGTTACAGGCATCCTGTGAAATAGGTGTGATCTTCAAAGGCTATGCCAAAGGTCTTGATGAAACTATGGATCTTAACCAACACTATGAGCATGTGGTTGTCATATGTGCTGTAGTTGAAAAGGTTAGCAAAGATTAGGAGCTCTGTATTTTCTTATAACCGCATATGAATTTCAAAGTAAAAGTTCTAATTTAGGAGGAAAAAAAAAGTAAAAAGGAAAAGGTCTAACAATTTATATCTTGAAGATCTAGAGCCTAGGAGAATGCCTGGAAAGAAATTGTATTCCCTATAAAGGACGAGGCCATCCAGGTAAGAATTTAATAAAGAAATAAATTCAGTTTGCACACTTGACAATTTCTGTAGGTACCAGAGATCCTATTACAGGAATTAGTTCTCTTGTCAGAGTGCAAAGGTAGTTGCCCAAATGAATGTGACTGTTACAATAAAACTTTATGGTTCGTGCATCACTTACTGATAGGGAGAGATTCTGAGAAATGCAATGGTAATGGGTATGCTCTCCCAGGTTACATTGCAGTCAGGATCAGTACAGAAGTTGTCCCAAGTACACTGTTTCCTCTTCTGTTTCTTCATTAGCATTACTTGCATTACTTAGGCCTTAGCCTGAGAACCAGCAGAGCTCACTTATACAGAAAGGTAGTGCTTGGCTTGATTTCCCTGCCCTAACCGTAGGTCAGTGAATCAGAAGAGAAGGTAGGACAAACAAAATTATAATTATGTCTCCATATACTATGACACAGAAGAACTGAATTTTATGTGAGTAGGTTTGAGGAAACACCTCTGCTGAGGTCAGATGTGATAACTTATCATGTAATCCCAGCACATAGGAAGTTGAGGCAGGAGAATTGCCTTTGAGGCCAGCCTGGGCCACAAAGTGCCTTCTGGGACATCGTGAGACAGAGTAAGCCTTGTCTCAAAAACCCAAACACCCTCCACTCCCCACCCCCAACACAGGAAGGGGTTGACCAGGGAGACATACAAAAGCATATGGGGACCAGCTGCTTATTTGAAAAACTAAAAGAAAATTGGTGTAATTACAATGCAGAGAAAATATGAGAAGTATTGGTCTGAAAATCTTAATTCAGTCTATAGGTCAGAAGTGTGGGGCTGTTCATTTAAGACAGTGAATTTTACATGTATAATGAAAAAGTAGGAGTAGTCTCTAAAATAAAATGAATGACAGGATCTCACAGTATTGCCCAGGCTAGCCTCAAACTCAGTATCCTCTTACTTCAGCCTCATGAGTACTAGGATTCAAGATACATATTTCTAGCTTGGTGAGCTTTTATTTTACAAAGACAAAATGATTTAATTCAGAGTTTTTATTTACATGAAAACTCAGACAAAACAAAATCCATTCTATTTCTTTATACCGAAATATCATAGAAGTCACGTACATTCATGGGTTGATCAGAGTGGATTGCTTGCTTGCTTAGAGAGTACATTAAAAAGCAAAATAAATTATACAGTAAGTGCTAGATTGTTGGATTTTGAGCTTAATACCTTCATGAAATGTGGGTGAATGGGAAAACCTGCATCCTTATTAAATATATTTTGAGGTGTGAAAAGTTTTCTTCTATCAAACTACAGACGACAGCTTATTTGTGAAGATTAAGATTTTAGTAATTTATAATTGAGCTGTTTAAATTTGAGTTTATGGGGGGCTGTAAGGGGGTGGGTGGGGAGGGGGAACATCCTTAGAGAAGGGGAGGGAGAGGGGTTAGGGGGCTGATGGACAGGAAACTGGGAAAGGGAATAACATTTGAAATGTAAATAAGAAATACCCAATTTAATGAAAATGGGGAAAAATTGAGTTTATCAAACATTTAGCATAGGAATTGTTACATTTGACCATCTTGTTTTTTAAGTTTATGCTTCCTTTTTTTAGTTAATAGTTCCCTCAAAGACCCTAAACATAAAGGCTTTGAGACCTCTTGGGTTGTCTTTTGATCTCTTAAGACAGGAGATTACTTTCTGTAACTATTTTAAGCTTCACGGGTCATTTTGCCTCTGTTGTAGGTATTCAGTTCTGCTGTTAGAGTGCAAAGGTAGTTATCCAAACAACCATAACCATGCTCCAATAAAACTTTATGATTTGTGCATCACTTACTGACACATGTATGTTCTGAGAAATGTAGTATACCATTTGTAATTATTTCATGGTGTGAACATCACAAAATGTGCTTAGATGGTGTGGGTCAGTTACTCTGAGACCTCTGAATACAGTATTAACTGCCATTTCAGCACAGCATACTTCATCTCAGAATGCCTTTTTATAAGTAGGCATAGACTCTAAAATAATTATTTGAAGTTTAGTATAAATAATAAAAACATCCAGTGGTATAATTGTGCCATTATCAAGTATAATGCTACACACAATTGTACATTTTACTTTTATATGCAGAAGGATTTGTTTACATCAGTGTCAGCATAAGTGTGATCCATTACAGTCTTTTGGGATCAGTGTCTTAATGTAGTCTGTCTTGACTTGAAAGTCTTAATGCTATGTATTACTGTACCTGTTTAAAAAAAAAAAAAAAGAAGGGTGTGCTTGATTTGACCCTTGGGTTTTGCCTACGCACCTCTCCTTTAAGTCAACTCCTCCCCTCAAAAAAAAAAAATCAGTGTAGGAAATAAGAATTGTAGAAGAAACATTTAGTTTAAATTTAATAGGTATTTAACTTTGTTACAATTTTAATGGATTTGGGGCATCTAAAATACTATGTTTAGTAACGTCTGTGTGTGTGTGTTGTGTGTGTGTGTGAGTGTGTGAGAGAGAGAGAGAGAGAGAGAGAGAGAGAGAGAGAGATATCTTTGGAAGCAATTGTCAATGTGTTTTTTCCTTCTGCTTTCTTTCCTGGCATATTCATTACAGTACATACAAAGTATACATCTTTGTGTCCTACTTTGCTGTATTTACCAGGGCCAAGAGTTTTCGAGAGCCCTCAGGGTCTTTCAGTATAGGATCATTATCATCTACAAGCCAGGTTAATTTGATTCCCTTCTTTCCAATTTGTATCACTTTTCTTTCTTTCTCTTGCCTCTTCTCTGGCTAAAACTTCTGAGCATCATGATGAGTAAGAGTGGCTCTTGATGTCACTCAATGTGGTGCTTGCATAGCATTCCTGAGGGCCCTGGGTCAATACCTGGTGTCACCAAACTTGAGTAAATAAGTAAGATTCCCTTTGTTTACTCGTAATTCCCCAAGAAACTGTATATGGCTGCCATTAGCATGTTCTTAATATGTTACTCTATAACAGTATTCAATAACATTTTATATATATATTATACTTTCTTTGTAACAAATATATGGGGTTTTTACTTTTTAAGATTGTTAAAAAAAAATTTATCAGAGCTGGAGAGATGGCTCAGTGGTTAAGAGCACTGACTGCTCTTCCAGAGGTCCTGAGTTCAAATCCCAGCAACCACATGGTGGCTCACAACCATCTGTAATGGATCCGATGCCCTCTTCTGGTGTCTGAAGACAACTACAATGTACTCATATACAAAATAAATATTTTTTTAAAAAAAATTATGTTTCTAATTTTTTTGCCTGAATGTATGTATGTGTATATGTGTCCACATGCATGCAGGCCAGACTCATCAAGTCCCTGAGTCTGGAGTTACAGACGGTTATGAGCCACCATATGGGTGCTGGGATCTGAACTCAGGTTGTCTACAAGATCAACAAGTGCTCTTCACTGCTGAGCCATCTATCCAGGCCTCCTTGTAACAAGTTTGTAAGCTGGAGATCGAAATTATTATTTTCTGTATTTAACTGTGCCCTGAAATATCAAACACAAACTATTTTCTGAGAGATAATCCTAGAAGAAAAAAAATTTACTAAGCAGCTCTTTAGTTTTAGAATTAGAAATTAATTTGGGGCTTGCTATATAGTAAGCAGAGTACTTAACTAGTGTGCACAAAGTGCTAGGTTTGATTCCCAGCAGCACATAAACTGAATGTGGTGGATCACACCTGTAATTCAGCACTCAAGGTTTAGAAACAAGATGTTCAGAGTTCAAGGTCATCTTCAGGTGCATAGAAAGTTTGAGGCCAGCCTGGGACACATGGTACTTTATCTGAAAAACAAAACAAAAATGCAGAGAGTTTTGTTATCTGATGGTTCTTTCATCTCCTCTGAAACACATGCATAGTGGAGTATCAAAGAGATTCATAGGAGTTAGGTCATGAGACTCTTGCCTATCGAAGAACAATACATGTGACTTCTAAATATTTTTGAAAATGAGTCACTTAGAAGGAATTAATAGATGCTTAGCCATTAGCCAAAGGAAAGTTAGTAGTTTTTGGAGGCTTAAAAATAACCACCTTTTTGGAAAAAAAATTTTTTGATGTGTATGGGTGTTTTTCCTGCATATATGTCTGTGCACTTGTGTTCAGAGGAGGGTATTGGATCCCCTGGAGCTGTAGTTAGTGAGAATCACCATGTGGGTGCTAGGTATTAAACCTGGGTTCTCTGGAAGATCAACCAGTGTTTTTAACCACTGAGGCATCTCTCTAGCCCCCATAATAAACATCTCTTTCTCTCTCTTTTTTACTTTATTCTTTCTTATTGTTTTAGAGCAATATAAATATATACCATGACTAAATCACATTGCCTTTTGCTGTTCCCTAATTCTTAATTCAAGTGGTATTGTTTCATCTCTTGATGTGTTAAGCTGTGTGCTGTTGCCTTTGTTTCTATTCCTTAAGTATTACCAACCACCTTTCCAAGTTTTTATCAGTATTCTCTCTTTGGGAATGTAAAAATTGAGATTCAAATGAATTTATTCAAAATCATATTGTTGGAATTCATTTTAACCTCAAGCCCTGGTGTTTCTTTGTACTGTAGCCTACTTAAGACTTACTTAACATTGTCTTTTTGATAAGATTAATCATTTTGAAGAAAGCCACATTAAATTTACTTGGTTTTTAAAATATACTTGAATTAGAGTGAAGGATCTTGAGAAAAATTACTAATTAAGCTCAATATAGGTAAAAAGAATGTCTTTTTTTTTCCTCTCTTTTTCTTTTTTCTTTTTTTCGGAGCTGGGGACCGAACCCAGGGCCTTGAGCCTGCTAGGCAAGCGCTCTACCACTGAGCTAAATCCCCAACCCCCAACAATGTCTTTTTGTCTGAGTATCTTAGTGCTTAGTGTGGCTGTGATGTATTAAGTGTGTTCAGTCTTTGTTCTCTGCTCCTGATGAAGAACTTTTAAATCCCTTGGAATTTCCTTAGTGATAAGAGTATCTTTTGTTGCGATGACGCACTTCTTGCCTGGACTCTTAAATGGCTTCAGGTTGGGACTGGCCACCAGAAAGATCAAGGCATGATTAGAGGTTAACTCTGTACCTCTGAGGAGTTAAGGTGGAGTAGAGTTACCAATGATTAATCTCCATGCTGTGAAAATAAAGCTTACATTAATAATACTCTAAAAGATAGCATTCAGAATCTTCTGGGTTGGTATGTGTAGGAGAGTGGCATACCTGGAGAAGACACAGGAACCATACCATATTCTTACCCTCATACTTTCCCCTATGCCTCTCTCCCATTTGGATTTCCTAAGTTGCATTCTTTTATGTAAACCAGAGATTATGTGCAAAATACCTTCTTGAGTTCCTTAGCCATTTGACAAATTCTTGTACACGAGGAAGGGATCATGTGAACCCTTGGTTAATAACTAGCTGCGTGATCAGAATTACAGGATGCTTAGGACATAAGACTGACATCTGAAGTGGAGGCAGTCTTGAGATCTGCACCATACTGTGGGTAGATGGAGGTGGATGAGAACTGTAAGATCTTTCAGTTGCTATCTGAAGAATTGGAGAGTCTTCAGGGATGAAAGAGACCATTTGATGTCAGGTAGTAGGGCTGGAGAGATGGCGTGGTAGTGGAGAGTACTTGCATCGCTTGCAAAGGACCCAGGTTCAGTTCCCAGGACCAGTGTGGTGACTCATGAGCATCTGTAGCTCCCGGGGAATTTCAGCCTCTTCCTGACCTCCATGGGCACCAGGCATACATGTATACATGCAGGAAAAGCATTCATACACATAAAATAAAATCTAAAAATAATTTAAAAGAAGTATATTGCGAAGAACAGTTCAGGATAGAACATACTATATGCTCAATCCCATTTTTATTATTTGCTTAAAGTTTAACTTTGACTTAATATTGAAATCATTTTAAAACTATAAACTAAGGAATTGGTGTTTTTGTTGTTTGGATTGGTGTTTTTTTTTGTTGTTGTTTGTTTTGTTTTGTTTTGTTTTTTGAGACAGGGTTTCTCTGTGTAGCCCTGGCGTCCTGGAACTCACTCCGTAGACCGGGCTGGCCTCACTCAAAGTCAGAGATCCCCCTGCCTTGGACTCCAGAGTGTTGAAATTAAGGCATATGCCACCACTGCCCAACAAAAATTTGAAATTTAAGGCAATTCTTAACTTTTTTCTTAACTGTGTGTATTTGTGGGTCCGTGTATGGAGAGGCCATACAACTTCAGGTATTGTTCCTTAGGAGCTGTCCATCTTACTGTTTGAGACTGTGTCTTTTGCTGGCCTGCCACTCACCAATTAGGCTAGGCTGTCTAGCCAGGAAGCCCATGGATCTGCCTGTCTCTGTCCCTCCATCATTGGTACTACAAGTGTGCACTCACAGTTCTTGCTTTTCACATAGGTTTGGGGATCAAATTCAGGTTTTTATGCTTGCGTATGAATGTGGTAGGCTATATCCCTAGTAACAATTGTTTGTTTTTGGTTGGCCAGAAATTTGTAGTGGGAGTGTCACATGTTCTGAATTAATTTTGTCGACATCAACATAAATTTATACTGGTGATTAACGCATGGGTTTTATTTTGAAAGTTAGCTGAGATGGAGTATCAAGCATAAGAGACATAGTTTCTGGTATATGTTGGGCTCTCCATAAAAGTTAAAAAAAAATAAGTGGGAGATAGAATATGAGTTAGATTTGGTATAGTGAAGGGTGATAGACACGGGTTGTCTTTAGATATATTTTTAAATTACTATTATTGTAGTTGTTGGGTAGATTAGTCTTCTAGTCTATCCCCAACTGACTTCCAGTTTACTATGTATTCCATGCTGGCCTCAAACTTGTGATTCTACTGAGTCAGCTTCCTGACTACCATTATATTTAGATGTGTTTTAAATAGATTAGATAATCGTCAATAATTTATATTTAGTAACTTTATAGTAGTATTTGAATTGGTTGTCATAGTCCAGGATTCAATGATAAGATAATTGTACATCAAGGTGAGGTATTTTCCTCTGCAGTAGTAGTGAAAGTTGGAAGGGGGAAATATTTTGTTGCTCTCTACCTTAAACAGTTCACTTATGCCGTACATTCAAATCCTATACAGCTTTTCATTATTTTGAGTTTTCCACTAGATTATATTTGCTATATAACCCCCACCCCATGCTAGGGATTGTTCATGCTAGGTAAACTCTTTAGCAGTAAGCTATTATGTACTGCCTCCCCCAGCTCTGCCTCTCATTATGTAGGTACTTACTTGCGGGGAAGGGTAGGCTCTTCATTATGTAGCCTTGGTTGGCTTGGACTCAGTATGTAGACCAGGCTATCTTTGAATTCAGAGATCAGCCTGCCTCTGCCTCCTGAGTACAGGGATTCACGGTGGCTCATTCCATATATTTTTTAACTGGGAGAGTTGAAATTCAGTGGTGTTTGAAAAGTGTTTGTTTAATTTTACTAGTATTAATGTGTTTGTGTTAATACTTTGTGTAATGAATCATTTGAGCTTTATACTTTCTTTTTATGCCAATTCTCCTAGGATTCTTTTTTTTGTAGTTCTGGCACAGCAGTTAACAATAAACATTGTACTAAGTTTTTGTTCTTATTTGATTTTGATGGTAGGTTTTAGGTTTCTTAAATATAAGGGTACAAAGCAGTAAAGGGATAACCACAAGTTACTGTGTAAGTTGTTGAGTGAGTTCCAGGCTGTCTTGGCTGGGTCACCTAAGACTGTCTCAAAACAGCAGGAGCCAAACACAAAGGACAAGAATTCTGCCTTAGTACTCTCTTTCTTGTCAGTGACTATTCAAATGTTTTGTACCAACTGAGTACTTAACATTATTGAACAAAACTGTAGCAGTTCCTTTTAACTATAGGACTAGCAGTGAAGTAATCTTATGTATTGATCTGCTAAAAAATGTTACTCAGACTAGACTCATGCTCCCTCCTCTAAGACCTCGCAAACTAGAACATTGGTGTACTCTCGATAATAGTGTGGTACCAAAAGTTCATTGTATTCTTGTTTGGTGACATATGTATTCACCATTTTCCTTGTCAAGATTCCTTTCCTGTTCTGGTGACACATCCTCATTTTATAGTTCTGAATATACTATATTCAGTCTAACCTTACAGATTAGTCTCGCTGTGTCTTTATTTGTTTTCATTTTGGTTAATATTCCTGTCCTAGTAACTCTAAACTGTTAATATGGTATTTCTTCATTGGCTAAGCAATATCCCTTTCCCCAGTATTTTTAATTTGTATACCAGCCAGCCATCTAGATAGAGGTAATCATCTACTAGTTTGCTGACCTTTGAAATGTTTTCCTCTAGTAGGATGTAAATTAGTCAGTGTTAGAAGCTGAAATATCTTGTGATGAAGTTTTAGAGACATAAAACTTTATGTAAGCATGTGTTGAGGGAAATGATTGATTGGAAGGAGTGGAGAGACTCCATAGTGAATACATTCAGAACAAAGCAATAGCTATGTGAGTTTAATAACTAGGATTCCTTGGGTATTTTTTATTGTGTCTTTTTAAATGCATTATTGTGTATGTATGGAGTGTGTGTGTGTGTGTGTGTGTGTGTGTGTGTGTGTGTGTGTGTGTACATACAAGTGGGTGTGTACTGTGGCATTCACGTGTAGGTCAAAGGACACCATAGGTTCAGGGAGCACATTCAGATGATCATGCTGCATGGCAAGTTTGTGTACTTGTTGGGCTGTTTCTCTGCCCCTTGTTATTGTGAGTCATTAAGATGATAACAGAATGCTGTCAGAAGTTAGGAACCTGACCTTTTTTCCAGTTCAGGCAATCAAATCCAAAGCCTCACACATAGGAAATTGTTACTCTTAAGCCACATACATCCCCAGCCTGATATATTTTAAAGTGTTGGGATCCCTCTTGAAATTTAAAACCTCTATGCTTGTTTTTTTTTTTAAGTTAATATTAGTTTTGAAATTACAAAGGCAACAGGTTCAGTTCCCAGTACCCAGTGACTCACAGTTATCTGTAACTCCAATTCCAAGTGATTCAATGTTCTTTTAAAGCACCAATCACACACACACACACACACACACACACACACACACACACACACACACACACACACACATGCAGGCAGGCAAAACGTTCATTCACATAAAGATAAATCTTCAAAATAAAAGTTGTGTATGTCTTCCCAGTTTTTGTTAATAACTTTATAAACTGTTCCTGTGAATTTGCAGAAGTGGATGGTATGCAAATGGTGTTTTGAAACTTGCTTTTTTCACATACCTTTGCGTCATATCACTTCATCTAGCTAGAGCATCATATTAAAATACCCAAATTAAACAAAAGTAAAGATCTGAAAGTATAGCTGAGGAGTAGAGTCACCTCAAGGAGGGAGGCAGAAAGAAGATACAATATGTCTTATAGAGTATATCAAAATTATGGCCATCTCCAATATGTATAGTAAATATAAAAATAATATAGTTCAAATCTTTAAAGTAACAAGTTTTCAACATCCAGACTATATTTTATACTGATAGTATATTTCAATTAGGATAATAATTTTTCATTAGAAGCATTCATGAACTATATAACAATATTTTGGTTAGCAGGAGACCATATATTGGCCCCATAAGGTTATAATGGAGCTGAAAATTTGATGTCATTCAGTGATACTGTAATAAAGCACAACTTACTCTGTGTTCATGGTGATGCTGGTTTAAATAAACCTGGAGCAGTACTAGCCATATAAAAGCATATAGCAATGTAGTTTCATAAATAAATTTAAAAAAAAACAACTGCTGGGGTTTATGTATTTGCTATACCATAATATACTTTAATGTTTTAATGTGTATTTTTTATTTTCAAAAATATATTTACAGTAAACTAGTACAGTCCTTCAGCACCACGACTGGCCTTCAGCATTGTATCTTTACTCTTTGCTTTGATTGGATCAAATGTCCACATTGAATTGGCTTATGCTAAGTTCCTGTGTATGGTCTCTGATGTTTATAATAATCTGTCTACTGATGCACTTCTTAGAGCCTATGGTTAGCCTGCATTTAAATCGTATTAAATTCAAGGTATAAAAAGTAGAATAACATACCTGAACTGCTCCAGAATATTTAAGTTTTCTATATCAGTTATTAAATCTAAATTAAAGTTAAATTTAAAATTTTGTTTTTCAATTATTCCAGTTATATTTCAAGTGTTCAGTACCTACCTTTGGCTAGTAGCTATAGCAACATAACTTTTAAAAAATGGTGTATTCCATTATATACATTTTTTTCTATAATTATTCAATTTTCTGTTTGTGGATTATTTTTTGTAATTCAATTTCACATTGGTAGATTATTACCTCTAAAGTTATGCTGTTGAAGTTGAAGTTTATAGAAATATATAGGAATAATTCCTAAGTGAATTAATAAATTATTTTATTTTTGATAGCAATTTCCCTTTAAAAATATTAAGTAGCATCAACAATATGTAGAGTCTATTTTAATTATAGTTCCCAACAATGAACATTATTTTGTCAGTTATACAAATAATGCAGAAACAATGGGAAAGTAAAACTTTTTACATGTTTATATCACCTTTCTTAAAATTAATTTTTAATTTTTTTGAATTTGTGTGTTTAGTGTTTGCATACATGTATGCCCTGTGTATGCCTGCACCCCCAGAGGCCAGAAGAGGGCATGATATCCCCTAGAGTTGGATTTATAGGAGGACACTGGTAACTAAGCTTGGATCTCATACAAGAGCAAGAAGCACTCCTAACTGCAAAACCACCCTTTCAGCCCCCACTCCTGCTGACCTTCATATGTTGGCTTTCCACGGAGATCTCTGGCCCAGCCTGCTGCGCGGGTTCAGGCGAAGGAAAGAGAACTCGAGCAGGGAGAGGGAATCACCTCCCCTGCTGCAGCTGCCCCACCTCTGTCTCTGCTGCTGCCACTTCAGTTGCTCCAAGACATCGGTGGGCTGAGCCAGCAGAAGGCTGGCTAGCCAGTGAGGGGTTCAGGGGAGCTTCAGGCAGCAATTTTGGTAGAGCAGATCTCAAGCAACATGGTTACAGCTCTTAAGACAGAAGCTGTCAGACAGTGGAGTAGTTCTCACATACCTTTAATCCTTCTAGGTAGGATTCTTATGTACAGTTTTGAGATGGATCAGGGTCTGACAGGGTCAGGTACTTCCTATTGGCTTGCTCTGAGAGCTTGGGAATACCTTATATACGTGTGGGAGGGCATGGTCCTGCTTCTACTTGACTGATGGCCATAAGCCTTTCTGCAGGGGCTTGTGGGGGGCTGTAGCTATGTGAGAGGGGCCTGGCCTCCTGGGAGTTAGTTTAGAGAAACGCCGATCTGTCCCTTAGGGTCACCGGGGTTTCAACCTTATCTTGACCGGGAACAAGGATACCCTTCAGAGCCCACACCCCACACACCCCCAATTTATTTTTTAAGTTATTAGGCAAAGTAATGGGTTCCTTTATAGCATTTTCATACGTGTATGCCATCCTTCCTTTGTTTGTAGGCTTGTATCCTCTCCCGCTACCTTCTCCACCTTCAGTGCTTCTCTCTACTTACATCATCTTTTACTTATGTAGCTGGGGAAAGGGTTGCTCTCTAAATATTTCTGTGGAATGAACAACAAAAAGCCAAAAGTCACTGGAAGCGGGAAATGGAATTGAGTGGTGGAACACTTGTCCAGTATATGCCAGGCAGTTCTTGGATGAGACTGAGTTCATGTTGGAGGCAAGAAGCAAAAGAATATCTCTAGGATGTGATCTACGTTGATACCAAGTCAATCAAGACCTCATAGCTTTTGAAGGACACTCAGAAAGAGAATAGACTAAGAAGAAAAGGATATGAGAATTCCCCAGGGTGAGGATGAAGAGTTAATAATAGCTCTCAGTGCTCCTCTTTCAGAAGATGCTTCTATTAGAATCCATGCAATGATGGCAAAGTCAGACCCAGGAATAGAAGAAACTTTAATGAAAGTTAACACAGAAAGTGTTCACCATAAGGAAACCAATAAAGAATGGTAAATCAGCCCAAACAACAGCTGAAAGCCTCGTAAACATAGGTATAAAGGAACAAAGCCCTAGCTACTGAACTAACCTACACTGTAGCAGTCAAAATGGGGCCACATGATGACAGTTGTGCCTAAATGGACCC
This sequence comes from Rattus norvegicus, assembly GCF_021556685.1. Lineage (NCBI taxonomy): Eukaryota > Metazoa > Chordata > Mammalia > Rodentia > Muridae > Rattus > Rattus norvegicus. The sequence goes on from NC_141539.1 coordinate 103,935,698, forward strand.
AGCCCTTGTATGACCACAGGAGGAAAGGGGGGGGGGGGAGTAGCAAACCCAACCGTTCTTTGCTTCGTTTAGTAGATAATTCTCAATTGGCAATGCTGTGTAAGATTGGAGGACAAGGAAACATAAGATAATGAAGTCTATGAAGTCACCTTCTTGAACCTGCAAGCTAAGGGAGTAAACCTTTCAAAAATACTGTCTCTGGGGCAGGAAAGATGGCTCATTGGTTAGGAGCACTGGCTGTTCTTCCAGAAGATCTAGGTTTGGTTGCCAGCACCTACTTAGTGGCTCACTGGAGTTATTGTCTGTACCTGTAGTCACCGAGGACCTCATTACCTCTTTTTGCCTTTGTAGGCACCAGGCATGCACATGCATGCATGGAAAATACCCATACCACAAAAAATAAAATGAACTAAAAAATACTTTAAAAGAACTCTTGTTTAGAGGAGGTAGGGAATATGAACGATTTCACTGAAAAGGGAAATATAACTTGTAATATTAGAGAGCCAGCTCTAATTTTTTAGGGTAGATGATCTTCAGGTAACATCGTAAAAAGTGCCTTGTATGTGAATAATGTATATATAAGCCTGTTTCTGAACATGTTGCTAGACATACGAAGATTAATTCACAGTGAAACAGTTGAAAGAATCAAAGTATGCAGACCTCAGGTAAGAGGTGAAATGCTGACTTGTCCTTTTTGTTTTAAGTTTTCTGGCATGTGATGACATGCAGTGTAGTTGTATGTCCTATGATTGTACATACAACACAGTTGTGATTAAAGCTCTAAGTGTAAAGTAATTTTGGGAAATACTGTTGTGACCATAGTAGTATCACTTAATTACTTTGTTATAATTGTCATTAATGAATTTGGAAGATATTTCTCTTTGGGCTATTAAATGTTTGGTGGTAAGTATGGTTTCCCTCTTCTCCTTTGTCTTACTTTCTAAATACTTTGAGAAATTTAAAGGAAGGAAAAGCTTATTTTTGGCTTATAATTGAGATGACATTCCATTACTGTGGAAAGTTAACAGCAATAGGACCTTGAGGCAGCTGGAAATGTTAAAAAGACTGTCTCTTTCTCTTGTGTTCTCTCTTCCTCTTCCCGACCCAGAAGTCCTGCCTTCTTCTCACCCAGTGATTGGTTTCTTGTTGTCTTTATTATCTAATCAATTAGGAGAAATTTTCACTACATCTCACCTTTTCTGTCCAATAAAAAAATCTTCTCTCAAATATAAATTGAGCAATAACTATTACTATTGTAATATTACTATTACTATTGTAATTTTTAAAGTATAAGATATACCTATCATCTAGTTTATCATTTTTGCCAATTAAATAGAACACTCTGATATCTTTCCTTACTTTAAAAAGGCTTATAATTCCATATCCGTTATGTCCTGGTTTAGCTCGTAGACCATCAGAAGGCTATTCTCTCAAATCTGTATCATCTTTCTTAATGTTAAACAGCTTAGGTTGGCTATGAGACTGTAACTAGTCTTCAACCCCATCAGAAGTCCAAGAACAACTAATATTATCTGAAAATATAAGAAGCCTAACACAGCTTCCAGGACCAAGACAGATGTGGAGACAGCTGCCTACCTATACAGCCTCTGTATGTCGGCAAGTTAGAGCATCAAATGTGGCCACATGACCCAGTATCATCTGACAGACCTTGTGAAACAGAAATTATTAAGGACTAGCTTATTCTGTGTCTGCAGAATTAAACTGTCCTAACCTGTAACTTGTGTCCTTTCATGAACAGTACAGGTCTATAGAAAAAATAGGCAACTTTTGCCCAGTGACTACTTTGCCACAATGTACAACCTCACCTGGAGGTAGAGACGCTCAGTTTCTTTCTTTCTTTCTTTTTTTTTTTTTTTTTAATTAACTTGAGTATTTCTTATATACCTTTCGAGTGTTATTCCCTTTCCCGGTTTCCGGGTAAACATCCCCCTCCCCCCCCACCCTTCCTTATGGGTGTTCCCCTCCCCATCCTCCCGCCATTGCTGCCCTCCCCCCAACAGTCTAGTTCACTGGGGGTTCAGTCTTAGCAGGACCCAGGGCTTCACCTTCCACTGGTGCTCTTACTAGGATATTCATTGCTACCTATGAGGTCAGAGTCCAGGGTCAGTCCATGTATAGTCTTTAGGTAGTGGCTTAGTCCCTGGAAGCTCTGGTTGCTTGGCATTGTTGTACATATGGGGTCTCGAGCCCCTTCAAGCTCTTCCAGTTCTTTCTCTGATTCCTTCAACGGGGGTCCCATTCTCAGTTCAGTGGTTTGCTGCTGGCATTCGCCTCTGTGTTTGCTGTATTCTGGCTATGTCTCTCAGGAGCGATCTACATCCGGCTCCTGTCGGTCTGCACTTCTTTGCTTCATCCATCTTGTCTAATTGGATGGCTGTGTATGTATGGGCCACATGTGGGGCAGGCTCTGAATGGGTGTTCCTTCTGTGTCTGTTTTAATTTTGCCTCTCCCTTCCCTGCCAAGGGTATTCTTGTTCCCCTTTTAAAGAAGGAGTGAAGCATTCACATTTTGATCATCCGTCTTGAGTTTCATGTGTTCTAGGCATCTAGGGTAATTCAAGCATTTGGGCTAATAGCCACTTATCAATGAGTGCATACCATGTGTGTTTTTCTGTGATTGGGTTACCTCACTCAGGATGATATTTTCCAGTTCCAACCATTTGCCTACGAATTTCTTAAAGTCATTGTTTTTGATAGCTGAGTAATATTCCATTGTGTAGATGTGCCACATTTTCTGTATCCATTCCTCTGTGGAAGGGCATCTGGGTTCTTTCCAGCTTCTGGCTATTATAAATAAGGCTGTGATGAACATAGTGGAGCACGTGTCTTTTTTATATGTTGGGGCATCATTTGGGTATATGCCCAAGAGAGGTATAGCTGGATCCTCAGGCAGTTCAATGTCCAATTTTCTGAGGAACCTCCAGACTGATTTCCAGAATGGTTGTACCAGTCTACAACCCCACCAACAATGGAGGAGTGTTCCTCTTTCTCCACATCCTCTCCAGCATCTGTTGTCCCCTGAGTTTTTGATCTTAGCCATTCTCACTGGTGTGAGGTGAAATCTCAGGGTTGTTTTGATTTGCATTTCCCTTATGACTAAAGATGTTGAACACTTCTTTAGGTGTTTCTCAGCCATTCGACATTCCTCAGCTGTGAATTCTTTGTTTAGCTCTGAACCCCATTTTTTAATAGGGTTATTTGTCTCCCTGCGGTCTAACTTCTTGAGTTCTTTGTATATTTTGGATATAAGGCCTCTATCTGTTGTAGGATTGGTAAAGATCTTTTCCCAATCTCTTGGTTGCCGTTTTGTCCTAACCACAGTGTCCTTTGCCTTACAGAAGCTTTGCAGTTTTATGAGATCCCATTTGTCGATTCTTGATCTTAGAGCATAAGCCATTGGTGTTTTGTTCAGGAAATTTTCTCCAGTGCCCATGTGTTCCAGATGCTTCCCTAGTTTTTCTTCTATTAGTTTGAGTGTATCTGGTTTGATGTGGAGGTCCTTGATCCACTTGGACTTAAGCTTTGTACAGGGTGATAAGCATGGATCGATCGATCTGCATTCTTCTACACGTTGACCTCCAGTTGAACCAGCACCATTTGCTGAAAATGCTATCTTTTTTCCATTGGATGGTTTTGGCTCCTTTGTCAAAAATCAAGTGACCATAGGTGTGTGCGTTCATTTCTGGGTCTTCAATTCTATTCCATTGGTCTATCTGTCTGTCTCTGTACCAATACCATGCAGTTTTTATCACTATTGCTCTGGAATACTGCTTGAGTTCAGGGATAGTGATTCCCCCTGAAGTCCTTTTATTGTTGAGGATAGCTTTAGCTATCCTGGGTTTTTTGTTATTCCAGATGAAATTGCAAATTGTTCTGTCTAACTCTTTGAAGAATTGGATTGGTATTTTGATGGGGATTGCATTGAATCTGTAGATCGCTTTTGGTAAAATGGCCATTTTTACTATATTAATCCTGCCAATCCATGAGCATGGGAGATCTTTCCATCTTCTGAGGTCTTCTTCAATTTCTTTCTTTAGTGTCTTGAAGTTCTTATTGTACAGATCTTTTACTTGCTTGGTTAAAGTCACACCGAGGTACTTTATATTATTTGGGTCTATTATGAAGGGTGTCGTTTCCCTAATTTCTTTCTCGACTTGTTTCTCTTTTGTATAGAGGAAGGCAACTGATGTATTTGAGTTAATTTTATACCCAGCCACTTTGCTGAAGTTGTTTATCAGCTTTAGTAGTTCTCTGCTGGAACTTTTGGGATCACTTAAATAAACTATCATATCATCTGCAAATAGTGATATTTTGACTTCTTCTTTTCCGATCTGTATCCCCTTGACCTCCTTTTGTTGTCTGATTGCTCTGGCTAGAACTTCAAGAACTATATTGAATAAGTAGGGAGAGAGTGGGCAGCCTTGTCTAGTCCCTGATTTTAGTGGGATTGCTTCAAGTTTCTCTCCATTTAGTTTAATGTTAGCAACTGGTTTGCTGTATATGGCTTTTACTATGTTTAGGTATGGGCCTTGAATTCCTATTCTTTCCAGGACTTTTATCATGAAGGGGTGTTGAATTTTGTGAAATGCTTTCTCAGCATCTAATGAAATGATCATGTGGTTTTGTTCTTTCAGTTTGTTTATATAATGGATCACGTTGATGGTTTTCCGTATATTAAACCATCCCTGCATGCCTGGGATGAAGCCTACTTGATCATGGTGGATGATTGTTTTGATGTGCTCTTGGATTCGGTTTGCCAGAATTTTATTGAGTATTTTTGCGTCGATATTCATAAGGGAAATTGGTCTGAAGTTCTCTTTCTTTGTTGGGTCTTTGTGTGGTTTAGGTATAAGAGTAATTGTGGCTTCATAGAAGGAATTCGGTAGTGCTCCATCTGTTTCAATTTTGTGGAATAGTTTGGATAATATTGGTATGAGGTCTTCTATGAAGGTTTGATAGAATTCTGCACTAAACCCGTCTGGACCTGGGCTCTTTTTGGTTGGGAGACCGTTAATGACTGCTTCTATTTCCTTAGGAGTTATGGGGTTGTTTAACTTGTTTATCTGTTCCTGATTTAACTTCGGTACCTGGTATCTGTCTAGGAAATTGTCCATTTCCTGCAGATTTTCAAGTTTTGTTGAATATAGGCTTTTATAGTAAGATCTGATGATTTTTTGAATTTCCTCTGAATCTGTAGTTATGTCTCCCTTTTCATTTCTGATTTTGTTAATTTGGACACACTCTCTGTGTCCTCTCGTTAGTCTGGCTAAGGGTTTATCTATCTTGTTGATTTTCTCAAAGAACCAACTTTTGGTTCTGTTGATTCTTTCTATGGTCCTTTTTGTTTCTACTTGGTTGATTTCAGCTCTGAGTTTGATTATTTCCTGCCTTCTACTCCTCCTGGGTGTATTTGCTTCTTTTTGTTCTAGAGCTTTTAGGTGTGCTGTCAAGCTGCTGACATATGCTCTTTCCTGTTTCTTTCTGCAGGCACTCAGCGCTATGAGTTTTCCTCTTAGCACAGCTTTCATTGTGTCCCATTAGTTTGGGTATGTTGTACCTTCATTTTCATTAAATTCTAAAAAGTTTTTAATTTCTTTCTTTATTTCGTCCTTGACCAGGATATCATTGAGTAGAGCATTGTTCAATTTCCATGTATATGTGGGCATTCTTCCCTTATTGTTATTGAAGACCAGTTTTAGGCCGTGGTGGTCCGATAGCACGCATGGGATTATTTCTATCTTTCTGTACCTGTTGAGGCCCGTTTTTTGACCAATTATATGGTCAATTTTGGAGAAAGTACCATGAGGAGCTGAGAAGAAGGTATATCCTTTTGCTTTAGGATAGAATGTTCTATAAATATCTGTTAAGTCCATTTGGCTCATGACTTCTCTTAGTCTGTCTACGTCTCTGTTTAATTTCTGTTTCCATGATCTGTCCATTGATGAGAGTGGGGTATTGAAATCTCCTACTATTATTGTGTGAGGTGCAATGTGTGTTTTGAGCTTTCGTAAGGTTTCTTTTACGTATGTAGGTGCCCTTGTATTTGGGGCATAGATATTTAGGATTGAGAGTTCATCTTGGTGGATTTTTCCTTTGATGAATATGAAGTGTCCTTCCTTATCTTTTTTGATGACTTTTAGTTGAAAATCGATTTTTTTCGATATTAGAATGGCTACTCCAGCTTGCTTCTTCAAACCATTTGCTTCAAAAGTTGTTTTCCAGTCTTTTACTCTGAAGTCGTGTCTCTGAGGTGTGTTTCCTGTAGGCAGCAGAATGCAGGGTCCTCGTTGCGTATCCAGTTTGTTAATCTGTGTCTTTTTATTGGAGAGTTGAGTCCATTGATGTTGAGAGATATTAAGGAATAGTGATTGTTGCTTCCTCTTTTATTTGTATTTTGATGTGAGATTATGTTTGTGTGCTTGTCTTCTCTTTGTTTTGTTGCAAGACGATTAGTTTCTTGCTTTTTCTAGGGTGTAGCTTGCCTCCTTATGTTGGACTTTACCATTTATTATCCTTTGTAGGGCTGGATTTGTAGAAAGATATTGTGTAAATTTGGTTTTGTCATGGAATATCTTGGTTTCTCCATGCATATTAATTGAGAGTTTTGTTGGATACAGTAACCTGGGCTGGCAGTTGTGTTCTCTTAGGGTCTGTATGACATCTGTCCACGATCTTCTGGCTTTCATAGGCTCTGGTGAGAAGTCTGGTGTAATTCTGATAGGTCTGCCTTTATATGTTATTGACCGTTTTTCCTTACTGCTTTTAATATTCTTTCTTTATTTTGTGCATTTGGTGTTTTGACTATTATGTGACGGGAGGAGTTTCTTTTCTGGTCAAATCTATTTGGAGTTCTGTAGGCTTCTTGTATGCCTATGGGTATATCTTTTTTTAGGTTAGGGAAGTTTTCTTCTATGATTTTGTTGAAGATATTTACTGGTCCTTTGAGCTGGGAGTCTTCACTCTCTACTATACCTATTATCCTTAGGTTTGATCTCCTCATTGAGTCCTGGATTTCCTGTATGTTTTGGACCAGTAGCTTTTTCTGCTTTACATTATGTTTGACAGTTGAGTCAATGATTTCTATGGAATCTTCTGCTCCTGAGATTCTCCCTTCCATCTCTTGTATTCTGTTGGTGAAGCTTGTATCTACAGCTCCTTGTCTTTTCTTTTGGTTTTCTATATCCAGGGTTGTTTCCATGTGTTCTTTCTTGATTGCTTCTATTTCCATTTTTAATTCCTTCAACTGTTTGATTGTGTTTTCCTGGAATTCTTTCAGGGATTTTTGCGATTCCTCTCTGTAGGCTTCTACTTGTTTATTAATGTTTTCCTGTGTTTCTCTAAGGGAGTTCTTCACGTCTTTCTTGAAGTCCTCCAGCATCATGATCAAATATGATTTTGAAACTAGATCTTGCTTTTATGGTGTGTTTGGATATTCCGTGTTTGTTTTGGTGGGAGAATTGGGCTCCGATGATGCCATGTAGTCTTGGTTTCTGTTGCTTGGGTTCCTGCACTTGCCTTTCGCCATCAGATTATCTCTAGTGTTACTTTGTTCTGCTATTTCTGACAGTGGCTAGACTGTCCTATAAGCCTGTGTGTCAGGAGTGCTGTAGACCTGTTTTCCTGTTTTCTTTCAGCCAGTTATGGGGACAGAGTGTTCTGCTTTCTTGCGTGTAGTTTTTCCTATCTACAGGCCTTCAGCTGTTCCTGTGGGCCTGTGTCTGGTGTTCACCAGGCAGGTCACTTGCAGCAGAAAAGTTGGTTTTACCTGTGGTCCCAAGGCTCAAGTTTGCTCATGGGGTATTTCTTATGAGCTCTCCGTGGTGGCAGCAACCAAGAAGATCTGCGCCGCCCTTTCCGGGAGCTTCCGTGCACCAGGGTTCCAGATGGCGTTTGGTGTTTTACTCTGGCGTCTGACATGTGTGCAGAGTGCAGTCTCTTCTGGTTTCCCAGGCATGTCTGCCTTTCTGAAGGTTTAGCTCTCCCTCCCCCGGGATTTGGGTGCAGAGAACTGTTTATCCGGTAGATCCCTTCAGGTTCTGGCGGTGTCTCAGACGCAGCAGTCCTGCTGCTCCTGGGTCCTCCTCTACGGGAACCCAGAGGCCATGTACAGTTTCCTCTTGGGCCAGGGATGTGGGCAGGGGTCGGCAGTGTTGGTGTTCTCTTCCGCCCTGCAGCCTCAGGAGTGCCCACCTTTCCAGGCAGTGAGGTCTCTCTCCCACGGGGTTTGGGAGCAGAGAGCTGCTGCGGGTCGGAATCCGCGGGTTTGGGACTCCAGGTAAACACAGGAAGTGCCTGGTCCTAGAGGAATTTTGCCTCTGTGTGTCCTGAGTTCACCAGGCAGGTCTCTTGCAGCAGAAAAGTTGGTCTTACCTGTGGTCCCGAGGCTCAAGTTCGCTCGTGGGGTGCTTCCTACGAGCTCTCCGCGGCGGCAGCAACCAGGAACCAGTTTCTTTTTTGAATAAATGAAAGGGGAGCTGCTAGGAGCAGATATGTCTCACAACAAATGAATAAATAACATTGAATGTCACATTCTGTGGATTTCTGACAGTTTTGAGGACTGTCTATGTAAAGTAATCTAGACTGTTGTCTGTTAACTATTCTCAGCTATTTCTAAATAAAATATCTTGCAAACACCCTAGCAATTGACTTACAGCTAAGAATTTGTTATCTGGTCCTTAACTCACATGCTTAATCATATAAAATCAGTTTGTAGAGGCTGTTATCGAAGCTTTGTATTTTTAAAATTTTTGTATCCATAGTAGAAATTCATACCAATGAAAACCCTGATGTATCAAAATGAATTCTTTACCAATGTAAGAAATTATAACTTCAACTTGGTAACAATTATAAAGATTTCTACGGAGTGAGATTATGGCTACACAATCATCTAGCTGTATCCTCCCTGTAAAACTCTGATCATTTCTAAATTCTCCCAGAAAGACAACCTTAGAAAAACTACCTCCAGCCCCCAAGCCCAGGGAATTGTGACGACAACGCTCCATAACTTCTTCCTGCTGAATATGGGCATTGGGGGGTGGGAGGTGCTAGGAAAGTGAGGGAGTATAAATGATTGTTATAGTCTCTGATGTCTGTCCTGACTGGATCCGGCTGAAAATCCATGAGATTGGGAATTCAGGCAGGTCGCTTCAGCACATCTGATGATGAGACTCACCAAAGCTGTACATTCTGTAATATACACATCTCAAACCCGAATTGTAGTATCATTAAGATATCAGTATGGATTGTATTAGTCTGTGTAGGGTGTTCATACTAGTTAGAATGAAATTTTGTCTTCATTCATGCCATGCCTTGTGAGGGATGGCACAAAGAATCTTAATTTTTTGTTTGATTCTCCTGAATCTATTTCATTAGGGGGTCTGTCTCTATCAAATCTGATCCATATAACTCTAGAAGATGTGTAGACACTAATCACCTTTTCTAAAAACACAGAGACAAAACTTTTCAGCATATCCTTCATGCACATATGAGAGCATCAGATGCAAAATTAGACATCAGCTCCACGACAGAGCCTGAAATCTGCTTCATTTAATGTGGCAGTAAATATTCTAATTTCAAGGAAGAAAATGTGTGGTGCCTCAAAGGCATGCATAAATGAAGTCCCTTAACAGGGTAGATTGTGGGAGAGAGCAGGTAAGTTTAAGGGGATTTCATAAGACACTCAGTGGAAAAGAAAAACTTAACAGGTTGAAAAATTAAACAGTAATTTTTTATGAGTATAAGAAACAGTATATTGGTGATGCGAAGGTGGGAATTTTATAAGGATTATATGGGAAATAGTTTTATTTGGGATCTGGGAAGGGAAAAATAAAATGGAGAATGTGTTTTAGGATTAAGTCAAAAGAAATCACAAAAGTGTCAAGCTAAGGAATTTCAAACATGTCCTACAGGATAATGTAGGGTAAAGTACCCTGGAATCAGACTGAGGCACAGACAAATTTTGTGCCTTGCTAAAGTAAGGTACTCCATTCAACAAAGAGACTGCTGTGAGGTTTAATTTAGATTATGCATGCCACAATTGAGCCCAATGACTGAATGTCGCATAGTTAACCCTCAGTAAACAGTAGCTTTAAAAAGGAAAGTGGCACAAAAACTTCCAAAGGAGCACTGTCATGGTAATAGAGATTCTTTGAGAAAAGTTAAAACTGGCAGCACTGAGAAGTGACCCACAAAGAACTAGACTGAGATTGAGTTACTGAGCTCAGAAAAACCCATGCAAGTTGATGTGCTTATAAAAAAGATAAAGAGGATATGTCCCGGGAATGGCATGGGAAGAGAGGAGCTGGAATGTGTGCGAATGTCATTAAAATTGATAGCCATCTATACCTAGGGATATTACGGGAAGGATTTTCTACCTTGTCACTGAACACTTTAGGCAATCTAAATGTAAGATGTGAATGTCTAAGTTACTTAGAAACAAGTCTTAGTGCCTTATCCAACAATTAACATTGTGCTAAAACTTCTCCCTTTTTGTTTATTTTTGTTTTAGTTTTAGTAAACACACTGAAGGGGATCTATCTAGCCCTGGCCTTCAGTCCATATAGTTTGGGCAGCAATAAGAGATAGGAAGTAAAGTGCCTCTAAATAAAAATGAGGGTGTTGCAGGGGGTGCTGTCCTGAGGGCACAGGACAAATGAGATTAGCACCTGGGAAGGCTGCAGGTGGGAGGCCATTTTATAACATTTCTTTGATGAACAAGCTAACATGGACACTTCTTTGCCCATCAGTCATGGCGATAGTGCCATTGAAGGAGGCGACTCCTCTGGTACTCTTGAAGATCCATAGTAAATTCCATAACTTGCAGCAATGAGTCCTTCATCACAGAAAATTTCTGGCCCCCAAGTATCAGCCTATTCATAAAAGTCTTCACTGGTCTTTGCAAACCAGGATCCCAGCCTGCTGCTAACAAGAATTCTGTGGGAACAGCAGTGCAGACAACGAGTTCTCATAGCATAGCAATAGTGGCTGCTACATCATGTAGTAAGTCCTGTTTGCTATAAAGTTGTCAGTGTAGGCACTAGGAATTAACACTCCTAAGTTTGTTTTTGCTTTTTGTCTGCTTGGGGGATGGTTTAGATTTGATTTGGGGGGTATATTTTGAGACAGGGTTTCACTCTGCACCTCTGATTGTCCTGGAACTTGATCTAGACCAGGCTGTCCACACACTCACAGAGATCCATCTGCTTCTGCCTCCCAAATGCTAGGATTAAAGGCATGTGTCACTACACCCAGCTTCTTAAATTTGTTTTTTAAAGTTTATTTTCAGGCTGGTACTAGAAGAAGAGAGCTTGGGGGACATGAGTGATGCTTTAAAAGTAGAATTTGTTATCTTCTTTTCAGTACTTAACCTATCCTTCCTCTTCCTTAGGGATGGGAAGAGGGGAATGGCCTGACTCTTGAGTTCTGTACTTTAAAGTTCTATATAATTCTCTTAGGTCTAATTATTACACTAAGTATTTTAGAATTATACTTAACTTCCCATCTTAAAACCTGTGTAATAGCCATCTTTTAAAATTACCCTTTTTATTCCTTCTGCTTCTTAATCACTCATGTGTGAAGTATTAAAATATTGTCATTATTGTCTAATCTACTCTTATTTTCCTCCACTTCACTATGGTTACATTATAGTTGTATCCTGAAAAGTCATTTTGTTCTATTCTTGGATATCAGTAATCTCTTGGTGCTTAAGAAAATTTAACAGTTTAACTTAGTATTCAGAAGTAACTGGTTTTATCGTGTTTCTTACATTGGCTGTGTTGTTTAGACTGTTCTTATCCTCTAGGGCTTGTATATTCTTGATTGATAGTCAACTATAAATAAGGCCATATTATGGGTTATTTAAAACTACATGCTTAAAAGTCCATTTTTAAGCCAGCTTTAAAATGGCATAAATACCTTTTCCTCTAGTACATTTTTCAAAAACCTTTTTGGGTGCATTCACTCTTTTACTATGTAAGAGTTGAAGGTGACAGTGGCACAATTCAAGTAACCAAGCATTTGATACTTTCGATACTGTATGGTTCCTACCTAATTCTGACCCCGAGTGTGAGGTTCCAGAGATCTCCAAAACCCTTCAATTTAGAGAATTTCCCACTGATCAAGACAAAATACTTTTTAACCTAAATATGTATAGCACATGAAGACCCCAATTATTTGGTTTAAAAAAATTATCATGGCAACTTGGTAGCACTTACAAATTATGAACAAGGCTCTGGGTTTGATCATTAGCCCTGGAAGAAAAAGAAGAAAAAGAATTGTAGTCTTTGAGCACTGTTCCCCTGCACCCACTTCCTTATATTGCATGGTACTGCTGTAACAGAATGGTGACCAAATTTGTAAAGAGCACAGTGAGAGATGATTTCATCTTTAGCTTTATCTCCCCCTGGCCCCCTAGAAATAGTGTCAAAGCTAGGCTTTGGCATTGAAAAGGAGAGGAGGTAGTGGCAGAGTAGCTCATGCCTAGAATCCCATCAGTGGCATAAGGACAGGTCAGCCTGAATTTTTAATGAGATTTTCTGTCTTTAAACACCACCCCTACTTCCTCTGTCCCCAGCACCTCCCCAAGGCAGGAGAATTTCAAGCTTCAGGCCATTTTGGATTACATAACAAGATCATGTTTTCCAAAAATTGAAGGAAGGAAGGAAAGAAGGAAGAAAAAAGGTCAAGAAGCTATTAAATATTTGATTCTGTGATTTTTGTTTCTCATTTTTCATCTTTTTTTAAAGCAAGTTCTCATAAGAGAACTCTGATCACAGAAAAAAAACTCAAGAAAATATTCAAAATACTAAATTCTAAGAATTTTAATGATGAATAGAAGTTTTTCTCTCAGCACCAAATAATACTAAATTTTTAAAATGGTAAAGATTATTGAGGCTTTGCTTTGAATTAATACAAATTTGGTATGAAGTCTTGGCTCTTCTAGGTTCTGACTTAAGCCATGGTGGTATACTCCTTTAATCCCAGTACTTGTGAGGCAGTGGCAAGAGAAGAATCTCTCAGTTTGAGGTCACTTCCTGAGTTCTAGGACAGCCAGGAATATATACAGAGACTCTGTCCCAAAACATCCCAAAAAATAAAGAGAGAGAGAGAGAGAGAGAGAGAGAGAGAGAGAGAGAGAGAGAGAGAGAGAAAGAAAGAAGCCCTAAGAGGCAACTTAACCCCTTCCTACTTGTTTGCCCATTTGCAACCTGAGTATAACCTTGGGTATTAAGGGTTTAAATGGAGAGTGTGTGGACAGCTCTTGGCCCTAAGTTTGGCACATAGTGTTACCATTTCTGTACTGTGCGTGTCTGTGTCAGTGCCAACACAAGCCATTTCAATAGTTGCCCTGCTTTGTACTCTGTATAAGATAGGATTTCATTTGAGTTAACATACAAGGATTATAAAAGTTAGACAATATAACGGATAGGAAACTGTCATGTCCATAGGAATACATAGGGGCAAGGAGATCACTTTAGCCTATTCAGGTCAGCCTGGAAAACAGTGAGAACCCACCTAAGAAACAAAGGCTGAACAGCTTCATTCCTTTTTTTTTTTTTAATTTCTATTTTGTTTAAATTAAAGACAGAAGGTCCAAGAAAATTTAAGTCACTAGCCAAAATTATACAAATACTTAATTTTTTTCCAGATTTATTTACTTTATTTTAAATATAAGTATTTAGCCTGCACATATATCACATGCGTTCTTGGTACCTACCGACAGAGGTCAGAAGAGGGCATTGAATCCCCTGGAACTGGTGTTAGGGACTGTGGTGAAGCAGCATGTGGGCGCTGGGAATCAAACTGAGGTCTCTGGATGAGCATCAAGTGTTCTTAACTGCTTAGCAGTTCTCTGTAGGTGTGTCAGTTTTAAAAAGAAAGGTCCACAGGGTAATAGTCATTAGCAGAGCAGATACAGAGCTGAAACAAATTAAAACTACTGCTTGATAGATTGCCTTAGCTTGTATATTGGGGTCTAAATAAGAAAATAAATATACTTTAAGGAATAAAATATATGTATTCCGCATCATGAAATAGTCTCTGTGACCACCAGAGCCAACAAAGTATCTCCATCTGCATGATGCTAGAAGGAAATATAACATGATTAGTAACCAGTGTTGGTTTAGACTTCTAGAGTCTGACCCCAGGCAGTTTATTTTAGGCATATTTGGGCATAATACAATTTTGGGGGAAGCTTTCTAAGGAAAATTAACCCAAGTGTACAATAAAGCTTAAGACAAGATTATGTTGAAAAGTTTCAGAATACATATGACCTCTTCCATAAGATGGGTTCTATTGACTGAAAAACCATGCTCAAGATAAAGGCCTCTGGACATTGACTGAGATAACCATAAAAGTCTGGGGGATATGCAGAGGTCACCAGGCTGTCAACCACCACATGTGACATCTCCCTTTAGAATGGGTTCTATTGATTGAGAAACAGTGCTCAAAATAAAAGTATAGGGAAGAAGAGTCTGGGGTAGGCATAGAAGTCTGAGGGAATCAGATGTGGCCTGGACCTACAGACAGCACAGGCCACAGGCTATTAACTATACCCACTCCCAACCTTCTGGGTGGTAAACAGATCTTCCTTTGCAAGTATGGACAAAATAATTAGTGGCATGGCTAACATTTATGACATTCTATCTGAAAAGCACTATACTCTGTACTTTAAGCACAGTTGATTCTCAATTAAACTACAAATTTGGGCTGGAGAGATGGCTCAGCAGTTAAGAGCACTGACTGCTCTTCCAGAGGTCCTGAGTTCAATTCCCAGCAACCACATGGTGGCTCACAACCATCTGTAATGAGATCTGATGACCTCTTCTGGTGTCTGAAGACAGCTGCAGTGTACTCACATATAATAAATAGATAAATCTTTTTTTAAAAAATCCCTACAAATTTAAATAGTCCCAAGTGTGAGTACAGAGCTAAGCTTCAGAAAACAACGTAGAGCAGCTGCCTGGCATGTGTGAGGCTCTAGATTCAGTTTCCTGTAGTGAAAAATTTCAAGTACTTGGACCAAAGAGCACCTGAAATAAACATTCAGCAGTGACTACAAGCTCAGGCCACCATACCCTGCTCTTACGTTGTTTTGCAAACAAATCAACACATACTCGTTTTCCAGAACCTCTAAAAGTTCAAACATAAAAGTTTAAAGTGAACTTGTATACTTGCCTTCCATTGTTAGGGTGATCCTTGAAGTCCTTTCTTGAACACTTTAGAAAACAATGCCTTAAATTTATGAGGATCTTTTCAGTCAGTCTCAGCACTTAATAAATGCATTGGTGGGGCTGGAGAGATGGCTCAGTGGTTAAGAGCACTGACTGCTCTTCCAGAGGTCCTGAGTTCAATTCCCAGCAACCACATGGTGGCTCACAACCATCTGTAATGGGATCCGATGCCCTCTTCTGGTGTGCATGAAGACAGCCATGGTGTACTCATATACATAAAATAAATAAGTCCTTCGGTCCCCAGCTCCAAAAAAAAGAACCAAAAAAAATAAATAAATAAATAAATAAGTCTTTAAAAAAAATAAATGCATTGGTACACAGTAGGCAAAAATTCTACACTTAGTGTTTAACTAGGTAACTTAGCTTTTTTAACATCCTTTTAAAATATATGAGACATAATATATGAACATTACTTGATATGCAAGTGCCTCAATTTTGAGTTTATATTAGAGAATATTAGTTACTATTCCAGTGTTTAACTCTGGGCCTATCAACTTTGCCGTTATTGACATTTTGAATTACAGTTTTTCTTGTGAGGCATTGTCCTCGACATATTAAGCATTCTGACTTAGCAGAGCAGATGCCAGTGGTACTCTTTGTTTTGAGATTTGTCCCACTATGGAACCCTGGCTGGCCTGGAACTTGCTGTATAAACCAGGCTGCCCTAGAACTCACAGAGACCCATCTGCTTTTGCTTCCAAATACTTGGGAAAAGGCATGCACAGCCATACCCAACTACTAGTAACTCTCTTACACTAAATATGCTTAGTTTTCTCACCATCTCCCTAACAATAGTGGGTGGTGAGAGTAAGAGTGACCACTAATTAAGAGCTGGCATCCATGATGGCCAGTGGCTGAAAACACTGACTGCTCTTCCAGAGCACCTGGACTTGATTCCTAGTACCCACATGGCAGCTAACAGTTGCCTGCAACGCCACTTCCTGGGGATCTGGTGCTGTCTTTTGGCTTCCCTAGGCACTGAGTGCAGGTGCTGTGCAGGTGTTCATGGAGACAAAACACCCACACAATTTTTTTTTATTTTAAATTTTAAATTACATCATTATTTATTGTGAGGCTAGGTCACCATTTAAACAACATTTATTCTGCAGTCTTTGAACATGGGCTGTCTTTTCATCTTCTGGTATGTTTAGTTTCTTCAGTGTTTTATACATTTCTTCGTATAGATCATTTAAGTTCTTGGGTTGATTCTTGTTATTTACTGCTGATACTAGTGTGAATGGGTTTCTTTTCCTGATTTCTCTCTTAGCAAAGTCCTCATGTGTGTATAAGAAAGCTGTTTTGTCACTGTTGATTTTTGTATGTTGATGTTTATTTCCTACTTGTATAGTTCTTAAAGTCTTTTGGCAGAATCTTTAGTGTCTTCTAAACTTAAGGCTCTATTTTCTTTAAATGGGGATAACTTAGCTCTTCCTATTCATGGCCCTGTAGTCTCCCCTTATTGCTCTGGCTAAAACTTCAAATAGTCTATTGGCCAGCTTCCTAATACTGTGGGTTGCAACCCTATTTGAAGTGATGAATGTGAAGGTTCATGAAAAATTTGGCAACTCTAGGTGGTCTCAGAATGAGCAGTGGCCAACAATTAATTCAAGCCAGTAAGTTCAAGGTGTTTACAGTGGGCCAGCCTATCCTGTGTGTCTTCACTGCAGCCTAAATGTGAACATACAACACTATGCCAGCATACCTCCCAACATTGATGAATGCTGTCTAACGCAGCTCAGCTCACTCTCGAGACTGCTGTTTGTTGGATATTGTACTGGTTTTTATTGTATATACAAAAGGTTTGCTCTTGTAGAAATATAAGAGTTTAATTATAGAAAACAAAGATCTTAATAGTGTAAGGAATTTAATCTTTTAAAAAAGATTTTACTTTTTTTAAAAGATTTTATTTTTGTGAATGTGTAATTATCAATGTCTGGGCCTGTATAGGGGAGTGTAGATGCCTCTGTTGGGCCAGAGGAATTCTGATCCCTCGGAGCAGAAGTTACAGGGAGTTATAAGCTACCAAAATCGAGTGCTGGGGATCCAACTCATGTCCTCAGCACAAACAGTAAGCTGCCTTAACCAGGGTGGCCTGCAACTTGCTGACTCATGATCCCCAAGAAGGAATCTTGACTGAGTATTTGATACTATAGGATGTAGAGCAGTATGCTTAGCAGTTTTCAAAAATGATCAGTATTTTGACTTTATAGTCATTAATACTGAAAACTACTTTTACATAAACTCAGAGTATAAAGTGGTAGGAGTATATTTATAGCCGTTTTACAAATTAGAAATTGTATCATAATATCAAACTAAAATGAATTAGATAATTTCTATTATTACTATTATTGTTGTTGTTATTATATTATTATTATTATTATTATATTTATATTTATATGTGGTGTATCCTGGTGCCCATGAATGCCAGAGGGCATTGGATACATTTTATCTGGAGTTACAGGTAGTTATGAGCTGCCTGATACAGGTGCTGGGAACTGAATTCAGTCCTGTGCAAAAACAGTTTTTACTCTTAACTACTGAGCTACCTCTCTAGTACTATTAGATGATTTCTTATGAAGCTTAGCAATTCAAACAGCTTGTTGTATTTTGTTTGTTTATATTTTAACCTTTATTTTAAGTGTATGGATGTTTTGCCTGCATGTGTTTCTATATACTACATGAATGTAGTCAGAAGAGGGCCTCTGTTCCCTTGGACAAAAGTTGTGAGCTGTATGTGGGTACTGAGAATAGAACCCAGATCCTCTGCAAGAACAGCCAGTATTCAGAACCACATAGCCATCTATCTCTCTAACCCCCAAATAGCAGGGTTTTTTTTTTTTTTGTTTTTAGTTTTTATTATTTTATTTATTTACATTCCTGTTGTTGCCTCCCCTGGTCTCCCCCAGTAGACCTCCCCCTTCCCTGGGGCCTCAAGTCTCTAGAGGATTAAGCATTCTCCCACTGAGGCCAGACCAGGCAGACCTCTGCTGTACTTGTGCCAGGGGCCTAGGAATTGCCCTTGAATGGTTCTTGTTGGTGACTCAGACTCTGGAAGCTGCCGGGGTCTGGGTAAGTTGAAACTGTTGGTCTTCCTGTGTGGTCGCTCTCCTCTTCTGCTTCTTCAATCCTTCCCCTAATTCAACCACAGGGGTCCCCAACTTCAGTCCAGTTGTTGGTGGCAGTATCTGCTTCTGTCTAAGTGAGCTGCTGGTAGGGCCTCTCAGCTGTGCCAGGCTCCCTCCCATCTGTAAGCACATCATAGCATCAGTAATAGTATCAGGCCTTGATGCCCTTCCATGAGATGGACCCCAAGTTGAGCTTTTCCTTTAGTCTCTTTTCCATTTTTTTCCCTGCAATTCTTTTTAGATGGGAACAGTTCTGGATCTCTCTGGATGGGAACCCTGTCCCTCTGCTTAAGGCCCTGTCTGTCTACTGGAGATGGGCTCTTCGATTTCCCTCTCCCCAATATTGGGCATTTTGGCTAAGGTCATCCCCATTGAGTCCTTAGAGTCTCTCACCTCCCAGGTTTCTGTTCCATTCTAGGGCCTTCTTCCATGCTGCTCATCTTCATTCATTCTCTTGGTCCTCAGCTTCTCTCCTGCCTCCCTGCCCCCATCCTGTTCCCCTTTTCCCTTCCACCTCCCCTCTTCCACCCAGGTTCCTCCCTCTTCCTTCCATGATTATTTCCTTCCCCCTTCTAAGTGGAATTGAAACATCCTCACTTGGGCCTTTCTACTTGTTATGCATCTTACTATCTGTGGGTTGTATCCTAGGTATTCTGTATTTTTTGGTTAATATCCACTAATCAGTGAGTACATACAATGTATGTCCCTTGGGTCTGAGTTACCTTATCCAGGATGATTTCCAGTTCCATCCATTTGCCTGGAAAATTCACAATGACTTTGTTTTTAATTCCTGAATAATATTCCATTGTGTAAATGAACTACATTTTCTATGCCCATTCTTTGGTTGAGGGACATCTGGGTTGTTTCCAGCTTCTGACTATTATAAATAAGGCTTCTATGAACATGGCAGAACATATGTCCTTGTGGTACAGTGGGAGCATCTTTTTGGTACATACCCAAGAGTGGTATATCTGGCTCTTCAGGTAGAACTATTTCCAATTTTCTGAGGAATCACCAGATTGATTTCCAGAGTAGCTGTTCCAACTTGCAAATACTAACATAATACAGTCCAGGAATATTCTAATTTAATATTCAAACCAGAGGAATGGTGCCAGGAAAGTATTGTAATTACTTCCCTACACACACAACATACATAATAAAGTCATGTTTATATAAAAATAGAAAACTTTGTCCAACTGTGCCTGCTTGGAGCCTAGTCACTACCATGCATGTTTTGTGTGTGTGCTAGTGTCCAATGCACATGTGTGTGGAAGCTGAAGGGCATCAGGTGTCCTGCTCTGTCACACTCTGCCTTTTCTTTTGAGATAAGTTTTTTAGAGAACTTGGAGCTTGGTTGATGTTTGTTTCCAGCTAGCTGGCCAGGGAACCCCAATGGCTCTCCATGTTCCCCATCTCTGGGATCACAAGCACATGCAGCCATTGTATATGGGTGCCTGAGATCTGAATTCAGGTCCTTATGCTGGTGTAGTAAGCGCTCTTTCTTACCCTCCGAGCCATCTCCCCAGACCTAGACTGAGTTTGTCTTCCCTAATCTTTTGAGTTAAAGTATTCACTGACGTTTGAGTAAGCATAGGTTGTGTATAAAGTAGTTTGTTGCTGTTTCTTAGCTATGAGTGTAGTTTAGCAACAGCATTTATATAGTATATGCAAAGCATTGTGCTTATTGTGTTTGAGCCCATCACCAGAAAACTAGTATGATTAGCAATGAATAACAATGAACAAATGCAGAAATAAAGTAAAACCCTGTAGATGTATAGCATCTACAACTCTAACATCAGGGATGTGTGCTCATAATAAAAACTAAAGAGTATAAAGATGAAAAGAAAAACAATAATTGACAGAAGAAAATGGGAAATGAAAAGCAAAAGAAAAGTTGACTGTTTCAAAATGTGAAAAGGGAGAAGGCAGGAGAAAGAAAGAAGGTTGTAATTTTAGAAAGGGGATAAGGAGAATGAAAGATGGAATGAATAAAGGAATTAAGAAAGAAAGAGAAAAAGTGACAACAAAACCCAGAACAATAAACATGAATATATAATCAGTAAGAAAGAAGGAATGTTACTGTTAGGAAAGAAACTACGAAGCCCAGGATGATGAGCATGTATATCTAACAGTGTCTCTATGTACATACGTATGTGGTGAAAATAAGAGCCCATCTACCTGTCAGCAAACACTAAAAGGGGCAGAGGTAGGTTTTAACAACAACAAAGTCGTGTCCCTGCTTAGATTATGCAGGCAGAAATGGCCATTCTCTACCTCTGCCAAACTACACCTCTTTGTGTGATTCTTTGACGTGAGCTCCCCGGAAAAGGCAAAAAGCTAGGACACAGTCCTCTCTCTCTGTCTCCCTCTCTCCCTCCCTCCCTCCCTCTCTCTCTCTTTGTGTCTCACCATTGGGTCACCATCAGAGTGGGTCAGAATGACTTTTAGTTTTTCTTCTGGCTAATACCAAGTAGAACCAAATTCAAGTTCCTTTGGCTATAAATTTACTTTGAACAGATTAGCTTGGTTTGTTTCTAGGGCAGAGTTAACACCAGAGCTCCACTCAGGGCCCAGATCTCAGGCCCCTTTGAAGTCCATACAGAGCATTCCTTCCGCTGCCCACCTCCCCACAGGGCTGTCTTCTTTCCATTAAGTCACTGAGAAGCTGGATTATGCTGACTGCTGTTTACCTGCCATCTGTTCTCTCAGTTCTCTGATAACACAGTTCCCTCAGAATGAATTTTTTAAACTCCTACTACCCTTTGCTTTAAATTATTAAATTTAAAATTTATAATTGTCTATACTTTGGGAGCACAGAGTAACCACTATAATTATTGAATACAGAATGGAATGATCAAGCTAAATAATATGCACATCACCCAAATACTTAGCATCTCCCTCTCCCCTTCTGTTTGAATGATCCGGGGACCATCCACTATCACTAAGTTAAAGGTTTTGTAGTGAAAACATTTGAAATGTATTATCTTAGCAATTTAGAAATGTATAATATTTTATTGTGTACTGTATCTGCTGTACTATTTAGTATATCTCAAAAAAATATTTCTCTCATGTTCTTCCTGAGTTTGTGTGTCGTTGGAAGTCCTCATTCCATTCCTCCTCCTCTATCCTAACTGACATTTTATTCTTTGCTTTTTTCCTAAATGTCTGTTCTTATTAATTTACATCTAGGTGAAAATGTGGTGTTTGTCTTTGTGAAAGGCTTGTGTCATTTAGCATAATATTTTTGTTATCATGTTTATAAAATGGCAAAAGGGGTTGGGAATTTAGCTCAGTGGTAGAGTGCTTGCTGGGTTCAGTCCCCAGCTCCGAAAAAAAACAAAAAACAAAACAAAAAAAAAAAACAAAAAACAAAAAAAAATGGCAAAAGTTTCTTTTTAAAAGCTAAATGGTATTATGTATGTGTTCCATTTTCTCTGTCCATCTTTTTAATTGAAATTATTGTGTGTATGATACATGTGTGTGGGCTGATATAGAGACCGGAGGCTAATGTCAGTTCTCCCCACCCGCAGACCACTTTTTGAGGTAGGGTCTTTCACTGAACCTGGAGCTCATCTTTTTATCAGACTGGCTGACTACTGAGCCCTGACTGTGCCTACTCCCACCCACCCAAGCTGGATTCAGATATTCAGAGCACTGTCTGGCCTTCATATGGGTG
Organism: Rattus norvegicus; assembly: GCF_021556685.1. NCBI lineage: Eukaryota > Metazoa > Chordata > Mammalia > Rodentia > Muridae > Rattus > Rattus norvegicus. The sequence continues at coordinate 103,957,750 of NC_141539.1, forward strand.
CTGAGGATTTGAATCAGTTCCTTACGCTTGCATAGCAAGCACATTGGTGCCATCTCTCTTTAGCCCCTTAATTGTGTTTTTCTTGCAGTTTTCTTGGTGTACAGTTAGGCTGGGTACATATTTTGAATATTCATCTTTCTTGATGTATGGTGCACAAATATTGTTTCTCCATCTGAAGGGGCTGACTGTCAGTTGTTTGATTTGCTGTACTGACCTTTTTAGTTTGATAGTGTTAGTTTTTCTTGCTTGTATTTTTAGGTTAATCCCTCAAAAAATTATTGTGACTAAGTGTATAATTCCCTTCATCCACCCCATGTTTAATACTGATAACTTTGGAGTTTCTGGTCCTAATGTTTAAATCTTTGATCCATTTTGAGTTGATTTTTGTAAATTATTAAATATAGCAGTATTTCTCCTAGCAATTTGGTTTATGTTATTTTATTTTATGTCAAGGCAATTACATGACCTAGAATCATAGAAAGAGAATAAAGGACCTTGTAAACTTAACTCTTTAGTTCAGATGTATTTTATATATAATTTCATACAGGAATATAAAAACTGCTAAATCCTTGAAAGTTTATATTGGAAAAAGATAGATCTTGTTTGTAAATGACATCATGTTACTGGTATCCAACTGAGTGTGAAGAATCTTACTACTTTCTAACCAAAAAGACAGAAGATTCTATGGCTTTAAGATATATGTCACCCTTAGTCCTCCTTGAGCTCTTCATTGGATTTTACTTTGAACTTTTTGGTTATTTTGAGACTGATTCTCAATTTGTGACTCAGGCTCAATCATAGCACCAGATCAGGTGCTCACAACTGTCTATCCAGGCCGGCCAGGCTCATAGGGATCCTCTTGAGGCTTTTAGTCTCAAGAGTTTACAGGCACGAGCCAGCCACCATGCCGAGCTTTATTTCTCTTTTGAACTCTTTTTTTTTTCTTTTTTCTTTTTTTCTTTTTTTTCTTTTCGGAGCTGGGGACCGAACCCAGGGCCTTGTGCTTGCTAGGCAAGCGCTCTACCACTGAGCTAAATCCCCAACCCGTCTTTTGATCTCTTGATCCTCCGCCATCACCTTCCAAGTGCTAGCGTGCACTATGGTGCCCAGCTAAATTTTTTAATGGAATTTTGCTTCCATTATTTATAAACTTATCTGGCATTATGTGTCTTAACATAATTTTAATGATGTGCAAATAGTAATAACTTCTTTGGAAAGCAATTATGTAATGACGTTATCTTATCTGAAACCTAAACTACATAGAATTTTAGATGACCTCACAAGACTGTGCTCTACTTAAAAAGTAAACCTGGGTTATTTGTACTGAGTTACTAGTGTGCTGTTGAGCTAATCAAGTTCAGTTTACTTCATATGTTTAAGAGTTTCTTTATAATGGTTTCCTAGCCTAGGGAGGCGTCTCAGTGGTTGAGAGCATGTACCACTCTTCCCAGTACCCATATCAGGTGGCTGACAACTGTCTGTAACTCCAGCTCCAAGAATCTGATGCCTCTGGCCTCCACAGAAACTGGCACACACGTGCATATACCCCACCCCCCCATACACATAGTTAAAAATGATAAAAATAAAAATCTTCAAAAAAGTTTTTACTTCTGTAACTTATGAACCAGCTTCCCAACCAGGACAGTATGCCTGTAGTCCACACATTTAGGAAAAGGAAGCAGGAAGACCAGTTGAAAGTCTGCCTCAGTTACATAGCAGCTCTAGGCTAGCCTAGGCTACCTGAAACCCTGTCTCAAAACAAAGGAACGAGAATTTTTTTAGTTGTATCTTGAAGATTAATTTTGTTTAAATTTGTGCCCCCCCTTTTTTTTTACTGAGTAATGATTTGAGTTAATACCTCTTATGACTAACTTCCCTGTATTTCAGTTTTTACTTGTATTTACTTTGTTTTGAATGTGGTTAGATCCTTGTTTTTTGTTTGTTTGTTTGTTTGTTTGTTTTGCGGGGAAGTGGGCGAGTCATTCATTGTTAAATGGTAGTCTGTGAAATGGAAACTTAAGCATTGACTTAAGTATTTGTTGAGTAAGTTAAGTCATGTGTGTTCAGGAGTGTCTAGGGCTTATGCATCCGAGGACATGATACACCCTTGGCAGATAACTAGGGTCTCTCTCTTATGTCAATATAGTCTTTTTGCAGTGGTCTTTTAAAAACAATGTTTCTGCCTCGCATGTGGCACACACCTATAAACCCAGCACCTGAGAAGTGGAGATGAGATGATTAGGACTGCAAGGTCACCATCAGTCACACAGGGAGTTCCAGACCAGCCTGAGCTACACACCCCCACACAATATTTTGTTTGGGGAGGGGTTCCCTGGCATTTGAACACAGAGTTGCATACATACTAAGGAAGAATTCTAGTGACTGAACTGTATACCTGACTCTTAGAGATGCCTTCCTACCTTAATAAGATTTTGTTTTCCTTTGAAATTGATAAATAGGCAAAACTTACATTAACTTTTGATTTTAAGTGTTCAGTTTAGTGAGTTTTAAAAATAGCTTATGTAGGGCTGAAGAGAAGGCTCAGTGGGTGAAGGTGCTTGCTGGTAAGCCTTTCAAACCCAGGTTTCATTTTTGGACCCACATAGTAGAAGGAGAGAACTGAGTCCCATGAACTATCAAGTAAGAGTTTCAGTCTCTCCACACCTTCTTTCAGTGCTTAGTACAGCTAGTCGTTTTAATTTTAATGGTTTTGTTGTTGTTTTAGTTTGGTTTCTATTGCTGGTAAATACAGTGACCAAAAACAGCCTAGTGGAAGAAAAGTTATATTGGTTCTAGGACTATGAACTCAGGGCCTCACTGTTTCATGGCAGGCACTTTACCAACTGAACCATCTCCCTTTGACTAGCTGCTTCCCCTTCCCCCTCCCCGCCATCATACACACATACAGACACACGCACGCCTGTACGCAGCCTCTGATAGCACCAAAAACAGGGTCTCATGTAGCCAAGGTTGGCCTGACCTGACACAGAGACCCATGCTGGCAATAAAAGCATCTGTCATTAAGCCCAGCATGATGGACTTTTTTTAAACTTGAGTTTGAGGTTTGTCTCTGCTATAGCCTGTTTTAGAGCTTCCATTTTCTTATTTATTCATTATTTCGTGTATGTATATGTTCCTTGTTATTTATGTCAGTTAATGGACATTTGTAGGTTCTCTGCTTTGGCTATGTTAATAACATCGCCATAGATGTTTTATACTATTGTACAGATTGTATATTGTGTAGGTGATATATGTTTTAGGTTTATACCTAAGAGTGGAACTGGTAAGATTGCAGCGTTGGTGTTTGCCTGCATATGTGTATATAAGAGTGGTGGATCCCGAAGAACTAGAGTTACCTGTGGGTGCTGGGGCTTTAACCTAGGTCTTCTGGAAGAACAGCCAGTAACAGCTGAGCCACCCTACCTCTCCAGCCCCACTACTTACCATTTTCAGTAACACTGATATATAGCACATCGATTTTAATTACTATCTGTCAGTGACTGGGATGATAGTAGTATGCATTTATAACTGCAAAAAATCCTATCTGCAAGACTGAATGTTAGGCTGAGTTAACCTTTCTTCTCACTTCTCCGTGGAAGACTGCGGATTTTTATACTTGGTTAGTTGCATGCTTTTACACTCAGTTAATTATTTCCTTTTCAGTTTTGCAGAATAAGAAAGCTAACCTGAATATTGGGGGGAAAGACAGAGAAGAGAAACAAGGATTGAAGACGAGGTTTTCCAGTTTGCATAATGTAAGTTCTTTTCGCTATTCTTGGCCTGAGTTCTGTATTAGCTGACAAAGCTGTTTCTATGGTAACATAGTCCAGCCTCTTAAAATGTCAGATGAATGCTGATCACTTAAAATGAGACTTTCCAGCTGCTGGTCAAAGGGCTTTACATGCCAGAAAAGAGAAGCGAAGATGAACAGGGTGGGGGGAGACAGGGTTAGACTCTACTTAGGGAGTGAACATATTCATGCATATGAAGTCTGTCTTTCCTGCCTCCCTCTGCCTAAAACTTAAGGTTATATAAGAAACAATTTTTCCCACTAAACTGCTTTGTTTTAGCTTTATACAAATGGTCGTTTTTGGGTATTGAGGTTTGCATTCGGCCATCTGTATCATTTGGTCATTGTAATTTCCATTTATCTGCAACAGTTCTACTTCTGTATGGATGGTTGTCCTTCAAAAATGCATCACAAATAACTATATCCTTATAACTTCCTTGTTTCTTATCACTCTGTTTTAGATGTCTGTATCCTCTTTGAACTTAAAATAGTCTTAGTTTAGTTGAACAGATATTTCTTGGACATTTTCTCTAGCACACATTTTACGCTAAGTACTAGACATGTAAAAATAAGACATATAAGGAAAATGTTTTCTAATGTATTAGAATCTGATGAGGAAAATAGTCGTTTAATTTCTTTTTCTGTCTCTCACTAAACTAAAACTTAGGAGAGAGAACTAAAATAGAATGTTAAGTTGATAATACTAGTTGCAGAAATCTACTGAGAATAAAAGACTAGATCCATGTAGACAAGTGTGATAATAGTCTAACCATGAGAATTCTGATGTAGATAATTATGTATAGCTTTCTTTTATGATTTGGCATAGTGAATAGATGTACTTTTTAAAATCCACTAATAATAAATGAAAAAAGTAAGAGTTCATTTTTGAAAATGTATAAACTCCTAGGTTTTTAAAATTAGCCATAGCAGTATAGTAACTCCTACATAAATTTATTCACTTATAATGAAAACATTAAATAAACTGTATCCAGTTTAATTTATACTTTTTATAATTATTATAATGTATAAAAGCTTAAGGATCACCTACTATAAATTTCATAGCTCTCATTTTAATGGGAAAGAAGACAATCTAATGGTATTGAGGTCATTATATGTAAAAGACTTTAAGTTTAGGTGGAGGATAATCTGTCTGTAAAAATATAATTTTAGTCATTGGTGTAATTCATATCTATTTTCCTGACTGTCGGCCTTGGTGCTTCTTCTAGAGCCTATGTAGGTGTTCACTGTATTACCTAGTTTGTCTTTTCTCCCTATTGCATTGTAAGGACATATGCAAGAAGGTTGACTAGTATTAGGAATACTGCCTGAAAACTTGGATTTTACTGAGTCAGCACTGTACTCTAAGCATACTTGCCGAAATGATGCTCAGCTCAGGGAGGCAGTAAGCTCATTAGTGTAAATATTTTTAAAGCCTGGGCAGAAGAAGCTAATTAAATTTAATGTGTGGGTTTGCACACATAAACAGCCTGCATATTTATGCCTAAGTGGGTTGATGAAAAGCTAGTACCATTGAATAAAATACGTTTTTATTTTAATTTTTGTTGGAGGACTCTTAATATAGAATCAAGTTAATATTAATAGTACTTATCTATATTTTATAACTTGCATACATTATGTTTTTTAAAACTAAGAGAAGTTCTGTGAAGTTAATCTTCTAAGTTACTCAGGTTGAGAGAAAAGCTGGCTGTCTTAAACAACAGGCTAGGAAACATGGTAGAGGGAAATGAAAGTCCAGTCTTCCTGTCTGTGTGCTCCTTCTGCTACACGTGCTATACCATTCCCTCTGAATGACTCCTTATGAGGTTCAGCTTCACTTTCTTCATGTATCGCCAGTTATAAGACTGATATTCTGTGTAGTCTTTTTCTCATCTATGTAGTTTTGTCCTTGGATACCTTTGCTGATAAACCTTATTGTTCTTTGGGCATCTTTTTCATTGCAAAAGCCACTTTAAAAAAAATAGTTTTACCCAGAAATACTTTTCTGTGTTTCAAGTTAGCCACTAAGATGGCTTGTGCTATGTACTAAATTATAATCAGCTGTTCTCACAGGTACTAACTCTGTGTTTTAATTAAGCATAAAGTTGAGATATTTAAAGTTGCTGTTGAAATGTCTATCCACAAAGCACCTATTCTCTACAAAACTTATAGCAAACCAATTCACTTTTCTCACTTTGCTAAACTTTTCAGTGTATCAGTTTTCTTAGCTGCAAGATCAAACAGTACGCTTCATAGTTTTGAGAGGCAACTTTAAAAAAAAATAGTCAATGTCCTCAACATTGGAGTCTGTATTAATAACTATATCAAGTACCTGATATTCTCTATATTGTGTAGAAATTGGAAATGGGCTATATAAAGTTTGTTTTTATATTACAATTCTTACACTTTTCCCTCCATCTTTCCCTCTTAGATTTGCCTCATGGATACATTTCATAGCATTATTATGTGATATGAGAAGTTATTTTTCTTTTTTGAAGTAACATGGATTTTATACTACAGAATCAAGAGAATTGGCTTTATAGGAAATTTTGATATATAAAAAGTGGTAGAGGTTTTTATAGATAACCATGACAACATCGTATATGAATGGGCATGTGACAGAGGAATCAGACAGCGGAATAAAAAATCTTGGTCTTGCATCACCAGAGGAACATCCGAAACACAGAGAGATGGCTGTTGACTGCCCTGGAGATTTGGGCACCAGACTGATGCCAGTGCGAAGAAGTGCACAGTTAGAGCGCATTCGACAGCAACAGGAGGATATGAGACGTAGGCGTGAAGAAGAAGGGAAAAAGCAAGAACTTGACCTAAATTCTTCCATGAGACTTAAGAAACTAGCTCAAATTCCTCCGAAGACTGGAATAGATAACCCTATATTTGACACAGAAGAAGGAATTGTTTTAGAAAGTCCTCACTATGCTGTGAAAATATTAGGTAAGTAATATAGCACAATATGTTTTGCTTTGGTGTTTTGCATACCCTGACGAAAATGTGTATGGGAAGGGCCAGATTTAAGAGAGTATAGCGCTGGAAAGTTGAGTTCAACACAAGTTCTTTATATTTTAGTCACATACAACACAAGCATTGGTTTAAATATTGTCCTAGTTTGTTTTCTATTGCTGTGATAAACACCAGGACTGAAGCAGCTGGGGAGAGACAGATTTATTTGGCTTGCATGTCCCAATCACAGTCTGTCATGGAGGAAAGTCAGGGCGGGAACCACAGAGAACAACTGCTTCCTGGCTTGCCTGCCATGACTTGCATGCTCAAATTGCCTTTTTTAACAGCCCAAGAGCAACTGCCCAGGGTGGCTGCTGTTCCTGAGGAGCACAACATACATCTGTTAGCTCAGAAAGGGAACCAGGACAGACCAAAGTCACGGTTACACCAATGTCCAATTTGGTGAGCCAGAGAGCTTTTAATTGGGGTTACTAACAGGACTGTGGGTGAAAGGTTACTTAACAAGCAGCAAAGAAAATGTTAAAGACCAGAACGTCTACCCCAGAGTGATAGCAGCTCCCAAACTGCCTGATCTTCTCCATGCAGTTGACAGATAGCTTGACAGTCTGATTTTTTTTTTCAGGCAGATTATCTCTTGTCCACCCCCAATAATTGTTTGGTCTTTTTTCACTGCTGGGTAGAGGCCCTGAATCTTTTAAGTTCCTGTTCTCCCTGACATATGTCTCTTTGATCTTCCTTTTCCTTCCCAGAGCAAACATTTCAATTTGGAAGGAGTATTGCAGTTCTGAGGAACATATTAGTGGTACTGCCCACCACAGTCTGGGCCCTCTCACCTCAGCCATTAATTAAGAAGATGCCCCCCAGATACACCTATGGACCAGTATGATAGAGGTGCTTCCTCACATTAGATTCATCCTGGATATCTAGGTTTATATCAAAACCAGCACAATTGACCCTTTGCCAACATGATATACAAATACTATTAAAATCATAACCTTTCCTTTCTTATTTGTCCTCAAGATATCACGTATATATTAATATCACAGTATGAGACAATCCAACTTTTAAATGTTCTATAGTCTTTAAAAATTCTTGAAATTTAAAAGCCCAAGTTCTTAACAATCCAAGTCTCTTAACTGTGTGCTCTTCTAAAACCAAAAAACAAGTTATATACTTTCTCATTTCAAAAGGGAAGAAACATTGAACAGTTTCAATGAAATCAAAGCAAAACTACAGACTCAATGGTAGCTTAGTGTCCAATATCTGGACTCCCCTATGATCTTCTGAGCACTAAAGGACTTTCTCAGCTCAGCTTCTTAGCTCTATCATTTGCAAAACATATATCTTGTCTCATAAGCTCAACTTGGTCCCACTCTACAAGTGCAGCTGGCCTTGGTAGTTACCCCATGGTACTGGTTGGCACCTCTCAGTATTCTGGGGTCTTCACACCAGTGGCTTCTCCGAGTCTCTTCAAGGATTCCAATCCTGCCACATGGTTCCAGGTCTCTCCACGACTTCTTCAATCTTGAAATGTGAGGTTAAGAGCACTGGCTGCTCTTCTAAAGGTCCTGAGTTCAATTCCCAGCAACTATCTTACAACCATCTGTAATGGGATCTGTTGCCCTCTTCTGGTGTGTCTGAAGACAGCTACAGTGCACTCCTATACATAAATAAATCTTTTATAAAAGAAGAAGAAGAGGAGGAGGAGGAAGAAAAGGTTTCTCCATCCACATTCTGTAAGCATTGGTCTTCTTACCCTCTGTTTCAAAAAAAAATCACTTACCAAGCAGGACATTTATACATTGTTGATTTCAGCTTCCAGCTTGAGATGTAGCCTTCGCTGGGACCACAGTTTCATTGTGTTCCCCTTGAAATAGTTGCCAGAAAAATCTCACTTTGGTGCTACTGGTCTCTTGTTAGTCACAGCTGATTTTTCAACCTTAGCCAACAAGTCGATTGTCTTCTTACACCAAACGTTTTGGTGATCCCGGTCTCAGGAATCACTGCTGATTCAGCAACCAGAAACCACAGACTCTTAATTTGGAACTATCATCAGAACATCCTGATAAAGTATTTGAGAGATTCTCAACATTCTCTTTACATGCCAGTCCTCCCTTGTTTACCTTTCCCTCAGCATTTTCTCTTCCAGTCTGCCACAGAACAGCCTGGTAAGCCCTAAGCACTCAATGACTTTTCCAGCCATAGGTTCCAGTTTTCACAGCTCTCTTGACCAAGTAATGTGGTCAGGTCTGTCACAGTAATACCAGCTTCTGGTACCACACTCTGTCCTAAGTTGCTTTCTTTTGCTGTGATAAACACAGTAACTGAAACTGACTTGGAGAAAAAGGATTTATTTAGCTTACATGTGCTGATCGTAGTCCATGATTGAGAGAAGTTAGGGGAGGAGCCATGGAAGAAAGCGACTCACCGGCATGCTCTTTGTGGCTTGCTCAGCTTGTTTTTAATACAGCCCTGGACCACCTGCCTGGGAGCGGCAGTGCCCACTCCAGTCTGTGGGAGGGTCTATGTCAGTGTTCAGAAGTATGCCCACAAGCCAGTGTGTTTTATACCAAGTCATTTTTTTTAATTAAACTACTAGAAAACAAAGTTGAATAATAATGAAGAGAATAACTACATCTTAAAACCTAGTTTTTAATAACTGTCAGATAAACAGGAATTGCTTGTGTAGGATCAATTTACTATCTCTAAATTCTGTTGCATGACAAAAATTGAAAACCTGGACCTAGGATATGATTTATATACAAAGTTCATTCTGTGTACAAATAACACGAGAATCCAAGGTTAAAAAACATTCTTATTAAAGATTCAAGCCTTTCTGTTAGCAGGCAGTGTGGATCTAATGAGACTGCTGAGGGATGGCAGATGCATATTCTCACACAGAGGATTTAATCAGCGAACAGTACTCCTGCACACACCGATCTTTACGGAGCTGTGCTAGAAGCCGAAGAAGTCATTTTGAGAAACTTCATTTTATATGTTAATTTGTGTTCACTTTAAGTTAGATGCTGTTTCTTGTAGTTACTGTTTTTAGATGTAGTAAAATATTTTTTCATTTTAGATGTAATAAAACACATTTTTACATCATTGTCATTTTACTGTTCCTGTGCCTGTTGAAACCTGTAGTCTAGGTACCTTAGCAAATCCCATTCCTATAATGATCCTGCTCAGAAAGCCTCTGTGGTCTCCATTTCAGAGATAAAGACAGTGTCCGTGCAGACATGTAACCCTAGCTGCCGGGAAACTGATGTGGGAAGATTGTGAGATCCAGACCAGCCAGGACAACATGCTGAGACCTGGTCTCACACAAAGCAACGAAAGAAATAACACTTGAATTTTAGTCCCATCACTTGCTTAAGACATCAAGCTAATACTTGGGAGGTCAGATTTGAATTCACACATCTAGAGTTGATACATGCTGCAACAAGTAGAGGTCTGAATAGGAAGTGACATCCAGCCTGCACTTCGCTTACCTGCTAGGGCTTAGGCCAACCCTAATTTGCCCATAAGCATCATATACACGCTACGTTTGTTCTCTCATGAGTCTTTTTATTCTAAATATAGAGCAGTTTCTATTGTATCTCATTTACTTTGGTAAATTTTGTGTAGAACGCATATTTAAAATGTCTGCTTCTGTTTTCAGAAATCATAAAAAATGTGTGTTAGACTTCTAGGACAGTATAAAGAGACAGATGCCAGAAACAGTCCATCTAACCTCAGCAGACAGAACTGTTTCATACTAAACTGGTGTCTGCAGGGGTATTCTGCAAAGAGGGGAGGGTTATAAACCCCAACTCTGGGTTTATAAGGGGGGACGGGGAGTATTGGGAATGGGAAGTTAAATACAGCTTTAGGGGGCTACATACAGTCTCTACTTCATAGAATTGTTAGACCAGACAAGGCCATTTTATCTTTCAGAACTGCCTTGCACCCAAACACTGGCCCCTCCCCTAAATCAGGATGCTGGTAACAGTGGGTGACTGAGTTAAGCAGTGGTGGTGAGGGGAAAGGGGCTAGAGTTTCAGCCTAGGGGTGGGGGATTTCAGCTAATCTTAGAAGAAGGGGAAGTTCCTTGGCCAGGGTCTGACAGTTTGTTCAAGGTTTATTCCAACAATGTGTTCAGAGATAGTAAAGCCTGCCGCATACCCTCAGATATAATTACAGTGGTAAAAATTCGTATTTAGTACTTTTATATGAAGGAAGTTTAGTGTTTCCCCTCCTAAGGGTTTTGTTAGAATATAAATGTTTCATTCCATTTCTTCTTGCTTACCCTTCTTTTCTTACCATTTCCCCCTCCCTCATTTAACCTGGATTAATCTGTTTTTTAATTCTTTTAAGAATAATGTGTTTGTCCATTGGCATTACTTGAAATCAGGCTATTTAAACTTTTTTCTGTTCCTGCTTATAAATTCCACTTCTACAAGTTTAAAAGACAGCTATTATTTCTTCCAATTTATAACCCACTATGATCTTCATTAATGCCTTCATGTGGCCTTTGAATTTAAGGCTGTTTTCTAAATTGAAATATAGTGCAGGTGTTAGTAATTTATTTCTTAGAAGATTTAATAAATCATAATTAAACTCATCATTTTGTGCAGGAAGTAAAAAATATCTCTAAAGAAGTATAATACTGTTAATCAAATACTTTTCTCTGCTAATAATCTGCTAACACATCAGACCACAACAGAAGTACTCCCTTAAAATTATGTGTCTGCTTGTCAGTATTTTAATTAATACACACGTGATGGGAGATGGCTTCAGCCTTATTCACAGCCAGAAGCAACAATGTTATTTTAAGTGAGAGAAGGGCAGGGCAACTCATTTATTTCTTTGAGAAGACACCTTCATTTTCCAAACGACACATCATTTATCTGTGAGTAGACAGCATTCCTTAAGATTATTTTTAATTATAGTATATGTAAATTTGACAATGTATAATAAAGGTTCAGTAAAGTGGAATGATACCAAAAATACTGAGAAGGGATAAATTGAATTTTGTTCAAAAGCAGCCAGAATTCTTAAATACATAAGTTGTAAGAATTTTAATTAAGATTTCCTTAAAATTGATGTACATTCAAAACCTTGCTTTATTAAAAATAAAATTGTTTTGTTCTCATTTATCATCAAAGTAAACTATTTTATAAAAGAAATCCTGGAAAAAAAAAGTGTAGGTTAGAGTAGAAAGAGATAGAACATGTAATTCTCAGGTATTTCTAGGCTATGTATTTCAGCTTTTGTTTGTTTTGTATTAACAGTTATATAATTTGGGGCCAGGGTTGTGAAGAACTAAGCAGAATAAAGGGAAGAAGCTAGAGAAGCTGCTTTCTGTTGTGTGTGACTGTGTAATTGATAGGATGCGCGCACGCACACACACATACACACACACACACACACACACACACACACACACACACACACAGCATGCTGCTTGATAGTTATGTAGGAACTCTTGAATTTTGTAATTAAAGCCTCCTGTTGAATACCAGATATTTAAATGTGAAGAAAATAAAAGATAAAAGCAAAGAAAATAGGGGTGAATAAAGAATGAAATAAAGTAACAAATCTCAGATTTCTAACATAAACTGACTTGGTATCATGAGATATACTACAGTTTTGTCTTACTGTCATAAACTTTTAAAAATAAAGTTTCTTTAAAGTCAGCAAGACTTCAGGGCCAGTGATTCTGTTTTATGTTAGCTTCCTTCTGAAGTTAACTTTTATTGTCAAATGTTTAACCTGTTCTAGGTACTTCTAAACAAACCACTAGCCATTTCTTCTTGATATTTGTTGTTTCCTTCTACAAATGAAGTGATTAACTGACTGAAAATAGTTTGAAGTGTTGAGGCCATTTGAGAAGTTTCTGAGCGAGATTGCTAAAATTAGAGCATCCCTGAATATTTAACAGTTCATTGGATTATGTGCATACTCTATAAATTTTGGTTCTTCAACATAATTTTACTATACGTGCTACATCATTCAATTTCAATAAATAAAAAATGTGCATACCTGAAATTTGACTCTACTTTATTGAATGATAATAATTTGTAACTTTTTTCCCTCTTGCAATGATTTGCTTCTTCCTTTTATGATGTATTAAATGCTTGATAGAGCAGGAGAGATGGCACAGTGGTTAAGAGCATTTACTACTCTTGCAGAGGGCCTACAGTGAGTGTAAGGTTTCAAAGCAACCTGTAACCCCATTTCTTGGGGACCTTGATGTCCTCTCCTGACCTTTAATGACTTCTAATGTGTGCGTATTGTAGACAAAACTCATGCCCATACTCGATTTTAAGCAAATTTTATTATCAGTTATTACTGACTTTGGACAAGTTATTTATTTTTCTGACCCTCAGTATTCAGGTTTTTGTGAGGTCCAAATGGAAAACTGTATGTGAATAAGTGGTACATTTGCATTTGGAAGCTTTGTTGCACTGTTATTAGGTTAACCAAAGTCTGGCACATACTAGGCAAGCACTGATTATTATGTTAAAAATCCCATCTCTTAGGGTTTTGTTTTAATTTAGCTTAACTTATTAATGATTAATTATTTTTCAGGATATGTCTTAAGTTTCTCATAATTTTAAGCAAATTCATACTGACCTAGTCCACTAAAAACCAAAATTCAAAGACCTGAATTCTATCTTCTTTATTTAGAAAGAGTATTTCACATCAGCGTAGAGCGAGCAAGGCTTTTGGTGTCATCCCTGGGGATCTTGATGCTGAGAGAGCAAAGGAAGCACACTGAGTTCCCAGTACCCTCACGCCTGTGACTCCAGCTTCAGGGCAGTCTGATGCCTCTGGCTTCCACAAGCACTATCACAGATGTGTACATAGCATACAGAGAAGACGTTCACAAACAAAAATAAACAATTTAAAATGCTTCAGATGGTTCAGAGTCTTAAATATTTGAAAATAGATTCCTGCTTCTTATTACCTGCGTTTGTTTGTTTGTTTGTTTGTTTTGTGAAGTCTCCTTATGAAGCTCATACTGGCCTGGAATTCACTCCCTATATAGACCATGCTGGCCTTCTGTGCTCCTGCCTCCTACCTCTGAAATCTAGAAATATAAGGTTGTACCCTCATGCATGATCCTATTGCCTATTTTATAGTCTTTATTTTATATTTTATTCTTAGGAGCAAGCCAAGACTGGGAAAAAATGTTAGGAGGTGAATTTAAGGACTTGCATGAATGGTTTTTTATTGTTGTTATTGTTATATATATCCCAAAGCCAGTGTATTTGATTTCTGTTAGCATATGTAATCATCATTTAAGTCATATAAAATGTTAGATAAGATACTGGGAATTTAATATATTTTCCACTGAAATCAAGTAAGGAGGAACTAACCAAATTGTAGCAGTGAGGAATTTAATCTAGACATGAAGAGCTGCTTTATAGGAGGCTTGTGACCCCCCGTGGAATTTATTACCAAAGCCAGTAGTATAACGTATTATGACATCCTTAATTTCAGAAAAACAACCCTTTCTCATGTTCATTAGTAAAAGAATGAGAAAGTAATGAACTAATTTTATTTATCATATTTTAAAACTATATATATATCTTACCTTCTATGTGACAAAATTATTAAAAGCAAATGTGTCATAATTTTAGATGTCCTTTAAAGTGATCAACTTATTTATACTAGTTTCAACAAGAAGGCTTATATCATTTGGTATTTCACATTTTCTGTAAAGTACCACAACTCACGATGATTTAGTTTATATCTTCTTGTGCTGTGTGTATCTGATGATGTGCTGAAAACTCTTCTACGTGACTGGTAACTTAGCCTGTTTTACTTGTGCATCAGCAGTACTCGGGCAGCTTTCCTTCCTAAGAGTGCTGTCTGAAGGCTTTCCCTGTTAGTTCCGTCGGGACAGCACTGTGGGGTTTATCCTTACTTCATACCTGCCGATTCTGCTGCATGGCTTTGTTGCTCATAGCAGTGCACTGCTCTCAGAAATCCTTTACATTTCTCAGGAAGATTTGCTGTTCACAAGATTCCAGCTCTGGTTTACTTTGCTTAAATCTTTCATATTCTACCTACTATTATGACTTTCAATGAAATACTCTGAGAAAGTATTTAAAAATAAGATTCTTGTCTAAAATAACAAATAAAATGCAGCAGTATTGTGAAAGTAGCATTTGGAGGGTGAGTTGGAAGGCAAGTATACTGTGTCCTAAGGCTAGACAGTGATATCGCCATAGTGCATGCATTCCTCTAAAGTTCAATAAAAAAAATTATGTATTGATGTATTGGGCAGAAACCACAGCTCGAAGTAGCCTTTCTAAAACAGATAGGTAATACCATGCAGACAGTCAAGCCCTGAACCCCAGCCCCGCCACACCCCAGTCCTGGTGTGGCAAAAAGAAAATGAAGTGGACCTCATCCTGATGTCATTTATTCATGATTTTAGTGTAACCACGGGTCATTTTTCTCCAGCTGTATAAGTTTAACATGTCTTTATGTATTTGTTCTTGTTGGTCTTCATTTAGTTTAGAAAAGTTTCTCAAGGTCTGAGAAGGTTGGTGGATTGCTAGCTAGCATGTGTGAAACCCTGCGTACTGTCTTCATGCTTTCCAAAACAGCAAGCACGTTCTGCACTCCTCCCAGCTTCAGTAAGTGGAGATAACAGGATCAAGACTTCAAGATTTCCCTCAGTTACTTAGTGGATTCCAGGCCAGCCTGGGCTATAAGACACCCTGTTTCAAAATATATATAAATAAACAGACACACAGAGAGAAACATTTCTCAAGGTTTTAATGATGATTAAATTAAATAATACATATAAACTATACACTGTATCAGACTGTTCAGGAAGGGCAATAACTATATGTAATTCAGCCAACTATTCATGTGCTTCAAAAATGGTTGGTAATCCCTAAGTATAAAGCAGAGCTTCAGTGCAAATGGGCTCACTTAGTACAGTGAAATTGATTAACACAGTGCACTTGGAGTTTTGATGAAAAGCTTTTGCTGATTAAAGAAAAGCCAGAATGATAGACTTAAGTATGGGTGTAAAAAACACTATTTAGAAGAAGTTTAAATTGGTCTTACACCTAGTTGAAATTTATGGGCAAGTATAGTTCTCATGTTTCTCACTAATTTCATTCTTTTCCATTTATTTTATTATGTGTGGGTATTTTGCCTTCATGTATGCCTATGCACCATAATGTGCCTTGTTCCCTCAGAGGCTAGAAAAGGGCATCTGATTCTCTGGAACTGTACTTGGAGATAGTTATGAGCTGGGAAATGAACCCAAGTCCTGGAAAAACATTTGGTACTCTTAACCACAAAGTTCTCCAGCTGCTACTTTTGTTTGCATAGGTCTCACATCATGAGCCTCGTCTAAATTTCAGAGAATTATTATTATTCTCTGGCTGCCGGTACCTGTGGATCTTACCATGTTCTCAAGTCCCCCCAAGTGAAAGGCAGCTTCAGGCTGATTTTTCCCTCTGAGTCTTAAATTGCCACATGGTCTTAACAGCCTTAGAATTAATATGGGCAGACTGGCCAGATGTGACCTTTCTTTGAACCTAAATTTCTTATTTCCAATTCTATCAACTGAAAAAGCCCATCAATTTCTTCAAATTTGAAAACTACCATCTCTCTTTAATAATTACAAAATTTCTTTTCCTGTATCTTATTTGTTTTTGAGACAAAGTCTCTATTATATGGCTCTGGATATTCTGAAACACACTCTGTAGACTAAGCTGGCCTGGAACTCAGAGATCTACCTGCCTTCTGCCCCCAGAGTGCGGGGACTAAAGATGTGTGTCACCAAACATACAACTTTTAAAAGTTTCCTTAGCAATTTCTTCTTGGGGGAGAGGGTGGTGGGATGTAAATGTCTCTTCATTTGTATGCACAGAGGTTGACTTCCAGTGTCTTCTTCAGTGCTCTTCACTTCATTTTAATGAAGCAGGGTCCTGACTAAACCCAGTGACTGCCAAGTCAACTAGTCTAGGTAGCCAGCAGAGCCTGGGTACCCCTGTCTCTACACCACAGGTCCAGATAAGTGGTGGGTTCTGGGACTAGAACCTTGGTCCTCATGCTTGTACAGCAAACAGTTTGTACTATGGACCATCTCTCTACCCTCCACCTCAGTTATTTTTATAGATACTTTTGATTAAAAGCTGTTGTTCTAACTTAAAATGAAATTGTGTTTAGTATGTTCCACTTAAGACTAAAGATAAACTAATTGAAAAAAGAAATAGATGGTCATGCTTTGTAAAAATGTGTTCACCAGAGAGTAATAGATCACTAAACCTTAATTTGGTATGTTTCAAAGTAGGCACTCACAGTCATTGCTTGTAACAGTATAAGTTGCTATAAATCTGGGAGGCACTTTGTCAACGTGTACCAAAGTCTTTTAAATACTTCTGCAATCAGTCAGTAATCTTACCCTAGGAATTTATTCTAATGAGTAATTAGTAGTAAAGTACAAAAATTATCAGTGTCACTGTATGGTTAGATTGGCCTTTTTAAAACTCGGAAAAGCTACATAGTAGGAAGTAATTAGTAAATAGTTAATATTAATTGGGGATTTCTACCCCACCTTTGATTGTTCAATTCCCAGATAAAAGACATAAAACTTTTATATTTATATTTATAATAAGCCTTAAAAAGCACCAGAGCTGGACAAATATCAACTCTCTATGGCTATTTTTGTCAACTTCTCTGTAAATAACACCAAGATATGACTTGCCATGTTCTTCTGACTGGGCCAATGTTACTCCAGCTGGCCAACCCTTGTGGTCAATTCTCATGATCCCTTATCTCATGGTGTCTTCCTCTCTCCACCTTCTCTCTCCTCCTAGTGGTCCTGCCTCAGACCCCAAGCCCAGGAACTGAAGCCCCACTTACCTCTCTTCTGCCCAGCTAAAGACTGTAGGCATCTTTATTTAACCAACAGTTTAATTTAAGAGACAAGATTACATAGCATCACTTGGTGTACTTGAGGATTTCCTCATCCCTGGAGCACCCAGACCTTGGGGGCCAGTTTTTAGCATTACAGTTTTTAACATAGCAACAGACCAAACCTCAACAAAGTAATACCAGTAGTTATTTATAACAAATAGATTAAAATATAAATAATTTTTTAAAATCTATTAATTAGTCTGTCATTGTTAAGTAGGTTTGGTGTACAGAAGTCTTCCAGCAACGTTTTTATCTTAAAATAACTTCCTTCTCCCTGAAGTTGAAGAAACTCTGAGAACCTTCTTGACAGAGGTTGCTTACTGGTTTCAGTCAGCTGTGAGGCCTGATACTCCTCACTTTTCTTATTTCCCAGACTACTGCCCTGAGCTTCTTTTAATAGTTACTAACATTTTAATAAGACTCCCTCCACTTTGGGGAGTATCTGTTATTCTCTTAATATTGTGAACCATTATCTTAACTGCTTTGTAGATTTCATAAGTTTTCTTTTAAGTTACTTAAATGCTTTCCTGTATTGCTTGAAAGATACTTTAAAGTTAATAATTTGGTAGAGTCTTAAATTACATATCCTTTTGTTGTTTTGTTTTGTGTTTTTTTTGAGACGAAATTTCTCTGTGTAACCCTCACACACACAACCATGTTGGGGAGCAGGGGAGAAACTACTAATGGTTCTTACTCATTTGGGCCTAATCATTTTCAGAAACAACGTACGTGCTGTGTGCATCCTGATAGGCGCGCGCGCACACACACACACACACACACGCACGCACGCACGCACGCACGCACGCACGCACACAGACGGGGACATTTTTAGGAGACACACATTAGTTTTGTGGACAGCTAAGTAGTTGGTTGTGCTGGCTTGTTTGTGTCATCAAGTCAGTAAAGCTGGTTATTTTGAGAAGGAGGAACCACGATTGAGAAAATCCTCTGTAAGACTGATCAGTAGGCAAGTCTGCCATACAGTTTTCTTAAGTAGTGACTGATGTTGGTGGGCCCAGCCCACTGAGTGGCGCCATTCCTGTGCTATTGGTCCTCCAGGGTATAAGAAAGCAGGCTGAGCAAGCCATAGGGAACAAGAAGTCTGTAAATACTGTTTCTCCATGACTTCTGCCTCTGTTCCTCCCTCCAGGTTCCTATCCTGCTTGCATTTATATCCTGACCTCCCTCAGTGACAGACTGTTCTCTGGAAGTGTTGGGTGAAACAAACCCTTTCCTCAAGTTATTATCACAGCAGCAGAAATCCTAGGTTTTAGTCGTATGCACAATACACTTCATTGTCCCTAAAATCAATGCTTTGCAAGTAATATTGAATATTGGTAGTATTATTAATGCAATATAAATTAGCAAAAACTCTAAAAACAAGTGGCTTTTAAAATGTCAAATCTTAAGTAATTTCTAGGAATTTAATTTTTTTCATTTATTTTATATGTATTTTGCCTGTGTGTATGTCTGTACACCATATATAAGCCTGGTGCCTGTTGAGGCCAGTAGAGTGTTGGATCCCCTGGAACTGGAGTTACAGGTAGTTACAGTAATGTGGGTGCTTAGGAATCAAACCTAGGTCCTCAGAAAGAGCAGCCAATTCTCTTAACCACTAAGCCATCTCTTTAGTACCTGTTTCTGATAATGCTAAAATAATCTACAAATTTATATTCAGCAATAATATAATTTTATGCTAAAATATTTATTATTGCTTATAGTCTACAAATTTATATTCAGCAATAATATAAATAATTTTATGCTGAAATATTTATTATTGCTTATAGTTAAAATGGAAACATCCTAAATGTTGGACTTTAATGATTATTATCAGGTGTGCATTAGCCATGTAAAATATGACGGACCCATTACTTGTAATGTTCTTTTAACAATAGGAATGTGGAAAGTAATTAAAATGTATCATTGGGGGGTTGGGGATTTAGCTCAGTGGTAGAGCGCTTGCCTAGGAAGCACAAGGCCCTGGGTTCGGTCCCCAGCTCCGAAAAAAAGAACCAAAAAAAAAAAAAAATGTATCATTGGGGCTGGAGAGATGGCTCAGCAGTTAAGAGCAGTAACTGCTCTTCCAGAGGTCCTGAGCTCAATTCCCAGCAACCACATGGTGGCTCACAACCATCTGTAATAGGATCTGATGCCCTCTTCTGGTGTGTCTGGAGACAGCTACAGTGTACTCATAGACATAAATAAATAAATCGTTTTTAAAAAAAAGTGTACTGTTAATGAAAAAAGATGCTAAGGGGAGAAAATGTTTCTAGATAATGGGATTATTGGTATTCTTAACTTTAATTTTGTATTCTCTCATTTTTATAGTAAGAATATATTTTTCTAATTAAAATGCTTTTTTAAAATGCAAGTTATTCTGTTTATAGCTTTAAGAGTTTTATAAAATGTTGGTAAAATAACACTTAAAAAATGTGAACTTTTTTCCCTAAAAATATTTTTTTGCTTGTTCAAAATAATTTATCTTATATCAAATTTAAACCAAAACAGTTAATTTTGGTATAACTTTTCTTCTCTTACTAGAAGTTGAAGACTTGTTCTCTTCACTTAAACATATCCAGCACACTTTGGTTGATTCTCAGAGCCAGGAGGATATTTCACTGCTTTTACAGCTTGTACAAAATAGAGATTTTCAGAATGCATTCAAGATACACAATGCTGTCACAGTGCACATGAACAAGGCCAGCCCTCCGTTTCCTCTTATCGCCAATGTACAAGACCTTGTACAAGAGGTACGTGTCTAAACATCTTGTTGGCATCTGCAAAGCAGTTAGTCACAAAAGTGGACTGTTGCAAAAACTGATGTGATTATTGTTTGAAGTCATTGATAACAGTCACCGTAATACACTGTAATGGCAAGTGAGAAAAAGCTGTTGCATGCATATGAGAATATTTGTGACCTAGCTAATGACTGGTTATGCAGAGTTAATTTTGTATGTAAAATAAGTATAGATAATAACCAATGTTTCGATTTTTTTTTTTTTTTTTTTTTTTTTTGGAGCTGAGGACCGAACCCAGGGCCTTGCACTTGCTAGGCAAGAGCTCTACCACTGAGCTAAATCCTCAATCCCAATGTTTCGATTTTAATGCATCTAGTATGGTTTGATTAAGTTAACTGCTATGCATTATAAACGCATGTAAAATAATAATCTCTAATAATCAGGGATTATTTTAAGATATATTATCTGTTGATAGTTTAGGGATTTTCTTATGAAAATTGTATAAATGTTGCAGATTATTAATTTTTATTATTTTGTATGGATATATGAGTTTTGCCAGCATGTATGTCTGTACACCTCATGAATGCAATGCTCATAGAGGCCAGAAGAGGTTGCCTGCCTCCTGTGACTAGAGTTACAAGTAGTTGTTTACTGCAGTATAGGTGCTGGCAGTCGGACTCAGGTCCTCTAGGAGCCTGTGCTCTTAACCACTAAGCCATCTCCCCAGCCCAGATTATGCAATTTTACTGTTGTATAAAAGCTTCTTCTTGTTAACATGTTACTTTTAAATTCCAGGTTCAGATTCTAGTTGATGTTCAGTGTTTAATATATCTGCAAACATCTTTCAAGTTGAAGGTTTTAAAGCATTACAAGCTCAGATTTGGGGACATATATTGTCATTGTTACAGAATTTCATGTTACTTTAATCTTACAAAAATAACTCTGAAACTTATCAAATAAATATATTTCATTGAATCCACATACAAGATAGAAAAGGGGCTTAGAGAGAGTACAATTTCCAAGAGCTACAGATGATGCATTAGATTAGAAGATATGTTTTTATTTGAGCACAGTGTCCCTAACAGAGATGTTTTCCTTGAAGTGCCCGAATTGGCGAAGGCTTCACGGTGTCACAGAGCAATCTAGTGTTGCCCAGGGCAGAGTGACCTCTGAACATGTTTTTAGAAAGGAAACTGGCCATCTACCAGAGTCTCAAGAACTGGTGTACTCTGTGTATCCCTGACTCTCCTGGAACCCACTCTGTAGATCAGGCTGGCCTCAAACTCAGAGACCCACCTGCCTCTGCCTCCCAGTGCAGGGATTAAAGGCCTGAGCCTCCAACTCATGGCTTTGGAGCTCACTCTTCACTGTTGAAATTAGTTGTGTGGTGTTCTTTTCATTGTTAACCATATATGTGGCCATAGGTTCAATCCCTAGCAATGAGGAATACAATTTTTCAGGGTTTTATTTTTAATTTAATAAACTAAATTAAAAAATCCATTTCTTTAACTTTTTTTTATTTACTTAAAGGTTATTTAAATGGCTTTCCTGAAAATTACTTAAAAAAAAAACAAAACACAGATTAAAATAGCATTACTTTGACCAGATCAGCCTTGAATGCAGAGATCTGATTACCTCTGCTTCCTGAGTGCTGAAATGGAAGGGGTGCACTACCACCAGGCAGTTTTATTTAGAAGAAATTTGGCTGAGGATGTAGCTTATTTGATAAAGCATTTGTGTAGTACCACAAAGCCCTGGATAAAATAAGTCCTTGGCACCACAAAAATAATTAAATAAAAGACTTTCTGGGAATAATAGTAGACATTTGCAATCTTAGCACTAAGGAAGTAAAAGCAGGAGGATCAAAAGGGAATCAACCCAAAGCCATGAATGGGCTTCGTACTTTATTTCAGACCAGCCTGGAATCATATAGAGTGAAACTGCATTTCAGAAACAAACATATGGACATACATACAAGAAGTTGTCTCATGCTTTTTAGTTGTATCTTTAAGATTTATTTTTTTTAATTTTATTTATGTGTATTTGTGTATGCACACATACATGTTTGCAGATACTCGTGGAGGTCAGAAAAGAGAATCAGTCCCCAGCAGCTGGAGTAGTGTGGCTGTCTGACATGGGTTCTGGGAACCAAAGTACAGTCTTCTCTGAGAGCAGTGGTGCTGTTGACACTGAGCCATCTTCCAGTCCCTACTCATGCCACTTTTAAGTGGAAATGAATATAAGTGAGAAATCTTAGCAAATTTAGGGAAACATTAAGAAGTGTTCCTTGCTTTTATAGCTGAAAATGTAAGTTAAGGGTTGGTGAGACGGTTCAGCAGTAAAGACACTTTCCACCAAGCCTGATAGCCTGAGTTTGATCTCTGGAACACAGTTGAAAGAAAGACTCAACTCCTGAAATTTGTCCTCGGGTCACATGCATGCTCTGGCATATATGTACCCACATGCAATTAAACACATACAGAGGAAATAAATATATTAAAAATTAAATACTTAGATATGTGTCATTTAAGGACTGGGATGGCACTCATTGATCAAGGGCTCTGGATTCCATTCCTAGTATTGCCAAAATAATGTGAAGAAAATCTCAAACATTTACTACTAAAAGATGAGTAATAAAGCCTTTGAAAACTTCAAATTAAGATCCAGATTAAATCTTTGACAATCTAAGCATTAATAAACAAGCAAATTTTGTGATTATTATACTTTTTTTTAAAGAAAGGGTTTATAACTTGAATTTCATTAAATAAACTTTTGCTTATCTAAAAACATATGAGTAAAATGTAAACCAACATGTCAAGAAATAGAATTTGATATTTTTTAATTTCAAAATACGTGTGTGTGAGAGACTGGCAGACAGACTGACAGACAGACATTGTGGTAGCATAAGTACAGTGATTGAGGGAGACAGTATGGCATATGTGCAGAGCATGGTTTAGTGGTGGAGCCCGTAGACATGAATAATGTGAGGGCTGGGAAAGAAGAATCAGCTGATATTTAGTGTCAAGGAGCTTAGACTTGATCCTGTAGATGACTGAGACAGGCGACAATGACAGTGGTCATATTTCTGTTTTACAGTTGAAATAGCAAATCAAAAGTTATACAGTACTTTGATAAAACAGTTTGAACAATGTGATTTCATTTTGGTAAAAGGTGTAAGAGATAGACTCCCCAGGGATAAGGACGGAGCTCGGTGCCTGAGTTCTTGCTTAACATTTGTGAGGCTCTGGATTCAGTCCCAAGCCCTGTACAAAAGCAAACAACATGAAGTATAATTGTTCCTCAGTATCATTCTACTTCATAGCCTCAGACTCAGGGGTTTGCTAAAAGAATCCAAATCTCTACTGAGCACAGACTTTTCCTCCTTGTTATTCCCTAAACAAGACTGTACAGCTGTTACACGTTAGGTAAAGGAGAGAAAATGTTAAAGTATATGGATGGATAGGTATGTTAGTTACATGCAAATGCTCTGCCCTTTGGTAAAAGAGACTTAAGTGACCTTAGCTTTGGGTATGAAACAAGAGTCCTTGTAACTAATTCTGCGTGATACTAAGGAATAGTTATATACGTAGAGTATCCAGCTTTATTAAGATAGTTTGCAATTATTAAAAATAGGTTTTGTTATTGGCATAGTGTAAATATCTGTATATGCACCTATGAGGTCTACCTTCCACTGTCAAGTTTCTAAACTATCCTCCACCCACAAAGCTCACTTACGGTCCTGAAGAGAGTGACCACCTCTTCTTTAGCCCCTTTTGTCATCTGCAAACCTGGTTTCTGTTTTACTAATTTGCCATTTATGAACATGTCAAATAAATAGGCAATATTTACTCTTTGTGTCTGCATCAGTTATCTTTCACACACACACACACACACACACACACACACACACACACACACACACACACACACACGTAAGCTATCAGCAGCCCACTTCCTCAAGTTGGGCCCTACAGCTTTAGCCTTGCAAAGCTAACAGCACCACCTGGAGGATCAGATGTTCCAACATGAGCCTGTGGGGACATTTCACATTCAAACCATGGCAGTGTCTTGATTTCCTCTGCTCAGTCTAGTCTTAAGGTTCATCTCTTCTGTGCATGTATCAAATTAAACCAAACACTTCACAAATAATGGACACGTGACCAGTCCTCTAAGTCCCAGTCCCAGGTTGTGATGCTTTCTGAGTCCACTGTGTGTCAGTGTGTTTAGTTGTTTATATCTATTGTGAGACATTGGTTGTTTCCTATTACTGATCCATTTTTAATTGTTTTTACATTTGTTTATTGCAGACTGTGTGCATGTGAGCATGTACATGCTGTGTGTGGTGTGAGTGTGGAGGGCAGAAAAAAACTTAGAAGAGTCAGGTCCCTCCCGCAACTGTGTGGATTCTGGGAAATGAGCTGGGGTTGTTTTCAGGCTGGTGGCAAGTGCCTTTACCTACTGAACCATCTTGTCAGCTCTCTGGCTACTGACTCTCAGATATGTGGTGTGGGGGTGTCTTGTTTTAATTTTCCTTTCCACCATGATTGCTGACACTATTTTTTTGTGTGGTCATTGACCATTTCTTGTTTTTAATGAAATACGTGGTCAGATCTGTTTTCATTGGGCAGTGGGAGGGGCAGGTAACATATAAGGACAGTCTTTCAGCTCCCTTGGCCTGCGAGTGGTGTGCACTGGCACCAGCATAGACAGCATCTGTGTTGGCTGGTACAGAAATGGGTATTTATCAGAGATGCTTAGGAACTGACTTAAAAGTATAAACAGAAAAAAGTACCTAACCTAAAATATTATTGACCTGATTGTAGCTTTTATAAAGTCTTGGGTTTGTTTGTTGTTGTTGTTTTTTTTTTTTTTTTTTTTTCAGAGCTGGGGACCGAACCCAGGGCCTTGCGCTTCCTAGGCAAGCGCTCTACCACTGAGCTAAATCCCCAACCCCTGTTGTTTTGTTTTTAATTCAAACCTGTCTTCCCCTCTGAGAGTTGCTTTCTCCAGCAGTAACAAAGTATTTGGTCAGGGACTATAGATTTCAAATTAACTTTGAGTAGTTTTCATAAAGTTTCAAAAGGAAAGCAGTGTCTTTAAAAATCAGCATTTACTTACCTATAGTTTCTGGTACTAAAACTAGAGGACCGTGGTCTCAGCACTATGCTTTGTTTATTAAAGTGTTTCACTGGTTAGCCCTGGCTTATCTAGAACTCACAGAGATCCTCCTGCCTATGCAATGAGAGGATTAAAGGAATATATCACCACACCCTGCACTGTCCTGTTTTGGTTTGTTTTGGTTTTCTAATATCTTATTTTATATTTGTGGGTGGGTGTGTGCACACGTGATTATGGGAACCAGAAGAAGAAATCAGATCCCCTAGAATTGGAGTTACAGGTGGTCGTGAGCTACCTGCAGTGGGCTCTGGGAATTAAACCTCAATCTTTTTTATAAGAACGGCAAGAGCCTAGAACAAAAGAAACTCAAGACGGATGATCAAAATGT
This sequence comes from Rattus norvegicus, assembly GCF_021556685.1. NCBI lineage: Eukaryota > Metazoa > Chordata > Mammalia > Rodentia > Muridae > Rattus > Rattus norvegicus. The sequence goes on from NC_141539.1 coordinate 103,983,698, forward strand.
GAATGCTTCACTCCTTCTTTAAAAGGGGAACAAGAATACCCTTGGCAGGGAATAGAGAGGCAAAGATTAAAACAGACACAGAAGGAACACCCATTCAGAGCCTGCCCCACATGTGGCCCATACATATACAGCCATCCAATTAGACAAGATGGATGAAGCAAAGAAGTGCAGGCCGACAGGAGCCGGATGTAGATCGCTCCTGAGAGACACAGCCAGAATACAGCAAACACAGAGGCGAATGCCAGCAGCAAACCACTGAACTGAGAATAGGACCCCCCGTTGAAGGAATCAGAGAAAGAACTGGAAGAGCTTGAAGGGGCTCGAGACCCCATATGTACAACAATGCCAAGCAACCAGAGCTTCCAGGGACTAAGCCACTACCTAAAGACTATACATGGACTGACCCTGGACTCTGACCTCATAGGTAGCAATGAATATCCTAGTAAGAGCACCAGTGGAAGGGGAAGCCCTGGGTCCTGCTAAGACTGAACCCCCAGTGAACTAGACTGTTGGGGGGAGGGCGGCAATGGGGGGAGGATGGGGAGGGGAACACCCATAACGAAGGGGAGGGGGAGGGATTAGGGGGATGTTTACCCGGAAACCGGGAAAGGGAATAACACTCGAAATGTATATAAGAAATATTCAAGTTAATAAAATAAAAAAAAGAAGAAAAAAAAGAACGGCAAGAGCTCTAAACTGTGGAGCCTTTCTTCAGCCCTTATCATTGCTTTGGTATGCCCATTGTGGTTAAAATTGGTCCTCGTTTTACCAATAAAACTGTAAAGGTTTAATTGCAGAATTGCTAATAAAGTAACCATAAAGGATATAGAATTCCTGTTTAAATCATTGGTTACTCTTATACTTCCATTAATAGTCACAGTTTTGGTTTTGTTATTTACTTTATTGCAGTGGACCATTTTGGAGTTGGGATTTGGAGGTACAAAGGCAAAAACGAGGCATAAAGAGGATAATCTGGGAGAAAGCAGTGTGCAGAGGAACATAGCTGCCTCAATATTCATTGGTAGAAGATTGAAAACTGCAAATAAGTGGGCTTAATTTTTAGTCCATTAGTTAGAAACCAAGGGAATGGAAAAGAGTACTTAAATTTCTTAATAGGAAGAATAGATAATCATGACATTAATAGCTGGTTCTTTAAAAAGGCCAGGAAAGGGGTTGGGGATTTAGCTCAGTGGTAGAGCGCTTGCTACTAGCAAGCGCAAGGCCCTGGGTTTGGTCCCCAGCTCCGAAAAATAGAAAAGTAAAAAAAAAAAAAAAAAAAAAAAGGCCAGGAAAAAAACAACACTGTGGTTAAGATAGTTAAGCCATCTAGCAATGTTAGGAAAGAAAGATCACAAGTGCAGACCCACATTGAGGTCATCTGGTCAGCCTTTGAAGAGCTTTACATGATGGGGGCCAGCCTGCATATGATGAAAGACTGGACCTGAAAACCGTATCAGAACTGCGGGATTTATCCTAAGAAAACAGTGTCCAGCACTGCTACAGTTATCTTGTGAATCTGTAACTTTAAATTTTCATCTGAGATTTTTTAAAAAGATTTATTTATTTATTTATTATACATAAGAACACTATAGCGGTCTTCAGACATACCAGAAGAGGGCATCAGATCCCGTTACAGATGGTTGTGAGCCACCATGTGGTTGCTGGGAATTGAACTCAGGACCTCTGGAAGAACAGTCAGTGCTCTTAACCTCTGAGCCACCTCTCCAACCCTCATCTCCGATTTTTAATGTAGTTCTTGAAACATAGCATTTAAATCTCTAAAACAGCATGATAACTATAGGTGGAACAGATCTTCTGTCATGTAATTATTAAAGTGGATTTCATGCTATGTTAGGAGAAACTTTAAAAATTGAAATGGTTCATTTGCAGTTGTAACTACCATGATATTTGAAGTATGTTTATTTTTATCTATAATAAGATTGAAAGATCTCTGAGAAAAGATTTTTTTCTTATGTTTCTTTAGTGTTTTTCTTTAAGTGGTTTTGCCATTTTATTATCACTTAAAAATATTCTCCTGCATAGATGCTGCTGCTAATTGCTATAAACTAAGAAAAAAAATTTTTTTATTTCTTTAGGTACAAACTGTCTTAAAGCCAGTCCATCAGAAGGAAGGACAAGAATTAACTGCTTTGTTAAATGCTCCACATATTCAGGTAGAAAAAGGACAGAATATTGTTTGTTTCTAATATTCGGTTTTTTGTTTTGTTTTGTTTTTGTTGTTTTGTTTTGTTTTTTTAATTACAGTCTCCTAGAGTTGGAAGAGACCTAGTCATGTAGTTTGTAACCCTCTCTGCAAAGTAATTATTGCTGGGTTATACAATTCCATATGTAAAACTTTACAAATTATGTTTTTAAATAGCTTATTTTTAAAAACTGATCAAAAGTCCCTTACATATTTGTGCTGTTTTAGGCCCTTATGGACTTGATTTTAATACTCGGTGCATGAGAAAACTATACAAAAATAAGTCATGTTCTCACTTGAAGCACTGTGGGTTTCTTTGAAACAGGCACTTTTACTGGCCCATGATAAGGTTGCTGAGCAGGAAATGCAGCTAGAGCCCATAACAGATGAGAGAGTCTATGAAAGTATCGGCCATTATGGGGGAGAAACTGTAAAAATAGTTCGTATAGAAAAGGCTCGGGATATTCCATTGGTAAGTGTTCTCATGTCTGATCTAAGATTGTTTTCTATGCTAAGACCTCATATGGTACAGAGTTGAAGATCCCATTATGTTCCTGGAGAGTTTTCTCTTTGTGGGTTAATTTGTTAATTGTAATATGCTATTGCTCAAAAGCCTTACTTGGTTGAAAAACTAATTTCATTACCTTTTCTCATTTTAATTTTCACATTTTAATGAAAATAATAACTTATGAAATACTTACTGAAGATCAAGAAGAGAAATCTAATTTTCTTTTTTTTTTTTTTTTCCTGGAGCTGAGGATCGAACCTAGGGCCTCACGCTTGCTAGGCAAGCGCTCTACCACTGAGCTAAATCCCAACCGAAAACTAATTTTCTAACTTACTCTTTACAACAGAAGTTAGATAATCTGGTCTTTGGGAACTAGGCGCATGGTTTGATTGGAACATTCTTAGCACACAAAGCATGAGGATCAAGAGGTTGTACCCTAGCACGTACATGAAAAGCCAAGCATGATGGCATATGTCTGTACTCCCAGCTCTGTCACTGACAGGCAGACTTCTCTGGAGTTTGCAGGCTAGCCACCAGCCTAGCCAGATTAGTTCCAGGTTAAGTGCTCCAAATGTGAGATGGAGAGAGATTGAGGACTTCCAGCACACACATGCGCAGGGACACACATACACAACACTCTCTCACACACACTCTCTCTCTCTCTCCCTCCCTCCCTCCCTCCCTCTCTCTCTCTCTCTCTTTCTCACACACACACACACATACACACACACCACATAAACACACTAAATAATAAAGTAATAAAAATATTTTTTTAAAAGAATGTATAAGCACTTTATGTAACTAGTTCCTTCTTGGAGAATAAAAGGAAAAGTCATGATAATAGAAAGTGATACTTAGGAAAATTAGGACCTTTTTTAATATTTGTTTACTCATTATGCATATATGTCTGAGTATATTTATGTGTACCACATGCATGCAGGTGCCTCAGAGGACGAAAGGGAGTTACTTGGGTCCCCTGGCTTGAGTTACAGGGGTTTGTAAGTTGTTTAGTGTGGATGCTGGGAACAAAATCTATGTCTTTTGCAGGAACAAAAGCTGTTAACCACTGAGCCCTAGAAAATAAGTTTTACTTTATTTTACTGTTCCAGCTTTTGAGTATATACTTTCCCACTGTTCTTCTAATTTGTATAATAAATATTAGTATTTGATGCATTTGGTTGCAGCTGTTTAACATTTGCATAGTTAGCCATATTGTTATTTATCCTTTGATTATATTTTGAATTTTAAGAAATTCTTTATAGTTAGGCATTGTGTTAATTATATACCTAGATGTTTTCTAGCTGTTGGAATAGAATCCAGCAGAAAAAAAATTTTGATTTTATGTCTTTAAACACAGAGTATATGTTATATTATCTGCTATTATATGTTTCAGAAGTCTGTGTACTACAGAATTTTAATGAATAAAGCATCTCTGAAACAAATGTTTGGCGAGGAACGCTTAGCTCTCATGTTAAATTACAGTTGTTAGTGTAGCAATGCGAGTAAAGTTTTTCCTTAAGATAAACTAAGAGCTAGTCTTATTAGATTTAAAAAAAATAAAATTTAAAAATGAAATGCTTAACAAAAAATTGCATTTTTATGTTTAAATTAGATATTGGGTGTTTTTAGGGTGCCACGGTTCGTAATGAGATGGATTCTGTCATCATAAGTCGGATAGTGAAAGGAGGCGCGGCAGAGAAGAGCGGGCTTCTGCACGAAGGAGACGAAGTCCTAGAGATCAACGGCATCGAAATCCGGGGCAAGGACGTCAATGAGGTTTTTGACTTGTTGGTATGTTCAGACTGTAGAATATTTGATTCATTTAAAAGCCTGTTTTGTTATTAAACTTAGATTATTAAAGAATATTTTTTAAATAACTGATGAGTATAAGGTAGTTTTTAGCCTAACTTTTACAGGATTTGTCAATTTTTGTTATTATATTTTTGGCTTGGGGTTTATTTTTATTTACTGTGAACTTTATTATAAGTTTTACTTTTACTATTTTTTTAAAGATTTATTTCTACATGTGTCAGTATACCTTGTGCATGCCTGATTAATTAAATTAAAACTCAGTTTCTTATTCTCACTAGCTATAGTTGAACAAGATTTATTATGTAGTTAATGGCTGTTGTCTGAGATAGCTGCAACATATTTCTGTTGAACAAATTCTACTGGGCAGTGCTAGGATAATTAGGTAGTCACTTCTAATTACCTTCTTTAATTTCCTAAGATTTACTTATTTTATGCCTTATGAGTATTTTGCCTGCATGTATGTATGTGCTCTACATACATGACTGGTATCTGAGAAAAGTCAGAATAAGATTGGCTCCCTTAAAGCTGGAGCTACATATGGTTGTGAGCCAAAATATGGGTGCTGGGAATCAAACTGAGATCCTCTGCAAAGGCCACAAGTGCTCTTAACTAAGTGCTGGGGTTAAACACATGTGCCACCATGCTTAGCCCAATTGCCTTGATTAATCATATTGTATTCAACACAAATTAGGATGTTTCTTTCCTTTTTGGAGGCAAGGTCTGAGGTAAAACTCATATATATCCCAGACTGGCCGTTTTGGTGATTTTCCTCCCATGGCATCTGCCAGTACTCCCGTCTACAAACCAATGTGTGTACTTATCTTAATTATGTAGCATCAGGTGTTGCGTAGTATGTCTACTACCTGCCAATGTGTGTTGTAAAAGCTAGAGAATATCCATATCCCTATTTCCCTAAATCTCTGCCTGTAGCTCTGGAAGAGCCAAGTCATCCCTCAGAGCCCATTTGATTGATACTGTGCACTGAGCACTGCTCCTTGTTTTATCCGCATGAAGTTAGGAAGAGTGCGGTCTAGGCTGGCTGTGTCTGAATGCAGCTAGTGCTGCACTGGCAGTGATTACGAATCTGGCTGCACAACTCGGTACAGTACATGGTGACAAGACTAAATAATGAAATTAGCTAGGAAGGGAACGTTTCCCTGTAGGACTGAGGGAGTTCCGCCATCAGAATGTTAATCATAAGATCATGGACGATTTTAAAGTACTTTAACCTTTCTGTTACAGTCTGATATGCACGGTACGTTGACATTTGTTCTGATTCCTAGTCAACAGATCAAGCCTCCTCCCGCCAAAGAAACTGTAGTAAGTAATTTTAAAATATGTATCGCTTATTCCTCTTCCACTTCTGTCTGCTTTTCTGTATCAGAAACTTGACTGAATATGGTGTGTTCAAGTAAAAACAGAGAAATCAGGTAATTGTATTTAAGTAAGTATAAAACATCATTTAAAATTTAGTAAACTGAACTTTTTAAAAGTAAAATATATGGCATAGTTCAGTTTCAGACATTTTAACATTGTTGTTTGTCTTCAGTTATAATGGAGTTTCGTTTAGTCGTGTAGAGGAGAAGGGTACTTTTACAAATATGTATAAGTCATTACTCTGATGTATTTCTATATGTTAAATGTTTAACACAGCTCTATTAAGTGATAGACTTGGTTACTGTACAACCCAGCATGCCTGGAAAGAATATTAGGAGAATTTACTATAGAACAGTTCATACATGAATGTTCATGCTGGTATTATTTATAAGACCCAAAATGTAAAAACAACTTAAAAATAGCCATAGCCACCAGCGATAATTTGAAAATACAGCATGGTTTATCTGTCTGTACACTGAGATATTATCTGATTAAAAGGGCTGAAGTAGAGTATATTCTACAAAATACATGAGCTTGAAAAACTTATGGCAATCACAAGGCCTTTACTGGTTTATTTATGTACAATATCCAAAATAGGTAAGTTCATAGAAACTGGAATGTTTCAGTGGCCCCTTAAATGTATAGATGAGGAACTGGGAGAGAGTGGGAATGGCCCTCATCAGTAGTGGGTGCAGAAGGCTGGAAATATTCTAACAGTATCAGTGGTCAGCCTCTGTCTCCGCATATACTCAAACTGTAAATTGTGTAGCATGTTAATTACGTCATAAGCAATTAAAATAAGGCTTTAAGGTCTTAGATTGATATGGAAGCCTGGTCTTCATTTATACATTTGTTATTCTTTTTTATCATTATTTTTGTTCAGTTACCGAATCAAATCATGGCTTCATCGTAACATTTTATGTGTGTATAGCATTGTGCTTTGTTCATATCCACCTCTACATCTGTTATTTTTAGTTCTCCCAAAATTTTAACTATTTGAAAAAGAACCAGTTTCATTTTTACTTTGTCTTTTACCACAGGTGTGTTATTTTATTTGGCTCTTTCTGTTTTCTGTTATTTCTTTCCAGAACATATTCCAGTTGATACTGCATTTGCAACCTTTTTTGTGTGTTTAGAATTCTTTGTAGGAAGAGGCATGAAAAAACAGACTTGGCCTCTGAATTCAGCCATTCTCTGTGCCTTGCCTTTCCATGTGTCTGTGCTTGCCTTTCCATGTGTCTGTCCTGTAACTGAGCCTCCAGTGTGAAAAGAGACACAACTGAAGAGCATTGAAACATGCTGTCCTCTAAATGTTCCTGATAATCAATCCATCCTTCCTCAGTAAATGATTTTTGTCTTTTGAGAATAAGTGTCAGAGGTTGAGGTATATTTTATAAGCTTTTCTTTTCTACTGTTCATGCAACCTGGAATTACCCTTAATAAAAGTTATTTCTTTTACAGCTATACATTTATTTTTTAGGGGTGCATATGCACTACAGCATTTATATGGTCATCAGGGAGTCAGTTTTCTCCTTCCACCATGTGGGTCCCAAGAATCAAACTCAGGTCATCAGGTGTGGCAGCAAGATGCAGGCCTGTTAAAATTACTTTAATAGATAAAACTAGCATGCTGTATGAGGCTGCTGCTTCTCAGTTAATGTTGTATGTTGTTATTGTTTTCAGCAAATGCAAAAGCAGAGTACTGAAATAATTCATTCATCACAGCTCTTGGTTATTTTTGGACTTTGGGGACAGGGTAGTGTTGGGCGTCCTAGAACTCGCTCTGTGGACCAGCTTGCCTTGAACTCGCAGATCTGCCTCTGTCTCACAAGTGTTGGCATTAAAGGTGTGCATAACCATGCCTGGCCCTTGTTTTTTATAAACATAAGAATGAAATAACTGTCTAGGAATGGTGGCTTACAGCTAATTCCAGCATTTGGGAAGCTGACATCAAACAAACTGTGAGTTAGAGTAACTGGGCTAGTGGGGGGGAAGAAACTTAAAAAGAAGTATCCTATCCTGTGGAGGCCATTGGCTGTCTACCTTTAGTTACTACAAAATAAAAGGCTCAGCTGGCGTGATACATTTCAGATGTGTCGAGATGCGCTTGTCCTATAAATATAACATGTCCTCTGCTACATGAAGCAATCCTCCAGGTTGCCAGCCACTTAAATTAGGATGACTGGGAAATGAATTGGGTAGGCTAGAGTAAATTGAAAAGCATCCTTGAGTGATTTTCTTGCCTTTGGAACAGATCATAAAGCTATGTTGATCCCTCACTGGTCTTTTGGATTCCCTTGGTATGATAGAGGATTATAAGACCTTTCTATCTAACACCCAACTGTCTATCAATGCAGAGGCCACAAGTCTGAGGTGTTGTTAAGGGTTCAGCTTTTTGGTGGTGGTGCATGCCTCTAATCCCAGCATTTGGGAGGCAAGGCAGGCAGATCTTTGACATCTGAAGCCAGCCTGGTCTACATAGGATGTTCCAGGACAGCCAGGGCTACAAAGTGAGACCCTGTCTCAAAACAGAGAGCAGGAGTTGAGCCTTTTAAGAAGTATCGTAGCAGGCACTCCAGCAATGCACTCTGCATAGCCATGGTGGGTATTGCTTTCAGACAATGATTTAATAAAATCAGCCTGACAAATCACCCAGTTGGGTAGACTTACAAAGCCTGTTAAAGCAATTTCACTACTTCTAGAAAGGCTTAAAATTTTACTTTTTTGGTTCCCAGGGTTTGGGGACACACACATGTAAAAAGATAACAATTTAAATAGATTTTGGAAGCAATTTTCACCCAGTTTCTAAAACAATTCTAGCTCATACTGTTTTTCTTATACTCAGTTGATAATTTGTATGCGTGTTCTTTTTAAACACCCTTCCAACTGTGTTTTGGCTCCCTGCTATCCCACAGAACTTTTTAAAATTCATGTTGGTACTGAGTATTCAAGATTTTAATCTAATGTCTATTTTCACATCAAGAATAGGAGGTTCCTTAGGTAGATAGTTATCTTAGATAAATAGAAACCCACTTTCTAATTAGAACATGGTATTTTTACCATATTGTAAGCAACACCCAAAGAACCAGAATGTCACCAGCATCTAAAATTCCTATCTATGTCCCCTTTAGCTCCTGTCCATCTTGTAATCGACCCCACACACCCCATAAACATTTTCTTCATTTCTAGAAACACCTAATTCCTTCATATTTTTTTGGATCGAATAGTTTTCAGTCAAATAAAGTAAGAATTTTTTTTCCCAGTGATCATCCTGATTTAGATCATTTCTCAGTGTGGAACATGCTACTTATATGCACTTCTAAAAGAAACACTAAGCAGTTAAGGCACAGTTACACTGGTCATGAAATCAGTTGGCTATGACAGCCCCAGGAAAGCTGACACTTGTTTACATAGGATCTAGTGACACTAATCTACCTTTTCTCATAGTAGTGGTTTAGAAGCTGCGTGCCTTACTGAGAATCATTGTTTTCACAGGTCAGACCGCTTCTATTCTGGTTGCCTTGCTTTTGAGGCAGCTTTGTATCTCAGTTTGTCAGCTGTTAACAGTCACCCAGTTTGAACTACTTCTCTCTAGTCTACAGAGATGTCAGTAGATAAGCTTAAACAAATCCTGCCCTAAAGTGCTGTTGCTTAACTAAATGTCCTGTCATTTCATTTCCCTGCACTGGTAGAACACATAGGTTACGTTTGTACTGGATATTTTGTTTTACTGTTTTATAATTCTTGCTCTTATTTGTACCCTTTCTATGTTTCAGATCCACGTGAAAGCTCATTTTGACTATGACCCCTCAGATGACCCTTATGTTCCCTGTCGAGAGTTAGGACTATCTTTTCAAAAAGGAGATATACTTCATGTGATTAGTCAAGAAGATCCGAATTGGTGGCAGGCCTATAGAGAAGGAGACGAAGACAATCAGCCTCTAGCTGGACTTGTTCCAGGTAAGAGACAAGATTGAAAGCATTTAAAGGACTGAGGGCTCAGCACAGTGTTAGAACATGCAGAGGCCTGGAATCAAAATCTGTTGCATCTCCTCCCCTAGGTTATTTTAAGATAGAGAACTGAGAAGACGAAGGTTGATCATGTTAAAAAAATCTCTTACATTAAAATTGTAATCCATTAGAGATTAGAGAGAAGGCTCTGGTTGAGAGAACTAACTGCTCCCCCAAAGGACCCAGGTTCAATTTCCAGTATCCACATGGCATCTGACAGCTGTCTGTAACAGGGGATCTGACACCTGACCCAGACATACATGCAGGCAAAACACCAGTGCACACGAAATAAAAATATATCATTTTCCAGGTCCTAGCACTCAGGAGGCAGAGGCAAGTGGGTCTCCGTAAGTTCTAGGCCAGCCTGGTCTTCAGAGCAAGTTCTAGGACAGCCAGAGCTACATAGGAGATGCTGTCTCAAAAAACAAAACAAAAAAATCTTAATCCATTGAGGAAAAATGTGTTGTCTATTTATTTGTGTCATTGGTAACAAAGGTAGTAATGGAATAAATCATTATCACATTTATAAATAATAAATACAAATGAGTGTGTTGAATCGCAGTGTGTTGAAATCAGAACATGGTGAATGCCTGTGTACTATTTGAAAGTTCATGTCTAGAATTGCTGTGTGTGATTTGAGATAATCCTTGGTGACCAGAACCATTACATGTCCCAGCATGGTACAACACAGTACCACATAGTGATGTTCACTGAAAGCTTTTTTAAAGGTGAACTATGAAGTTTCCTGATACTGTTATTGTTATCTTTTTATAATAAGTGGTAAGTGATACATATGGTTAGATTGATGAGCAGGGTCACAACAAACCCTCGAAGGCTCAGACTAGAACGATGACTCATGGCGGAGACTTGATACTGAAGGACCCGAGTTTGGTTCCCAGTGTCCATGTTGCACACACCCCACATAGACGTACATATAATTAAAAAAAAAAAACTTCTCTTTAAAGGGGACACATCTGTCTTGTATTGGCAGAAGGGCTTGGAAGGCATTATGAAAAATTACTTCCACTATTTTCTCTTTGATTACAAATATGTTTATCCTTTTGTTTTTTCTTTTTGTGTTACTAGGGAAAAGTTTTCAGCAGCAAAGGGAAGCCATGAAGCAAACTATAGAAGAAGATAAGGAGCCAGAAAAATCAGGTTAGACATTTACATTTGGTTTTGCACTTACATTGGTTTTGCACTTACATTGGTTTTACTTTTGTATTAGTAAAAGCAATTAGGGTTTCACCTGGAACCATGTTGAATTTACATACTGGGACTGTGAAGGAAAGGTGTAAACATTGAAGGAATAATAGAAGAGGCTAAATTTGTTATCTTTATATGTAAGAAAAGATGAAAATATTACATATCTGTCTGCAATGTGGAATTAATAGAAAATGATAAATTAGCATTTGGACTAATATCCACTTATCAATGAGTGCACACCATGTGTGTTTTTCTGTGATTGGGTTACCTCACTCAAGATGATATTTTCCAGTTCCATCCATTTGCGTATGAATTTCATAAAGTCATTGTTTTCAGTAGCTGAGTAGTATTCCATTGTGTAGATGTACCAGATTTTCTGTATCCATTACTCTGTTGAAGGGCATCTGAGTTCTTTCCAGCTTCTGGCTATTATAAATAAGGCTGCTATGAACATAGTGGAGCATGTGTCTTTGTTGTATGTTAAAGCATCTTTTGGGTATATGCCCAAGACAGGTATAGCTGGGTCCTCAGGTAGTTCAATGTCCAATTTTCTGAGGAAACTCCAGACTGATTTCCAGGATGGTTGTACCAGTCTGCAATCCCACCAACAATGGAGGAGTGTTCCACTTTCTCCACATCCTCACCAGCATCTGCTGTTGCCGGAGTTTTTGATCTTAGCCATTCTGACTGGTGTGAGGTGAAATCTCAAGGTTGTTTTGATTTGCATTTCCCTTATGACTAAAGATGTTGAACATTTCTTTAGGTGTTCCTCAGCCATTCGACATTCCTCAGCTGCAAATTCTTTGTTTCACTCTGAACCCCATTTTTAAAAAGGGTTATTTGTCTACCTGCAGACTAACTTCGTGAGTTCTTTGTATATTTTGGATATTAGCCCTCTATCAGTTGTAGGAGTGGTAAAGATCTTTTCCCAATCTGTTGGTTGTGGTTTTGTCCTAACAACAGTGTCCTTTGCCTTACAGAAGCTTTGTAGTTTTATGAGATCCCGTTTGTCGATTCTTGATCTTAGAACATAAGGCATTGGTGTTTTGTTCAGGAAATTTTCTCCAGTGCCCATGTGTTCAAGATTCTTCCCCACTTTTTTTGTCCTATTAGTTTGAGTCTATCTAATTTGATGTGGAGGTCCTTGATCCACTTGGACTTAAGCTTTGGACAGGGTGATAAGAATGGATTGATCTGCAAGCTTCTACATGCTGACCTCCAGTTGAACCAGCACCATTTGGTGAAAATGCTATCTTTTCTCCATTGGATGGTCTTGGCTCCTTTGTCAAAAATCAAGTGACCATGGGTGTGTGGGTTCATTTCTGGGTCTTCAGTTCTATTCCACTGATCTATCTGCCTGTCTCTGTAACAGTACCATACAGTTTTTTTTTTTATCACTATTGCTCTGTAATACTGCTTGAGTTCAGGGATAGTGATTGCCCCAGAAGTCCTTTTATTGTTGAGGATAGTTTTAGCTATCCTGGACTTTTTGTTAGTCCAGATGAATTTGCAAATTATTCTGTCTAACTCTATGAAGAATTGGATTAGAATTTTGATGGGGATTGCATAGAATCTGTAGATCACTTTTGGTAAAATGGTCATTTTTACTATATAAATCCTGCCAATCCATGAGCATGGGAGATCTTTCCATCTTCTGAGATCTTCAATTTATTTCTTTATAGGCTTGAAGTTCTTATCATACAGATATTTCACTTGGTTGGTGAAAGTCACACCGAGGTATTTTATATTATTTGGGACTATTATGAAGAGTGTCCTTTCCCTAATTTCTTTCTCAGCTTGTTTCTCTTTTGTGTAGAGGAAGGCTACTACTGATTTATTTGAGTTAATTTTATACCCAGCCACTTTGCTGAAGTTGTTTATCAGCTTTAGTAGTTCTCTGGTGGAACTTTTGGGATCACTTAAATATACTATCATATCATCTGCAAATAGTGATATTTTGACTTCTTCCTTTCCAATCTGTATCTCTTTGATCTCCTTTTGTTGTCTGATTGCTCTGGCTAGAACTTCAAGAACTATATTGAATAAGTAGGGAGAGAGTGGGCAGCCTTGTCTAGTCCCTGATTTTAGTGGGATTGCTTCAAGTTTCTCTCCATTTAGTTTAATGTTAACTACTGGTTTGCTGTATAAGGCTTTTACTATGTTAGGTATGGGCCTTGAATTCCTCGTCTTTCCAGGACTTTTATCATGAAGGGGTGTTGAATTTTGTCAAATGCTTTCTCGGCATCTAATGAAATGATCATGTGGTTTTTATCTTTCAGTTTATTTATATAGTGGATTATGTTGATGGTTTTTCATACATTAAACCATCCCTGCATACCTGGGATGAAGCCTACCTTATCATGATGGGTCATTGTTTTGATGTGTTCTTGGATTCTGTTTGCAAGAATTTTATTGAATATTTTTGCGTCGATATTTATAAGGGAAATTGGTCTGAAGTTCTCTTTCTTTGTTGGGTTTTTGTGTGGTCTAAGTATAAGAGTAATTGTGGCTTCATAGAAGTTTAGTAGTACTCCATCTGTTTCAATTTTGTGGAATAGTTTGGATAGTATTGGTATGAGGTCTTCTATGAAGGTCTGATAGAATTCTGCACTGAACCCATCTGGACCTGGGCTCTTTTTGATTGGGAGACTTTTAATGACTGCTTCTATTTCTTTAGGAGTTATGGGGTTGTTTTAATGGTTTATCTTTTCCTGATTTAACTTCGGTACCTAGTATATGTCTAGGAAATTGTCCATTTCCTGCAGATTTTCAAGTTTTGTTGAATATAGGCTTTTGTAATACGATCTGATGATTTTTTGAATATCCTCTGATTCTGTAGTTATATCTCCCTTTTCATTTCTGATTTTGTTAATTTGGACATACTCTCTGTGTCCTCTGGTTAGTCTGGCTAAGGGTTTATCTATCTTGTTGATTCTCTCAAAGAACCAGCTTTTGGTTCTGTTGATTCTTTGTATCATCCTTTTTGTTTCTACTTGGTTGATTTCAACTCTGCGTTTGATTATTCCTGCCTTCTACTCCTGAGTGTATTTGCTTCTTTTTGCTCTAGAGCTTTTAGGTGTGCTGTCAAGCTGTTGATATATGCTCTCTCCTGTTTCTTTCTGCAGGCACTCAGAGCTATGAGTTTTCCTCTTAGCACAGTTTTCATTGTGTCCCATAAGTTTGGGTATGTTGTACTTTCATTTTCATTAAATTCTAAGAAGTCTTTAATTTCTTTCTTTATTTCTTCCTTGACCAGGCTATCATTGAGTAGAGCATTGTGCAACTTCCATGTATATGTGGGCGTTCTTTCGTTATTGGTATTGAAGACCAGCTTTAGCCGTGGTGGTCTGATAGGGATTATTTCGATCTATCTGTATCTGTTGGGGCCTGTTTTGTGACCGATTATATGGTCAATTTTGGAGAAAGTACCATGAGGTGGTGAAAAGAAGGTATATTCTTTTGTTTTAGGTTAGAATGTTCTATAAATATCTGTTAAGTCCTTTTGGTTCATAACTTCTGTTAGTCTGTCTATGTCTCTGTTTAATTTCTGTTTCCAGATCTGTCCATTGATGAGAGTGGGGTTTTGAAATCTCCTACTATTATTGTTTGAGGTGCAATGTTTGCTTTGAGCTTTTGTAAGGTTTCTTTTATTTATGTTGCCCTTGTATTTGGAGCATAGATATTTGGGATTGAGAGTTCATTGTGGTGGATTTTTCCTTTGATGAATATGAAGTGTCCTTCCTTATCTTTTTTGATGACTTTTGGTTGAAAATTGATTTTATTTGATATTAGAATGGCTACTCCAGCTTGCTTCTTCAGACCATTTGCTTCAAAAGTTGTTTTCCAGCCTTTTACTCTGAGGTCGTGTCTGTCTTTGTCTCTGAGGTGTGTTTCCTGTAGGCAACAAACTGCTGGGTCCTCAGTACCTATCCAGTTTGTTAATCTGTGTCTTTTTATTGGGGAATTGAGTCCATTGATGTTGAGAGATGTTAAGGAGTAGTGATTGTTGCTTCCTGTTATATTTGTATTTGGAAATGAGATTATGTTTGTGTGCTTATCTTCTCTTTGTTTTGTTGCAAAGCGATTATTTTCTCACTTTTTCTAGGGTGTAGCTTGCCTCCTTGTGTTGGGCTTTACCATTTATTATCCTTTCTAGGGCTGGATTTGTAGAAAGATATTGGGTAAATTTAGTTTTGTCATGGAATATCTTGGTTTCTCCATCTATGTTAATTGAGAGTTTTGCAGGATACAGTAACCTGGGCTGGCATTTGTGTTCTCTTAGGGTCTGTATGACATCTGTCCAGGATCTTCTGGCTTTCATACATTGGCTCTGGTGAGAAGTCTGGTGTGATTCTGATAGGTCTGCCTTTATATGTACTTGACCTTTTTCCCTTACTGCTTTTAATAT
This sequence comes from Rattus norvegicus, assembly GCF_021556685.1. NCBI lineage: Eukaryota > Metazoa > Chordata > Mammalia > Rodentia > Muridae > Rattus > Rattus norvegicus. The sequence goes on from NC_141539.1 coordinate 103,999,223, forward strand.
TCTTTGTTTTGTGCATTTGGTGTTTTTACTATTATGTGACGGGAGGAGTTTCTTTTCTGGTCCAATCTATTTGGAGTTCTGTAGGCTTCTTGTATGGTTATGGGTATCTCTTTCTTTAGGTTAGGGAAGTTTTCTTCTATGATTTTGTTGAAGATATTTACTGGTCCTTTGCGTTGGGAGTCTTCACTCTCTTCTATACCTATTATTCTTAGGTTTGATCTTCTCATTGTGTCCTGGATTTCCTGTGTTTTGGGCCAGTAGCATTTTCCATTTTCCATTATCTTTGACAGTTGTGTCAATGATTTCTATGGAATCTTCTCCTGACATTGTCTCTTCTATGTCTTGTATTCTGTTGGTGATGTTTGTATCTACGGCTCCTGTTCTCTTCCTTTGGTTTTCTATCTCCAGGATTGTCTCCCTTTGTGCTTTATTTATTGTTTCTATTTCCATTTTTAATTCTTTCACCCATTTGATTGTGTTTTCCTGTAATTCTTTCAGGGATTTTTGTGTTTCCTCTCTACGGGCTTCTACTTTTTTACCTCTGTTTTCCTGCATTTCTCTAACAGAGTTCTTTATGTCTTTCTTAAAGTCCTCCATCATCGTGATCAAATGTGATTTTAAATCTTTATCTTGCTTTTCTGGTGTGTTTGGATATTCAGTGTTTTCTTTGGTTGGAGGATTGGGTAGTCTTGGTTTCTGTTGCTTGGGTTCCTGCGCTTGCCTCTCCCCATCAGGTTGTCTCTGGTGTTACCTTGTTCTGCTATTTCTGACAGTGGCTTGACCATCCTATAGGCCTGTGTGTAAGGAGTGCTGTAGCCCTGTTTTCCTCTTTTCTTTCATCCAGTTATGGGAACAGAGTGTTCTGCTTTCAGGCGTGTAGTCCTTCCTGTCCACTGGCTTTCAGCTATTCCTGTGGGAATGTGTCCTGAGTCCACCAGGCAGGTCTCTTGGAGTAGAAAAGTTGGTCTTACCTCTGGTCTCTGGCCTGAAGTTGCTTCTCAGAGCTAGGTTTCAGCTCTCCGTGAGGGCAGCAACCAGAAGGGCCTGCCCCTCCTCCTCCTGGGTCCCTGTGCACAGGGGGCTCAAATGGCACTAGGCGTTTTCCTCTAGAGTCAGAAATGTGGGCAGAGAGTAGTGTCTTCTGGTTTCCCAGGTGTGTCTGCCCCTCTGAAGGTCTAGTTCTCCCTCCCACGGCATTTGGGTGCAAGGAGTTGTTTGACCGGGTCCGTTCAAATCCAGGCGCAATCTGGACCGCAGGGCTCCTGCAGCTTGAATGCCCCTATCTTCCTGTTCCCAGAAGTTCTGTACAGTTTCCTCTTAAAATAGCATTGTTTAAAGAACCAGATACAGTGTTTATAACTATTTTTGATTGATCAACAGGAAAACTATGGTGTGCAAAGAAGAATAAAAAGAAGAGGAAAAAGGTTTTATATAACGCCAATAAAAATGATGGTAAGTTCTAATGTCAGGAATAGCGGTTGTACTTATGACAACCGCTAAAAGGTTGTCTATAAGGTTTTTTTTTCCTCTTTAAGTTGACTGCAAAATTACTTGCCACTAACGTTTTTTTATTTATTAATCATTTTATTTATTTACATTTCAAATGTTATTCCCCTTCCCTGTCTCCCTTCAGCAAACCCACTTTCCATCCCTCTCCCCTTTGCCCCCAAGAGGGTGCTCCCATTCCAGCCTCACCTCTCTATTATCCCCCTTCTCAGGGACATCAAGCTTCCTCTCCCACTGACGTTAAATGAGGCAGTCCTCTGCTACATATGTAGCAGGAGCCGTGGACCAGCCCATGTATACTCTTTGGTTGGTGGTTCAGTCCCTTGGAGCTCTGTTGGTTGATGGTGTGGTTCTTTCTATGGAGTTGCAAACCCCTTTAGTTCCTTCAGCCCTTCCCCTAACTCTTCCCTTGGGGCCCTGGGCTCAGGCCAATGGTTGGTTGTGAGTATCTGCTTTTGTCTTAGTCAGGCACTGCCAGAGCCTCTCAGAGGACAGCCATACCAGCTCCTGTCTGTAAGCACATCTTGGCATCAGCAATAGTGTCAGGGTTTGGTGTCTGCAGCTGAAATGGATCATAGCTGAAAGGTCTCTAGAAGGCCTTTCTTTCAGCCTCTGCTCCATTTTTGTCCCTACATTTCCTTTAGACAGGAATAATTCTGGGCTAAAAATTTTAAGATGGGTTGGTGGCCTCATCCCTTCACTGGAGGCTATGTCTACCTATTGGAGGTGGTCTCTTCATGGTCTAGCTCCTTGCTGTTGGGTATTTCAACTAACAATTTTTCACACACACATAAAAATGTTTTTTAGGTAAAACATGAATAATTTGTCTATAGTATCTTAAGTCAGAGAGGCGGGTCATTCTACAGAACACTACTTACTTGCTGAGGCCAGCATACAGGGATATTTATTTATCTTGACAGAGTGCTAAGATTAGAAAGTTTTAAAGTCATAACATCTCTCAAAATCCAGATCTCAGAATTCTAACACTTGGGACAGCAGGTTCCCTGATTGGTGCACGTACAATCTAGTTGGGCATCACCACCACTTACCATTTTTATGAATTCAATCTTATTTTCTGGATGCATTACTTTCTTGATTGATCTTCCTTGCATTTGAATTTCTTAGTTCTGCTTTGGTACATACTAGAAAAGCCAGTTTAAAGTCAGGAACACTACTGTTTAAAATCAGGAGCACTGTTTAAATCTGCACAGCTCATTTCTAAAGAATGTAAAGCACTTATGTGTAGAAGTTACTTCTGGTCCTTCTTCCCATCCTCATGTTCCCAGAAACAAGACTCAAATTCAAAATATTTTTACCAGTACCTGAGCTATGTAACTAGGCGCTCTTCTTTGACCAGATCTTAATTTAAAATAACTCATTTATTTTAATCTCCATTCTGCCACATGGCTAGTAACCTGCACTTAGGTAGCACATATCTGTCTTGTCACATCTTCCTGGGTGAATTTCCTATACCTGACACTATCCCAGAATTCTTTTGCTTCCTGGATATCTGACCTGCTTCCTACCTAAGCTATAGGCCATAGGCTTTTTAAGTAACAGGTGATGCATTCACACAATAGACAAGATATACTCTCTCTGCATTTATATGCAGCATTAAACTAACAAAGAAAGTTTTATTATTAGATACTCTTTTTGTTTGTTTTTAAAGATAGCCCTGTTTGTTCTGGAATTCACTCTGTAGACCATGCCGGCCTTGAACTCAGAGATCCACCAGGCCTTTGCTGCTGCCACCACCACCCAGCTAAATTATTAGATATTCTATATACTTACTGAATCTAAAATTGAATCAGCCAAGCACTCTAGCACTCTCACTCACATATTCTATGTGACCATCGTGTGCGAACGTTTATCCATTCTTCCTCTCCATTATATAGTCCTATTACCTGGAGTCTTTATGAAAATGAAGTATATTATCATGAGCGTGTCCCCTGGCAGTCTGCTTGGTGTAGTACTCACTGCAAACTCGGTATTTTAATTAGGCATGGTGCTTACATACCTGGAATCCCAGTACTTGGGGGCTGAGACAGGAGGATCATTACAAGTTTGAGGCTAACCCAGCTACAGAACAAGCTCCTACCTCAAAAACACAAAGTACCAACAAAACTTCATTATTTTATGTAAAAGCACATCTTTATGACATGACATTAATTGTATCTAAAATCTTAACTCTTTCCTTTTCCAAAGATTATGACAATGAAGAGATCTTAACGTATGAAGAAATGTCACTTTACCATCAGCCAGCAAATAGGAAAAGACCTATCATCTTGATTGGTCCCCAGAACTGTGGCCAGAATGAACTGCGCCAGAGACTCATGAACAAAGAAAAAGACCGCTTTGCATCTGCAGTTCCTCGTAAGTTGGACACACTTTTCTCAGAATCTTAACTACACAGGAAAATGTTCCTTTTATTGGCTTTTATTGGCACAGTATTGTCAGTGTCAAGAAAAGGAAATTTGTTTAACCAAACTTGTTGGCAAATTTTTATTAAAGGTAGTTCTTAAGGAATTTAAATTTTTCCTAAGTGTATGGTACTAAGGGAGTTTCTAAATAAATTACAGTTTAGGCTTCTTTCCCTATTGCAAAGGAAACACAATTCCTGATTCTTTAAAGTGATATTGAAGATAGAAATTACAATTTTACGATTCCATGGTACCTACTCTAACAGAAATAAACTTTAAGGAAAGATGACATGACAGTGTCTGACAGTATGAACAAACCGGATCAAGGTAACTAAAATTAACTGTTAAAATATTATTGATAATTTTTATTCATGTCATCATAGCAACAGTACTAAACACGTGGGCCCTTAACATTTCCTCAATTCATTGTTTCATTTGTGATATAAAATAAAAAATCTTCCTGGGTTGATTATTCCTCTTCTCCATATTGATCCATATTTATTTATCATTATTATTACTAAGGATTTATTTATTTTATTTATAGATGCATTGGGGGAACACTGTATTATAGTGTACTTCCTGTGAAGATGGCCGCTATATACATACCCTGGAGCTAGAGTTACAGGCAGTTCCCTGCAGCGAGTGTCAGGACCTGAACACAGATCTTCTAGAAAGATCAGCGTTCTTAAGCACTGATCCATTCCTTCTGCCCATTGTGTTTATTATTTTATCTGATTTCCTCTGCTTAGATACAACTCGGAATAGGCGAGACCACGAAGTAGCTGGGAGAGATTACCACTTTGTTTCACGGCAAGCATTTGAAGCAGATATAGCAGCTGGCAAGTTCATTGAACATGGTGAATTTGAGAAAAACCTGTATGGAACCAGCATAGATTCTGTACGACAAGTAATCAACTCTGGCAAAATATGTCTTTTAAGTCTTCGAGCACAGGTACAACCAGAATTGTGGTTTTTAGAGTGTTAAACTTGCGGGGCATATTTTGTAAAGTAACTAGTGAAAACTGTGTTGGGTCCAAGAATGACAAATTATTTAAGTCCTCATATGATTTTCTATTCACTTCATAAACTCAAAATATGTAGCTGAATCTCCCTCCCTTTCAACATGTATGTTTTAGAAACTCTAAACTCTGGTACTAACTATACTTAAAAAGTCTTCAGAAAATACTGTTTCTGATCTGAGAAAAATTAGAAAATTTGAAAGTTGTTCCTAGGTTTTAAAGGCCATTGTTTCAAAGGCTCACAAGTGTCACAGTGAAGGCGCAGGGTTATCTGAGTGATAAAACTTGGATTCACCTGTTGACAGAGTAAGCCAAACAGAATTACTAGCCAATATGTCTTAGATTCCTATTTTAAAAGATGCCTGTTAAAATTTGAAGTTTCAAAAATTGTTTGTCATGGAAACCTGCTTTTTATAACAATTCAGCTTTAACATAGAGTTTTGATTAATGTGCTTGATCTGTTACTGATACCAATTCAAACCACAGAATCAAGTATGCATTAAGTAGATGTACATAGACAGACACTGACTCTAAAATGGCTTGCTAAAACGCAATTGTGTGTGTGTTTATGTGTGTGTTTGTTTTAATCTTTGTTTGCTTGGGTTTTGGCGGAGATGGGGAGGTTGGCTTGGGGATTCCAGAGAGCAGATGCAGAGGTTTGTGCTATTCCAGCCATTTTATTTAAGGAAACTTTTATTTAATTCTTTCTGAATTCTTTATTTGGATTAACAAATATTATCACAAGACTTGAAGTAGTTTAGCACAGTGATGTTTCTTCATTTAGGAAAGAACATGCATATGCATATAACGAGTTGCTAGAGCATCTCAGTTGGAGCGTGTACAGCAGTAATGCATATGGGACAGTGAGTCCATAGGTCTAATCCCTGCAGTCTGCTTTCTCGTGGGGGGCTTGGCTTCTCTAGGGCAAGTTTGCCTCTCTGGATTGGCTTTTTAGTATCTTCACCTAGAAAGGCAACTGCCTGGATTCTAATTCCTCAAAGATGACTTTCACTGTGGTTTTCTAATGCATGAGAGACTTATTATCATACAGTTGTAACCCGTCACTGTCTTCTACCTCTGCCTCAGTATCTAGAACACTAGGCTAACATAATACATGTGAATTTATATTTAAATACATTTATTGTGAACGAACATACTATCTCAGCATACTATGAAGTATTTATGATGAAATGCTTAGAAACATATCTTAACAGTCTATATTATTGAGAAATAGTTCGATGGTAGCAATTATTTTAAAACCCAAATATCGTTACAGTCCTTGAAGACCCTCCGGAATTCAGATTTGAAACCATACATCATCTTCATTGCACCACCTTCACAAGAGAGACTTCGGGCGTTGTTAGCCAAGGAAGGCAAGAATCCAAAGGTAAACTTGTCACAGTGCTAGGTCACCACTGATACCAAGCAAGACTTGCCCTCACCTGACCTGCTAGAGCTGCAAAGCTCACAGCCTCAGCTGTCAAGCTGATTGTTCTGTGTGTGTCACTTGCCCCAAAACTGCCACTGCTGCCCTCAGATCTATGAGTCCCTCCAGAATGCTGTAAAATGCCTTTACTCTCCATATACACCAACATGGCTGTCTCCTTCCTTCCCCCTCCAAAGGTCTTAGCGGACTTCTCGTTAGCTGCTCCACATTTGCGGGGTTCCAGAATTGAGTGCTTTTTCACCCAAACCCTGTTTTGTTTTTTCTCTGTTTTTGTACATGATCTGGAACAGATAGAGGAGCAGGGGTATTTAAATTATTTTAGATATTTGCTGGATGTATTGATGGAGATCATGTTATACATATGGTTTTCATCTGCGTTTTCCTGAAAAATAATGTAAGTCTTTTCATGTGAGCATCTGAGCATATTCTTCTGTGCAGGCCTCAAGCCTTGTCATGTTTTTAAAGTTAGATTGCTTGTCTATTTATTAGAATTATTTTTCCTGTGTGTAGGTATGTGTACATTTGTGTAAGTGGGTGCCTGTGTGCCATGATGTGGATGTCAAGGTCAGAGGTCAACTTGTTCTCTCCTTCCACTTTCCACCTTTACATGGGTCCCAGAAATTGAACTTCGATCAGAAGACTTGCAGAGCAAGGACCTCTACCCACTGAGCTGTATTGGTAGCCCCTTGGCACGTGTATTTATTACAGTTACTTTCTCCAGATCGCAGTTTGCTTTTTGTTTGGGTTTTTTTTTTGTTTCTTTGTTTTAGAGATAAATAGCCTGAAGCTTGCTATGTAGACCAGGGTGGCCTTGAACTCATAGAGATCCACCTATTTATGTCTCCTCAGTGTTAAGTTTAAAGTCATACACAATCACTCCACTCCCAGCTCTGTCTTTTTTTTTTTTTTTTTTAAATATAAACTACATCCTTTGATGGGAGAAGTAAGTTTTTGTTTGGTTTGCTTTAATTTGGATGTAAGGCAGTATCATCTGTGTAGCTCAGAATGATATGAAACTATTAATCCTCCTGCCTGTCCCTGCCTCCCAAGTGCTGGGAATATAGCCATGTGCCATAATACCCTGCCAGAGAAATGTTTAATTTTAATGAAGTTCACTTTTTCACTTTCTTATGGCTAGTGAATTTTATACATGTCTAGAAAATTATAAGGTCATTATTCTGTGTTTTCTCCTTAAATATTCTAGCTTGTGTATTTTGGTTAAATTATTCATAGTCTTAGTGTAATGTGACAGGGAAGCTTTGTTTTTTAAATAATATAGATATCAAATTATTCCAACAATCTTTGTGCAGTAAGACTATCTTTTTTGGCACAATACATATAGTTTGTATATGTGTGATGTTATTTGGCACAGAACATATAGTTTATATGTATGTAATTTGCATAATGGTGGGGATATACATGGGCCACAGCACACATGTAGAGGTCAGAGGGCAACTTTGTGGAGTTGGTTCTCTCTCCTGCCTCCTTACCTCTGGGTAAGTGAGCTCATTTACCTGTTGAGTCACTGTGTTGGCACTTTAAAAAAGAAAAAAAAAAAGATTTCCTTATTTTATGTATATGAGGACACTGTAGCTCATCTTCAGACTGTAGCTATCTTCAGACACACCAGAAGAGGGCATCTGGTCTCATTACAGATGGTTGTAAACCACCATGTGGTTGCTGGGGATTGAACTCAGGACCTCTGGAAGAGCAGAACCATCTCTCCAGCCCTGTGTTGGCACTTTTATTTCTGGATTATATTCTGCACTTAGACTGATTCCATACTGTTTTGATTCCTGTAACTTTGTTACATCTTCAAAAACAGGCAGTAAAGAAGAATGAGTACCAATGCTTAATACAACAAGGGATAAACCTAAAAATACTAGATGCCATTTGGAAAAAAACTGAGACTCAATAGACCACAAGTTGTATGATTCCAAACATTTAGGATGTCCAGATCAGACATATCTGATGCATGACATAAATTGCTTAGTAATTGCTTAGGCATTGGAAAACAAGGTTAATGGCTACTACATTATAAACAGTCTTAGGTGGTGTCTCATTTACTATTCTGTTGCTATGAAGAGACACCATGACCACAGCAACATTTGCTTTCAGTTTCAGAGATTAAGTCAGTGACCATTGTGGTAGGGAGCATAGCAAACAAATATGGTGTTGGAGAAGTAACTGAGAGCTTATATTTGAGGCAGACAGACAAGACCTGGTGTGAGCTTTTGAAACCTCAAAGCACAGTCCCAGTGACACACCTCTTCCTCCAGGGCCACACCTCTTAATTCTTCCTAAAATAGTTCTGCCACCTGGGAGCCAAACATTCAAACTATGAGACTGTGAGGGCCATTCTCATTCAGATCACTACTGGAGAGGGTGGAAAATCTTCTAATATTGATTATGGTGTTAATTCAGAATTCTATAACCATAAAAACAGTGGATTCATATATTTTAAATTAGTAAACTGTATGGCATGTAAACTATATTATCTCAAGAAAACTGTTTTTTCCCTAATGTGGGGGAAAACCCCATTAGTCTGTTTTGTAGAAATTGTTTAGAAACTGTTTTCAAGATTGATTACTTTAGAAAACTCAAGATAGCTTCTGTCTCTTTTGTCTTTTCTATTTAAATCACTTTTCCCTCATTTTGACCTTAATTCACACATGTTCTAACTTCTGAAGTCTTAACCTTACATGATCTTTAAGCCTTTCCTCTTTTAAAATGTAGGCATTTGTCATAATAATTTTCTTATAAGCAACTTGTTAACTACATCTTTATTTATTATTTTATTACAATATTTTCTACTGTTGTCACTTTTATCTTTAACTCATGGATTATTTCAAAATATGTTAATTTTCACCTGTTTGGTGATTTTAAAGAATGCATAACTGATTTATAGTTCCATCGTTATCAGAGAATAGATCCAAAGAGATGTCAGTCTTTTGAAATGTTTTTATTTTTTGTCCCATCACCCACTCTGAATGTAAAAGCGTCTGCTCTACACTTGCTGGCTAGATGCTGGTATATGGAGTGGCCTTTGTAGTCCACTTACTTTTCCATGTCCAGTGTTATTTCTTACAGTACTTTATCACGTAACGAGTGGGTAAACACAAATCTCAACAATGGTGTTACTTACTCAGTCCAGAATGTAAACCATGAGGGAACTTGTTGTACTGTCAGTTTTGACTCTGCCTAGATTTCGGGCTTCAAATTTGCTGACAGCTAATCTCAAGCTGTGAGTAGACAGGTTTCAGCAAAGCTGTCGCAGTGCTTGTTGCAGTGATAAGGTCCTGCTGTGAACATAGATCTTCAGCATTTTCAATCACAGCATTTCAACTGCCCCAGAGTTGTCGTGCTTTTACTGTGTTTCCCTCTACAGTTGAGTGGACTCATTTTGTGGACCCAAACTTAAAAATCACACAAGACATTTGATCTGAAGTTTAATTAGCCATCTTGATCCACAAGGGCGATCTGGGGTAGTTCGATAGCTGTAGGGTGCTGGATAATTTTGCATATAACCTTGCCACTGGCTTGTCTCCATTAAACGTTTCCTTTACTCAACATTCTTAAGTAGCCTGTCATTTATTATTTCTCATACTCTAGTGGATACTTTTTTACATCTTAAAACTCCTTTGTAGGGCCAGGCAGGGCTAGTCTTAGCTGCATACACATTTAATCCCAGAATTCAGAAGGCGAAAAGTAAGCATCTCTCTTAAGAGTTTGATACCAGCCTTGTTTACATAGGATGTTCCAGGATAGCCAGAGTCATATAGAGAAACAATACTTTGGGAGGGAGGAGGGAAGAAAATTAAATTAAAAAAAAACAAAAAAAAACTATTTTTAGTAGCACCCAGTGTGGCGGTATGCACTTGTAATCCCAGTACTTGAAGCAGAAGGTCAAGAATTCTAGGAGCCTGGGGATAGATAGATAGATAGATAGACAGACAGACAGACAGACAGAGTGAATGAATGAATGAATGAATGAATGAATGAATGAATGAATGAATATGAATGCATACGAATGAGCATGAATGAGAGAATATCCTTTGTACATTGAAAACAGTTTTAAATTGTCCCATTCTGTCACTAAATCTTGGATACAAGATTTTCTTAGAGAAGATAACGCAATAAATCAATCCTTTAGTTTTCCCATAATGTTAATTCTGCCTAACCCTATAGTACAGGTAAAGCATTTTTGTTCTTGTTCTTGAGAAAGGGTCTTGCTGTGTAGCCTTGGGTGGACTGGAACTATGTAGACCAGGCTGCCCTCAAACTCGCAGAGATCCACCTATGTATCCCGAGTGCTGAGATTAAAGGTGTACACCACTGGCCCTAAAGCAAATGCTCTTGTGAAGAATGTTTTAGAGACATTCACTCTAATCAGAAAGTTGGACTCAGACGATATTACCTTTGCTCTTTTAAAGACTTACTTATGTTTATGTGTATGGATGTTTCATATGCATTTGTCTGTGCAGCACATGCTTACAGTTATCTAGAAGGTCAAAGGGGGTCTCAGAGCCCCTGGAACCATCACTGTGTGAATGTTGTGAACCGAACTTGGATCCTCTGTAAGAACAAGTAGTGCTCTTTAACTGCTGAGCCGTCTTTCCAGCCCCAAGGTTACTTTTAGATAAAGGTTATGATGCTCTACAATATTTGAAAATCAAAGTTTTTAGGGAAGTCAAAGAAATCGCCCACGTTTTTCAGGCATAAAGATAAAATGAAAATACATGAGAACAAAATGTGCTATAAACCAGGCTTCGAACATGAATTCTTAAGATGCTGATGGTACCAAGGTGGCTCAAGAAAAGGGTTGGGAAGGCACTGAGTTTAGCAACAATCAGGAAAGCCCTGTAGTGACCCTCCTGACTTGTGCTGTCCTCTGTATTCTCAGTATTTATGTTTTCCTTGCAGCCGGAAGAATTAAGGGAGATTATTGAGAAGACGAGAGAGATGGAACAGAACAACGGCCACTACTTCGACACTGCGATTGTGAATTCAGATCTCGATAAAGCCTATCAGGAACTGCTTAGGCTTATTAACAAACTGGACACCGAGCCTCAGTGGGTGCCATCCACCTGGCTAAGGTGAAGGAAATGGCTGTTCTGTGTCATCATGATGAGCTTTATTTGATAAACCGCCAACAGGAAGATGGCCTTAACGCTGAGAGTTAATCTCCTACACTAGTGAGAAAGGCCCGTTAGGCAATTTGTACACAACACTTCCTGCACATTGCTTTAGGGGGCCTTGACTTGTTTGGAGATTTAAAATGGAAACTTTCTTCAGAGCATTTCTGATTTATGTTTTCACCTTTCTTGCCTCTTGGTCAGATGTCTGTAAAAAAAAAATGTATGTATATACGTAATATACCATTGTCTCACTTAGGTATGAATACTAACATTATTTAACATTTAACTTAAATGACTTCATGGGATTATTGAGAGAAGGGGCTGTGCTTCTGTGCACTGAGAATAACAGTATTTTCTTAAACTGATTTAGTCATCAGAAATATTTCTCTTAAAGAAAAGGAAAAAAAAGTGTCACTTTAGTTTGGAGCAACTTCTTAAGTTTAAATTTATTGGTTAAACTTTTCATTCTGAAAAACATTCCATTAAAAATACTAACTTTGTTAGGCATGGAAGCGCACGCCTTTAGTCCCAGCACTCAAGAGACAGAGGCAGGTGGATCTCTGAGTTCAAGGCCAGCCTTGTCTTCAGAGTAACTTCCAGGCCAGTCAAGTCTGCACAGAGAAACCCTGTCTCGAAAAACCGAAAGTAAAAATAATTAGTCCAGTCCTTCAGCTTGGACTTTGTGGCAGAGAATGCACAACCAGCAGCCGCCAGTGTAGTTACAAGTATACAACAGATGCTGACATTTTTAAAGATAGAATTTTCTGAATTACTTTACTAAATTGTGGTGATTTGATAGCCTTGACTCCTTGCTCTGATAAAAAGTTCATATAAACTATGCTGACCATTAAAATTTCTTCCTTATGATGCAAATATGTTTTATGTCAGTGAAAGGATGTAACACATTTGACATTTTCTGCATTTTCATATCCGAGCACAGAATTATATCTATTACTGTGCTATATATGTAGGTGTCAACTGGAAATCTGTACTGTATATTGATATTTAATAGATTAATAAATAGTGTGTTCTGCATTGGAATAGTTTTATACATACATACACACTGAGGAAATACCGTGACAACTGACTTTGAGATCAGGAGGCAGTCATTAAGCATTTTAAAAAAGAACATCGAAGGAAAGTTATTAAGTGTATACGGACAAGTTTTTATCCTAACAGAGTCTTCCTCGTGACTGAAATACAGCAGCTTGCTACACCTTAAATGTTCACACTAATGGAATTTTTGTACTGTCTGTATAGCTATAGCTTTAAAATTCAGTGTCTACAAATCCGCACAGAAAGTTAACTTATAGTCTTCTCAAGCCTTTAAGGAAAGTGTTCTGTGTGACAACCAACCTCAAATGTGAATGTCTTGATTTTATGTAGCTACAGAATTTCATGTTCCCAAAGCTAAACACTGGAATAACACTGACTTGTCACTTAGCACAAGCAGTGGTGTTAATGTCTTGACAGTGCTGTTTGTGTCTGATTTCTCTTTTGGATAATCTTATTGGAACAAATGTAGAGTATTTGTGATGTCTTTTATGTTCAGTTTTGCATGGCTTTTGTATTGGCTGGCAAATGTGTCTTTTAGAAATACTTTGAAAATAATCTTCCTTACGAATAAAGGCACAATCTTGAGGTGAAGGAAAGAATGCTCTTCAGTCTCAAGTCTGAACACTCCCAGTTTACAGCAGGAAAAATGCAAGGTCCACACCCTTGTCAGCATTGATGGTCAATTCACTCAGCACTTAGAGGATTAAATCTCTTCAGGTTTTCAACTGTTTTTTTTCTCCTCAGGAATGAAAGGTAGTCTATGGTCAGTAGAGCTTTGTGATCTGCAGGCTGACTGAAAATACTGACTGGTGAGACTTGGTGCACACCTGTAACCCTGTAGGAAGACCTAGAGTTTAAGGCTGATCTGAGTTACATGAAACTGTCTCAAAAAATAAAGAAATAAAAATGTTTTTAAAAGAGAAAGGGGTTGGGGATTTAGCTCAGTGGTAGAGTGCTTGCCTAGCAAGCGCAAGGCCCTGGGTTTGGTCCCCAGCTCTGAAAAAAAAAAAAAAAAAGAAAAAAGAGAAAGGATGCATGGATTGAAGGATGAACATTGGATTTGAGTAAAGTTTTAAGTTTCTGTCAATGCCACCTGGTGACAGTGGGGCTATGTGCCATCAAGACTCCCGCACATGACCTTCCCAGCAGAGCCTATGAGATTCCCAAGGTTCGTGAGATCCTATAATTTTCTTTACTTGTTAAGTAATGGTAGGATAGTGTATATCCTGAGCTTTTGTAAACCCTAATGTTTATGAATGCACTAATGCTCAACATAGTCTCTAAACAGTGAAAAGTTAAGGTATGCTAAAAAACAAAAACCCCTTGTTTTACATGTGATGATTGTACAGCCATTAGGGCCAATTCAATTTCCTATCCCTCTGTGGTTCTGATTGGAAACTGCTGTGCCAGGGAAGTCTTAGCCACTTAAAGAAATGATATTGTGGTTGCTGGGAACACAGTTCAGTTGGTAGAGTATCGCCTAGCGTGCACAAAACCCTGGCTGTGCAGAAAGCCAGCATGGGTGTTCATGGGTGTAACCCAGCACTTGGAAATTGGAAAGAGGAGGATCTGCAGGTCAAGGTTATCATCAGCTACATGAGACCCTGTCTCAAAAACAAAGTAGGTCATACCAGCTAATGACATGTCCTCTGGAAATCCAAACAAGGAAGGACCTTCATTTCTTAGAGGTTCTTACTTCAGAATAAATAGGATGTTAATATTTAGACTGGTCTAGATTGCTTTCTATGAAAATCTAGTGTGTGGATTGTTTTCCTTCTCTCATGGACTAAGGAGTAAATATTGATGAGGAATGATTTGAATGTAATTTTTTCGAATGTGTGGAAAATATAAACCAGGGATTTATCCTTAATGAAGGTAGCCACTCTGACATTTGTTGTTGATCTCCCTTTGTCTTGTCTCTGCACTCGTTTTGAGATGTCTTACTGCACAATGTATTATAAAAATAAAAAGTAAACCTATTATTTCAAATTGTAAAAGCCACAGGACACTTTCTTCTATTGTATTTATATCCAAGGTTTGTATACATACAGACCACTCTTCTTCAAGGAATTGTCAGGATCAACAAACACTGCTGGAAACTCTAAGTGGAATACAAACTAGAGTGTAAATGTGGGATGTCCTTTATTGGCATAGACAGTCCTGTTTGTTGGTTGGAACAAACAAGCTTTTTGTTGTTGTTTTGAGACAGGGTCTTGATACAGTCCTGACTCTTGGAACTCACTATATAGACCAGGCTGGCCTGGAACTCAAGAGTTCTGCCTGCCTCTGCCTCCTGAGTGCTGGGATTAAAGGCATGCACCACCACTCCTGGCCTTTGAAAGTATTGAAAATAGCCAATTTAAAGTTGTGAGCACAAAACTTTTTAGAGGGAAGAGGTATAAAAACAGGCAAATTCACCTTAGGGCAGCCAGAGATTGAGATGATGGTTATGGTACCTACTGTACTTCTCCCGTTGTTTGTCTCCCAAAGGTCATATCACAAAGTTCTATATATATATGTATATGCAGCCTGACGCACTCCAGCTTTCTTTTCCACTCCTGATTATCTATTTTGGATCAGCTCACTCCCAGCCAAACCCAACAATATTTACCCACTATTTAATCTTGACTTTTTAATGTGAAACCATAAAGCCATCTAAAGTTTTAGCTTAATGTGATGGTGTGTGCCTACAATCCTAGTAGTCAGGAGGCTGAAGCAGGAGGATGCTGAGTTCCAGACCACCCTGAAGCATAATAAGAAGGAATGTCAATAGGAAATCCTCTGCAAATCTGGGGACAGCTTAAGCAAGCCTAGTAAGCACCAGAGCTTTACTGAAGCTACGTGAGAAATCTAAATGCCTGTGGTCCAATGCATTCAAATAAATGAATATCCCTAAATAAGTAAAAGTCGAGGTGTGGCTACCTTCAAACTAAAAGCAGTGCCTAGATAACTCAAAGACTGCCTGTGAAGTCAAGATTCCCTTGACTTGGACTCATTCCACCTATGCTATTTAACATACACAAGCCGCTCCATTTCTCCATGTGCACAACTGAAATGGTACAATCTACACCTCACGAAGTTGCTTGCTGAACAGTTCAGTGTTACTGTGCGAGTGTGTGTGCCACAGGTCACTACACAGTGCACACGGTCAGTTTTTCCTGACCCAGGATGGAACTCAGTTTGTGGCATTGAGACACCTCATTGACCATACAAGTTTACCTCTTTAATTTTTTGGTTTTTGGTGTGTACACATGAACTTGACGTTTTCTTCTATGAGCCACATCTGGTTTCCTACAAATAAGATACCTCTGAGACAGACTATCTTGCTCTTAAATACCTAGAACTTTAAATATGGAAAAGACGAAAACGATAAGGATGTGGGCTGGGAGCTTACTCAAGGGCTTGCTAAAAGAGTGAGTTTAGTACCCCACCCAGAACCCATGGAGAAAAGAACAGCCTGGTAGTACATGCTTATAACTCTGGCATGGGAATGCCAGACAGGCCCCTGCGCCTTGTTAGCCTGCTGGTCCAGCCTGTTTGACAAGCTTCAAGCCAGTGAGATCATCTCAACAAAGATGGACAGGTCCTAAGGCACAGCTCCAAAGGCTGTCCTGTAGCCTCCACATGCACATGCAGACACACCAGAAAAAACAAAGAACTGAGTAAACTTTTATGGTCAGTGAGATGGCTCTATGGATGAAGGTGCCTGCCCCTAAATCCCAACTTCAGTTCCATCCTGGGACCCACATGATGCAGAAACAAAAACTGACTTATATGACCTGTGGCACACACACAAAGTTTTTTATACAACTTAAGCTTGACTATTTGGGCTTAAATTCTAGATTCACTGTCACCGCTCTGCAGCTTTCTAATTTAAAAGGAACTAAGCTCCCTGTGACTCAATCAAATCTTTCCTCTTTGGAATAGGCTAAAACACTTATTTTTGGACTTGGGATGTGACTTAAGATATAGACTTGTTTAACATGAGGCCCCGGGTAGGCTCCCTAGCACCACGTACCAAAAAAAAAAACCTTCTAGTGATTTTGAGAATACAAACATACAGCGCAGTACTTGGCATAGTCCTAAATCTTTTAGTATCTCTACTGTGATAGTAGTTGGTCAGACTACATAACTGTTGGTGTCACTCTCAACTAAGAACTGTGTCATGTCCAGGCAAGCCCAGAACACACATAACTGCCTCCATTAAGGTCTGAGTACTCACAGATAAAAATGCCAAATCAAGCAACACCAAAACCTCAAACACAACTTGGTCTGTCCACTGGCATCTAGTCTTCACAAAAGACAGCAACTGCTACTGCTTCTAAGATAGCAAAAAGTTAATCTGATTATTCCAAATTAGGAATGAGTATTGTTCTTATATTAGAAGTATTAAGAAGCCTAAGTAGTACTGGTGGTCATTTATTAGTAGCCCAAAATGCAGTCACTGTCTCAAGTCTTATAACACACTAGAGTGGCAATAAGGTCACTGATCTAATCATGAGGACACAGTCACTATTCTTAGCTAATTCTCAAAAAGAAAAAGAAACAATTGTTTTTTAAATCATTTTACTCTGTTCATAAGTCATATTTAAATGGGCAGAACCACTTCCATTACACACAGACACATCGTGCAAAGAAAAGTAGGCATAGAGTTGAGTCCACAGTAACACAATGGCTGCACAGCCTCAGACAACAGTGCCAAGGTTTACAAGTGGGTAGGAAGGAAGGCTGCTCAGCATTTGCCTGAGACCATGAATGTTTATAGTAAGTATTTCCTAAAGTTTTAAACACATCAGTCAAACTAGTGTAAATAGGATGGTATGACTCTTTCACTGGGGAGATTCTGTAAGTGCTGGGTGGGTTTTACAAATCTCAGGTTGCTGAATTATGATGCAGGAAAAATGGTCTCACACAGCATTCTGATAAATCTTACAGCCAGATGAACTCTTCTGCCAAAATAAATACCCGCACATACCGAACCTGCACACTGAGTTAAATGATGCTCAGCCTGAAGGGAGCAGCGGGCAGCTACTCGAACAGCAGGTCCTCGTCCTTCTCTTCCGCCAGGAGGTTGGCGGGCTCCATCACCTCTCCAGCTGCTCTCCGCCGCTCCAAGTCCTTCTCGCTTTTCTCCTTGATAATCTTTTTCTTCTCCTGGATTTTCTTTAACCTGCAAGAAGGGGACTTTCTTTCAGTGCAAAGAAACTCGAATGTCTTCAAGGCTCTGTAACTGGGCAGTAAACATGGGAAACTAGAATCTGATTTCCATTTCAGTAGTTTAAAACTCACCTCAAGACGTTTAAGGAAAAACACTAATATCTGATTGCAGTAACCCTATACCCTATCCTATAATAAATAAAACTTGAAATCCATTCTGTAATGGAACAGATTTTGAGCATTCCACTTTTACATTTTTTTGAATCACTACAACCCTAAACATGAATGATAACTACAGTTCTACATTACACTGAGATGCTTCAAGAGCTAAGACCAGCCTGCTTCCCTAAGCAGCCCTCTCACCTGCCCTCCACTGACACACAATCGCTTGGTTTAATATTTACTTCCCCATACTGCTCTAAGTCTTCATAAACAGCCAGTGGGCATCATTATTCCTCGCCACTTACTGTGCTAATTCTGCAGCAGTGGAATTCACCTGCTGGGATTTCCATGTGCTGCTCTTCCCTGCACGTACTCAATGTGCAACACTGCTGGAGTCCAGTTTCTTATCTCAGGTTTCATGTAGAGATAACCAACCCAATCACTCTTTTGTTTTAAAGAATAATCTACTACTTTTCTGAGAGGCATAAATTTTTATGCCATGTTTACTCTATATGCAAAACAACATGACACTGATCTCCGCAGCCTTTAAAAATAACTAGTCCCGCTCTCTGCAGGGATACATCCCAAGACTTGCAGATCTGAAAGTTTGCGTGTTGTGCTTTCTCATGCATGGTCAGCCCTTTGTGGCTAAACTTTCTATCTGTATACTAAAGCAAACGTAGTAAAAATTGATAGTTTAATTTGAGAATTAAGTATAGTAAGGGAATAGTAATTGTTCCCTTAAGTCAAAAACTTTCACCTCTTAAAGGAAACCTAGCACTGCTGTAAGGTGACAGCCGATAACTGCTCTGGTAATAGATGGGTACTAAGTGACCGACAGCAGGTAGTGTCCAGGGTGGGTATGTTAGATGAAAGGATGCTTCACCTGTCAGCACAGGATCGCATCTCATGCTACACAGAAGAGCATACAATTGAAAACCTAATTAGGCCTAATTTTCTATTTCACATTTTTGGACTGCAGTTAGCCAGTCAACTGAGATGGAAAATCAAAGGCAGGCAAAGGAACTACTATTAAAATTTCTTCTTTCAGTTTTCTTTCCTCTGAGTGTATATTCTAATATAGCCCAGGATAGCCTGAAGCGGCGTACAGTCTTGCCTTCTGAGTTCTGGGATTATAAGCAGGTACCCCATACCCAACATTTATTTCTTGCTTTTTATTTAACAGAATAGAATACAACCTGTGTTTATTCAAAAGAACATTAAGTACATTAGTCACTGAGCAAAACAAAACTGTACATATGAAAAAAGGAAACCCAAAAAAACCAGTAAGTGCCCATTTCAACAAACCTATAGAATTCTTCTCGCTCTCTCTCATCCAGTTCTGTGATGATATAAGCAAGGGTGCGTTCAATCCGGGGAATGATGACTAGAGTTAAACACATGTATGTGAGAACTTAACCACCCTTCCAAAAGATCATCAGTATTCATCTGAATAGCACTTACGATTTTCTGATTGTAGCATTAATGTATACGTAATGCAGTAAACTCAGAGAACAAAACAAAAAGTGAGATGTATCTAGCTGAATAAAATTACCTTGTAAATATTTTGGTATGTACCCTTCCGGTGTCTTTCCTATGTACAGATACCATACTGGACTCTACCACACAGACCCAACACTGGACTCTTAAAGTATACCTGAACAGATTCAGTGTTACCTTAAAATACACAGCAACTGTGTTAAGTGCTGTGACCGTAAATGTGTCATTCGGATCTGCTTTTCATACAGTGTTCCTATTCTTCTAGAATGTAAGCTCCCTAAATTTGAGAACTATTAACCTTACTCATTCTGTTTTGGTGGAAGTTCAGACTGACACTATAGACAGCAGACAAGAAATATGTTTCAGGGATAAGGGTCTAGCTCAGTGATAGAATACCTGCCTAGCCTGTGCTAAAGCACTACAAAGTAGTATGTCCATAAATATTTTTAGATAACACCATTAGGGCACCAACTGAAGGAAGTTCTTTGCTTCGGTCTTTGCTCCTTTCTTACCTAAGGCTGAATAAATGTTTCTTTCGTGGAAATTGAGTTCTTCAGTCAACAACATGTTAACACAATTTTACTGTTTTAAATAATGGAATAAAAGATATAAAATAATATAGCAAAATGAGACAATAGCCTAAAGGTGAGATTTAAAGATTTAAAGGTGAGATTTAAAGATAAATGTTTAGTGTGTTTTTTAAGAAAAGATACCATTCAACCAATGGACAGACCCTAAGAAAGCACTAATGCTCTTGAGGAACAGAATCTCTTCTCTCGTAACTGCATGAATGTCAGAGGAGCTTGACGGCTGGTAACCTGGAACTCTCTCAGGATGTGCCCCACCCATGTGTTTTTGCACTGCTGGGCCTGAGTCCCAGCAACCTAACTACCTGGCAGGGAGGGACAAGGAAATGAACAAAGCAGCTCCCAGCAGCTCTGACTCACCATGCTCAATAGCATTTACACGCCTGTTGGTTATCTTAATGGCTTCATCCAGAGTAACAAAGGAAGTCTGAAATAAAAGGACAAATTAATAACAAGCATGTCTCCATGATCAGCCATACCTGTTCACTTGGCCCCACTCAGACTAGACTTACAGCATTTGGGAACCCAAAAGACAACTAACTTCCTTTCAGCCTGCCTTAGAAAGTGAAAATTTATGTGAGATTTCTATAGAACTAGTGGTATTTCCCTGGAGAAACATTCTCTCATAGCCCAGATATGTATTAACTAGACATATACGCAAACAAATATGTTATATTTGCATTAAGTCTGGTACTGACCACTGCTGTTCCGGTCTAGCAGAGTGGAATTATAAAACTACCACATGCATTTTTTATTAATAAAAAGCAAAGAGGCCACCACTTCACGAGTCAGATCATTAGGCGTATTTCATATAGGAACATTTGAGGTGAGTGTCCCACAAGACTGTCAGAAGCCAGGCCTGGCACTCTCTGCTTGGACCCACCTGCAGGGAAGCCAGTTCCACCAGTAGTTCCACTGCTTTGGCATAATTCCGCTTAAGTTTCGCCAGCTGCTCCCCACCTCTGGCTAAACCGGTTAGTTCATAGCCTGAAAGAGCCGGTCAGACAGCATTTTTAATTAGAGAGTAAATAATCCTCTGTGAATTCCCAAAGGAAGATAATTCAGAAGAATAACATGGAAAGACAAATTCACTAACTCCTGTTACACTCAAATGCCAAACACAAAATGCCCACTCCCAGCTCGCATGAGCAGGTACCAGCAGGGCACCAGTGACAAACCAGGGTAACAATCTCACTTAAGTCTTGCTTGGTGAACCAATGAGTTTACTGGGCGTATATTATAGAGCACGAGTTACTTAGAGAGGTATGGTGACACCAAAAGTTGCCTCACAGGGAAGTCTCCCCCTAGCATGGTTAATCTCCTCATAGCTGCACAGTTAGGGCCCCACTTAAGTTACTCTTCTATGCTCTATCTATGCTAGCACCCCCAGAGACCATGCATAGCTCCAACAGAAATACAGGGAGGGAAGGCTAGAATCGCAGCTAAGGATCTAATCCTACTCTCCTCGTCTGAGGGAAGGCCCCAAGCCTGATCTTAAGGGGCTCTCGCAGGTTGCCACAGCTTCTCTGACTAGAATAGTAATAGCTGGTTTTTGTAAATATTTTATTTTTATAAGACTACTAGAGTAAGGACAGAAGTAAGATGCACACACAGTGCATGTGGTGTGTTTGTCATCTGTGTGCACTGGAGATGGAATCCAGCACTGAACACATGCTAGACAAGCTCTACCACCGAGCTTCATCACGAGCCCTAGAGAGGATCTTCACCACTTTACAAGCTTGGTGGACGAACTAATAGTGGCCAATGCCATTAGCACAAGGAAACTTTCTGTACAGAGGACTATTCCTTTATTATATGAGCCACATTTAACATTCTGTTCAATTCAGTGAACAAGTTCATGAACCAATGAGACAGAAGTGGCAGAAGAAAATATTTTTATATGGAAAAAAGTTGAATCCTTTGCTTTGAGAAGACTAAAGAAATGTTACTTATCCCCACAAATGCTGCCAAGTTAGGAAAGGAAAATTCCAAAAAGCTTGGAGTGAGCTAAAACTATCTTGAAAGACCCAGCATTCAGAATGTACCACAGATCATAAGATCTTACTCTACTTTTAAAAGATGAACCAGAAATTATAAACAGTCCATGGTGAAGGCAGTTTAAGCAAAAGGCAGTGCAGAAGTCTAAGTAGTGAATTGTATAAACAACAAAGCCTCATATATTTAAACAGCAATGACTGCTACCTGTATTTCTCAGTTGCAATTATACACCTTGGGATATCTGCACTTACTGTCAGTTCCTTCGTGGTAATGTTCAAACACTGGTAAGGTGACACCTGTTAGAAAGATAATGAAGATGTGTGTATGGACTCACAGACTGGGCTGGAAGTACTTTTTTCCCTTCTTTTCTTCCATTGGGTCCGGTTCTCTGAAGCAGACTGTACCCCAGGCAAGCCGTTTTTCTTTTTTTTTTTTCTCGGAGCTGAGAACCGAATCCAGGGCCTTGCGCTTGCTAGGCAAGTGCTCTACCACTGAGCTAAATCCTCAACCCCGCTGTTTTTCTTTTTAAACACACAATTCTACTATGTAGTCCAGGCTAGCCTAGAAATTAGAAATCGCCAGCCTCTGCCTCCTTAAAAGGGTGCTGCTTTCCATACTAAGTATCAAATACTAGAAATACTAAATCAAATACTAAAAAACACCAAGAGTTAAGTTTAGAACTGGAAGTGGTTTCAAGTACTATACTTAAGACTTTGTCTTCTCAAGAGTTGCTTCTTCTCAAAGTTCAAATTATCCCGAGTCCTAGAACTAGGCTGCTAAAGTCTGAACATGCCATCAACTTGCTCCTAATTGAAGAGAACCTGGGACTTTGTCCTGCAACTGATTAGCTGCCACCTTTACCCTCCAAGGATTAGGGCAGTCACTTACCTGCTACATTGTCTTTCTTTGCTCGGATCTTCACCTGGGCTTTATTTACATTTTGTATAACTGTGGTGCTAGGAGGGAAGGAAAGAGAGCGAGGCAGTCTTTATTCAGCCTTGTTTGCAAAAATAACTCTACAAGGACACACTGGATGATGAAACAAGGAATAAGACATTACATTATGTGTCAGTAATCATTTTTTTAAAGATTGTGTGTGTGTGTGTGTGTGTGTGTACACGCGCTCTATCGTCAATGACACCAGAAGAGGGCATCAGATCCCATTACAGATGGTTGTGAGCCACCATGTGGTTGCTGGGAACTGAACTCAGGACCTCTGGAAGACCACCAGTGTTCTTAACCACTGAGCCATCTTGCCAGCCCCCAGTAATCATCTTTATTCCAGAAAAGAAAACTCAACAGAGGTAATGGAGGCCCTCAGTGCAGAACTAACAACAGCTGAATCAGTACAGGATAAGTACATTTAAAGTATGTGGATGGCTGGTGTTTCGGTGAGTAGAAATGTGACTCTGGAGGATGTATTCCTAGCAGGAACTTCCTTTCCTTGGAGGTTTGCTGTTCAGTTGGTGAGCTGCTATGTAGTCTTTATCCTAACTTTCCTCTGATGTCATCCACTCGCCATCTGTTACAAAAGACAAAGACAAACTTTCCCCTTAACCACATAAAATGTCCTATTAGTCCCCTTCTGCTGGGAAAGTTAGAGCAACTAATTATATTATCCCACTACATTATCCAACTACACTAGCAGACAGGGAAACTTGGGTTTAACTAGCTTCAGGGCCACGGGCGTAAGGCCTGCATGGCAGGAAAAGCTGCTACAGTAGGAAGGGCCCATGTCATGACAAAGGAAACTAAGAAGTCCAGGAAACAACTTCCACCTCTGTCTGTAACCAGAGACAGAGTCAGGAACACTGTCACTTTAAACTGGGGTAACACCATTCATCTGCCTCACAGAGGTACTAAGAGAATCATGAGGAAATACACTGGCATAATGCATTCACAAGCCAGTGTGCATGCACACTTTGTCAAGCTACAATGATGTGATAAAAGTCATAAAGCTCTCAACTGAATAATGGATTCCATTCTAAAAAAAAAAAAAAAATGTATCCTAGACACATGAAAATATTCACAGTCATTTCCTCAGATTTCAAAAATCAAGCATTCAACTCAAAGATCCAACACTAGGAAAATGGTTAATAAATTATAAAACTTCTTAGTGTACAAACCTGTGAAAACAGGGCAAAACATTAAGTGAAAATGGGCTTCAAAATATCAAGTATTCTGTGCTTGGCACTTACTAAAAGCATTAGGAAGGTAAGAGGCAGCTACCTACAAGGAAGGCAGAGGCAGTTAAGGTTATGACATTAAAAGTATTCCTATCACTATATCCTTTGTTTTTATACATTTTTAATTAATTGAACTTGAAGGCACTGTGAGATTTTCAAACACCCTGTTAGTCATCTTACCTGAAGTCCCCTGCTGTGAATTTGGCCTCAGCCAATGAGAAGGCAGCTTCTCTCATCACCTCACCCATCAGCATCTTAGTCTGAGAAAGCATAAGCCAACAAGAGAGTCAATCAAGGACTTGAAATCACGCCGTATTAGTTCCTGTTAATAACCATCAGTATTTTATGCTAACTATAGAGTATCAGTTTCAAAGACTGACTTGATAATGAGAAAACTCCAGTTTTGATCACCGTCCTGATACTGTTATAAAACATGACTGTTAAAATAAATTCACTGAGTTGAATCTAGCAAGGCTCACTTATTGAATAAGTACATGCTGATTTGCTCAAATTAATCTTCTAAATTTACTCAGAGTCCAAAGCCCCATTGGCACACCGACTCCAGACTGCATCTGAAAAGGTAATGCTTGGGAAAGCCAACTTTTCTTTTTTTAAAGAGAAGAGAAATTGAGTCATAAAAGTAGAAAATTAGCTGAACAAACATTAAAAAGGTCTGTTAAAGTAAACATATATGGTATGACTTGTTAAGAAAACAGAACAGAGTATTCAGAAACAAGTCCAGGTCTATGTGAAAATGTATTATAGTAAAAAGACTATTTAACTGTCATCCACTCACAAAAGGACAAATTCCTACCTTACAACATTCTTCCACCAAAAAGACCCATCTGTAAAAGAGGTCAATACATTTTCTCCTCCCCTCCCCACCGTGTGTGTTTGGGGGGGGGGGGGGGGACAGGCATTGGTTTTTCTGCCCTAAGACTCTCCACTTATTTGCTCTCTCTTGAAACTGGAGTTAAGCTGGCAGCTACCAAACCCCCACCCTAACTTATCCACCCTTAGCTATAGGTTCATGAGATCATGCCTAGCTTTTCCTATGGGTTCTAGGCATCTGAACTCAGGTCCCCTGGCCTCTGCAGGCACTTATATTTACATGTACATATCCTCACAGATGCACACATATACACATAATAAAAATACATCTTAAAACACACACACAAAGAGCATATGTAGGGGCATACACCTGTAATCCTAGCAGGTAAGAGGTAGAGACAGAGGGGTTGGGGATTTAGCTCAGTGGTAGAACGCTTGCCTAGCAAGCGCAAGGCCCTGGGTTCGGTCCCCAGCTCCAAAAAAAAAGGGGAAAAAAAAGAGGTAGAGACAGGAAGATGGTATAATGTCATCCTTCATCACACAGCAGTTTGAGACCAGCCCAGGTTATATGAAACTGTTGCAAGAAAACTAAAACAAAACAAAAATTATAAGGCAGGTGTGGTATTTTGTACCTATAATCATAATTATTCAGATTAATAAGTCCAGAAGATTGTTTGAGCCCATGAATCCATGAGAAATTGGACTAAAAAGTAACTCTCTCTCAAAATAGATGAATAGTTATAAAGCAACAAAATAAAACACTTTCCTAGTCCTCTGAAGCCTCTCTAAGCCTTGTCTACTTCAGATCTGGAAGTCAGCACAGTGGCTCGCACCAATTCCAGCACTGGACAACTAAAGCAGGAGGGCTGAAGTAATGGCGGGCTCCACCCAGCCTGTGAGAGAGAGGGGAGACAAAGAGCTGAACTTTGTATTGAACAAAATAAAGCTACAGGAGCTTTAGCTGTGCTGTTTGTGCGCCAGTTTAAATTAAAGAGCACAGGATGCAGTCCAGGGGCAGAGCACTTGCCTAGCACACATAAGGCCCTAGGTTTGAATCTAAGGAATTCAAAACATTTCAATTGTTCTTTCATTTACAAATATGAAGAAAATACTTTTAGTGTGTTATACATTTACCAGAGTGTATAAAGACCCTTTTCAAATAAAAAGCAGCTCACCAAAAGAATCGATTACCAGTGACCATGAAAAGCTGCACAAGCCCCACATACCTGCACACAGCAGGCTGAAGACAACTTGAGCACAGCAGACTGGCACCAAGGAAACACTTCACTAGTGCCCATTAGGAAGGAGTAAGAGAACACGCAGAGTCTAATTATAAATTAGCACTAATCCTGAGAGACACAGCCAGAATACAGCAAATACAGAGGCGAATGCCAGCAGCAAACCACTGAACTGAGAACAGGACCCCCATTGAAGGAATCAGAGAAAGAACTGGAAGAGCTTGAAGGGGCTTGAGACCCCTTATGAACAACAATGCCAAGCAACCAGAGCTTCCAGGGACTAAGCCACTACCTAAAGACTGTACATGGACTGACCCTGGACTCTGACCTCATAGGTAGCAATGAATATCCTAGTAAGAGCACCAGTGGAAGGGGAAGCCCTGGGTCCTGCTAAGACTGAACCCCCATTGAACTAGATTGCTGGGGGGAGGGCAGCAATGGGGGGAGGATGGGGAGGGGAACACCCATAAAGAAGGGAAGGGGGAGGGATTAGGGGGATGTTTGCCCGGAAACCGGGAAAGGGAGTAACATTCGAAATGTAAATAAGAAATATTCAAGTTAATAAAAAAAATTTTAAAAAAAATTAGCACTAAATCTCAAAGTTACCTATAACCTGGAAGAAGACTATAAAATTATTTCTGGAAAAATGTTAGCATATACGCATAAAAGGATTTAAGCAATTCCTCTTCCCCAGGCAGTATTAAGACTAAATACTGGACTACAGCCACATCATTAATTCCATTATCCACAATAAAATACCACATTATAAAGACTGAGACGGATTTAGGTACTGATATATAAAGTTGTCTGTGTCATGTCACAGAGTAGGGGAGAGGGAGGAGAAGGCAAAAATACTACAGAATTTAATACTACTGTTATTTTAAAAATCCATGTGTATACACAAAATACTGGGGACAGAGAGACAGCTCAAGAGGGTAAAAGCCTGATGACGTTCTAGATCTCGATCCCCAGAACCCATATAAAAGCTGGAAGGACTAGGCACAGTGCCAGACATCTTTAATTCCAGCACTTCTATGGGGAGACGACAGGTGGAGCTAGAAGAAACATCTGGCAGTCAGCCTGAAGTACACAGGTCAGCAGCAGACACATGCAGACGCTGGCTCAGTAGTAAGGAAGGCAAGACCCAACTCCTGAAAGTTGTCCTCTGACTCCACACGTGCTCCGGCATGTGCATATGCACATAAGCTATAATAAATAAATTCATATTGAGAAAGTGTCAAAAGTAACTCAGAGAAATGAGACTGCTAGGAGGAAGAAGAGGCCTAACAGGAGAACCTTTAGTTTTGAGAAAGATTCTGTATAATTTATATATTATTCACAATTTACCCGCCCCCTCCCCAAAAAGAAAAACACTGAATAGAACCTATTATGTGCTAGCACTATTTCAAACACTGGAAGTAGAGTACTGAAAAGACCAAGTCTGTACTCTCTGGATAAATTCTCTAGGAGGAGGGAAACCATCAACTAGGATAATAAAATGGAGAGACATGACACAAGTAAAAATAGCAGTCACTTCAGATTGGATGATCAGCAACAGCCTCTCTGATAAGGTCAGAATGACCAGAAAAACCAGTCAAAAGAAGTTCTAGGGACCTAGATACAATATCTTATGCCTGTAATCCCAGCATTGAGAGACTGAGGCAAAAGAACTGCTATGAGTTCCAGACTATCCTGGTCCACAAAGCAAGTCCCTACCTCAATTTAGAAAGGACTAAGGTAAAAGCATTTTAATCACGGAAAACATAATGAGAAGTCCATGGAAGGGGATGTCAGAAAGAGCACTCCACATGCGGTGAGAGAGGCAGGCATGGTACAGACCAGATGTGCTGTGTAGACAGGACAGAGTTTGGGTTCTATAATGAACTCTCTGAACCTTACATTTCTGTGCGTATAGATGCCTACATAGTCCGTAACAGTTCTATATTATACCTATTACAGAGTTCTATGTTATAACTATTACAGAGTTCTATAATACACCTATTACAGAGTTCTATGTTATAACTATTACAGAGTTCTATATTAACCTATTATAGAGGGATTGCTATTTTTGAAAGGAGAAATGTTGATTTAAATAATATCAAGAAAAATTAGGAAGGAGACAGTTTCCTTTGCAGTAAGGTAAATATTTAGCATAAATGAAGCCCTATGCTTAATCTCAGCATCAGAAGGGACGGGGGGAGGAGGAGGAAGAGGAGGAGGAAGAGGAGAAAGAAGAGGAAGAGGGAGAGAAGGAGGGAGGGAGGGAGGGAGGGAGGGAGGGAGGGAGGGAGGGAGGGAGGGAAGAAAAATCTAAGTGCCTAAGTCCAAACTTGATTTTTCTTAGATGTATATATTCTAAGTGGATACCCTGCTCTAAGCAAAGTTCATTCTACCTCTATTATCTTCTTCAGGATCTGTCGAAATCGAAGAGTTAAGGCATCAGACTTTTTCTTCAGGAGGTTTCGACCAGTCTGTGCTCCTTTTAACCGAGCCTTCATGATGGTCTGTGCCCTACAAAACACAAAGCAAACATACGTATTGTCACCACTTAAAAGACACAACAAATACCACTATGAGAGATCTATATGCTGTTTTATATAAACTAAGAATTGAATGTGCTCATTCAGGTGCAAAGAACAGATCTATGAAGTTCTCACAGAAACCTGGGATGGCTTTCTTTGGGAAACAAGGCTTGGGAAAAGAATGAGCTTATTTTTTTTACTACTGCATTTTTTTTTATTTTACACTTCATCCACAATATGATATATTATATTTCTATTAATGTTGTGGCAATAAAGTCATAAACAAAGATCTTACTATCACTGAAGATCAGGCAGGCAGGAATTTGTACCATACTTGAGTCTAGCAACTCGCCCAAGATTCAAAAGAAGGCTTAAACGTAGGAGCACTCAACCCGTTTCACACTGCATCCCTGAAAGAAGTTACAGTATAGCACTTGGATAGTTTTCCATCTGAAAAGTAGTCAGCAGTGGGTGACTACAGTGACCACTCTCACCAGAGTCTAACCAGTGAAGCTGGTTCAGTTTCCAGTCCAAGCAAGAGCTTGTGCGGCTAACGCTAATGTGTATACTCAACATTCTGCACTATTGACAGTAAATACCAGAATTAAGGCTCAGAGGATTGGGTGAGGGGCTGGGAAGACGATTCACTATGTAAGAGCTCTTGCTTTTTGAGCATAAGGAGACAGTACCCTAGAGGATAACAGGTCTGTCTGCATGTGCCTGCAGCCCCAGCACTGGTAGGAAGAGATCCTGAGCGCACCCTCTGAGCCAGCATAGCCCAAACCACAAGCTTTCACCTCCATAAGACACTGTCTCAAGACAAAGAAAGGGAAAGCAATTGAAGAAGGAACTAGACATCCTCTACTGACCTCCACAGGTACATGCACCCACATACTTGAATGCAACACACACACACACGCAGGAAGCAGAGGGGTAAGAAAGTTAGATAAAATTAAGGTTAATCCCAGCACTGCAGATTCCTACAAGTCTGGAGCTTATGGTTGAACTGACTGATAAACTAAAGGTCATTCTAGATGACTATACCTCTGTGAATGCAAACTTTCCAGCTACTGAGACTAAAGAGCGACTGGAGCTGGATATGGAGTGGTGAACACCTGTAAACCCAACACTTGGGACCCGGGCAAGAAGACTGGAAGCTGAAGGTCAGCCTGGGATAGATAATAATGGGTTAGAGGTGACTTGCCCAACACTCACAAGATCCAAGGTTTACCTGACTTCTATTAACTCCAGTTTTTCTGCCTTTTCCCCTTGAGACGGGTTCTTATGTATTCCAGGCTGGCTCTGAACCCCTGATCCTGCTATGCTTCAGGTATGTACCACCACATCCAGATTTCTGTAGTAGGAGGGACTGAAGGCCAGGGTATTGTGGATGCTGGCCAAGTGCTCTATCATCAGAGTCACATCCCTTTGGACCTCCTTTGCTTCCATCCAAGCTTGTTTCATTTTCTCTGGTGATACATGAATAAAAGCAACATTCCACAGGACAGTACCACCAAGCGAATGAAGGAGAAAGCACTATCAGTACTGTGTGATCTGGACTATGGCTGTTAAACCTGTTCTTTTCTGTTTCAGAGCTTCTCAGCCCTACACACACACACACAAAAAGGAAACGAGAGGTTTGACCTTCAACTAAAACAGTGACTTTGTCTCCTGCTGAATCAAAGACATCTGACTATATGACAAAGAACCTGCTGTCAAGCTTTGGGGGAAACATTTACTTCCCACCCCTGACTTCCTCTCAACTAGCAAGCTGAGTGCTCTCAAATAACTGTTTTCACGATCACAAACCTATCATTTCTCCTGTCTGAGCCCAAAGAAGTCCATTTTTCACCTTGTAGTCTTAAATTAAAAGTTGCAAAGTAAAAATAAACATATCAGCATTATGAATAGTGATTAAATATGGCCAGACATTATTTATAAGTAAGTCCACTGACAGCAAAGCAAAAAGGTGAGCACCGTCCTGGCTCCCACAGACATGCCTGGGCATGAGTAACACTCAAGCAGACTCAGAGAACGCAGAGCCTGGCGAGGCCACTGTGGTTGTAAAGGGTCCTCTCAGATCCCTGACATGCTTATGAATTCTATAAACCATAGTCAATTAAAAACCCTTTTTAATAAATGTTCTTTCAAAGAAAGGTCTAGGATCTACTGATCAGGTGTCAGCCAAAACAAGTATTTAATTCTCCTATCGGCTCTGAGCTTTGTTTGTTTGAGGCAGGCGTGGTTATTTTTACTTTTAGGTGCTGGGGATTCAACCCAGAGCCTTTTGCATGACAGGCCAGAGCTCTGCCTTTGAGATATTACTCAGTGGCATTATAGTTAGACTTAGGGTCTCGGGGGAGAATTGGGCCACCCTAGGAGCATAGCCTTGTTTCCAGAAGCCATGCTGGAATCTGGTGTCTCAGTGAAGTTTGGATGGGATCATTACATGCTGGGTTTTCAGATCACCCTCGGCTAGTCCTGATCTTTAGCTGTTTCACAAGCATTGTATTTTTCCACAACTAGCCCATTTGTACAGTTAGTATAACCTGCCATTTCAAAGTCAGTGGGGAGAAAGGTAAAAGGGGTTTGTTTTTTTTTAAATAATTAAATCCTTTCATTCATTCAGAACTACATACACCCTGGCAGAGACAGAAATTCACTCTGGGGTTTAAATATAACTAAGAGTTGTCAAATCTGTGAGAAAAAAAAACATAGGATAAGGAAAACAATACAGTATCATGCGTACGCGCACGCGCGCGCACACACACACACACACACACACACACACACACACACACGCTCGCGCACATACACAAAACCCTAAACCGTCCCCAAAATATCAGAGTAAAATCTGATTTCCTTCTTCAGGGACAACTGAAGATGACAACATAAATAAGAATAATCTCTACTTTCCACGAGTTATTATATGTATTTGAGAAAACTTCAAATTTTCATTTACAAATGTTATTTCTCCTAACAAAGATGTTAGGCCGAAGCAGAAAGGCAGCCTGCAACTGAGCACATCCCAAGGCAAAGGGAACAATTTTCTGTGGACCTTTTATGCATTAAAAAGATGCCTCCTTCTTCCAGGAGACAGCCCAAATAAATATCCGTGTGACAGTGTCATGAGTGACATTGCTAGGGTAGAAGAGAGCAGTCATCACAAGGCTGTAGGAATACCTCAGAAATGCAGGAATATCTTCCTACAGCAGGTAACATGTGATGGGATCCAAGACTGAAACCTACAGCTTCGAGAGGATGACACATTCGATGTCACTTTGGCTTAGAGACCTTCTACTTGCTTCCCATCACTTAACTTCCCCGTCTGAGAGCTTTGGTCAGACCATCTTAGCTTCTACGTCTCATCCCTCAGCACTGATGAGCCCTGTGAGGCAGAGATGGCGACCGCTCGGTTATGTAAACTCCGCGAATGGCTCAGAAGGTGTGTGGAATGAATGAGTAAAGACATCGACCTCCAAAAAGAGCCAGCAGGGGATCCCCTTTTCCTTTGGACTGGAAACACTTTCTCCAGCCTCTTCTCTCAGGGGGAATAGGTGAAGGGGGCTGTAAAGAAGCCTCAATCGGAACTCAGGGGAAGACCCTGGGGAAGCTCAGGTCGGCCCAGAAAACAAGAAACCCCGCTGGTGGCCAAGAGTGCGCAGGAATGCGCTCCGGGAAGATGTGCCTGAACGTGGTGTCACTTGTTCTATTCTTTAACTTACATTCGCGAAGGGAAGATTTCAATCCGGTCTTTGCCCGACATTCTGACGGTGACTCGGCTCGGGTCCCCAGTGGGACAATCGGGACCGCAACACCTCCAGAACTGTTACCACAGAGCCTTCCTTCACCCGAGTCAGCTGACGGTGTCACTTGACCCCGTGCGTTGCTAAGAGGCAACCAGGAAACCGGTTCCCACTTCCGCTTCCTGTTGCCAGAGGACAGAGGAGAGGGCGGGCCTTTAGGAATGCCCGGATGTGGAAGAGAGCACAGTCCCGGAATTCCGGGTCTCTTCACTGCCCCTCCCTCCGGCGAGTGGCCCGCACTCAGCGAGTGCTGAGTGATGGGTCCGGAGAAGATCACGCTCCTCCTCTTCCTCAGCTTTCCATCTTTCGTCACAGCGCCATCTCTTGATTGAGTAAAACTTAAAGTAATCATCCTGGAGCAAGAAATAGAACATTACCTCTTCTTTAAGCCTAGCAAACTCCCTCCGCAAAGTCTATAAATACCAAGGAAAGTTACTTTTCAGCTCGCCCTGTGGTTCAAACCGCCCATATTAGGAGGACTGAGACTCTATGGTTAGTGGTAACGAAGGACCTTTTCCGTCGGCGCTTGCGCAGTGAGAGGTGGGTCCGCATGCGCGCTGGGTTGGGCGAAGCGCACGCTGAGGAGCTTCGCCGTCCGGTGTTGGTGTTCCGAGTCTCATCGTTGCCATTAAGGAGCCCGGCGTGGGACCCTAGTTCGGGATTCACACATACACTTCAGGTGATTGGCCCCGCACCTTGCTTTCCCCAAGAATTCGCCGTAGCTATGTCCAGTGATAGGAGTGGTCTAGGCCCCGGGCTATCACCCCATCCCCCTTTCCCGTTCTTGCGCGGGAAGTATCTGGACAACGTCGCCACGGCCCGCTGGATATTTCCTGCGCCTTCTCGCCAACCGGTGTCTGGTCCTGTGAACCAGAAACGTGGCTGTACGGGCGGAGGAACCCCGTGAAGGAACTTGGGCCAAGTAGATTTTTACAGCCTCCCTAAAGATGTCTTGTGGTGGGGAGGCCTCTGGAGAACGCTCCGACATCCCACCCCTAGTTCAGGACTATTGGGCGCTTTGCTTTTACCGGGCCTCAGAATTTGAGCATTTTTTTTTCTTCTTTTCAGCTCTAGGATACTACCAAAACTTCTGACTCTTTGGAGACTGAACTTTTAGTCAGAGAATCAATAGGATAAACCACCGTATTTAAGTTTAAAAAAAAAAATCCGAAACGTAACTATTAGCATTGAAGGTCGTTGTTTTTCCGTTCTAGTTGTGCATTTCTGTAAGAAAGAATTCCTGGAATTGGAAATCAGCTATTGAAGTCATGCTGCTGAGGCGATTATTTACCCTGTTTGGGCAACTTTGAAAATAAAACTAGAGTCTTATAATGGGCGCTGAAAGCCTGAGATTAAGAAAAACTTTAGCGTTAACTGTGTTCACATTGAAGCTCTTAAACCCCCCACTCCCACCCCATGTCTAGGATGCTTTGATTTTCACTAAGGTAGAAACATAGGTCCTTGAAAAAAGGATGCATCAAGAAAAGTCTTTATTTTTCTCATTAAGTTGATGTTAAAGGGGTAGGGGGCCATCGACAGTTGATCATTTTAGTGCCTTTTCTGGGCCTATGATGCCAGATGGCAGGCACCTAATTCTCAAAAGACTTAATTGTACTAGTAAACTTCAGAGCTGAACAAGCGTTTCCCCAACGAGTTATATTTTAGTTTGGAATGTTCGTTGCCCACATCTGCTGTGGTGACATGACAATGTACTGGCTCTAGAAGCAGACCTATTGTTAACAGGGTTAAAATGCTGATGATGCAAGGTATTTGAAACTAGCTTCGTAAAGTGTTTGCATTTGTTTACATCAAAACACATACAACCTACTCTAAAGGCAGAAGTGAGAGGTGTGTGGTGCACCCTTTAATCCCACCACTGAGAATGCTGAGGCAGGTGCTCTGTGAGCTTGAGGCCAGCCAGAGCTGCACGCTGAAACCTTGTCTAAAGTGGGGGTGGGAGAGCACTTAACATGATCGTCTACTACTCTGATACAGTGAGGCTTCGTGGAGATCAGGTTTAATGTTAAAGACTTAGGTTTGGTTCTTGATTTTAGTGTATATTATGTATTTGTCTTTGAAGTCATTTAATATTTTTGTTCCTTGGCTTCTTGTTAATTCTTTTCTGTGCTTTTTCTTAGCACTTTGTGGCCCTAATTTGTTTTCCCACTGGTACTTAATTCCCTGGGAAAGAATTTTCGTGTCAGAATTGTTTAGTAGTGACTAGCCCCCCTACCCACAAATGTTTTAACAAATTAAATGGCAAAATGAAAAAAATCAGAATACTTTCAAGATTATCAAAAGGACTGAATAAATTCTTTATTTCCATTTCATTGACAGAAGAACATGGACTCTTTTAATAATTGTTTTTATGAATTGATTTAGTCAATAAGCCAACATGTAAGTTCTTTGTGACAAGAATTCCTTTATAGTTTCAGACTACTTTATTTCTACTGGAAGTAATATATTGTTCATTATTTACTCCATATTTTACAAACAGATTTGTGCCTTTTAAAGTAGTAGCCATATTTCTAGTCTGTGTTCTCTTATCCCGTTGCCTATAACCTTTAGCCAGCTGATTAATACAAAAAGCTTCACCTTTTTGGATGCTACTGTTTGGAGAAATTTGCTAAGTAAATATGACTAACAGCTTTTAAAACGTTTTCCTATAGCATTTATTTCGATGCTCATTTTGAAAGTCTTTGTTTAATTCTCCAGTTCTCTACATACAGATATTTGAAAACCCTTACATTCCCACCCTTAAGAGAAGCTCTGTTTAAAAAATGAAACAGCTGTTTCCAAATGGTTAATTCTAGCTGAGCATCTGCTTTCTTTGTTTACTAAATCCCTGTTTTGTTGAGCTGCAAGAGAAATGAGTCTGAGACATGTTACTTTAGATAAACAGTATAGTTCTGTCCTGGTAGTTTGGCCTAACATGTGTGATACGTACTTCCAACGCATATCAGTGTTACTTTTTGATTATGTTAGATGTTTCTATTTGTGATATTTAAGAGTATAAATGGTTCGAAATTTAATAGGCTCAAATTCTGAGTTTTACCACATATCCAAATGTAAAGGAGCAAGTTGCTCCACCCGCACCTCCATTTCCTTATCTACAAACAGGGAGAAATAGAGAGAAAGTGGTACGTCAAAGAGCTAGGCAATGACCGGATCATGTAGTAGTCCTCCCTGACAGAAACAGATGTCTAAGTCCCACATACATCTTCCCAGTTGGTAGTGGGGCTGTGTGCATGTCTGTTTGTAAACCATACTAGGACAGAACTTTGTTGTACCATATGCTGGGTGTAGAAAGTCTAATTCTTGGTTGGTTGGTTGGTTGTTTTTTGGGGGGTTTTGTTTTGTTGAGGTAGGGTTTCTTGGTGTGGCCCTGGCTTCCTGGAACTCACTCTGTCAACCAAGCTGGTCTCAAACACATATATCTGCCAGAAAGTAAATTACTAAAATGTCACATTTATTTTCTTAGGGCTTTGGGCAGTAGTTACTACCTATCTTCTGAGTTCTGACAGCTCTAAGTAGGTGGTGATTAATAAGAAAACATTAAAGTCCTCAGCTACAATTAAGGTCTCAGGTCTTCCTTTTTAAAGTATAGTGCTAACTGGTATGATTTCCAGCCATATGGATTATTAAAGAGAAGGTGCTGGATTCTTGGGTGGATCAAAGGGAATGATTTTAAGTATCTTTAGTGCATGGAGATTAAAAAAACACTTGGATTGTAGAGATTTATAAAGCTCGTCTCAAAAATAGGCATATGTGTTAACAAAATAAAACTACAATAACTAGGATAGAGCTTGGTGGTGAAATACTTCCCTAGCATGGACAAGGCCTGACCTCATCAAACTGTTGGAGAATAATATAAGTTAGAAATAATAACTGACTGAATCAAATCATTTGGTTGGTTGGTGGTGTTTTGTTTTGTTTTTTTTTGGGGGGGGGGGGTTGAGACAGGGCTTTTCTGTGTGGCTTTGGCAATCCTAGAATTCACTGTTCACTGGGCCGGCCTCAGACTCAAACACAGATCCGCCGACTCTGCATGCTAAGTGCTGGCATTAAAGGTGTGCACCGCCACACTCAGTTTTAACTCATTTGTTTTAAAGGGAAATACAAAATGAAGTCTTTTTTATTTTAAGAGGATTGTACCTACATGAGTATCTGTGTGCCATGTTCTTGCAGTGCCCACAAAGACCAAAAGAGGGCATCGGATCCCCTTGGATGGGAGTTAGAGATGATTGTGAGCCATCCTGTAGGTGCTGGAAATGGAATCTGCATTTGCTGGAAGAGCATCCATTGAGGCATCTCTCAATCCTTAATAAAGTTTTATTTTGTGGTACTGTAATTTTGGCTACAGTGATACTAGACTAGGAGTGTAGTTAATGAGAGGCAAGTCAAGAAAGATTTGCTTAGTGTGTAAATAGAAACTCAGTCTGCAGCATCACAAAAAAGATGGTAACATTTGGCATATTGGTTAAAGTTTAATCAGTCTTCCCTTTATACACTATGTGGTAACATATGCCATCTGAGCTGACTTAGAGAAAGAGTAGCTTAGGTAATGTCAAAACTGTGTTATAATGATGTCCCCCCCTCGTTCCATGATAGCTATTAAAATGTTGGGTACTGATTTACTATTTTTTGGGATTTTGTTTTTGCTTTGCTTTTGTTTTGAGATGGCATCTAGGTATATAGCCCAGGCTGTTTTCAAACTTGTGATCCTTCTGGGTAAGCCTCTAGAGTGTTGGTATTATGTGTATACACCTAGATGCCCTACTTCAGTGGTAATAGTAAAACAGTGTTTTACTCTTGGCGTATTCCTTTAATCCTAGGCCTCACAGCACTTTATAGATAGTCATTAGTTTTAATAGTTTCTCTAAAAGTGATTGCCTAAGCGTCACAGAAATATGGAGCATAATAAAAACTAAAGTTGAGTACTGGATATCTATCCTTTCTCTGACATTTAAGACATTTGAAGAAGTGAGAAGACTAATATCCATGTTATTTTCTTGTGTTCCTTCATTGTCAGGTCTACAACATTGATTATTTTTAGCTTAACACTTTATTTTTGTTTGTTTGTTTAATTTGCAGAATGCCGGGTCTAAGTTGTAGATTTTATCAACACAAATTTCCTGAGGTCGAAGATGTAGTGATGGTGAATGTAAGATCCATTGCTGAAATGGGGGCCTATGTCAGCTTGTTGGAATATAATAACATTGAAGGCATGATTCTTCTTAGTGAATTATCCAGACGACGTATCCGTTCTATAAACAAACTGATCCGAATTGGCAGAAATGAATGTGTAGTTGTCATTAGAGTGGATAAAGAAAAAGGTAAGTGAGAAAAAAAAATAGCTAAGAAGCATAAACTACAAAACTGCAGAAGTTTCTGGTTTCGAATGGGTTATTTTTAAAATACACTGTAGTTAAACTACTATGCTTAAATTTGTCAGTGTTCTGAGTCTCAAGAGACAATCAAAGAAAGAAGGTCACTCACAGTAGGGAGATCCAGCCTCTGTGGACTTAATGTCGAAAAGACACTCAAAAGCGTATTTATCAATTGTTCACAAAAGTTGTTTTTTTGGGTTAGTTTCTCATACTAAAAGCCCCTAATATAATCTATGTTTCCTGAAAGAAAACATCAGGCCTCTGCAACTTCAGTCTCTTTGGGCCCTGTCGGTACACTCAACAATGCGAGCTGTTCAGGTGCACCAAGACTGACTGGTGACCAGAGTCATGCAAAGACAACTCTGTAGCTAACAGAAAGTAGTCACTGCTTTCCACAATGATTTCCTCGAGGTCAGAGTGCTTCTAGAAAACAACTATTTTATTGTAATGTTTACCATAGATATGATTCTACTAGAAGCTACATAAATTCTTTTACATCCAAAATTGTTAAAGAAGCACATGGTGGCTGAGGACGTAACCAGTCATTGAAATGCTTGATTACAAGCTGGAGGAAGTGAGTTCAATCCCTCGAACCCATATAAAAAGGTTAAAGCTGGTAATCCCAACTATGGGGATTCATGGCCAGCCAACCCAATTTACTCAGTGAGTTCCTGACCAATGAGAGACTTCATCTCAAAAATCAAACTGAACAGCTCCTGAATACACCCAAGATTCTCCTATAGCCTCAACTGGCATATGGCATATGGTGTGTGCACATAAAACCACATACCCACATCTGTGGATACATAATCCATGTTTCATTTGTCTAAAGTTTTAAATTTAAAGGGTACTAATTAGCTGGCTAAGCAGAAACCTCTTACTGTAGTAATGGGGGTTTGGTTTGGTTTGGTTAACGTTTGAGTTATTTTAGTTGGTTAGTTGATTGGTTTTTCAAGATAGGGTTTTGGGCTGGAGAGATGGCACAGCGGTTAAGAGGACTGACTGCTCTTCCAGAGGTCCTGAGTTCAATTCCCAGCAACAACATGGTGGCTCACAACCATCCGTAATGGGATCCGATGCCCTCTTCTGGTGTGTCTGAAGACAGCGATAGTGTACTAACATACATAAAATAAATATATTTTAAAAGGAAAAAAAAGATAGGGTTTTACTTGTAGCCTAGGCTGGCCTTGGCTTCACAGACATCTGCCTGGCTTTGCCTCCAGGGTGCTGGGATTGAAGGCATGTGCCACTCCTACCCAGCATGTAGGAGTAGTTTAATTCCAGAGTTAGTTTGTGGTCAAATGACTTGGAATTTTTTAGTATTTTAGTACTTAAAGAATTATAACTAAGTTCCAAAGAAAAACCTGGAGTAGTAATTAACATCTTTATTTGTAAGTGAGGGCCTCTAGGAAAACACAAGGTCTCAACACAAAGATTTATTACCCAGGAAGGACAAGGTACTATGGGGTTTTGCCTCTGGACAGACAAAAGCAGACAGTGGGTATTTTAAGTGGACTAGTTTCTAAGGACAAAGGAGGAAGTCTATGCTGTGGTCAGTTGGTAAGTCCTTATTAAACAAGTTAGCCAGTATAGCCAAATAATGAATTTTGGTTGATGGACCTTCATGTTTTGTCTTCATTGACCAAATGAAGAGATAGATCTTGGGAGCAAGCTTTAGGAATGTAATTTAAAGGGTTTAGTGAGGGAGAGGGTAAAACTTGTTCGCAATGCTTGGGCCTGCTAGAGAGCCCTTAAATATTAGTAGATGTGAATATGAATTTATTTGGTGTGGTTTGTTTTTTCTTGATTTAGAATTAGATTAGATTAACAATAAGATGACTGGGTTAAATGTAAAAGTAAGATTAAAAATTAACATTTTGGGGGTTTGTTTGTTGGTCTCCCTCCTGCCCCCCTCCCACCCCCCCAACAGAGTTTCTCTGCATAGCCCTGGCTGTCTTGGAACTTGCTCTGTAAACCATGCTGGCCTCAAAATCACAGTGATCTGCCAGGCTGCCACTGCCACTGCCTCTGCCTCCAAGTGTTGGGATTAAAGGCATGTACCACAATGCCTGATGATTTAAGCTTTGAAAAAAATTATGCTGTACACATACACACACACCTGAACTCCAATATCTCTAGCAGTTATGATGTTTGTGTGTTGTACCCCTAACTCTCAGTTTCCACAAAATCTTTCAGTGCTGAATAAATATTCTTTTTTCCCTTTGTGCATCTTTTTTCTGGATTCCATGTAAATCATCACCATTGTGAACACTTCTAAGCATGTTGTATAGTACTATATGCTGTAGGTATTAGCTTTAGCAATTTCACTATAATTCATTGGGAGTTAGTTTCAGGTCATCTGTTAATGTCAGCTTAAATAACTGCCCACCTATGATGGGCATATTTTTAACCTCCCTACCATTGAGTTTGCTAGTACGTTCAGCTTAAAGTCTTCACATCACTGTCCCAAAATAATAGGACCCAATACTGCTTTGTTTTGTAATTCTTTATTACATAAAATATATGCAAAGGAATCAGGTATATTTTCAGATGCCATCAAGGATATCTCAGAATACAATAGAGATACATAAAAGATTACTTCTGTAGCAGAACCTATTTGTACTGCGTCAGTTAAAACCAAGCAATTAAAGTGTAGACTGGTTATCTGCATTGGCATTTTTTTATGTGGAATGAGATCTGATTGTTCTGATGTGAGTGAGCATAAATCAGTGTATAAAAGAGCCTGTAGAGGAGGTCTGGGTTTTGCCTGGGTTTGTTTGTTTTGGTGGTGGTGGTGATTTGTTTATTTTCTATGTATAGGTGTTTTGCCTACGTGTATATCTGTGTGCTGCATGCCTACCTGGTACCCTTGTAAACTAAAAAAGGGCATTGACTCCCCCAGAACTGGAGTTATAGGCAATTGTGAGGTATCATGTGGGTGCTGGGAATCAAAGACAGGTCCTCCAGAGGAAGAGCTGATGTTATTGATCGCTGAGCTGCTTCTACAACTACAGCCCAGGAGGTGTTTGGTTTTGGTTTGTTTTATTTTGTTTCTTATTATTTAGGGCTTCTCTGTGTAGCTCTGACTGTCCTGGAACTTACTCTATAAACCAGGCTGGCTTCGAACTGAGTTCTGCCTGCTCTGCCTCTGGAGTGTTGAGATTAAAGGCATGCATCACCATGCCCAAAAGGAGAGCTGTTTTTAATATGAGAAAGTTAGATCCTATTGGACAAGACATTTAACATAACAGTTGTAAATTCCAGACATGTATAAAGTAACTGTGTAAGACAAGGAGAAATCAAAAGCTGAAAGTCCACACTTGGAAGAAAGGAGATCTGCTGGGTCATTTTTCTATTTTGTGTTTTCCCCAAGTACATACTAAAGACACTTCCAGCACCTAAGATCTGCCTGCTATAAAACTTAACAGTATTACTTGGTAAATCGCATACAGCCCTGCATAGCCACAGCAAATGAAAAATGGTAATAATGATAAGGATTAGAACAGTCATTCTCAATTTGAGGGTTAATGACCCTTTCATAGGGGTCACCTAAGACCATCAGAAAGCTCAGGTATTTACATTGTGATTCATAACAGCAAGATTACAGTTAGGAAGTAGCAATGAAGATAATTTTATAGTTAGGGCCACAACATGAATTATATTAAAAGAAGCATTAGTAAAGCAGTATTAGGATTAGATTAGAGATAGGAAAGGCCAACAAAAGGAGAGCCCCTTGGTCTTTAATTAAATTCTGTCCCAGTCTGTGACCCCTGAATTAATAGATAACCTTCAAGCATCCGTTGGGGGTTAAAATCTGTAGATTAAAGTTGTTTCCTACTTGAGTCCATTTTGAGTTTAAATACTTAATTTTTCCTGATGAAACAACTTTAAAAAAAAAAGTAATTGAGAACCTATCCCAAATCATAATATCAAAAATGCACCCCAAACTATTAGACATGAATGGGAATAAAACCAAACAATGTCTGAGGTGTGGTTGCTAAGGGCCAGATAAAATGCAAGTTTGAATTAGGAGACAGGATTTTTTAAGCTGATGGATGGTTCTGCTGCCCAAACACATTAAAATATCCTTTCAAAAATGAACAAAGGGAAATCTTAAAAAAGAAATTAGAAAGAGCCAATGTAAAGGACAGAAAATATCAGGGGAAAAGAATACAGATAGAACATAAGCCATGTCCAGTATCAAAAGTGCTATGCCGGGGGTTGGGGATTTAGCTCAGTGGTAGAGCACTTGCCTAGCAAGTGCAAGGCCCTGGGTTCGGTCTCCAGCTCCAGGAAAAAAAAAAAAAAAAAAAGTGCTATGCCAGTGGAAGAATGAACCAAATACGTTAACTGGGAAAAATACTAGGCCGGGGCATGCCTGTTAGAGTGAGACACCCCTCCAAAAAATTCTTAAGTTTCCTATAATTACTAAATATCAAACCATGAGTTTACCGACTGGAAAATGTCCACAACTTGCTGCAATATAAATGGTAGTAAAACTGCATGTAAGTACATCAAAACATTGGGTAGAGAGTACATAAAAATTATGAAAATAGCTTTTAAAAAAAAAGTATGTGGGATGTTGAGGGTAGAGATACAAAGTGCTCTGGTTTATTAGAAATTATTAATAGAGGCCAGGCCTTGGGGAAAAAAACAAGTTAGAATTGTGTAGCCAGTAAAAATACTGAACAACAAAAGTCAAGATAGAGACTTTTTTTTTTAAGAA
Organism: Rattus norvegicus; assembly: GCF_021556685.1. Taxonomy (NCBI): domain Eukaryota; kingdom Metazoa; phylum Chordata; class Mammalia; order Rodentia; family Muridae; genus Rattus; species Rattus norvegicus. Next base: position 104,041,912 of record NC_141539.1, read on the forward strand.
ACAGAATTTACTGCCAAATAAAATTGCATTAGAGAAATAATAATACACTTTTAGGCTAGTTTTAGGGTACTTGAATTGAAAATGCATATAATTTTAAAATACTCCTCTTTTCTCCCTTTCTCTTTATTTCTTACAATGCAGTTGTTTGTCTTATTTGTACCATCAAGATTTAAATTTATGAAAGTAATTGACTGATAAGGAAATTTTTCTTACAGTGCCCAAAAGGAAAGCATATCATGACATGCATGGCCACTTGAGGAAGCTCTAGTTTGAGATAGGTGACAGAAGGAACTGTGAGAAAGAGTAAACCAGTGTGGTTGTTTTCGTTTTATTTTTGGTAGTGATGGCAGGGAATGGGTAAATTATATTAGCCTCAGCTGGCTTCATATTCACAATCTACTTCCCTGGTGAGGTTATAGACATGAACTACCTACCTCCCATAGTAGAATCTTGCAGGGTAGGATTACTGACAGCTGGCCAGTTTGAATAATCCTGGAAGGTACTGGGACAAAGGGGTTACCAATTTATCTAATTCCTTCTGACTTGATAATAGGACAAGTACAATATTGGCATAGTATGTGAGAATAACTAGATTCCAGATTAAGAGTTTGCATAATATAGACCCCTTGCTAACTCTTCTAAGAATTTGCTGGCCCTCGGAGAGGCTTTCTCACTCAAGTTACTGAGATCCCAAGAATGGAGCATCCATACATAGATACTTGCATGGTAACACTCTTTTAATCCCAGCACTCAGGAGGCAAAAGCAGGCAGATCTCTGTGAGTTCAATGCCAGCCTGGACTATAGAGTTAGTTCCAGGACAGCCAGGACTACATAGATTCTCAAATAAAATAAAAAGCAGAGTGGTGAGATGCCTTTAAACACAGCGCTCAGAAGGCAGAGGCAGGTGGATCTCTGAGTTGGAGGACAGCCTGGTCTACAGAGTGAGTTCCAGGATAGCCAGAGCAACGCAGAAAAACCCCTACTCAGAAGGAGGTGGGAGGGACAGACTAGAAGCTAGACTCTCACTGGTTTGTGCCTATAATCTCATCTAATCAGAAAACCGGTAGAAAGAGCACTCCAGATTTATTGGCAATGTAACAAGACCCTGTCTAGGTTGGGAATAGCTTAAAATGTTTCTCTATCATGAAACCCTGAGTTTAATCTCTAGTAAAGATAGGGGAGAAAAGAATACAGAGGGGGAAAGTGGTTATTATAATATTACTGGCAATTTTGATTTGTAACTCCCATTTCCAGGAGATTCCAAGCCCTCTTCTGGCCCCAGGGTACCAGGCCTGCGTCTGGTGCATAGGAATTACATGTAGGCCTTTACTTACATGCACCCATACAAATAAAATTAAAGACACTTCTAAAAAATTCTAAAATATACTTAAGACAGGTGAAAAATGAAAACCAAATTGGAGAAAAGGAAAACAAGTACTTGAATAATAGGTCTGAATCTTGTATTAATAATTATACAAAATGTAAATCAAACAAGTATTACAATTAAAAGGCAAAGATTTATAGGCTAGACCTATATTTTAAAAAGCAAGACCCAACAATAATGCTGTCATACTTTACTGAAAATAAGTAGATGGAGCCAAGGGTATTGGTGTATGTTTTTTATCCCAACACTTGAGGCAGACATTTCTGAGTTCATGGCCAACCTGGGCTACCTAGTAAGTTCTCTTCAAAAATAAATAAGATAGTAAATGGTATACTGGGCTGATATATCTGCCATAATAACACTAGAGTATCTATTAATATCAGATAAAGTAGATAAGTAAGCATGTAATGATTAAGACACATGGCTGTTGATGTGTGTGCCCACTAGAGCTTAGTGTTGTGAAGTAAAGATTTAAAATAGATGAATCTGTAATCATAGTTGGAGGTTTAGATAACCTTTAGATAGTTAATATAAAAGCCATATCCAAAAGTAAGTTGTTATAAATCTTGACCAGTTTATAGAACACTAAACACCCACAAAACATTGAGCATACATTTGTTTGAGATATGTATGTCATGCTTGCTAAAATAATAAGTTGGGCCATAATAGAGCTTTGAATACATTTAAGAGTTAAAATCATGTATGTTCTGATCATAATGAAACTTGTTTGAATTATTGTATTTTAAGTGGAAAAAGCAAAACATTTGCTAAATTGAACACCTATATATTAAGGCCACTGGAAATTTTTCATGATTGTTGTTATGTTAGAAAAGATGAAAAATCTAAAATGATTAGGTTTTTAGTTGAAGAGAAAATGAGAGACTAAGGTATACCTCAATGGAAGGACCTTGCCTAGGGTTCTGCGGGTTTGAACCCCAACACCTGAAAGGTAGGGGTAGGGGTGTCAGGAAAAGAAAAGAGGCATGATCAAATGGAGTCAGACGTGGTGATGCACACTTTTAGCCCCAGGACAGAAAAGGCAGGCATATGTGTCTGAGTTCAAGGTCAGCCTGGGCTATACTGTGAGACCATCTTTTTATGTATTTTTAAAGACGGCTCATTTTAACAATCAAAATTATGTATACTCATTTATATACTCAGTTATCAACAAGGGTCAAAAAGCATCTGAGTGGTATATGCATTGTCTTTTTAAAAATAATACTGATACAGTTGCATGTCTATATGCTGAAAAATAGGAACATGATCTTACTCTCTAAAAATATCCTAAAATCGTAGACCTACATGAAATATGGAGCCAGCTCTTTTAAAAGAAAACAAAAGTAAAATTTTATAACATTTTTGCTACAGGTTCTTAGATTAAAACATTAGAAAAGAATCTGTGAGAAGAAAAATTGGTAATTTGGGCTTCAATGTTAACAACTTAGATTCTTTGGAAAATATTAAGAGAATGAAATAACAAAATTTTTTTGTGTGGTCCTTTTTTTAAGTGTGGTCTTAGGACACACATTTTCTGTGTTCAAATCCAGCATAGGATTTGGCTGTATCTATGGTTTGGGTATCTAATGAATTCTTTAATCTTTCTGAGTCCTGGTTTCTTCGGATTGAAAGACCAGCGTCTCTGGGAAAGAAAACCTACCGTACGGATTGATTTAAGGGTTCAGCAGGGCGCTTTAGATCCTGCCGTCTGGGTGCTGGTCACTCAGAAGATGGAAGTGTTACTTCTATGGAGAGTCGCCTCTCTTCAGTTTGTTTGTCTTGAGACAGGGTTTTCTTGTGCTGGGCTGGCTTTAAATCTACCATCGGCCAGGCATCTGTGCCACACACTTTATTCCCAGCACTCCAGGAGGCAGAGGAAGGTGAATCGAAGTTTGGACTTAGCCTGGTCTACAGAGTGAGTCCCAAGACAGCCAGAGCTACACAAAGAAACCCTGTCTCAAAAAATCAAAAACAAAACAAAAAGCCAAAAAGTGTAAATATTCTGCATTGCACTTTCTAAGTTCTAGAATTAGCAGGCATGTGCCACCACACCTGCTTTGACAATAGCCTCTTAATCAAATCATAGTGAATTCTCAACTGTTCTAATGCTTAGGGAGAAATATTTAAGTATGTTTCAATTAAATAATTTAAAATACTAATTTCTTCTAAAGCAATAAAGAATATATAATTGCCCTGTGATAAAAATGTTTCTGAAATCTTTCATAGTATTTTTGTCCATGATTTTAGTGTAGATAATTGTAAGCTTCTCTGTCAAATACTTAATTTGCTTATTGTTTTTAATCACATATTTATATTTGAGCAAATAAATTTTATTTTAAAATATTTTCATGCAGGATATATAGATTTGTCAAAAAGAAGAGTTTCTCCAGAGGAAGCAATCAAATGTGAAGACAAATTCACAAAATCCAAAACTGTAAGTTGGTCTCTTTGTTAAGGTTTCTCTGTTTTGGAGGCATTGGAGATGGCTGTATGGTTAGAGTACTTCTTGCAAAGGACTCACCCAGGTTTGGATCCCAGCACCCACATCCGGCAGCTCACAACTGACTGTTGTCACTCAAGTTCTAGGGATCCGATGCCCTCTTCTGGCCTCTGTGTTGTATGCATATGTGCATACTCAACAAGTGTACACATAATACACATAAATAATAGATTTTGAGCTGGTATTCATGATACACACCCCTGTATTCCCTGTGACTTTGAAACCAGCCTGGTCTACATAGTGATTTCTAGGACAGTCAGGACTGCTACTATTCAGAGAAACCAGGTCTTGGGCAAATGGGTGGGTGGGTGGGTGGGTGGAGGCATGGATGGAGGAGAGAATGTAGATAATGTTATGAGTCATGTGTGCTGGGAATTGAACTCAGGTCTTTAAGACCAGCAAGTGCTCTCACCCACTGAAATCATCTTGCAGCCCCTAATCCTTTGTCTTTCATGGCATATTTTCTTTGTCTTTTACTAGTATTTTGGTCCTTTCTGCTGTGTGCGTTCCTATCCTTAAGATAAAATACCAAGAAAATACTTGAATAAAAATGGTTTTTAATTAAAATTATTTTGATTAATCTAGTGTGATAGTTTGACTCCTAAAAGCAGTCCTCCGGGCACACCTGTGAGGAGTTGTCTTCATTAAGGTTAATTCATGGGGGAAGATTTGTCTTAATTGTGAGTGGAACCATGTCCTGACCCAGGGACCCTGGCCTGGGTGAAATAGAGGTGGGGCAAGCTGAGCACTGGTCTGCGTGCATCGAGTCAGCTCTCAACTTTTGACTTCTGATGTGACCAGTTCTCTCAGACTTCTAGCTCTGACCTCCTTATCTGAAATGTAACCTGGTATTGTAAGGCAAAGAAACCCTTCCTCCTCTACCTTGCCTTTGTTAGAATATTTAATCACAGCAACAGAAAAGAAACTAAGACACCCAGTAAAATTAATAGTCCCACATACATGAGACTATGGTCCAGATCGCTGCTGTCATTTTATGTGTTTACACATCTGAAACATGTAAAAGAAATGTATTTTTTAAGAAAGTAAAATCTCTGCAAGACTTGTCATTCAGAAAATACAGTCTTTGCACTAAGCCCTTCGGCATTACTTAGCTACATATTAGAATGCAGAATGCCAAGTCATAGTGGTAAGGGCCGTCATTTCCAGCACTCCAAGCCAGCGTAGCAGTTTGTGATCAGCTTGACCTACATAGTTGCCACCCTTTCTCAAAGACACAGACTAGAATTATAGTTGAGAGGGAAGAGCATTTACCTAGTATAGAGAAGGCTCTGCTGTCCAAGTAAAAGTGTTACCTTGATCCTGTTATGTTTCTAAAACACTGCTGTAGGCAATTTGCATATATTTGGTCTCTAGGACGTTGTCGGATTGAGTGTTTGCCTGGTACAGTGATCTGTACCTATAGCCCCAGTCACATGAGAAGCTAAACCAGAGTTTGGCTTGAGTCCAGTCTGGGCACTGTAAGAAGCCTCTGTCTCATAAGTATAGCATAGACAACAGTATGTTCCCGGAATGATAACGTTAAACAAGCAGCTTAGGACCTGTTACTCAATTTTGATGTGAAACATGAAACAATTTATTATATACATTTACACATTTATTCATATATGTACATAGCGTGGTCCCCATATAGAGGTTAGAAAATACTTGTGGGGACCAGTCCTCTCCTACCATGTGGATCCTGAGGATTGGACTCTAGTCATCACTCTTGACAATAAATACCTTAACTAAGCCATCTTGCTAGCTCATGAAATAGCTTCTTAATTTTCTCTAAATTTGTATTATTTTTAGGGAGTTTGATGGGTAAGTAATGGAAGGATAATTGTTAAATGGTAACAGAGCTTTGAACAGTTTTCCCCTTATAGTGTGGTTTTGTATATATTTGATCATGTAAGAGCACTCTTGGTAAGGAAAGATGCTTAGTGCCTTGTTGCAAGTAAAACAAATTCAGATGTTAATTTGTTTGAAAACCCAAAGTTATGTCATATTTTTCCTTATACCTAGTTGAGTTGATTATTGTGAAGGAGTGACTATTTCTTTATGGAAAAAGAATTTGTAGTCAAGAAATTTTATTGTTCAGTAATTATTTTGAAGTGAAATTACATCTTCTGCTAAAATACAAAAATGCCTCTTTGTGGCTCTCCTTCAAATTATTGAATTCTTCATTTTGTATCTAGGTTTATAGCATTCTTCGCCATGTTGCTGAGGTATTAGAGTATACCAAGGATGAGCAGCTGGAAAGCCTATTCCAGAGGACTGCCTGGGTCTTTGATGACAAGTACAAGAGACCTGGATATGGTGCCTATGATGCCTTTAAGCATGCAGTCTCGTAAGAACACCTTGATTCCGCCTTTGTCTCACCTGCTAAGTCTTAGCACACCGATTGATTGCCTGGCATCTAGTTATAGAACACCCAGACATTGGGTCCTTGTCAAATTTAACCTTAAAAATATTTCAGTGTAAAAGGCCTGCGGTGTGAGTGGATCCTATGTGGTCATGCATATATAGTTTTCATTTGCCGTTGTTTACGTGGTTTTATCTCACACTGTTTCCTGTGCATTTCCATTTCCTCATTGTGCCTGGATGGTTTCGGGACCAGTGTGGACATCTCGCCCAGAACAGTGCAGCCTCTTGCTTACCACACTTGTTTGGACCGTCCATGTAGCCTCATAATAGACCTTTTTCATTAGGTTTGCTTTGCCTCTTAAAATCCTGTGCTTTTTATGCCATAGTCCTACTGTATTTCTTCATAAACTGTTAGGCTCTGGTTCTAAACCTGGTTTTCTCTGTGTGTCTTACCATGAGATACCATTTCAACAACTTTCCTGCCAGTATTACAAGCCTTTCCCTATTTTTCCTTCTGTTACATCCATGCTTCAAGTGATTCCCCTGACTTCTCTGCAGTTGTAGATCAGTTGGTGCCTCGGTATATTCAGGGTCTCGCCTTGGCTGTGTCTTCATTGCTACCCAGCATCTGCTCTTTGCTGTCGTTGCTCCCATCTTTATGGTGTCTGTTTCTTAGTGCTCTTCCTCAGAAGCCCTCTTAGCCACTCTCTCTCTCTTGGTTGACATGCTCACCACCCATCTACTTCCTTCCAGACCACTTGAAATGTTCATTTCTCCTGTACTCCTAGGGTCTGTGCCCTTCCAGCCCTCAGACTAATCGTACCTCCAGCCACTTACTCCTTTGCTTGGATATTCAGCTTTTTCCTTTATTAATTTCTACTACAGAAAAAAAAAATTCTCATCTTTACCTTGACTTTTTTATAGGAAGCATCATGTCCTCTTTAGTAACCATTTACTTCTCCCTGCTTGCTGTCAATGCATCTTTTCCTCCCATTCCTTCCTAAATATTAGTGCTGCATGACTCCTCACCACTGTCTTGAGGTGAATTTCCAGCCCTTATTCTGCTAAGAACTGGTTTCCTTAAACGGGAGTAAGACTCATCCCTGGCATAGCAAATTCTTATGTAAGACAGGAGAATAATAGCAGCTAGCAGTTCCATAATTCTAAAATCCTATGATGTATGGGTTATTGTCCTCATGCTAGAATTGAAGAAACTGAGGCAGAGATTAATTTGTTCAAAGTCACACATCCCACAGTTGGTGTCAGCAGTCACCAGTATTGAAGCTCAGGCATACTGGCTCCCTACAGGTCCTAACTGTTCACCCTTCAGCACTATTTATCCTTCTGTTCTTTATTCCTTAGTCAATGGGAGGAGAGGGGTAATGAAATTTAGAATCCAGGACACAAGCATATACCACACAGTTACTCAGCCGCAGCCCATCCACTCAGTGTGTATTTTAACAGCATACCATCACCACCTGGCCCTAGTTTAACTTCCTGCATTTGTTTGTCCGGCCTTAATGTCCTTTTAGTTCCCTTCCCTTGACAGTCTTCTCTCCATCATCATTCAGTGGCAGTTGTTGGGTTTATACAATATATACAATACTGACATATATGATTCGTCATGCCTCACATTATTCCTTTTAATTAATAAACTAAATTTCAGGTTGAAGAGATGGCTCAGAGGTTAAGAGCACTGACTATTCTTCCAGAGGTCCTGAGTTCAAATCCCAGCAACCACATGGTGGCTTACAACCATCTGTAATGAGATCTGATGCCCTCTTCTGGTGTGTCTGAAGATAGTGTACTCACATATATAAAATAAATAAATCTTTTTAAAAAGAAAAACAACTAAATTTCTGAAGTAACTAGAAACAGTGTTTTCCTCTTCAGACCCAGCATCACTCATTGATAAGCACTATCCTGAAGTCATTAGTGTGTACTATTTTCACTTAAGGTTTATCAGTATACATGTTGAGCATCCTTAACCCAGTAGTACAAAATACCCCCCTCTGAAAGTTTGTGAACCAACATTATTCCACAAACATGCTGACCTGTAACAAGTAGTGGTTGAAGCCTAGGCACATCAAGGATGCTTGCAAATGACATCCTTAAGGGGTCTGTATAAGGTACACCTGAAACATAAATGAGTTTCAAGTTCAAACTTGGATTTTCTCCCTGAGATACATTATTCTGTATGCATAAATACTCCAAAATCTTAGGAAAATGTAAATTATTTCTATTCCCAAGACTTCACAAGTCCACAAAATACATATAAGATAAGCTGTGTAGTCACACTTTAATCCATTGTTATCTTTCATAGGCAAAATGAAGTTGCATTTTGTCTTACAAGGTTAGGATTTCTCCAGATTAAATAATGTATACCTACTTCCTCATAATCTGTATCATTTCATTTTGAGATCCTGTTCCTATATTAAGAAATTTAATTTTTTTGTCCCATTTTCAAACAGTTTTATGAATAAATGAATGTACATACACCTTTGAGGGTTTCTAGAGAATACCTAGGAATATAATTGTTGAGTCTCGTGACCGATTTTATAAATATGTATAAATGTACTTAATATCTATTTGGTTTTGCCAAATTACACTCCAAATTAGTTCTGTTGTTTATATTCCCCTAGAAACTGTATAGATAAGATATTGATGTTTTCTCTCATCTTTACTATTATTTGATATACATCTCAGATTTTTTTTTCCTTTGCCATAATCGATTTGCATGCCCCTGCTTATTCATCAGGTCAACATCTTTGTGTATTTATTGATTATAAATGTCGGTCTGTGTTTGTCTCTATCAGTCATCACGTGACAGTGTTGATATTTCAGTTTGTCTTGTGCAAGCTAATTGAAAAGTTGACTGTATGCACATTCTGTCACTTTTCACTGAGACACTATAGTTTCAGTTTGGATGCTTGCCATGTTTTCTGTAACGTTTTGCCTCTGCTTATTAGGGTCTCCTGTTCTTTTAGTTTTGGTTTTTGTTTCCGCTTTGTTTTTCTTCCTTTTTTTTTCCTTTCATTTATTCAGTTAACATGGAATTTTAGCTAGGCCCTTCCTTAATTTAATCCAGGCCTTGGACACTTGGGAGAATTAAATGGCATGCTGGTCTCTGCAGGAGGGCCTTCCTGACCTCACTGGCAATGAGTGTCCTCCTGTCCCAGTGCCCCAGTATTGTTGCTTCCAAGCTAGATTCTCAGGCCTTGAAATAGAGAGTCCTGATTACTCAGGAGGACTTAAGTCGGCATAATAGGATGTCAGGTTTGTGTTCGAAGGTATTTATTGAGTTGCTTAGTTTAGCCAGATCTCTAAAAATTTTTGTTTTGATAATCAGTTGTTTTCTGTTTGTCATGTATTTTATTTGTGTTGCTTCATTTAATACAATTCTATGAGATACTGATTTTTTTTTAAGATTTATTTGTGTATATGAGCAATCTATTTGCACATGTGCCTGAATGACAGAAGAGAGCGCTAGAGAGACAAGGGCATCAGATCCCACTATAGATGGTTGTGAGCCACCATGTAATGGCTGGGAACTGAACTCAGGACCTCCGGAGGAACGACCAGTGCTCTTAATCACAGAGCTATCTCTCTCCAATCTAGTTTACACATTTGGAAAGAGAAAAAAACACATAATTAAAATTGTACAAGGTCAAGATTTCAACTTCAATGTGGAAGCTAGTGCTTTACTGTTATTTGTATTACTCTGCAGGATGTATTTGTTTTCACAGTTATTAGTAATATTACCTTGAAAGTTCTTGCTCTGTTTTTTTCTCAGAGACCCATCTATCTTGGATAGTTTAGATTTGAATGAAGATGAAAGAGAAGTACTCATTAACAATATCAATAGGCGTTTGACCCCACAAGCTGTCAAGATTCGAGCAGGTAAATGCTTGCTTTTTTTTTTTTTTTTGTAACAAACTTTAAAGTGTTTTGGTTTGGTTTTTGCGTGGTTGGGGAGAGGGTTATTTGACTGCTTTGGGGTTTTTGTTTTGGCTCTTACACTCAAACCAGGGCTTCATACAGGCTGGGTAATTAGTCCATCACAGTCTCATGTCTTTGGCCCAAGGAATTATTACTTCTACAAAACTGAAAAATGTCTTGGCACAAATCAAAGAGACCTAGAAGGTTAACTAACTTTAAATCAGCCCTTTAATGTGGAAGTATTATTTTGCCTTGGTTTATAATTTAAAATATTTTAACAGGACAGCAGTATCCTTCCATGCCTTTGTATTGATTCTGTGGTGGTAATCTGGAATTACACTTTTCAGATACTTTACAGGAACATATATTTCTAAGGCAACAGTTCTCAACCCCTTTGGGAGTCAAGTGACCCTTTCACAGGAGTCACATATCAGATATTTGCATAAAGATTCCTAACAGCAAAATTACAGTTATGAAGTAGCAATGAAATAATTTTATGGTTGGGGTCACTACATGAGGAACTGTGTTAAAGGATCACAGCATTAGGAAGGTTGAAAACCAGGGGTCTAGGGGGTAGAGGTATATAAACAGGGTGGACCACATTCTTAGCATTTGTGAAGTCCTGGGTTCATTCCCTAGCTAGCAGCAACCCCCAATAAAAATTCATAGCTGTTAACATTTTCTATTCAGGAACAGATAAAAGATCTGCTGGGTCAGTACTGACAAAATGCTTCAGCAAGTAAAGCTACTTGCCACCAAGCCTAAATACCTGAGTTCAAACCCAGAACCTACATGGTAGAAAAAGGCCAAATGGTGTGCAGTTTCTAAATAGTTCTAGACAATTTGCTGTCATGGTGTATCTTTCCTTATCGTCCTTTCTTGTGCCAGCTTTTGAATTTTTGTAATTTTAGATATTGAAGTAGCTTGCTATGGTTACGAAGGCATTGATGCTGTAAAAGAAGCCCTGAGAGCAGGTTTGAATTGTTCTACAGAAACCATGCCCATCAAGGTAAGTTATGCATTATCTTCCACCCTGTTCTTCAAATCCTTTTGGTCAACCTGTGTGTTAGCAGTTGAACCCCGGGCCACTAAGTCATGGTCCCAGTCTTTTCCCCTTTCTTGCTGGTTGTGTGGGTAGGAAAGTAGAGCTAAGTGATAAAAAGGGCATACCCGGCATGTTCAGGGTCAGAGTGTTGGAGTCCAAAAATCTAAAACAATCCAAGCAGTCACAAGAGTCTAGCAAAGTGAGATCTTTATTTGACATAGGTAACAAAGACTGACCAGTCAGGATAACAGCACAGACTCAGAAGCTAACTGTGTCCTTGAACGTTCATCCCATTGAGTATTTAAGATGATAAAAATATATTGCACTCAGACCATCACTAATTGATCAGGGCTGTAGAACAGTCTTGGAAGCTGAACCACAACCCCTGAGCCAGAGAGTCAGAGTATTTAAGCTTCAACACTACAGACTCCTATGCCAGGTTATCCCTCCAGTCAGGATTTAGGGATAAAGCCTTCCTTAGGAATGTGTCTTTGTGTACATTTATCCTATTCCAATATGTTTGGTTATTCAACTGCACTGGGGTACCTTGCCTAGCTTGTATGGCTCAACTTGACAAACAGGATATCAGTTTCCCACATACATGTATCCCTCTGCCAAGCAGGACCTCAGTTTCCCAGGGAGGTCATAGGGACTTAAGCTTTATTTAACCCCTATTCAAAATGGAAGTTTTATTCAAAATCACTTCAATCCAGTTCCTTCTTATGAGAGTTTCCTAAAAACAAAACTATCATGGAGATTAGAAAGCCAACTCAGAAGTTAAAGCTATTGCTCTTGGAAAAAAATCTGAGTTCAGCGTCATGTCTCTTTTCTTTTTTTTTTATTTATTTATTTATTTAGAGTTGGGGGCTATTTGCAGCTATGGCTTTTTGATGGTGCTGCCATCATAGTGGACATAGATGATTTCTCTTGTTAGTAAACCAGCAATATTAAATCTTCTTTACAATAGAAGTTGCAGTGCCCAAAATGTTTGTAGTGCCTTGGGAGGCAACAGATTTTTCAGTAACATACATTGAACTGGGTGGTTGTTTCTCAGGATTTCTTAGGATTTCTTCTATCAATTTACAAATAATTCACCTTTTCCTTTTTTATGATTTATTGCTAGGCATGGTGGCACATGGCTTTAATCCTAGCATTTGGGAGGCAGGGGCAGGCAGATCTCTGTGGATTCAAGACAGATTTAATTTTTACTTTATGTGTGTGTTTGCCTGCATGTGTACCATGTCCGTGCCTGGTGCCCACAGAGACCAGAAGAGAGTGTCAAACTTACAGGTGATTGTAAGTCACTGGGTAGATGCTGAGAACCAAACCAGCATCCTCTGCAAAAGCAACAATTCTTCATATTCAGTATTACAGTAGACTGTATATATGTACTAGATGAGATCACTGTATCAGTGGTCTGACTACATGTGATGGTTAGTGTTAGTTTACAACCTGACAGACCTAGAATTCTCCTGGGCATGTCTGTGCAAGATTGTCTTAATTGTGTTATTGAGGTACACTACCCACCTACCCACTGAATGACACCATTCTCTGAATGAATCTGTAACTGTAGAAATGGAGAGGGAGCTGAATAGATTGAATGCATGCATTCATTTCTGCTTTCTGACTTTGGACATGATGTGACTAACTCCCACTGCCTTGACTTCATGCCATGATGAACTATGCTTTGAATTGTGAGCTAAAACAAATCCTTTCTCTTATAAATTGCTTTTGTTAGAGTATTTTATCACCTCAATGAGAAAAAATCTACGAGAATATATTAATAAACTGATTGAGAACTGGGAGGCAAGTCAAGACGATTTCTTCATGTAGTTAATTAATAAAATAATTTTTAATATCCTGTGTAAGTATAATCATAACTTCATTTTCATCTTTGTCCTTTAGATTAATCTAATAGCTCCACCCAGGTATGTGATGACAACAACGACCCTAGAGAGGACAGAAGGACTCTCTGTTCTCAATCAGGCTATGGCAGTCATCAAAGAAAAGATTGAGGAGAAGAGGGGAGTGTTCAATGTTCAGATGGAGGTGAGATTGGGGTCTTACTTTTTACTTTGTTCTTAATGTTTTTGCTTTGTTTTTTTCTTTTGAGGCAGGATTCCATGTAGTCAAGGCTAGTTTTCAGCTCACTGTGTAATCAAGGCTAGCCGTGAACTACCTGATAACTGCCTAGCTACTTATTCTCATTTTCCTTGTAGTGTGTGTGCCCAGGTACACTGACCCAAATGTGCACATACAAGGCCAGATCAGTGTTGGATATCCTCTATCTTGTTTTCTTGAGACTCCCTGAACCTAGAGCTGAAGATCCCCCTGAATTCACTCTCCGAGCTCTAGGTCACAGGCATATACCACTGTGTCCAGCCTTGTCTATGACTATAGGGCTTGGACCCATTCTTGTGCAGAACTTACTTCACCTCTTAGCCCTTTAGTGCTTTTGAAAATGTTAGATATGGAGCCAGCAAAAACGACTTAAAGGCCTTGGCTGCCAAAACTGGTGACCTAGAATTTAGTATCCAGGACCTATGTGTTAGAAGGAGAAAATTGACTCCTAAAAGTTGTCTTCTCAACTTGAAAAGCACGCCATGACCATGCATTCCCACACACATGAATAAGTAAAGGCTGTTGTTGTATCAGATGAGTTGGATGTGATGGTTCATGCCTGTGATCCTCAGTACTTAGGAAACAGGCCAGGATGATTGCCTGAAGTTCAGAGCTAGCAGCATATCAAAGCTAGCTGCCCAGTCAGATATACTTGGGAATAAAAAATTATTGAGTATAAAGTAATTGTTTATTTCTAAAGGGTTTTGTTTGTAATAAAACAGCACTGGGGTGCATGTTATAGGATAGACATTTGTACCAGTGCTAGGGTTTCCCCCTCGGGGGGAATAGTAGACAGTGCAAAGTTTGCTAGGCATAGTGTGACACAAACCTATGAAGGACTGGCTTGTCTACCTAGGGAATTCCATCTCAAACATAGAATAATCTCTTTCCCTCACCTCAATAGGAATAAAACCTAATTCTCATATGCTATATGTCTATGTGTATAGAATGATTCATTCTGTGAGGAAGAATAATAATTTATCTGGATCCCAGAGTATTCATTTTTTTAGAAAACAAGACATTTGGTAGCCTTTTCGTTGTGGTCACTGAACTCGTTTTCAGTTGAGCTTATTAAAATGGCAGAAAACAGTATTCCACTGTAGTGTGCGTGTAGTGTGTGTAGTGTTTCCTTGGATGGTCTTGTACTTTCTTAACTTTGAGCTGATAGAACTTATTCAGTGGTAAGTCAGCACAGGTATGACTGAATTGTTAGAAATGAAAGTATTTTTTACATTAAATTTTAAACATTAGCCAGTAATACTATTGAAGTCAAATCTGCTCTACTGTTTACCTCATTTTGTAATTGTACCTCTTCCACAGCCCAAAGTGGTTACAGATACAGATGAGACTGAACTTGCAAGGCAGCTGGAACGGCTTGAGAGAGAAAATGCAGAAGTGGATGGAGATGATGATGCAGAAGAAATGGAAGCCAAAGCTGAAGATTAACCTTTTGGAAAACAGTCCAATTTAAGGAGTACGAAGCAGCCCTTTCTGGCTGTAAACCCTAGACTTGAAAGTTTTCCAGTATTGAAAACTTCAAAGCTGAATATTTTTATTTCCAAGTATTTAAGTATTCGACAAGCCAGAATCTAAATGCCCTCCTTCATGTCAGCTGTTTTCACATAGTGGCTCTAACACCTCAAGCGTTTTTAAGGGAGTGGCTTGATTTGACCAGAGACAAATGTTAAACCGCAGTCCTAAAATTGGGCTTGCGGTTTTCATTTCTGATGTCTCTGGATTGGCACCCTTATGGTTTAGAGAATTACCAGGGGCTCCAGACACCAACAATCCCAACCTTTCTATATAAAATGTACTCAAGCAAACATCAAATAAATTTCTGGGATATTTAATTGTAGGCTTCTTCCTTCTTGTCACCAGTTAAAGCCAATCTGAATGCTCAGACTCTAATTCTCTTCGTATGATAGAAGTCAGTGGGCAAGTAATCAAATGACCTATGCAGGAACAGACTTTGAAAAGGAATGTTAGAGAAGCAGTTAGGAATTTAATTCCTAGTAAAGAAAAACCTTAAAATTCAATGAAAGAATTATGTGCCTGTTAACTTATTTGAAACCAGTGATAACTCATGTAGAGAAGTCGTCACCCTTGGTCCCTTTGGTGTATACTGACTACTTACCTTGACTTCACAATTCAAGGGATGTTTTAAAGTGCTGCTGCTTTGGTGTAGATATTTCAAGCAGCATCACCCAACTGAAGGGGACAGTTTCCTCTTTATCTGGTAGGTGCTATCTAGATCTTTAGGGTTTTATATACAAAAAAAAAAAAAAAGGCAGAATGTGATTTAACACAAAATTTTTAGTGTTCCTATTTTTACCTTCACAAACTAGCTACTTTAAAGGTTAATGTGCAAAATAATTTTTTCAAGTAACAAAGTTACAGCTACAATAGTCACATGTAGTAAATCTTCATTTAGTTTGGCATGCTTGTCTTAGGATACTAATACTATTTATTACCTGTAAGAAAACTTAAAACTAAATACAGGACTAGACTGAATGGGAAGAGTCTAGAGATGGGTACGGTAGCACGTGCTTATTTATGGCTCTAGTACTTATGGTGTACTGGTCTAGTAGTATTGGAAAGTTGAGGAAGGAAAATTCCTTGAGCCCAGAAAATTCCTAGACAACCATTGCAAGACCCTGATCTCAAAAGGAATGGGAATTAGAATGTTGGGAAATGTTTTATGCTGTTCATGAAAGTTTGTCCTTTTGTTTAACATAGTCTTAGCTTTTTAGTCTAGTGGTCTAATCTCATGTGACCCATTTCCAAGGAACCATGCTTGCCAGTCAGCATACCATGTTACTAGGATTTAGGGAGTCTGAATGTACTCCAGATTGGCTGTCTACAACAGTGGTTCTCAACCATCCTAACACTGCAACCCTTCAATGCATTGTGATGATCCCTAACCATAAAGTTATTGTTTTTGCCACTTCATAACTGTAAGTTTGCTGTTATGAATCATGGTGTAAATATCTGTTTTTTGATGGTCTTGGGCAACCCCTTGTGAAAGGATCATTTGGCCACCTTGGGTTGTGATCCATAGATTAAAAATGCATCAAGAAACAAGTTTAGGGCCAGGTATGCATGCCTTTAATTCCATCATAGAGGTGACAGATGGATCTCTTGAGTTCAAAGCCTACCTGGTCTATATGTCAAGTTACAGGTCACCTAAGACCCTGTGAGACCCTGTCTCAACTAAAATTTTTTTCAAGAACATGAAGGTGTTACCAGAGCTGCAATACTAACTGTAATTCCAGCTAATTCAGAGACAGAATACAGAAATACTCTTCAAAGGAGTAGAAATGTAGCTGAGTTGGCCTGGTACATACCTAGCAAGTCAAGGCCCTGGGATCAATCCCCATTACCACAGAAGAAAAAAAAATGCACTATCAAGTATCAAGTAACCCTTTTCCTAGGGATTGTTTACTGAAAAGTTTTTTGGTTTTTTTTTTTTTTTTTTTTTTTTTTTGGAGCTGGGGACCGAACCCAGGGCCTTGTGCTTCCTAGGTAAGCGCTCTACCACTGAGCTAAATCCCCAGCCCCGAAAAGTTTTATATTTAAAAGAACTCGGGGTTGGGGATTTAGCTCAGTGGTAGAGCGCTTACCTTGGAAGCGCAAGGCCCTGGGTTCGGTCCCCAGCTCCGAAAAAAAGAACCAAAAAAAAAAAAAAAAAAGAACTCTTTAGTCAGGTTGGTGGCATATACCTTTAATTGTAGCTAGCACTTGGGAGGCAGGCAGATCTCTGAGTTCGAGGCTGCAAAGTAAGTTCCAGGGCTGTTAGAGAAACCCTATCTCAAAAAAAAAAAATTTAAGCCAGGCATGGTGGTACACGTCTTTAATCAGAGCAGCCTTAAGACCAAGTCTACAAAGCAAGTTCTAAAACAGGCTACACAGAGAAACCCTGTCTCAAAACAAAAATAGCTCAGGGCTCTGATAATTTTTATTCCATCTGAGCTTTTTTTGCTAGGTTCTACAGTTGTGTAAAATGGTGACTAGCCAGGGAGGTCAGTGCTGCAGTGATACCGTGATGATGAACAAACTCCTCACCCAGCCATGAAATGAGGGCTCAGAGTGTAAACACAACTTACATATCTTGGCTCTCCCACCAAAGCCTTCTCATTAAAAATGCTAACAGTTCTGTTTTCCCTCTTCTGCCTTTGATTACAATCATGGTCGTTAGTCTATACAACAAAGTGAATAATAATTTAAGACTCCCAATATTAGTGAATTGAAACTGCTTGTTTATAATCAGTTTTATAACCAGACAACCAATTCTCACAATATGTTCAAGTTTTGGAGGTTTTAGGGGGGTTTATTTTGGTTGATTGGCTGGGGGTTTTACTGGGGGGGGGGGGCATATTTCAAGATGTTCAAGTTCCTAACCAGAGCTATGGAGATGTGCTGCTCTTTCTGTCACTACTCCAACTGCTGTGCACCAGCCCATTTGCATCCTAGGTAATTTTTTTTTTTTTTTTTTTTTTTTTTTTTTTTTTTTTTTACATCAAGAACAAAGTGAGTAGGCATGAAAAAGAGTTGGGTCTAGTACCTTGCCAGCTTCACTGCTCTGTCTCAAGCCATTGCTCATCTGTTTTAGAACCCTAGAGAATCCTTGTCTCACCCGTAGCTGTCTATGGGAAGCATGGCTCTGGCAATTTGGAAGCAGGAAGCTATCAAGCCAAATGTAGTTTAATTCAGATAAGTAATTCTAGGTACATTAAACCTGGAAAGATGCCAAATGAAAAAACGGTGCTTGAAAAGGCAGTCTCTTACAAAGTAAGGAATAAAGGGAAAAAAAAAAAAAACATGTTCTTGGGATTTCTGACTATTCAGGGTCAGGTATTCCAGACATTAAGAGGATATCTATTTTAAGAGAAGTTTTTACTTAGGCACTTTAGAAATATCCACTCCCCTTAAATGTACGTTATGTATTTTATCTATTAAAGTCCAAGCCATTGTCCTTGGTGAAAATGCTGGCTGTAATGGGGCCAGATCACTGTATACATTTAATAAAAGTATTTATAAAAACACTGTATGATACAGACTTTTCACTTTAACTCCCAACTGGGGAAGTTCTTAACTTCAGCCAATGTTCATTTTTAGACAAAGTTTTATGCCTTAATTTAACTTTTGCCATTTGTATCTTTGTCTTGTAGAGAGCACATGCTCCGTGTCTTTCTAAATGTCCATTTTACATAGAAAAGCTGTATTTCTTAAAAATATGTGACAGATTTTGAGAGTATGACATCTGCAACTTGTGATACTTGCTGTCTTACAGTATAAGACAGACACTATCCCTCTGAACAGTCAGCAGTTTGCCAGCACCCCCACTTTAACGTGAGAAACATTATCCTGGTGACAGATCACCTGAGATTTCTTTCTCCACAACCAGCTTCTGTAATACATAGGGCCTTACAGGTTGGAAACCTGTGGGAACCATAGAACTACAAGAACCATAATAACCAGAGACAGATGTCAATCTTTATTAAGCCCAGAGATACTGAGTTGCTGAAATCAGTTAAGAGAGCTGTCTTGAGACTAGGGTATTTAATATAGCAAAACCAGAGTTAGTGTTCCAATTGAGAGGTGGTACTATGGTCCCCAAGGACGCAGATTTCTGTTCTGAAGAGCAAAGTCAAGATGCTGCTCACCTAAGAGCTGGTCCAGCTTTGAAAGTTGGTCATAAGAAGACAGGAAATCGAATCCCCACTGTCATGTGAGGAGCCAACTTGAGCAGTCTCCAAAGAGGTGCAAATGTACAATGGTAAAGGTTTTTTGGTTTTTTTGTTTTTTTAAACGGTACCAAGAATTGAACCTGGGGCCTCAAGATTGCCAGGCAGGTCCTCTAACACTGAGCCACATCCCCAGCCCCAAAAGTACTCCAGTTCTCCAGGTAGTCTCATCTGTATCCAATGAGGACCCTGGTCTGCTCCTTAGATCATGTTAGCTTCTTGATAGCTTCAATCCATTCTGCTCGCTCAGCCTTGTTGCTGGCCTGGATATAATAGTGTGTGTCATCCTTCGTAATCACTTTGAAGAGGTTTCCTTGGACATTACCTTTAACTCCTACACGGGGGAGGAAAAGTATTAAATATCCATGTCAACTTCCAGCTTGAAGCGAGCTGCTACTAAGACAAGAACACTGGAGTATTTCCACAAGGCCTGCCAGTAGTTATTCTGAAAGTTTGCAGCTTGCTTGCTTGCTTGCTTGCCCCTGTGCTACTCATAGACCTACAGTGTCTCATCAAAGAATCCCCTAAATTTTTGTTTAAAAGAAGCGTGTAATTTGATGTTTACTTTGGGCTGGTTTTGAACCTCAATTTCTATACCCACAAGTCAGAAATGATACTGCCTCCCTACCAGAGCTGCAGGTTGTAAAATCAGTACAGGTAGAAAATGAAAGCATTCTCTAACATGAAAACACTGTGACCCTTCACTGTAATGTAGATGGAAGCTTACAGGTCATCAGCACAGAAACAGAGTAAAGAAAATCAAAAGTAAGGATTATTCTGTTGATTCTTGAAACAGAACATCTACATAACCCTTTACCTTGTTTTTTAAATGGGCTTCAAAAATGACATTATTGTCTCATTGAGAAAAGGCCTGCTCAGGGTTTCCTCCCAGGAGCATCAAAAACATGCAGATGGTGGCCCCAGAGATCTTGAGGCCAGAGCAGAAGTTTTAGCTTACCAGTAGGAACACCATTATCCTCCAGTGCAGACACAAGGGAACCACGAAGAGAAAACCCACCTACTGGCCTGTTATCTTCCTGTGGAGGAAGAGATTAATCAGTAATTTCATGAACATAAAAAAAAAAAAAAGATCCTCTAATAACTGACCTGTAGGCCTTGTTAGGCCCACTTCAAATTATAAAGGAGGCTGAACTTGTGCTTCACTTGCCCAAGTAACTTATACCAGTGAGGCAGTTTGGGCCTCTTCAAGACCAGTAGCAGCAGTGCCATTAAGTTACCAGGCTGATCCAAAATTCTACCAGAAGCATGCACTGGCGTCCTTAACCTTTGTCCATAGGTAATGACAGGTGTTCCTGCACATTTGACATTGCTATGTAAGTCTAGTTATGTGCTTGGTATGAAACAAGACTGGGTTTATGGTATCCGGATGGTTAAAGAGCAACTTTACACACCAGGAGCCTCAGCCCTTGGCCCCTTCTGTTAATAATCAATACTAAATGGTGGCTTCAGCAAATAAAAGCTAAAGCAGTTAAGTAACAATGCAGAGGTGTTGACTTAGATACCAGAGGAGGGAGACAACCCAAAGAAGGGACCCAGCACTGTAGAAATCAAGGGCGGTCTCACGGGGAGACAGAATAGGCCTGGAGAAACACATCCTAGCTACAGGGGTGGATTTAGCCCAGCAGTAGGAAGCATGGGGGCAAATTAATAGCAAAAGGCCCTGGACTCATCAAGGGCACAAAGTAGTTGAGGTTAGACCTAAGATTTAAATGCAAAACCTGGTCTTATACATTGGTTATTTTCCTTGCTTCAAAGGGGACTCGAGTGGCTGGGAATGTAGCTCAGTCGTTAACATGCTTGATTAGCCTACTCAGAAATTTGCATTCAATCCAGGGTGGTGGCACACATCTATAATCCCAGCATTCAATACCATCCTTGGTGACATGACAAATGAGTTTGAGGCTACCCCGGGCTGCATGATATTCTGTCTTTAAAAAAAAATTAAAAAAGGGGTTGGGGATTTGGCTCAGTGGTAGAGTGCTTGCCTAGGAAGCACAAGGTCCTGGGTTCGATCCCCAGCCCCGGAAAAAAAAATTTAAAAAAAAAAAAAAGACAAGACAGCAACACTAGAACTGTTAGAGAGGTCAATAGGGGCCCTTCTGGAGACCCAAGGGTTTGTTTCCACAGTCAGCTCTCCTGCTCTCTCTCTTCTCAGGCCTTCATCTTCCTTGTGCTTGAGGTGTGGTGGTTTCAGTAAACTCAGCTCATGGGAAATTGCACTATTAGGAGGTGTGGTCTTGTTGGAATAGGTGTGGCCTTGTAAAAGAAAGAAAAAAGAAAGAAAAGAAAAGTTGTGGCCTTGTTGGAGGAAGTGTGCCACTGTGTAGACAAGCTTTGAAGTCCTATGCCCAGGCTCTGCTCTGTCTATCTCCTAGCTGCCCATGAGATAGTCTGCTCTTGCCTTCCTTTGCATGAAACTGGAGAACTCTCAGCTCTTCCTGCACCATGCCTGGCTGGATGCTGCCATGGTTCCACCTTGATGATAATGGACTGAACCTATGAGCCAGCCTCTGTTCAATATTGTCCTTTATAAGAGTTGATTTGGTCGGGGGCTGGAGAGATGGCTCAGTGGTTAAGAGCACTCAACTGCTCTTCCAGAGGTCATGAGTTCAATTCCCAGCAACCACATGGTGGCTCACAACCATCTGTAAAGAGATCCAGTGCCCTCTTCTGGTGTATCTGAAGACAGCTACAGTGTACTTATATATAATAAATGAATAAATCTTGTTAAAAAAAAAAGAGTTGCCTTGGTCATGGTGTCTCTTCACAGCAATGGAGACCCTAACTAAGACAGCAGGGATGAGAGGGTTCCTCCATGAGACTAAGAGAAGAGTCATTTTTCTTCCTTTGATTAGAATTAGATTAACTCAATGTGAGGTGGTATTTATCAGCAACTCAGAGCAGCAACTCCTGACACAAAATGTACTGTGTAAATTAAATACATTAAAATGTCTCCAAAGGTGAAAAGAAGCTGAGGGAGGCAGAACTTGTGGGCCAGTTGGATGAAAAGGTTGAAGAGGCTGGAGTCTCATGAGTAGCCCTCCCCTTGTCCACCAAGCAGGTTTTGGGGAAAGTAAAAGGTGCTTTTCCTCAAAATAATGACGGTCCTCTCGTGGGGAGTGGGCACAGAAGGCCAAACACTGGGCAGGCAACCGTATGACCATAGCATGGCCTGCACAGAACCATGCGGGATGTAGGAGAGGACACACACCAGCTCCCAGTCTACTTGGACTCAGAAGCAGTACAGCCCCAAGGAACTCGGGTCACTCACTTTGGAAGGGTCATAGTAATGCAGGAAAGCTGGGTCCTTCCTCAGAACAAATCGGCGTACCTTCCAGTTCTTCCTCTTGTGCCCCTGTAGGAAGAAAAGGGCTCAAGTCTCACCCATGACGGTTCTACATTTCCTTCCCTTTTCCATGCCTCCATCGATCACACAAAACCCCAACAAGCCAGCCTACACTGATGGGACAATGTTCCAGCGAGAGTTTACAATCCACTCAAGGATTACAGTGACACAATCCCCGTTTAGTGGCACCATAGCAAAAGAACCACATTTAGTGTACAGAGAAATAAGAGTTAGCACTAAAAGAAGGGGTGTGTTACTATCCCCACACTCAGGAATAAAAGAAGGACTAAGGGGCTGAGGCTATAGCTGAGCAGTAGGGGTGTGAGGCAAGCAAACACAAGACCCTGGGTTCAATCCCCACCACTGCTCAACAACAACAAAGAAGGTGAGGGGGCTGGAGAGATGGCTCAACAGTTAAGAGCATTTGCTGCTCTTGAAGGAGACTCAGGTTCAGTTCCAGAAGATCCAATTCCCTCTTCTGGTCTCTGTAGGCACCGCACACACATACGTGCAGACAAAACACCCATGAGCATAATTTTTTTTAAATAATAATATTAATGGGGCTGGAGAGATGGTTCAGCAGTTAAGAGCACTGACTATGCTTCGGTAAGTTCTGGGTTCAATTCCCAGTGACCACATGGTGGCTCACAACCATCTGTAATGGAATCTGATGCCCTCTTCTGGTGTGTCTGAAGACAGCTACAGTGTACTCATGTATAAAGTAAATAAATAAATCTTTAAAACAACAATAATAATAATAATAATGAATAATTTTTTATTTTAAAGGAGGAGGAGGACAGAGCAAGCGTCAACTGGACCAGAAGTTCACAGGCCACAGTGCACCCAAGGCCACTAACGTTTTCAGGATCAAGTGGTCCAACAAGAACCCTGTAGCTACAAGTGTATTTGTGCCCTTTCCATGTATACACGGAGGAAATCAATGAAACATTCTATATCAGAGAAAGGATCGATTATAGTCCACAATACAGTGTATGATAAAACGTAAATAGAAGGTATTAATTAATCTGTGTGTGTGACAGAGAGTGCGAAAGAAACTTCCTCTGAACTCACGCCCAAGAGCACAATACTTCCTAAGCACTTAGAGCCTCTCTCGGGCCCTGACCCACTCCTGCGGGGTCTCATGTCTTTCCTCTGTCGGTGTTGCTCTCAGTGGTCCAGCAGCAGCAGGACCTTTGTGGTGGTCCACAGCTTCTGTGGTAAATAATAATCTAAGAGCAGAGGGAAACCTATGCTCGTCAAAATCACATCACAAGGGGGTTGGAGAGATGGCTCAGCGGTTAAGAGCACCAAGTTCTTCCAGAGGTCCTGACTTCAATTCCCAGCAACCACATGGTGGCTCACAACCATCTGTAAAGAGATCCGATGCCCTCTTCTGGTGTATCTGAAGACAGCTACAGTGTACTTATATATATAATAAATGAATAAATCTTTTAAAAAAAATCACATCACAAATGTGAAATCAGACAATAATATAGAAGTTGCTTTTTAATGTGTATGGTGGTTTGAATAGGTATGACCTATTCATGTGCTTGAATGTTTGGCCCATAGGAAGTGGCATTATTAGGGAATGTGACCTTGGAGTGGGTGTGGCCACGTAGGAGGAAGTGTCCCTGTTGGGGCGGGCTTTAAGGTCTCCTGTGCTCAAGTGAGGCCTAGTGTGGCATAAAATCCCCTTCTGCTGCCTGCAGATCGGAATACAGAACCCTCAGCTCCTTCTCCGGCACCATGTCTGCCTGCGTGCTGCCATGCTCCCTGCCATGATGATAACAGACTAAACCTCTGAGACGGTTAAGTCAGTTCCAACCAAATGTTTTCATTTTAAGAGCTGCCATGGTCTGGATCTCTGAGTTGGAGGCCAGCCTCATCTACAGAGTGAGTTCCAGGACAGCCAGGACTACACAGAGAAACCCTGTCTCAAAAGCAAAAGCAAATACAAACAAAAGGAGTTGGTGTGGCCATGGTCATGCTGTCTCTTCCCAGAAACCAAACGCAAACAAAGACAATGTAACAATTACTTGTGTGTGTATTTTTTTTTTCAAAACAATTCTTGGGTCTGGTATATGTGAACATGCAGGTCTTTGGCTTGCTTCTTGTGGCTGAGAAGGGGAGGTCCTGTTTCTGTAGATCCCATTAATAAAGATTACCCCAGCATCCTCAGCCCCTGCCTCCCTGGGGTCCTTCCTGTCTCCTCCAAGTATAATTCATGCATCTCCTCCTGCTCAAAGGCAGTCATACCTGCTTGGATAGGTAGCCTTGTTTGACCACTATGCCACTTAACTCCATGGTGCTGAGACTGATTTCCTCCTTGGAGCTTACCTTCTTCTTGTAGCTTTCAGCCTAGTGGGAAGGGGAAAGCAAGCACTTGTTACAGAAGAACTCCAGACCCAGGACACCGGGTTTGCAAAGGCGGAAAATTTATCAACACAGAAGTCCCTCGTTCCCTCAGGAGAGCTGTTCTGCATACTCTGGGTCTTCCCTATAGCTCCTACTCTTACCACTTCCTCCTCTCTCCCCTAATGGCCAAAGGAACCCAACCATTAACTTACAAAAGTGTACAGGGCTGTGGAGTCATCCAGAAACTGCTCGGCCAGATCCCCAGAGCGAATAGCATCCATGCTCCGGACCCCTACTGGCCTGAGGAAGTTCTCTTCCATAAGCATGGAGGCCAGGGTCACTGCCTCCAGACGGCTGGCTGCAAAGTTGCTGGAGATGAGCCAGTCCACCAGGGAGGAGCCTGTGTGAGCACAAGGACAAACACCCATCCAAACACGGGCTAGCTTTACCCTGGCCTACTCAAGGGCTTACTGACATTGACTTCCCGAGAGACCTCAGGTTCCACCTAAGAGCGGCCAGATGGTTACATCCAATTTCCAGAGCTGTAGCCACACCCACAGGTGGTCCTCACAGGCCAGCCCATTTCCTAGCAGTCAGCTCCGTCCCCATTATAAGCCACTTGGATGAGCTTGGATGAGCTCCACGCCCCAGGCCTCCCACCCGGGCTTGTGACAGGCAGGCTCACCCAGGAAGGTCTTTTTGTAGGTGCTTCCCTGCTCCATGTTGGGGCTCGGCCGGAGTCCGCTGCTGGTGTCATGCATCTTGTCCACAATTCGACTACAGAGAAGGAAGGCAGAGAAAGGGGCCTGGTCACACGGTCAGTTACAGTTCATGATCTAAAGCAAGGGACAAATGGTATGACGCACACCAAGGAGACAGGCTTTTGTTACACGATCAATACCCAATACTCCGCTCTTCTTGGTCATCTAAATGTTCGAATAGTTCACACTAGGCAACTATTACTGTTGACATAAAACAACTGGGACGGTTTAAAGCATAGAGTCTGCAGTAACCTACGTTGTGGCTGCCTATGATTTGCTACATTTTGTCTGGACTCCTTCAGCTCCCCCTCCGTATTGTCCCTTTTGTGATCCGCCATATCAACTGCTCCTACGGGCTCACCCTGGCATAGCAGGGGTGCAGACCCGTAGACAGTGCACAGACGTGACTTCAGAGGCTGAGGTGGAGTTTGGAGTCCAGGAGTAGATTCACATCCCATCTGTGTGGGTCTAACAGTGAGGCTGTCTGCCTGCGAGGTTATATGGCATTTCCATGATGGAAACACCTTTTTTTTTTAATGTCTTGTAATTTTTTTCTTAAGGATTTACTTATTTTATGTATGTGAGTACACTGTAGCTGTCTTCAGACACACCAGAAGAGGGCATAGGATCCCTTTACAAATAGTTGGGAGCCACCATGTGGTTGCTGGGACTTGAACTCAGGACCTCTGGAAGAGCAGTCAGTGCTCTTAACCACTGAGCCATCTCTCCAGCCCAGGAAACAGCTTTCAGACATGTCTGTGGGACCAAATCATCACCTCCACCACTGACTGGCTTCCCTCTCCCTGGTGTGACAGTCGCTGCTGCCAAAGAAACACCTCTATGTATGTCTTGGGGTGCAAGGCCTTGAGACTTTATTCTCCTGTGCCTCTGAGGGGCACATGCCACAGTGCACGGCATCCAGCCAGCGCTCAGTAACTGTCCCTTTCCCCCCCTTTTAAAATTGATACACAATAATTGCACATACTGTAACTGTCCCTTTCCCCCCCTTTTAAAATTGATACACAATAATTGCACATACTGTGAGGGACTCGATGATTTCTTGGACGGTGGAATGAGGGATCCCACCAAACAGGTGACTGTTACCTGACACTAAGCTGTAAAAGAGACATGACAGTTCCAAGCACTCTGCCTAAAGTGGGTAGAACAGTGAGCGGTTTCTACCTCATTCACTTAGGTAGAAGCACTTGGTCCTGAGAAGCTACACAGAAGAGGAGCTACATAGAGCAAGTCCCAGGCAGTCAACACAGCATAACCAGAACAGAGAAAACAGCTCACTCTGAAGCACAACGGTTGGATAGCCAGAGCCGTGGTGTAGCACCAATAAACAGGCAGGAGAGGCAGCAGGGAGCCCAGGCAGAGTCGGGGACAGGCGGGGCGGGGGGGGGGGGGGGACTCACTGCAGGCTGATGTTCGGGGATAACTTGAAGGAGTTCTTTAGTATGTGGAGTTGTTGGATCTTTCCCGGCTGCCCTGCGTGGATAGCCCCTGTTATCTCAAAGGCCCAGGCATCTCTCTCCTCTCGAGAACAGGCCTCCAGGAAGTACTCAGTGGAAGTTCGGGTCTTCAGTTTAATGAGGAGCTGTGAGAAGAGACAACCAGACAGACCAATATTCGGGGAATGCTGACAGCAAGAATGACAGGGCCAGCGAGGACCCAGGAGGATGTGTCCGGGGATGCCTAGTGTCCAGCCCCTGCTCACACTCAGCAAGAGGGGCTGGACACATTGATTTGGGTACATCCAAGACAACGGGCTCATGGCCTCCTAAAGCAACCTTTCCCTTCTACACACATTAATGCAGAGTACATCCCAGCATTACAGCTCTGACTCCTCCTTCCAGAACCACAGCCTCATTTCCGATCACAGTTTAAATATCTCCACGTCTTTCACTCATTCTTCATGTGACATAGCTTCAGCTCCTTCCCAAAAGGTTTGTCCTCTGCTCCATGCTCTGCATCCTCAGAGGATGGATTCCCCACCCAAAATGGAAGATTCTGCCCCAGGACTAGGTTGAGACAGAGGTCCTGCATTGCCAACAACCTAGGAGTGCAAGGGCTGTGAGCCGCTACTGACACTGCGGACTCACGCTTGGTGGAATCGGTAGACAGACTTTGTACGAGGGGCCGCTTTTGTATCCTCTAACTGGACACCTGGGGGCTCTTAAACCAACTGTGGAAGAAGTAGACCAGGCCCACTGCCAGGAGTCTCTCTCAGACATGTCAAGCCTAACTGTGGTCACCAGCGCATTCACAACCAACTTGTTTTGCTTTCAAAGTTAATAGCCTTCATTTAAATTGATACAAAAATGAGGAATAAGGCATGACTGACTCAGTGACCCAAGGGATATTATGAAGACATTTCACTAAGTTAGCATTCGCTTGCCGGTGTCATGGAAGGTTGGTTTGAACTTGTTTCTGTAGAGACTAGAAAGGCCAAGCGAATTTCAAACACCTCAATAGCGCACACACACACACACACACACACGCGTGCATGCACGCACAAGCACATGCACAGTCATGCACGCGCACACACACTCATGCATGCATACGCACACATACACACACATGCACGCACGCACAAGCACACGCACACTCATGCACGCATACACGTGCACACACTTTATGACTTGTTCCTAAAGAAACTGTTGGTTGTGCTCAATCCTTTTCAATCCAGAACAACCAAATACTTCAAAATAATCATACAAGTCACAATTTCACGTAAAATTAACATGAAGAATGTAAGAATGTCCCCCATAGGCTTATAACAGGAAGTGTACAACTCCAGGAATTTAGCCTGTTTCCCATTTAAAATTTAAAACTAAAGTTTTCTCATTTCCACAGTACCCATGTTCCCCATGCACTCTAATAAGTATTAAGGGGCAACAGGTCTAAAACGCAGCCTATGAGTTCAGGCTTTGTTCAGTGACACCCAGAGTACCACTGAAGAAACCAGGATTTCCTCTTCGAAAGCATCTGACACATCTGTCCATCTTTTTCCTTGTTCTCGATTAACTCAACAAACACAAGCTATCTAAATGTGCTCAGATGCTGTATTCAGTCTTTTGGAAGGTGAAGTCCTTTACTTGTTTTTTTTTTTTTTTTAAGATTTATTTATTTATTTTATGTATCTGAGTACACTGTCACTGTCTTCAGACACACCAGAAGAGGGCGTCAGATCTCATTACAGATGGTTGTGAGCCACCATGTAGTTGCTGGGAATTGAACTCAGGACCTCTACAAGAGAAGTCAGTGCTCTTAACTGTTGAGCCATCTCTAGCCCTTGTTTGGATTTTTGAGGTAAGGCCTGTGTAGGTCTGGCCGTCCTAGAACTTGCTTTGTAAACCACACTGGCCTTGATCTGCCTGCCTCTGCCTCCGGAGCACTAGAATTAAAAGTATGCACCACCATGCCTGCTGTGCACGCAGGTTCTAGGGGAAGAGGATGCAAAGTCATCTCAGCACACACCACCCTTCAACGTTCTACTGACGCCTCACAGATCTTCATAAGTGGTGTGGCAGGTTGAATGAGAATGTCCCCCATAGGCTTACACAATCGAATATTCATTCAGTCACCAGGGAGTGGCACTTTTTGAAAGAAAAAGGAGATGTGGTCTTAAAGGAAGTGTGCCACTGGGGGTGGGCTTTGAGGTTTCAGAAGCCCGTGCTATCGTCTCTTTCTTCCTGCTGATGCAGATCCAGATATAGAACCTTCAGCTCGTTCTCCAGCACTATGTCTACCTGCACACTGCCATGCTCCCTACTGAGACGGTAATGGACTAAACTTCTGAAACTGTAATGTTGTCTAGGCTGCCCTTAAATTCCTGAGCTCCTCCTGCCTCAGCCTCCTGAGTGGTAGCATTACAGGTGTGAGGTACTATGCCCGACATCTAAAAGGACTTTCAGCAATCCATTTTCTCACTCAAAACCTTCTGTAGCTCCCCATTAGCTCCATCTGGTCCCAGATGATCTCCCATCACGACTTCAGTGAGCACTCCCTTCTAGCTACATTGGGAGTCCTCACTCCCAGAATCCCTGTTCCTGGGGCTGTACTTGAAGCAGACAACCCGTTGTGATGCCTTGCTCTGCAGCTCATATTCACACCATCATTTGGGGTCTCTCTCTCTCTCTCTCTCTCTCTCTCTCTCTCTCTCTCTCTCTCTCTTGTGTGTGTGTGTGTGTGTGTGTGTGTGTGTGTGTGTGTGTGTGTGTGTGTGTGTGGTGTGTACCACATACTTACAGGTGCTTATATATTTGTAGGGTATCAGATCCCCTGGACCTGGAGCTACAGCAGTTTGAGCTGCCTGATATGAGTGCTGGGAACCAAACTACCACAAGCAGGAAATGCTTTTAATAGCTAAGCTACCTGTTGGCCCCATTGATTTTGTTAAGGGTACACTAGCAGCCCTGGCTAGCCTGGAACTCATTCTATGGACAAGGCTGGTCGTGAACTCACAAGAGCCTGCCTCTCTGTCCTGCAACTGCTGGGATTAAGGGTGTGTGCCACCACACCACACCTGGACCCTGACATATCTTTTTTGATGATAGGGTGAAAGCTGGCCCTCACTTCTGAAACATATGCCCTTCAAGGGTTGTAAGCCATCACACTGACTCCCAAGACAGCACCGTTTCTCACTCTTTATGCCCCCCCCTCCAACTCCTGGTCATAAATCTTGAAGGAAACAGGAACATATAAAGAAAATCTCACCTGTACTTTGCTGCTAAGAGACAGCCATTGTTAACATCCACAGTCTCCTGAGTTTGTTTTGATTTGGCATCTGCCCCCTAGAACACCGGGTATTTTAACAGACCACTTTCTCAATCCCCATCACAACATGTGAAACATCTTCATATAATTATCTTATCACATTTTACAAATGACAGACAAGAGCTGGAAGAGGTTTAACTACTTGCCCTGGTTCACAGGACAGCCAAGATTTGAACCCAGATCATTCAGTGATAACGAAAGGGTGAGGTGGCTGGAACGGGGGACCAAGCATCTGGATGCTCACTCACTCACATACCGGCCGGTTTTCATACTCCAGGCAGGGACAGGTGATGGTGCAGCCATCGAGGACGATCCTCCCCTTGGGCGGGGTCACTCGCCGGCCGCCCTCCAGCTTGTAATACAGGAGTGTGTTCTGCCGGAGGATGAACCATCGTGCCTTCCAGTTGTGGACAATGTGGCCCTATGGATGGACAGACAGGAAATCCCAGCGGTGAGATGATGCAGGGGAGGATACGGCATAGAGAGAGGAAGCCCATGACTAAAGTAAGTGTGGGCTGAGAGTCAATGCACAGTGACGGAGGGAGCAGTAATTGTGTCAGGCTGTTCTGTGCTCGTCTCTTCTCGAGGCAAGAAGCCTTTGACCTTGGCCTTACTTCCTACTGGCTTTTATTCTGTCTATAAATACCCCCCACCCCAGTGATAGGGATCAAATCCAGGCCTCTAGTGTGAGGCAAGCGTTTTACCTCTGAGATATACATCCCAGGACCAAGCCATAAAGCTTGAGAGAAACTGCAAAATACAAAGAATAATCACTCAGCTGTAATTCTATTATACCAGGCAGACGTTAACATGTGGATTTTCCTTCGTGTCTTTTCCCTTTACCATGTCTATCTGTATGTCTGTATACATGTATACATGTATGTATTTAGACAGGGCGTATGTGTATGTATGCATTATGTATATATTAGATATGTATGTATCCAGCATGCATGAATGTGTATTTAGACAGGGTCTTACTATGAAACCCAGGCTAACCTGGAACTCGTGATTCTCCTGCCCTGAGGGAGGTACTATACACCTTTAATTCCTGAAGCAGAAACAGACAGATCTCTGTGAGTTCAAAACTAGTTATATCTACATAGAGGGTTCCAGGCTAGCCAGGTTCCTGTCTCCAAAACTAAATAAATAAGTAAATAACATTTTAAAAGAAAATCTTTGCATGTGAGTGTGTATGTAGCCAGAGACTGAAGCCAAGGCACCATGTATGCAAGGTGAGTACTCTGAACTTATATCCCAGGCCCCTAATATATAATTCTAAAAATATATCCTAAACAATTTTATGTGGGTGTGTGGTGGTAGAAATCGAACCAGGGCCTCAAAAATGCTTGGCAAGCAACTCCACCATTGAATTGAAAGCATTCAAACATTTCTTTTAAACACAGCAGGGTCTTACCCAGGCTGGATTTGAACCTATGACCCTCTGGCCTCAGACTTCTGAGTTCTAGATTTATAGACATAGATTTATAACACCCAGAAAAGAACATGCTGTTTTTATAGTTGTAAAATAAATCTTTTTTTTTTTTTAAAAAAAGATTTATTTATTTTATGTATATGAGTGCTCTGTCTGTATATACGCCAGAAGAGGGCTTTAGATCCTGGGATGGATGGTTGTGAGCCACCACGTGGTTGCTGGGAATTAAACATGATGAGTTATTTAGTCAGACGAGGAAGGCAGGCGAGAGTAGGGTGGGGATGTAGCCTGGTGACAGAGCCCTTGCCTAGTCTTTGTGTGGTCTTAGGTTTGATTCCCCAGTACTGACACCACAACAGTATTTCCTTTTTAGGAGCATCTGCATGGCTCTTCGTGACTTGGCCAGAGTACCATGGGGCAGGGATGGGGAAGTAATGGCTTCCTGGTAGGCAAAGGTTTCCCACTCTGTCACGGTTTGATCTTCATACCTTGAAGGACTCTAAGCAGAAGCAGAACAAGCTTAGGGTCTCAGGTTGGAAAGGCCACTCTGGAGTCGGGGATGTAACCTAGATGGTAGAGTGTTCACCTAACATGCATGATTTGTGTGTTAGATTGTCCTAGATTTGTCCCCAGCACCACATATACATACTGAGCCCGGTAGCACACGCCTGCTCAGGGGATGGAGGAAACCTGATCAGAAGTTAAGAACTGTGTCATTATCCTTAGTTACATTGTAAAAAAGCCAGCCTGGATTAAAATTAATCAATCGGTCGGTCACTCTGGTCAGGCTTAGTGGCCCTCTAATCTGTAATCATACCTGGGACAAGAGGATCACAAATTTGAAGCTATGCAGGGAGACCCCACCTCAACAAAACAATCATTCTGACCACAGTGTGTTGGAACAAGTGAGTGAAACAGTGAGACTGCAGTGGGGACCTCACCAGGAGGCCTGCGGGATACTCTCGTACCACACTCCATAGAGAAGCCACAGTTCACACGGGCAGAGTTAGTCTAGGTCCAGACAAACCCAGCTCCTACTCTACCTAGACACGAGTCCCCGTGCACGGAGAACCCTCCCATGTCAGGCCTCTTATCTGTAAGCCACGGATTGGGGCAGAGGCCAGCTCCTTTATGGGGCAGGAGGGGCCCCATGAGATGAGCTCGCACCCCATGGCTATACTAAAGAAGCATAAAACATTAGCCGGATACACTCTCATCGGAGGATACTCCACTCCTGCTTTAATGATGAGGAAACAGACAGCCAGGGTTTCCTCCAGGATATCCCAGCACTCAGAGACAGGGCAGGTAGACCTCCGTGAGTTCGGGGGCAGCCTGGTCTGTACAGTGAGACCTTGTTTCAAAATAAAGAAGTAAGTAAATAATTAAGACAAAGAAGCAGACCGTTGGTTATACCCTACAACCCCCAAAAGGAGAGCTGGTACTTATTAAGGGGTGGATTGTGTCTCCCAGAAGAAACATTGACATCCTAACTGCTGATACCCATGAATACGATCTTATTTGGAAATAAAGTCCTGTAGATGCTATCAAATTAGGATGAGGTCACATCACACTAAGGAAGGAGCTAATTCCATGTGAAATGTGACTGGTATCCTTACAGAAGCCAGGGGAGCAAGTGAAGGGTCCGCCTGGCAGGCAGGGAGCATAGCCCTACCAGTACCTTGAGTTTTGGACCTCCGGCCTCTAGAACTCCTGGAGTCTTTTTTTCTTTTTGGCATGTGTTTTTTTTTTTTCCACATGTACCTTATGTGATGGTTAACCTGCCTCTTCACCTTGGCTGGATTTGGAATCACCTAGGAGAGTACACATGGGTGTATCTGAAGGTTTTTTTTTTTTTAAGATTTATTATTATTTTTATTTACATGAGTAGAGTGAAGCTGTCCTCACACACACCAGAAGAGGGCATCAGATCCCATTACAGATGGTTGTGAGTCACCATGTGGTTGCTGGGATTTGAACTCGGGACCTCTGGAAGAGCAGTCTTAACTGCTGAGCCATCTCTCCAGCCCCCTGAAGGAGGCTAAACAGAGAAGGAGAGACCCACTCTGAACATGGGCAGCACTGGCCCATGAACTGGGATCCAAGACTGAACAGAAAGGGAAAAGATGCTCAGGCATAGCCGTGCTCCCTGTTTCCTGGTCTACCCGGATGTGAGGAATCCCCAGCTGCAAGCCCATGACCTCTGCCATGCCTTTCCCACCACGATGGACTCCTAAACCAGGAGCCAAGAAAACCTCTTTTTCCCTTAATTTGTTTTCTCTTGGTATTTGATCAACCCAACCAGGAAAGCAACTGCCACACTTCGTGTCTTTTCTCTCTTAAGATCTAACGCCATGAGTATTTTTAACATCTGTCTAACCATTATTTAATTGATCATTTGTTTATCTCAGGAGATATGTAGGTAGCTTCCGGGGTGTTTGGTGGATTGGTTGTGTTATCTGTTTATTTGAGACAGAGTCTCTATGTAGCTGAAGCACCAACTCAGGACCCTCCTCCCTCAGTCTCCCAAGTGAGGCACCAACTCAGGATCCTCCTCCCTCAGTCTCCCAAGTGAGGTCTGAGCCACTATACCAGTCGTCTGAATTTCTCATACATACTTTGTTGCACTGGATGCACTCAGTTGGTAGAGGGCTTGCTGAGCTGGACTGACTCCCCAGCACTGAGTACACTGGACGTGATGGTACATGCCTGTAAACCAGGACTTGGGAGGTGGAGGCTGACGGATCAAGGAGTTCAAGGTCATCCGTAAATACACGAAGCGTTTGAGGCTAGTGTTTTTACAAATGAGACTCTGTCTCAAAAAAACAAAACAACAACAAACAATACAACTTTCACTGTCTTTCCTTGAGATGGAGTCCTGGAGTCTACAGTGGACATCTCCAGGCCAGCATTCAAGCAAGATCCAAGCCTGGCAGCAACACCTGCTTTAACTCCCTTCACTGCAGAGTTGTATTACATACACACGCGCGCGCGCGCGCACACACACACACACACACACACACACACACACTCGCACACACGTGAGCACCCCTGCACCTCTCCCTGAAAGCCAGGCCTGGCAAGTGCCCTATGTTTTGTGTCAAGTTTGGTTTTCTTGTCTGGGCAGGATTAGGAGCCAAATCCATCATGCCCCTGCCTGCCTGCCTCCAGCTAAACCTTCCAGGAGATGGCTGTTCTACTCTCCGGCTTCCAGCTCAGGTCTTCGCCATCCTGGGGCTGGAACTCTCCTAAACCACCCAGTGCCATCGCGACCCTGTAACTTCCTCGGTGGCACAGGCTTTAAGAGGAAAGTGGATTTAGGTGGCAGTGGGAGCAGGTGTTGATCCCAGCAGGGGTCCTGAGCCAGCTCCTTCCCTGGGCAGGAACAAATGTGACTTCCACTTGCCTCAGATCAGGCTGGAAAGAGCCTGATTGTCCTTTCAATCTCTCACCCTGTGTGTCGATTCCTGTCACCCTGGATTCTAACCAGGGCCTCCTAGAAGAGAAGAGCAACCCTTCTCAGTGTGTCAGGGTCCCGATGAACCTCAATCCTCCTCTGTCTCCACATAGTAGTGGTGGCAGAGGAGAGTCGTGTAGGAACCCAAGGAATAGGCAGAGGCCCACAAAGCCCTATCTGAAGGGTTTGACCTGGAGGTAACCCCTCTCCTCCTCCACGGGCCTCTACCTCGGCCTAGCAATCACCAAGCAACCCCACATGACACCAGCACTTTACAGACTGCAGAATGGTGGGAGTCAGACGCTCCCCACAGGCTGTCACTGCGAGTTGGATGAACCAAATTATCGTTTATATGACAAAGACACAAAGTGAGCATGGAATTCTGGACAGATGGACACCACCAGTCCACTGATCCATTGGCTTCCCATCCTCCATGCTTAGAGCTTTGGAGAAACTCGTGCCTTGCCTCTCCCTCGCCTCCCATATCACGAACTGTGCAAAACAACACAGACATCTTGTAAACAGAAGCTGAAAGGGGCATGAGCCTTCAGGGCTAATGTGACCCAGTGAGCCAACGAGGAGGACAATTCTTACCCTTCATCACCAAGCTTCCTAAGACTGTCGGCCCAGAACAACAGCCAAAAGGCATATATATTATATGTAATATATG
This sequence comes from Rattus norvegicus, assembly GCF_021556685.1. Taxonomy (NCBI): domain Eukaryota; kingdom Metazoa; phylum Chordata; class Mammalia; order Rodentia; family Muridae; genus Rattus; species Rattus norvegicus. The sequence goes on from NC_141539.1 coordinate 104,077,828, forward strand.
CACATATTTTATACTAATATAAATGGCCAGTGTTGACATCAATGTTAAAATAATTGTTTTAGGAGTTAGAGATTGAACCCGAGATTTTCTGCGTGCACTGAATGAACCATACAAGTTTCTCTTCTAGATTCTTTTGTTCGTTTTCTACCTTGATCCTAGGCATCCTGGGAGTCCCACATTCCCCGGTTGGATTCTTGCTTCTTCAACAAAGGGGCTGGGGAGGACTGAGGATGGAGTTCATATCCTACCTAACACTCACGCACTCTAGACAAGCTGTGTCCCCTTGCTCCCCATCTCTAACACAGAGCCATATCAGTCCTGGTGCCCATCATTAACCCTGAAGGACTGATGGAAGGATGAAATAAGAAAGCTAATGGTCACACACACACACACACACACACACACACACACACACACACACACACGAGGTCAGGCTGTATATTACACGGCATATCCATGGTGCCTTATATCTCAATACTGTACTGTTATGTTTAATCGACACCTGACTGTGCATGAAGTACACACAGTGGGATGTCAATCATGGGCACGGTCTGCAATGATCGCATCAGGGTAACTGGCACCTCCATCACCTCAAACATTTATTAATGTTTCCTGGTGTTGGAAACATTCGAACTCCCCTTAGCTACTTGAGAATATATCTGCCACAGTTAACTCTCTACCACAGAAGGTCATTCCTTCTTTCCAACTGTACCTTTTAACCATGCTCTCTCCACCCTGCACCCACACCACTTATGGTACTTTAATAAGGCGTGTGGTGTGCGGGGTGTGTGTGTGTGTGTGTGTGTGTGTGTGTTGCTGTGAACTGAACCCAGGGCCTTGAATATACTAACCATGGGTCCTGTCCCTGGCTTCGTCCTCAACTCCAGTAAATTGTTTTAAGAGATCCACCCGAGAGCCAGCCCTGAACCAAAGTAATCAAGCAGGATCAGCCTTTGCAAGCCGGGCCCCGCTGGCCAGTGGGAACACTTCGCCAGCTGCTCTGCGCATCCAGCACTTGCCTGCCCCGCTGTCCCCACGGCCACGCGGGCGCGAGGCCAGAGCACACTCACCCTCTTCACAAGGAAACCCTCCTTAAGCACGCCGTCCTCCATGTCGCCAGTCCAGGTGAGCTGTCCCCGCGCTCCGCTGTCGGTGCCGCCCGCGCCCAGGAAGCCGCTCCCGCCCGGAGACGCCCCCTGGCGCGCATCCAGTTCCAGAGACTCCCGCCCTGCGGGCAGGAAGTCTGGCCCAGTCCGGACTTTTGCGCCGACCTTCCCACGCCAGGTGCCCGGTGTGCCAGCCCTACCCGGCACGGTCCGCAGTGATCGCCCAAGAACAGGACCCTGGACGGGTGTCTATAGTTGTGAGCCATTCCTGAGCGCGGAGGAAACAGAGGCAGAGGAGTGTGTAGGGTACGAGAATCACAAATCCAAGGTAACCGGCACAGTCTACAGAGCCCTGTGAACAGAACACATTCTCACCTCAATGTGTGTATCATACCATCTTCATCTCAAAAGCAAACGACGGGGAAAAAATGAGAATGAAAGATTTTAGCAATTCGGGTGAGTTTAAAGAGAGTGTGAAATAATCCAGTTGTCCACATGAGTCATAATGTAATGCAATATTTTAAAGTAAAAATTAATGCCTGCGATGTAGAAAACATCTCAATAGAATCAACACAACGTCCTCCTACGCTATGCTGGCGCCTGAAAACGTCAGTAGTGCTGATCTGCATAGAATCCCTGATACTCCTTCTTTGCCCTGCAGAAGGAAGGGCCCCTATGCTGGGCTCTGCCCCACTGATGCCTCTGGTTCTGTAACAAACATACCTCTTCACCTTTAAAGCAAGAGACCTGGCAGGGGCCAGGTAAAAGCTTCCTAAATTTTTAATCCAAAGACAACAGAGCTTCCATTCTCTTCCCAATAGTAGCGCTAGGTTTTATTTGCAATACCCCAACTCCACGAGGCAAATACTATTATATTTCCCAGGAAACTGAAACTTGAAACTTGAAGTCACTCAGAGCCACACCGCCCCAGGGCACTGCAAGCGCACCTGCTTTTGAACTGGAGCAGGGTTCAAACCCAGGGTAGAAAAAGGGGGGAAAGCCTGATCCTACACCTCTGTCAACTCCTTTTGGGAGGCATAGGCAGAGCCTTTTCTTGGGAAAACAGGTTCCTAAGTGAGTTCACTGAAAGGAGGAAAGTTGGTCCTTTCTTCCGGTGGTGTCCCTCCCAACCCCACCCCAGCAGCTAAGGCTCTTCCTCTGAGGGAAACCCCTGTCCCAGACCACCCTGTCTGATTCACTGGACCTTCAGTGTGACTCACCTTCTCTGTTTTCCCCCGGACTGTCGTGACTGCACCACCAACCTACCAGGGAACCACGATGACATAAGCCCAGCTCCACCACAGGAAGAAGATGCAGGGAGGTAGAAGAATACAGACGCAAGGATAGCTTGGGTCTGGTGAGGAGGCAGGGTGAGGGAGGAACCAGACTCAAGCAGACACCTTTTTGTTACTAAGGGCCAGGTAATGCCTATCGTGTATCGATGTGCAGAGAAAGCTGTTAAATCAGTGTCTGTGCGATGACTCAGCCTGAGGTGAATTCTGCCATTACAGCGTCATTCCTCTGGCTTAGGCTAAGAAGCCTCTGCTCACATCCAGCAGATCCTTATTCACAATGAACACTATGTCTTAATGAGTTTGTCAGATTGACCATTCAGCCCTGGAGAATCAGAGCTGGAAGTGGACTGAGGCGAGACAAGTCTCAAAGCCTGCCCCCCCTGGACACTTCCTCCAGCAACATTTTACAAAATTGAGCCCTAACTTCCCTTTTACAACATTTTACAAAATTGAGCCCTTTTAACTTCCAATAGTTAACAAGTAACTTAACAAATCACTAAAATGATTCAAAAGGATGATTTCAATAGTTACATAAAACTCCATTACGACTGTGTCATAACATGTTCAATCATTTCCATATTGGTTGATTTAGCTGTCTTATATTTGGTACCAGTTTTGTTTTGTTTTGTTTGAGGCAGGGTCTTATTATATAACCCAGGCTGGTCTTGCACTTAAGATTCTCCTGTTTAGGGCTGGAGAGATGGCTCAGCCGGTAAGAGCACTGGCTGCTCTTCCAGAGGCCCTGAGTTCAATTCCCAGCAGCCACATGGCAGTTGAACAGCAACAATAGTAAAAACCAAAAGGTGCCTGTAATTCTGGATTCAGGGAATATGACACCCCCTACAGACATATGTAGGCAAAACACTAATGCAGATGAAATAAAATAAATAATTTAAAAAATATATTGACAAGATTCTCCTGCTTCAGCCTCCTGGTTGCTGGATTAGAGATGTGTGGTAAATCCTCAGTACTCATTACCAAGCCTCTCTCCCAGACATGGCCCCTGTGATCTCCTCACCAGCATCCCAGACTCCATGGAATACAGTAATTTTGGGAATCCGCTGATTTCCTCATGACAGAGGCATAGGCTGTGTCATCTGTCAGGATGAACCCTGTTTCCTGGAACAACTTCCTGTGGAAGTGACTGAGAACTGGAAGAAGCCTGGGTCACGGAAGGGGCAGTGGCCACAGGGAAAGGTGGGCGCTTGTCATCCTAGAGCCTACAGTGCACCTCAGAGCAGGTGAATAGGGTGTGTAGCTCAGGTCCAGGGTTTGGTCCCCAGCACTGTAATAATTATAACAACAATCACAACAGCCCACTGTAAATCAAGGAGCGCTCACGGTCTGTCGTCTGCCGTCGTCGCGTTCATTCACTAACAGCAGGAGACATGCATTGAGTGTGACAGGAGCCATTCATTGAGTGTGACAGAAGACATGCATTGAGTGTGACAGGAGACAGGCATTGAGTGTGTCAGAAGTGCAAAGGACAACGTGCAGTGAGCAGTCTGCAGATGTTCCCCTTGTCAGCCATCAGTGTAAACACAATGAATGTCACTGAGTGGCATAATAAGGACAATTGAGCCAGGCAGTGGTGGCGCACACCTTTAGTCCCGGCACCTGGGAGGCAAAGGCAGGTGGAACTTTGAGTTTGAGGCCAGCGTGGTCTATAGAGTGAGTTCCAGGACAGCCAGGGCTACACAGAGAAACCCTGCCTTGGAAAACAAAATGAACAAACAAGATAAATAAGTAAACAGACAGATAAGCAGGCAGAGGCAAAACAATTTGCCTAATTCCCGACTCTGCCCAAGCTCATCCACTAAACTGCCTTGCCACAGGAGGAACTCACTGGCTCTCAACCTGTTTGGATCCCGCTCTACGACGCTTCAAAAGCTGCTCGGCGTAGACACTTACTTATCTCAGAATTTTATACTTTTGTCTTTTCCCAGAAGAATGCTGCAATCCTCTCCGTTGTTTTGTTTTGGGTTTTAGATAAGATCTCACTGTGTAGTTCAAACTGATCTCAGACATGCTATGTAGCCCAGGCTGGCTCAAATTCAAGATCTCTCTGCCGCAAGACTTCCGTGCTGGTCTACAGGTGTACACCATCACCCCTGTGGCCCTCTTTCTGTTCAGAGCAATGAAGTGAGTGACGACACCCAGTCAGCCAGCCATCAGGACGGGAAGGGATGGTACATCCCACAGTACTGCTGAGCTGTGGCATTCCACAGGGTTGAACAGACTTTCTGTTTACAGTGGGTTTATGGAGCTGTAACCCCACTGTAAGTCAGGGAGCACTTATATTTCTCATTCACCCTTTCATTCATGCATTAACAGACTGTGTCAGAGGTGACAAGCATAAAGTGCTATGAGCAATTCAGACTTTGTTCTTGTCACTAATCACATAGACCCAACCAAGGTCACTTGGTGAAAGCTTTGCCACAGTCCCCTCTCCAGCCCGGCTGACCCTTTCTACCCTGGTGCTTCAGAAAACTCCATCTCTCTAGAATCTAGAGTCTAGATGCTCAGTAAGTCTTTTGCAAGGACCAGAGCCCAGATTCCCTGCTTCCTGCGGTGGTATCAGCACTGCCTGCCCTCTCGAGCACTTCAGAGAGCCATTCCTGTAGGGACTGTAAGGCTTCGGGTGGAGCAGGATGGTGTGACTCAGCCCTGTAAGCAGGCAGGACCCAACCTGTTGGAGAAAGATAAGGGCCCCTCTGCGCCTCTCTTTCATATTTCCCTCCCTTTTCTTAACTCCCTTCCCCAATTGTTATTCCGGGAAATTAGGTTTTCTTTCCTTTGTTTATTTTGTGTAGGGTAAGGGACAAAGGGAGCATAATCTTGGTTTGGGGATGTCTGAGAGACTGAAGAGCAGGAAAGAGTGGCTATGGTGTCCTGTGCCTAACACTGTGCACCGAAAGCTTCAGAAGTCACCTGCAGGGCTCTTAGGGCGATCACCTGGTCTCAGCGCTTAGAACAAAAGATAGTGCTGTACAAAAGAGACCCTGGCTGTGAGGTGAGAGTAAAGGACCAAGTGTCCTGGCACAGGGCCATCTCCTCCCAAGGAAGGAGGCTTCCTCTTCACTGAAAGGCGTGGCCGGCTCTCCAAGCCACATCCCAGCAGGACCGCAAGCAGGGATGTCCCCGCTTTTTATCAACTTTGTAGAAAAATAGCAGAAGCCCTGGAGTCTGTAGACTAGAATAGGTAAGTCTCATTCTAAGAAATCTCTTTACAACCTAGATGGAAACTATTCAGGAAAAAAAAAACAGTATAAAAAAAAAAATCCGGGCGTTTCTGAAGGTGAGCTGGCTCCCTGGACCCAGGAAATCCCCTAACTGCCCCAACCCTCCCCAGGCCAAGACTCTTAATCCCAATTGAAGGTCAGTCTCCTGAGAAGGACTGGGGGAAAGCACCGCAAGGAACCGCTGCGCCAGGGTCTAAGCCCCTCCCCATGCTCCGACGAGCTTGGAGGGGCCAGCAACGGGTCCAGCTTGGCCTTTCAGCCTGAGGCCCGCAGGTAAATGTCCTGAGGACGCTACTTTACACAGCCAGCCCCACCCTTGGGAGAGGTTGCCTGTTGCTAGGTGGAGCAGTTTGCCTGGGAAATTAAAAGCCGGGTGAAGAAAGCTACCGCCAACTTCAACAGCAGAGCTAAGAACTAAGGGGGTTCTGGGGCCGGGTGGGGGAGGGGACGTGCTGGGCACTGACTGCGGACCTCCTGAAGCTAAAAATCAGAAGAGAAGGCAAGGACATTGAAGTCTGATTCGCATCCATCACTCCGCTTTGGGTTTCCTTCCACCTGGCTGTTCGGACTAGAAATTCTCAGGGCGAACTTGATGCTTCTAATGCTGAGAACTACTAAGCAGCGTCCGCAGACGTCCTCCAGGCGAACAGAAGCGCCAGATAATAAACCCACAAGCGCCAACTCTGCCGCCACTGCAGAAAAGTAAACTAGTAGTTACAGACAAAAATTTAAGGCGGCACATGCCTCGGAGTCATGCAGGGGCAGGATCTGGCACCGAGAGTGCCTGTCTCCTTAAATGTTGCGCCCACTCGCTTGCTTGGCCGCCTCCACAGTTTTTGTCTTGACTTCAAAAGCAGGAACTTTCCATTCCTTGCAGGATGCTTGACTCCTCTGTATGGAAACTTGCGGGTCCTCTAGTTTCATGAAGGTAACAATAATCTCTTCTCATTTGAAGATCAGAAATTAAGATATATCGAAGGCAATTAAGGGTGTGTTTCTAGTAAATGCAAACATTTAATAAGCCAACGACCGCCTGCAGGCTCCAGATCTGATCTTGATAAAGTATATAACCGACTCCACTGAACCTGTGGCTTTTTTATTTTAAAAGATTGTTTATCTTATATGTATGTATCTTATACGTATGTATCCTGCATGCCCGGATGTGAACCGCATGCATGCCTAGCGCCTTGGGAGGCCAGAGAACCTCAGATTCGCTAGAACTGAAGTCATAGATGGCCGTGAGCATCTCTGAGGTGGACGCTGGGAACTAAACCTGGATTCTCCGTATGAGCAGCCAAGCGCTCTTAAACACCAAGCCACCAGTACATCTCCAACTTTGTATTTTTAAAAATTATGGGGACTGGAGAGATGGCTCAGTGATTAAGAGCACTGACTGCGGGGTTGGGGATTTAGCTCAGTGGTTAGAGCGCTTGCCTAGGAAGCGCAAGGCCCTGGGTTCGGTCCCCAGCTCCGAAAAAAAAAAAAAAAAAAAAAAAGAACCAAAAAAAGAGCACTGACTGCTTTTCCAGAGGTCCTGAGTTCAAATCCCAGCAACCACGTGGTGGATCACAACCATCTGTAATGGGATCTGATGCCCTCTTCTGGTGTGTCTGAAGACAGTGACGGTGTACTCACATATATTAAATAAATAATTAAAAATTAAAAATTAAAAATTATGAAAGAGCATTGAAGCTGAGGTTGAGTCATCTCTCTTTCTACACGACGACTTTTTTTTTTTCCACAAAGGGGTAGGGTAAAATTATAATGGCATTTTGAAGGTGCATAAAAGAGTCTATTTTCTTTTCTCTTTCTTTTGGTTTATCAAGACAGCCCTGGCTGTCCTGGAACTCGCTCTGTAGACTAGGCTGGCCTCGAACTCACAGAGACCCACCTGCCTCTGCCTCCTAAGTGCTAGTTTTAAAGGCGTGGGCCACCACTACTGCAACCACTACCACTGCACCCAGCCTACGGAGTTTGTGTCTAATGATGCCTGCTCCATCAAACTAACTGGGCTACTTGCTTATGTATTGTCTCTGGGTGCTTTGTCTTCTGTGTTGTCTTCTGAAAGGGGGTGGGAGGGAGAGGTGACAACAGCAAGCCTATAACTGCACACTTCGCATCTCCAAGGCGAGCCAGTGAGAAGCTGGGTGTGACCGTATAGGCCTGAGATTCCTACAGCTGAGAGGTGGAAGGGTCTGGATTTCAAGATCATCCTCAGCTCCATATAAACTTGAAGCCACTCTGGACTACATGAGAGACCCTGTTCTTGTAAAAAGAGCCCTTGCTTCATGTGCTAGCCAGTCAGTCAGTCAGTCAGTTTTCAACACTTTGACACAAGTTAGCATCATCTGAGAAAAGATGGCGCTCTGTTGAGAAAGTGCCTCCATCTCTGGCCTAGAGGCAAGTCTGTGTTTTTGCTGTTGTTTATAATAATTGATGTTAACCAATCTAGCCCACTATACCCCTGGGCAGAGGGTCTATATCAAGAAAGCAAGCCTGGAGAGCCAGCCGGTAAGTGTTCCTCCACAGAGCGCTTCCGCATTTCTACCTCCAGCTTCCCTCAGTGATGGGCTGTGTAAGATCAAATAGACCCTTTCTGCCCTGGGTTGTTGTTGGCCTGTGCTTTATCACAGCAATGAAAATCAAACTAGAGCGCTACATAGCCCTGGGACCCGTGTTAAAATCCCCAGTAACTCCATAGAAAGTTGCATACAAGCACCTGTAATCTCAGGGCCGTGGGAGGCAGACAGGGAGATTACTGGAGCCGCCAAGCTCCAGGTTTAGTAAGACCTTGTCTTAAGGGAATAAGGAAAAACAATTCAGGTAGAGCCCTCACAAGTCCCTCTCTGACCTCTGCATACCCAGATATGTGCATGTAAAACACACACGCGTGCACACATACACGCACACACACAGAAACACATACACACATGTACATACACACAGGCACACACACGCATGTACACACACGCACACACAGAAACACGCACATGTACACACACAGATACACACACACACGCACATGCACATATACACACGCTCACACACACAGACACACACATGTACACACACAGAAACACACACACATGCACATGCACACACAGACACACACGCAGACACAGACACACACACACACACACACACACACACACACACACGGGCACAAAGATGTGGAACAGTTCCTGGCCTACTGTGCCCTGTAGAGACATTTGTGACCACTGAGTGACTCACCTGGCTGAGGCACCAAAGTCTAAAGGCACAGTCTGAGTCTTCAGGAAGAGCGCAAAATTACACCACAGCTGCAGCGGTGTCCTTACGCATGTGACCTCTGAACTCGACAGCCCGTTGTGCTTTGTAGGTTTCTAGACTGTGTCTGACACCCTCTTCTGGTCTCCATGGGCACTGCACTCACCAGCACTAACCCACACAGAGATATACACATACACGCATAATGAATAAAAAAAAGTTTTGAGACAGAATCTCACTATGGACCACCCCAAAATCTTAAAGCCCTTTATGGCTAGCTGGATGAGAACTTGATGTGCAGACCAGGCTGGCCTTGAACTTATAGAGATCTGCCTGTCTTATTTTATGTACGAATGTTTTCCTGCTTCTGTATCTGTGTTCCACATGTATGCCTGATGCCTGTGGAGGCCAGAAGAGGCTGTCTGATCCCCTGGACCTGGTGCCCTGTTTCACACGCAGGCATATATGCAGGCAGAACTATACATCATTTCTTCAACCTGTCCCCTGTCCTGGGTGTTCCTTCTGTTTGATTCACTCTCTTGGTGACACTTTCCATTGTTTTCTTTGCTATTACTGTTTGCTTTCTCAAGACGGGGTCTCACAATGAAGACTGGGCTGGCATAGAACTCACGTGTAGAGCAAGGTGGCTTCAAACTTTTGGCCAATTTCCTGCCTTTCTGGAGGGTTAGCACTCAGGCTGAGTGTTTTCCACTGTGCTGTTCGTTTGCTTTATTTGGCTTTTTTTATTTTTTAAAATTGTCTTAGCTTAGTTATTTTCTGGTGGGGAGGGCACAGGTCACAGTATACTTGTGCTTCTTGAGTTCAGAAGGTGAGAAAGGATCTGGCAGAAACCAGTCCTCTCCTTCTGCCCTGTGGGTCCCATGGATCAGACTCAGGTCATGAGGCCTGGCAGCTACTGGCTTTACCCACAGTCGTTTCACTAGCCCATCATGGAGTTTTTCACTTACAAAATTACAGATTGTATTTTTTTCTTCAAAATCTGTGCTTCTTGCTGAGTTTCTCATCCATATGGTGGCCTTTCCCATACACTGACATCTTATTGTACCCATACACTGACACCTTACTGTGTCCACACACTGACACCTCACTGTGTCCACACACTGACATCTGTGTCCACACACTGACACCTCACTGTGTCCACACACTGACACCTCACTGTGTCCACACACTGACATCTGTGTCCACACACTGACACCTCACTGTGTCCACACACTGACACCTCACTGTGTCCACACGCTGACACCTCACTGTGTCCACACGCTGACACCTCACTGTGTCCACACACTGACATCTGTGTCCATACACTGACACCTCACTGTGTCCACACACTGACATCTGTGTCCACACACTGACACCTCACTGTGTCCACACACTGACACCTCACTGTGTCCACACACTGACACCTCACTGTGTCCACACACTGACACCTCACTGTGTCCACACACTGACACCTCACTGTGTCCACACACTGACACCTCACTGTGTCCACACACTGACACCTCACTGTGTCCACACACTGACACCTCACTGTGTCCACACGCTGACACCTCACTGTGTCCACACGCTGACACCTCACTGTGTCCACACGCTGACACCTCACTGTGTCCACACACTGACACCTCACTGTGTCCACACACTGACACCTCACTGTGTCCACACACTGACATCTGTGTCCATACACTGACACCTCACTGTGTCCACACACTGACACCTCACTGTGTCCACACACTGACACCTCACTGTGTCCACACACTGACATCTGTGTCCATACACTGACACCTTACTGTGTCCATACACTGACACCTCACTGTGTCCCCTCTATAACCTTTTTCCATGCTGGTGTTGGTTTTCTGAGACAGGTTTCTCTGTGTAACCCTGACTGTCCTGGAACTTTTTTAGTAGTCCAGACTGGCCCCAAACTCAGAAATCCCTCTGCCTCTGCCTCTGCATCTGCCTCTGCCTCTGCCTCTGCCTCCTGAGTGCTGGGATTAAGGGCATGTGCCACCACGCTTAGGTTTTTTAAAATTATTCATTTGTATGTATGTATGTATGTATGTATGTATGTATGTATGTATGTATGTATGTATTTACATTTTTGAGACAGAGTTTCATGTAGCCCTAGCCGGCCTGGAACTTGCTATGTAGACCAGGGTGGCTTCAAATTGACAGAGATCGATGTGCCCCTGCCTCCTAAGTGTGTCACACCACTCCCAGCTCTAAAATGTTATTTAAAAGAAATATCTTAAAGTTTATTACCACCAATGACCATAGGAGGAAAATGGCAAAAATGTAAAGTATGAAGCTAAAAATTGAAAGTTACAATAATAAGTAAAGGATGGGGCCAGAGAAAGGAGAAAGAAAAAATGGAAAGAAAAGACCAGGGAAAGGGAGGGGAGGGGAGAGGAGGAGGGAAGGGAAGGGGAGGAGAGAGGAAGGAAGAGGAGAGGACAGAAAAGGAGGGGAGTGGGAGGAGAGGGGAGGAGAGGAACAACAAAGGAGAGAGGCAAGTACTGTATCGCTTCCAGTTTTGAGTGAATTTCATCGGAATTGCCACTAGAGGGCAGGCAAACCCCGCTTAGTTGAAATGGTCGTTGGCAGGTAAGGTCCTTGGCTGCCAAGAGTTGTGGAAGCTGTGAAAGTAAAAGTGTTTCCTGCAGCCGATTCAGGGGATCCAAGCTGAAGTCAAATCCTCCGTCCTGTGCGCCCTCCTTTCAGGTTCCGCACTAAATCCAAGACGCAACCGGAGTGTTTTAGGTGCTTATAAGGGCTTAGGAATGTCCTCTCGGCCTCCACTCGCCCAGACGGGGTACCTCTGCTGCTTCTAGAACATTTGAGGAGCTCTCTACCCACATACGCAAGGTGTCCTCAGTGGACCAAACCCAAAGCAGCACCTTGATCACAGTAAAATACACAGCAGTAGCCGGGGGAGATGGCTTAGTGATTAAACACTGGCCATGCAAAGACCAAAGTCCAGGTCCAGAGCCTCATTACTAATGCTGGTTGAACACGGTGGCCCATTTTAAACCCAGCCTCAGAAGATGAAGACAAGGACCTCCAGAGCACCACGGCAGGAGACTATCCATATCAGTTAGCTCTGGGTTTTGGCTGAGAGACCCTGCCTCGTGAATAAGGTAGGAGAGAAATCAAGAATGATTTCCAAAATCAACTCGGAACTTCCAAATGAAAACCATACACATTTGCAGCCTAACATACAAATGAAAAAGAAAAAAAAAAACCCATAACTTAAGATGTATAGTCTGTTGTGCGGTTTCAAACAGAGAAACAGGACAAGAGTTTTCTGCCAGGAAGTACCATTTATCTGTGCTGGCACTGGATCAGCAGATTTACATCCAAAGACGGAGCCCCAAGTGTAGCGAGATGTGGTAGCTTTTATACTTTTGTTAGTTCCCCATACATTTTAGCCCCTTTATCTCCCATTCTGATTATGTGGTCTGTTACAGGCTCGAGACATAGCCATGCATGCACACAAAGGACACTGGTGATGCCATGCTGCCTTCCCTTTGTTTTGAGAGGACCCTTACCGCAAGCCCCCACACGTTCCATATGTGCCCGGTAGTGCTTACACATATGTAATCTTCCAACCATCCACTAGGGGTGCTATTGCCCCCACTGTTTCATAACCAAGAATGGAGTACCGTGACTAAGGTCACACGGGTGTTGAATGGAAGGGGCAAGGTTCAAACTAAGGCAGCCTGCCTGACGCCTCAGTGTGGCTTCAAAGCAGTATATACTCTTCCTTTGCAGAGAACTGCATTTTTAATCTACCTCGAGATCCCCTTCCACCTTTGGACTCAGTCAGGGATAGAGACACAGTTTACTCATCTCAGTCCTGCCTTTTCACCCTGGGGCTTGAGGCCTGCCCTGTCCTTCCTTAAGTGTTGGGTACTTGTCATTCTGTGTCTGTGGATGAGTTTCTGCATCCCCTCCCTCTGCTACCTGCCATGTGGGCCAGCGATCTCATGTTCTTTGGGCAGCCAGTCTCCTCATATAAGGATCTAAAAATCAAAACAACAAAATCCTTTTAGAAAGATGTTTATCTTATTATTTTATGTAAATACATATTGCCTGGGCTGGAGAGATGGCTCAGTGGTTGAGAGCACTGACTGCTCTTCCAGAGGTCCTGAGTCCAATTCCCAGCAACCACATGGTGGCTCACAGCCATCTGTAATGGGAACCGATGCCCTCTTCTGGTGTGTCTGAAGACAGCTACAGTGTACTTATACATGAAATAAATAAATAAATCTTTAAAAAAATTTATATTGCCCGAATGTCTGTATAGCATATAGTGCCTAGTGCCTAGAGTTACAGAGGGTTGCGAGCCACCACATGGGTGCTGGGAATTGAACCCAGGTATTCAGCAAGACCAATAATTGCTTTTAACCATTGAGCCAACTCTCCATCCCTCATCTGGTGATGTTAATGTTGGTTTTCATGGCAAGTGGAATTACCTCCTGGGAGTCAAAGGGATGCTAGGATCACAGCATTGGAAAAAATGTTAAGGTTTAAGACATATTTCATTTAATATACACTAGAGCCCGCAGGGATAAAATAACTAGTTCCAACGCCATCAGGCTGAAGCTGAACTAGAAGCAAAGTTTTCCATTAACAACACTCTCAGCGATGGTTACAGCTAACGCCTGCTGCTGTGCCAGCCACCAACAGGAGGCCCTTTGGTCGTCTTATCACTCAGTTTACCTGTAACTTGGAATGAGGGCAGAGAATTTTATTGGCTTTCGCTTCTTGGGTGAATGTTTTTGAAAACCATTTCTTAAAAGACAGGGTTTTATGTCGATCCTCCTGCCTCCACCTCCTCGGTGCTGGCTAGGATTACAGGCATGTACCACCATGCCCTGTCGGTACGGTGCTGGGATAAACTGTGTGCGTTCTAAGTCAGCACTCTACCAACTGAACTAAATCCCTAGCCCCTAAAATATTTTCAGGGAGCAGAGAGATGACTCAGTGTGTAAGAGCTTTGCTTGCTCTTCTCCAGATGACCCACACGAGGCAGCAAACGACCCCCGGGAAATCCAGTTCTAGGGTATCCGACCACCTCTTTTTGCTTCTGTTGGTCACACACAAATACACACACACACATACAAACACATAACACACACACATACACACACACGTGACATACTCCCATAGCACACTCTTTTCATTTAAAAACAAATCTTTAAAAGTATTTTCGACATTTTACTTCATTGAGGACATGGAGCTGGACTGGGATATGGTTTAGTAGCAGGATATGTCTCTATTACATGGAAAGCCCTGAATTTGATTCCCAGAACTCAAAAAATAAGCATAAGAGACCAGTGTCTGGAGTGTGGAGTTGTAACTGTTTTATACAGGACCTGAGTTCAGTTCCCAGTACCCAAGTTGGACAGCTCACAGCTCCCCATAACTCCAGCTCCAGGGGAGCCAATGCATTCTCCAGCCTTTGAGGCCACCTGAAGTCATGTGTGCCTACCACCCCCATATACATAGTGAAAATAATAAAATACATCTTAAACGCACAAAAGACGCAGAGCTGATACACAAAACAAGAAGTATAAAAGTAAGAAGTATGAGACCTTCCAATCCTTCACCCCGTCCCTCCTGCTCTATGGGCAACCACCAGTAATTGGTAAATCTACCCAGAGGTTCATGGTTTAAATAATGTTTTTCCACAAATCATCTCACGGATCCTAGCATCAGCTCTGTAAGACACACTGGGAGTAAATGATTGTTGTCTCCATTTACAGATGGCTTCAAAATATCTAGGTACTTGTCCAGAATTAGTCTCTAAAAGATCGTAGAACCAAGATTGAAAGCCTGGTGGTCAGAAACTTTCAAATTATGCTCCACTGAATCCCTTGATGACAGATCCTTGGGTGCTTAAAACCAGAATGTCCCATAAATAGTCCTGCTACAAAGACAGATTTGCAGTTGGTCAGGAAACAGGAGAAATTTTGTCCTTCCGTGATGTTTGCATTCCAGAGGGGACTGCTCATGTTCTGCTCTGGGCAGGATTTCAACAACACCCCCTCTTCTGTCTCAGCTGGGACAGGCTTAAAGTAACACCCCTCCTCTGTCTCAGTGGATCTAAGGGTGAAACACCAGTAGTGGAGAGGCCCAGGAAGATGGGAGTTCAGGGTGGACTGGAGCCATTCAGCTGCCCTAACAAGTGAGCAAAGTGTATACTCTCACACTTAGGGAGCCGAAAGTCTGAACTCAGGGTGTCCTCAGGACTAGGACCTTTGGAGGGTGGGAGGGAACCTGTTCCGAGACTCTCTCCTAGCTTTTGGGGGATGTTGGCAAGGTCCAATTATCTTGGTTTGCAGACACATTCCTCCACTCTCTGCCTCATTCACGACGTGGCTTCTCTATGTGTTTTCTTTTTTTTTTTAAACATTTATTTATTTATTATACATAAGTACACTGTAGCTGTCTTCAGACACACCAGAAGAGGACATCAGATCTCATTATAGATGGTTGTGAGCCACCATGTGGTTGCTGGAATTTGAACTCAGAACCTCTGGAAGAGCAGTCAGTGCTCTTAACTGCTGAGCCATCTCTCTAGCCCTATGTGTTTTCTTTTATAAAGACACCAGGCATGGACGTAGTCATCCTGACCCAAGTGTGACCTCATTTTAACTGACTCTGCTTGCAAAGGCCCCATTTGAAATTAGTCACATTCTGGACGGCATGCATGTTAAGGAGACACCATTCAACTCAGTACACTGTCTCCTCCTGTTTCATACATTAAATAGGGATGGCACTTCTGGAATATTGAGTCTTTTTTCAATGAGTAAATGTTTTAATCCAGGAAGACAGTGCAAAGATAAGTCTGCCCGTTTACAGGAAGGGAAAAGGAAAGAGAGAAAGGCAGTGTGTAAGTGTCCTCAGAACAATCCAGACAGCTGCTGGCTGATGCCAAGAAGTGACATCTGTTGGGTCAGGAGGGTGGTGGTAGCGTATCATTTTAGCTGTGTGGCTTTTGGATCAAAATGCTTTTATTTTAGTAACCACAAGAATAAGAGTGGTATAGGGGGAAGGGAACAGAAAGGGAGAGAGCTAGCTTGTTCAAAACAACAACTCAGAAAATGAAGTATGCAGTTGGGAGTGAGTTTGCTTTGGAGCAAAATATATTTAGTCAAAGAAAAATAATTAAATAGGAAGAGTAAAGAAAACCCTGATTGACCAAGGGATGGATCTTCACTCTGGTTTTTGTTTTGTTTTGGAGACACTTTCTCTGTGTAGCTCTGACTGGCCTAGAACTATCTCTGTAGACCAGGCTTGCCTAGACCTATTTCTGTAGGCCAGGCTGGCCTCGAACTCATAGCGATCCACTTGCCTCTGCCACCTGAGTGCTGGGATTCTGTGCCGCCACCACCAGTGTTTCTGATTTTTAAAAATCTCTTTTTTAAAATTTACATGTATGTTGAGCATGTGCACATGAGTTCAGATGCCCTTGAAGGCCATAGCTGTGGGGTTCGCTGTACCTGAGAGTTGCCTGTAGTTGTGAGCTGCCTGGTGTAGGTACTGGGAAACAAACTGTTCCTGTGTAAGAGTTACCCACTTTAAACTACTGAGCCATCCCTCCAGCTCCTTTAATCCTGATTGTGAAGTTGAACAATAAGACTAAAATGGGGAGAAAAAGACAAAACGAGACACCTTATATAACTTATATAATTGTTACAATTCATTTGGAGTCTGAAGGGGCAAAGCTTTTTATAAAAAGTTGTTGTTGTTTGCCTGTTTGCTTGAGACAGAGCCTCACAGTGTAACCCATCTTGGTAGAACTTATGGAGCCTCCCATCAGGCTTGTCAGTGCAAGTCACAGGCAAGTGTCACCATGTCCAGCTCAAAACACACCAGGACAAAAATAGGAGAAGATAGTCAACTGTAGTGACACACACCTCTAATCCCAGCACTCCGTAGGCAGAGACAGATGGAGTTGTGAGTTTGAGGCCAGCCGCGGATACACAGTGAGGCCTCGATGCAAAAACAAAGAAAGGAAAGTTAGGAACCAGGGCGGACTCTGTTAAGACAGATACATTATTTAAAGACTTGGCTGAGGGCAAAGACGCATTCACAACGCTCAGGAAAGAGCCACTCTGCAGGAAGACTGTGGGACGTCAGCACGCTTTAGGGTCAGCTTCCACCCATGTTTTTTATATCATGCATCACCGTATACTCCAAATGGGCCATAAGAGAGCCAGAGAAAGAAATGGAAATGCAGATGACTTTCAGCTGTGACGGGAGAAAACATTTTAGCTATCCCTGCAACAGACATCCGAGACAGGACGGATGGCTCTAAATCTGTTCTTAAAAGCCGTTTGTGCCACCAAATGCAATAAAGCAAACAGGGAAGTGAAAGCCACAGAAGGGGGAGAGACTTGTGGAGCAGATAAAGCTCTTTGCCCAAAATAACTGAAGAACTGCCCCAAGCTTAAAAAAAAAAGCCAGACTCCTGATCCTTTCTGATAAGAATCAAATGAAGAGTCCACACTCACAAGTAAATAGAGCAGCCTCACTGTGAATCTTGAAGTCTAAACATCTCTTCTATGGTTTTCTTTTTCGTGTGTGTGTGTGTGTGTGTGTGTGTGTGTGTGTGTGTGTGTGTATGCGTGTCTGTCTGTCTGTCTCTCTCTCTCTCTGCGTGAGTGTGTGTATCTGTGTGAGTGTGTGTCTGTGTGTCTCTGTGTATGTATCTGTGTGTCTGTGTGTGTGTCTGTGAATGTGTGTGTATCTGTGTGTGTGTGTCTGTGTCTCTGTGTGAGTGTGGGTCTGTGTGTGTGTGTCTGTGGTTCTGTGTGAGTGTGGGTCTGTGTGTATCTGTGTGTGAGAGTGTGTGTGTCTCTGTGTGAGTGTGTGTATATCTGTGTGTGTATGTGAGTGTGTGTCTATGTGTATATCTGTGTGTGTGTATCTCTGTGTGAGTGTGTGTCTGTGTGTATAGGTATGTGTATCTGTGTGTGTATGTGAGTGTATGTGTGAGAGTGTGTGTGTGTGTGAGTGTGTGTGTCTCTGTGTGAGTGTGTGTATCTGTATGTGTATGTGAGTGAGTGTGTGTGTATCTGTGTGTATCTGTGTGTCTGTGTGTCTGTGTGTCTCTGTGTGAGTGTGTGTCTGTACGTGAATGTGTGTGTAGGTGTGTGAGTGTGCATGTATCTGTGTGTATCTGTGTGTCTGTGTGTCTGTGTATGTCTCTGTGTGTAGGTGTGTGAGTGTGTGTGTATCTGTGTGTCTGTATGTCTGTGTATGTCTGTGTGTGTAGGTGTGTGAGTGTGTGTGTATCTGTGTGTCTGTGTGTCTCTGTGTGTGTCTGTATGTATAGGGGTGTGAGTGTGTGTATCTGTGTGTGTATGTGAGTGAGTGTGTGAGTGTCTGTGTCTCTGTGTGAGTGTGTCTGTGTGTGTAGGTGTGTGAGTGTGAGTATATCTGTGTGTGTATGTGACTGTGTGTGTATGTAGGTGTGTGGGTGTGCATGTATCTGTGTGCCTGTGTGTCTTTGTGTGAGTGTGTGTGTATCTGTGTGTCTGTATGTCTGTGTATGTCTGTGTGTGTAGGTGTGTGAGTGTGTGTGTGTATCTGTGTGTCTGTGTGTCTCTGTGTGTATAGGGGTGTGAGTGTGTATATCTGTGTGTGTATGTGAGTGAGAGTGTGTGTGTCTGTGTCTCTGTGTGAGTATGTGTCTGTGTGTGTAGGGGTGTGAGTGTGTGTGTGTACCTGTGTGTGTATGTGAGTGTGTGTGTGTAGGTGTGATGCATTTGGAGGCAAAATGTTGATATGGGGGATCATCTTCAATTATTTCTCCATTTATTCTCTTCCAGTATGACTAATCTTTTGAGCTAATATATTCTGGGGGAACCTGCCTCTCAATTCTGAGACTAGAATTAAAGTTGGGACACCAGGGTTTCTGAACCATCTCCCCAATTTCATCCCCAACCCTCTATCTTTGAGACAGCTTCGCTGTGCACCCAGGCTAGCCTGCAACTCTTCATTCTCCTGTTTTAATTAACTTATTATGTTGTTATAAAAATCAATTTAAGGCCAGTCTGGTATAGAACATCCTTAATCCCAGCACTTGGGAGGCAGAGGGATATAAATCTCTGTGAGTTTGAGACCAACTTGGTCTACATAACGAGATGTTGTCTCAAGGAAACAACCCCTGGAAAAAAGCAATTTAAGGTACAGTGTGTGGTGTGCGACTGTTATCTCAGTACTTGGTGGGCAGAAGCAGGGTGATCGGGAAGGTAAGTCCAAAGCCAGGCTGCAATACATGAGAAGCTGTCTCAAGAAAAGAAAACAGAAATCAATTTTAGCCGAGCATAGAGTTGTGTGTCTGTAATCCCAGCAGTCAAGATGAGGAGGCAGAAGGATCAGGAGTTCAGGGCCAGCGTGTATTACTCAAGATCCTGTTTGAAAACAAAGCAAAATCCATTTAAGTGATACAATTTTATGTTTGGTAGTATAGACTTCCTGATGCTAATATGACAAAAGCTTAAAAAACTGCTTCTATCTTTTGATCCCACAATCTTACCTCCACAGATATAACTAATGTGTGGTCCGTGGAGTCATTTCTACAGTGCTCATTATAATACTTAAGTTAAAAAAAAACTCAGAAGCTAGCTGTTTGTACAATGATTCCCTGTGGTGGAGTTTGAGGCAGGAGGATGAAGAGTTGTAGGCCAGCCTTGGAACTCTGTCTCAAAAACAAAGGGGACGGGACTGGGTAGAGCTCAGAATCACCAAGATACTCTTGGAATAAAGTCACAGAGCCTACGAGACTCACTGATCAGAATCTTGAAAGAGGGCCCGGGAACATTCATTTTATAAAATCAGACCAGACTCAACTCTATACAAACCACAGACAAGAGAACCTTTGGAGGACGGAAGAGAAGGATTCAAGCAACAGGTCAGGGACATCCACAGAAATAAAAGGATGGATAGTAGGAATTTGAGGAAATTCCAGATCCTGAGGCAGCGGCAACCCCTCTGAGAGATGCCCTCAGTCACCTATAGTCATAATGCTGTGTTTAGTTCTACAAGCCCCCTCAAAACTCAGAATGGACATACAAGGGATATTTTTATATTATAGTATAATTAAACATTTCCCCCTTCCCTTTCTTCCCTCCAAATTTCCCTATACCCTTCCTTGTTCTCTTTGAAATTCATGGCCTCTTTTCTCAATAATTGTTGACACATGTGTATATGTACACACACGCACCATACACACACACACTCACACACACACTACACGTACACACACACACCACACACACACACACACCACACACACACCACACATACACACTCACCACACATACACACACACACCACACATACACACACACCACACATACACACACACCACACATACACACACACACACACCACACATACACACACACACACCACACACCACATACACCACACACACACACTCCTATAGACTTCTCAGTCTGTATAGTGTTATGTGTTTTCAAGATCGGCTATTTGATAGGAAATAACCAGTTGCTGCGCTCCTCCCCGGGGAAGGCTATTTCTCCCAGTCTGAGTGTTCCTCAGTTGTCTGCAGTTCTTTTGTAGGGCTGAGGGCTCACAGCCTTCCTGTCTACTTTGGCGTGTCTATGGGTGTTGGTCTTGTTCAGCTCTTGCTCCTCAGGAAGCCTGGCTGGTGAGACTGTGTGGGTGTAGCTTCTGATAGTCCCAGGAGACACAGTCTCACAGCAAACTCCCTGACCCTGGCTCTTACAGCCCTCTGCCCCTCTTCCTCAATGGTCCCTGAGCCTTAGGTAAGGAAGTCGTAAAAGATTGTTCTTTGGTTGTTTGGTTGTTTTTGTCAAAAGCCCGGGAAGGTCATTTGAATAATTAAACGAACACCTGCAAAGCCTCCGAGAGATTCTTACTTCAAGGCGTTTCTACTTGCAAGTCACCCTTTCCTTTTATCTCCTGGGGACCCCAGGCTTCAAGTGGCTAGAAGTCATATTGCTGTTCAAGGTCTGGATGGCACAACCATAGACTGACTGCAACCCTAACCGTGTCAGAGGAGGCACCACAAAGGGGGCTGTCTTTTCTTTCTTTCTTTTTTTTTTCCTTTTCTTTTTTTCCAGAGCTGGGGACCAAACCCAGGGCCTTGCGCTTGCTAGGCAAGCGCTCTACCACTGTGCTAAATCCCCAACCCCGGGGCTGTCTTTTCTTTAAGTAAGTTTGTTGGTTGCACATTTTGCACAGTATATGGGGTAACCAACAAATTATTTAAAAAGTCTTAGCAGGTTGCCTATTAAGGAGGCTGCTGAGTCTTGAGGGAGACAGAGCTGACGGCTTGTTCCTAGTGCTCTTCCGAGGCTCTCGGCTCCCAGGGGCTTCCTTTCCGGCACACGGATCCCTGAGGCCCAGAGGTGCCACCACAGCTGCTTCCCACAGGAGGTTTCTTCCTGGAACTTATAGATCTATCCTTGCCCAGAGTCTTGGGGCTTCTTGCCAGGACCTGGGGATGTCACATGACACTACTTTCCAGCCAAGGGTGGTCAACCTCTCCCAAGAAGGCTGGGCCAATGCCCAGAAAGCCAGGCCGATTACTTTTCACCAGGCATCAGTTAGGGGCATTGTGGAAGCCAGGCCTAACTCAGCAATATGTCCAGAGTTTCATTCTTGCTGCTCTGTGGCCCTGAGCCAGTCAAGCAGGCTTCTTTTGAAACAATGATTCCTGTCTATTCCCCGTCTTTCTTGGTGGTCCTCACAGCAGCTCCCTCTGGGTACACAATCTTGGCAACCTTCCAAGGCTCATCAAAGGGAGTCCCACTTCTATAAGGGAGATCAGGCTAAGGGAAATGCCTCTGGGGACACCAGAGTGGGTACTTGGGAGTTGTCATTGTTCCCAATATCCACTCAGCAGCAGACAGTCACTATCCAGTTGCCACCTTCAGTTCTCCCACAAGGCAGAGATAGAAACCAGCAAACTCAACACCTTCCCAGCTCCCCTTCAGTGACCAGCCTTCTGGAGACAGAGAGCAACGGGGAGCAGTGCGGTGCAGAGAAGACTCCTAACCCGGAGGCCTATGGGGACTTGCATCTTTCATTCCGAATTATTTCTTGAGTGCCAATTGTGTGTGTGTGTGTGTGTGTGTGTGTGTGTGTGTGTGTGTGTGTGTGTATGTGAAAGAGAGAGAGAGAGAGAGAGAGAGAGAGAGAGAGAGAGAAAGAGAGAGAGAGAGAGAAAGAGAGAGACTGACTGCTGTGAACAGATCAACACTTGTAATGGGTGCTCAGAAAGAAGGAACCAGGTGGTGTTGAGGGGAAGCCAGTGGGATTTGGCTTTAGGTGTCGGCCAGTGAAGGCGTCTGGGGCAGAGTCTGAGTGTCTGTTAGGTTGAAAACCAAGAGATAAAAAGACCCGGAGTAGGGGTTGGGGATTTAGCTCAGCGGTAGAGCGCTTGCCTAGTAAACGCAAGGCCCTGGGTTCGGTCCCCAGCTCTGGAAAGAAAAAAAAAAAAAAGACCCGGAGTAGAAAGAGATGTATTCAGGGGCCTTGAACTCTTTAGGATTACAGCTCAGGGAGTACGGTGCAAGGCCTGTGGTATGAGGTAGATGGAGGCTGGTCAGGGCACAGAGCATGTGACCAGGTTACAGCCCTCCTCTCCTCTCTTCTCCTCTCTTCTCCTCTCCTTACCCTCCCCTCCCCTCTCCCCCCTCCTCTCCCCTCCCCCCTCTCCTCTCTTCTCTTCTCTTGTCCTCTCCTCTCTTCTCCTCTCCTCTCCGCTCTCCTTTTCTTTTTAGGACAGGATCACTGAAGGCTAGCCTGGACAGCCCACCACTACCTCCAATTGCTGGAATTACAGGTACATGTGTATCACCATGTATAGTGTGATTTTTTTTTTTATTATTTTCGTCCATGTCAAGTGGAAAGTTATTGGAGGGTTTAAGCAAATGACATGATCAGTTTTGAATTGTCCCTGTGGCTTCAGGTCTGAGAACAGATTATGAGGAGCAGACTCAGAGGCAAGCAGCCCATGGGAAAGGACACAGTGCCTCGTACTTGCTGGTGGAGGAGGAAGAGGGGGAGACTTGAGACAAACTCAGAAATTCACCTAAGGACTTCTCCACAGGTGGGGGTGAGGGGAGGGGAGGCAGTGCTATGTCCAAGGTGGGAAGGATTGGTGGGAGGGGGTTACAGAGAAATGGGCACAGGAACAGAGTAGCTTGTCTTCAGGGTCCTTCTGATTCCAAAGTCAAGGGATTTGTTATCTTGCTGTCCTTACCAGCCAGCCCCTAACACCTGATTTTATAGACTGAGGAAACAGTATGATTAAGCCTGGGGAGTCCAGAGTCAAGTCTGAGAGATAATACCAAGAAGCTGGTTTCCCACTTAGGGCCTTCAGTTCTCAGAGTCCAGGATTCCAGCCCACCAGCTCTCAACTCTCTCCTGAGCACCTTACCAAAGACCTCTTTGAGCCATCCTGGCACTGGGATTTGGGGCAGAATGCTCTGGTCAGGAGACACATGTTTTGTCTCCTTCATTCCTAATTTGCCCTGGCCTCCCTCCTTTCCCAATGCTTGTTAGTGGGTCAGCTTCTAGAATGAAAGATGATGACAGAATGGGCTGGGCAGCAGAAGCCCGGAAGCTGTGAGTTAGGGCTGGAAGCAGGTTTCAGCTTCTGGATGGTTTGAGCTCATGACTTCCTTCTCTGAGAAGGATGGTCCCAAACTCACAACCCTCCTAACTCAGCAGGCATCAAAAGGGAAGTCCCTTCTTTCTTTACAGGGTGAAGATTAGGGCTTAAGAGTCAGAGAGACCTCACTTGGGATGTCAGCCATTTGACCCTGAGCAGGTCAAGGTATTCTGTCCTTTCTTCAGAAATAGTAATCGGTTCTCTGGAAGCTTTGGGAGAGTCACAGAGAGTTGAAGCACGAGAGATGAAGTGCCTCCCCCCCTTTACAGGTCATCAGGGAACGTGGGGGCTTCTGTTGTTCTGCTATCACGAACCCCACCCCCATTTTGCCTTGTTTTTCACAACAGGGTTTTTCTGTGTTTTGCTGACTGGCTTGAAACTCAGTCTATAGACCAGGCCCCAAATTCACAGAGATCTGCCTGCCTCTGCCTCCGGAGAGCTGGGATTAAAGACACGTGCCACCACTGCCCAGCTGCTAGATTCTTTCTTTCTTTCTTTCTTTTTTCTTTTTTTTTTTTTTGGTTCTTTTTTTCGGAGCTGGGGACCGAACTCAGGGCCTTGCGCTTCCTAGGCAAGCGCTCTACCACTGAGCTAAATCCCCAACCCCTTAGCTGCTAGATTCTTAAGACCACAAGAGACAGGAGTCAAGTATCAGTCCCAAAGCTGGCTGGAAGTCACAGGATCTGGGGTGAGAAGGCTTGATCTGTCGGCCCCAACCTAAGCTCACACTTGTATTTTTCTCTGGCATCTTCAGAGCGTGGAACATCCAGGGCAGACTGGATGGGTCCAGGCTGGGCTGATGACATTCAGAGGCTGACAGTTTCAGATAAAGAGGCTGTTGGTAGTCTGTCTAAGCTTCACGTCCACAGCTACCTGGCAACAGCCAGCTATGCCTGACTATAGAAGGGGCTGCTTGGCCCCTCCTCACTCTCTTGCTCTTTCTCTCTCTTCTCTTCTCTGCTCTCTTGCCCTCTTCCCTCTGTCCCTCCTCTCCCCATTCCCCCCCCCCACCCTTCCCTCCACATGCTCATGGCCTTTACTTCTCCCCTCTGCTACTCTTCTTCTCTCACTAAACCTCTCCAAGTGGAGCCATGCTGGCTTGGTGTGTTCTGTCTGGACACGAGCCGAGATTTAAACCCCAACGGAGGCAAAGCGGAACAATTAAGTGGACCGCAGTTGAGCGTGAACACAGACCTGGGCGTTCCTGAGGTGCATGTTTCTAAGCGCCAGACATCAGAGCAGGGTCAGTCTGTGGTGGCATTCCTCCAGGCTGGGCAAAGAGAAAAGAATGTAATGTCATTGAATTGTTTTCTTTTAAAATATTTTTGCCCGGTGCCTTTTGTTTTTAATAGGTTTTGTGTGTGTGTGTGTGTGTGTGTGTGTGTGTGTGTGTGTGTGTGTGTGTTAGTCTGAGTGTGTGTATATGTGTGTATAAGTGTGTATGTAAGAGTGTGAACCTGAGTGACAACAGATAGGTATATAAAAGTCAGAGAAGTCATTAGGTTCTCTCTCTCTCTCTCTCTCCCTCTCTCTCTCTCTCTCTGTCTCCTATATTCGGGTCCCTCACAGAATCTGGAGCTAGACTGGCATCGATAAAGGCCCAGCGGATCTTGTCTCTAGATTCCCTCAATGTTGGGTTTATAGGTACAAGTGACTGACTGCACTTGGTTTTTGTGTGGGCTCTGCAGACTTGAACTCAGGAGCTCATACATGTGCAACACACACTCCGGCCCACCGAGCCCTCTCCCTACTCTTTGTTCTGCCACAGTATCTTACTCTATAGCTCAGACTGGCTTTGCTGTGACCAGGCAAAGCAAGAATTGTCTGAAACTTGGGTTCTTCTGGCTTCAGTCTCCCAGGTGCTGTGATCATGAGTCAAGGCACCATGTCTGGTTCTGTGGTCATTGTTTTGAAACAGAATGTAGTTCTAGGGAGCCTCAAATTCAAAATTCTTCTGCCTTTGGAGTTGTAGGGATTATAAATGTGTACCACCATTTCTTAAGTATAAATTTATCCCATCATTCAGTTTTAAAATCTTGTTCTTTATATTTTTGGTGTTAAAACATCCTCTCTTTTGCTTGGTCCAGTAGCATGTGCCTATAATTTCAGCTATTCAGGAGGCTGATGCATGACAATAGCTTGAGCTTCAAGAGTTCAAGACCAGTCTGGGCGACATAGTAATACTTGCTTTAAAACCAATAGAACATATAGCCTCTCTTTTTGTAAAATATGGGTGAGAATTTTTGGTGCTCTGGATATTCGTGATGATTCATGATTACTTAACTAGATCTATGAAAGGTAAAACTCTGTCTATAAATGGTGAACTGAGCCCAGATACAGCTTTCCCAAAGTCAAAAGCGTAGGTTTTGCAGAGTATGGACTACTAGGCCTCCTGACTTCAAGCCCAGGTCCTTCTACTAGAGCCATCTGTAGCTCCTTTGGGCCTCTTTCAGTAGCAAGTGACTGAAATCCAACTCACACGGGCTTAAGCAAGGGGAAAATTCAAGTCTTTCAACTAAAAAAAGAAGTAGATTCTTGGCATAAATAAAACAAAACACTGGATTCTCATGAGTTTTCTAGAAGCAAATGCTCTCAGGACCAAACTCTCTCTTCTGGTTCAAAACTCCCACCTAACTTGAGAGACTGAGGCAGGTAGATCTCTGTGAGTTTGAGGCCAACTTAATTCACCTGATGAGTTCTAGGTCAGCTGACCTGTCATTGAGACTCTCTCAAACTAACCAGCCAAGCGACCAACAATGCAAACAGTGATGTAATTAGAAACCAGACATACATTAACATACATTGGTAATCCTAGCCCTTGAAAGGACGAGGCAGGAGGATTGTGTGTCTGAGGTCAGCCTTAGTTATATAGGGAGGGAGCTCATCTCTCAAAACCAACCAACCAGCCAACCAAACAACCAAACAATCTGCCAACCTGCCAACCAACCAACCAGCCAACTAACCAACTAACCAACCAACCAACCAACCAAACAAACAAACAACCAGCCAGCCAACCAACCAGCCAACCAACCAGCCAACCAACCAGCCAACCAACCAACCAGCCAACCAACCAACCAACCAGCCAACTAACCAACCAACCAACCAACCAACCAACCAGCCAGCCAGCCAGCCAACCAACCAACCAAACAAACAAACAAACAACCAGCCAGCCAAACAAACAAACAAACAAACAAACAAACAAACAAACAAATAACCAACCAAACAAACAAACAAAACAGCAACAACAAAACTCCATGACTGGACTCCACATCATTTTTATATAACACACACATGCGCACACATTTTGTTGCTAATGATCAGCACATACCCAAAGAACTAAAAATAAGTGATGGGAGATCAGATTTGTTTGAGGCTGAGTACATGTGTATGTTCTCAAAGGTAAAACTTCCTGGATGTGGATGAAAGGCTGCCTGGAATATGCCTTAGGCTCACAGACTAGTGTGTGATTCAAATACTCAGGTGGGCAAAACACTATAAGTCCGCTTTGAAATTCTGTCCACTCGCTTTGCCCTGAGATTCAATAACGCTAGGGTAATGGAAGCACTATTGGCTCTGTTTGCTTTTAGCTGGCACACTGAGCAAATAGGTTCCTCTCATACCCATCTGTCTGGCTGATGGACAGGAGGAAACAAAAAGACAGCAGACATCCTAACACTTGAGGTGTCATTAGCTCCTCACAAAGAACCTTAGAACTCGCCTTGTTTCAAATCCATTTTCCCAGAATATTGAAGCCACAGGATGAAGGAGAAGCATCAATTTTGAGGAAAACAAATCTGAATATAATATGAATTATAATGTAAAACAAATGTAACACAAAGTCTCATTATGTTGCTCAGACTGGAACCAAACTCTTGAACATAAGTGATTCTATTGTCAGTCTTGAGCCATTGAGCCTACAGATATGTGCACCTCAAGGTGGTCAATTTTATATCTATTGGTTTAGTGTGTGAGTGTACATGTGTGTGTTCTTGCACACATGTGCCATCTACTTGTATGGAGGTCAGAGATCAGCTTTCAGAAACCTGTTCTTACCTTCTACCTTATCAAAGCAAGGGATTTCTTTTTCTGCTGTTGTGATATGTACTACAGATTAGCTGGTCCACAAGCTTTTGGACAATTCTCCTATCTCCACCTCCTATCTCACCACAGGAGTGCTGAGGTGACAGATGCAAGTTACAACATCTGGCCCTTTAAATTTTATTTTTATATGGTTGGCAGTGATGGCACACAGCCTTTAATCACAGCACTCAGGAGGCAGAGGTGGGTGTATGTCTGTGAGTTTGAGGCCAGCCTGGTCTATAGATCAAGTTCCAGCACAGCCAAGGCTACACAGAGAAACCCTATCTCAAATGTGACGACAACACCAACACCAACACCAACTGTGTATGTATGTGTGTGTGTGTGTGTTTTGCCTGCATGTATATGTATGTGCACCATGTGTATACAAGCAAAGGTTTATCTGGGTGTGGTAGCATATGCCAGAAATCCTTGCATTAGATAAGGTGAGGATTGAGGATTGCCATAACTTTGGGCTACATAATGAGTTTCAGATCAGCCAGAGCTACAGGCTAAGAACTGTCACCAAAAAAACCAAATGGATGAGTTGGCTCAGTAGGTAAGGATGCTTGGCCAAACTCAGGCACACTTGAGTTGATCCCAGGATCCACGTGGAACAAGAGAACTGATTCTCAAAAGTTGTGTACACACACACACACACACACACACACACACACAGACACTGACTGCCACTTTCTCTCTCTCTCTCCCTCTCTCTCTCTCTCTCTCTCTCTCTCACACACACACACACACACAGACACTGACTGCCACTTTCTCTCTCTCTCTCTCTCCCTCTCTCTCTCTCTCTCTCTCTCTCTCTCTCTCTCTCTCTCACACACACACACACACACACACACACACACACAGACACTGACTGCCACTTGCTTTCTCTCTCTCTCTCTCTCTCTCTCACACACACACACACACACACACACACACACACACACACACACACACAGGCACAGCCTGTGATCCATCAGCTCCCAGGGTTTTGGGCCCTGCTGAGTCAATGCAGTGCGGCCAGAAGGCAGAAGTGCACGTAACACCAAGTAGGTTCCCATGACTGAAGGAAAGACAAAAGGGAAGAAGAGGAGTCCCTTCCCTTGTGTCCTAAAGACATCTCTGTAGGTACTGGCACTACCTTACAGTGCCATCCTGACGACCTAGCCTTGACTTCATGAGCTGTTGGAGAACAGTCAAGATCCAAACTGCAGAAACAGGTGACCACTGTGTGTCAGCCATGTCTTCTGTGGGTCCCACTTATACAAGGAGGTGACTCTGCAGAAAGGACCTATGTCCTTTCTACTTTCACACACCCAGGGACAACTTCTCCAACAGGCTCAGGACAGACAGTGTCCAGAGCTCTGTGATGATCCAATGAGGCCCTCACTTAGCTATCCAGATGCTTTGTCAGGCATCATTCAGGATATCTTTGAGAGTGTTTACCAATAAGATTAATCTATGAATCCGTACACTGACAAAGTGAATTGTGGGTAGGTCTTGTCAAATCTGTTAGCAGCCTGAAAAAAAGAATAAGGTAGAATAAGGATGTGCAGTCTCCCCTGAGACATTTGTCTTCTGCTTTTGACTTTAGTCTCTGATTGGAATTTACAAAATGATTCTCCAGAGTCCCTGGCTTGCCAAAGGCAGACCCCAGAATTTCTGAGTCTCCATATACTCATGAGATATATGTATCTTCATCTTGTTAATTCTGTTTCTTTGATGAACATAGGCAAGTTTTGAAAATACTTTATCTATGAAAATATTTTTTGAGACAGGTTTTCTCTGTGTAGCCCTGGCTGTCCTAAAACTCACGTGTAGATCAGGCTGGTCTTGAACTCAGAGATCTGCCTGCCTCTGCCCCCAAAGTGCTGGGATTAAAAGCATGTACCACCACCTCCCAGCTCTATGAAAATATTTTATTTGTAATATTTTTAAAAATTATTGGGAAAGGGTTGGAGAGATGGTTCGGTGAATGAACTCCAAAAATAAAGAACTAAAACCGTATCTCCAGAGTGAAGCGCTTTAGCAGGCCAGAGGATGGCAAACGCGGGCCCAAACATGGCAAACTTGGCCCTGACAGTTTTGCCTTTTACACCTTTCCCCTTCCTTTGCTAAAAACCATTAGGTTACATTCCTAAAGACCCAAGGTCTATTCCCTTATTTGACCACTTCCTCTCCTCACCACCAAGGTATAGTGAGAGTTTGGTTCCTTTAAAAACCATACATGAAGGCTTGGATTCAACCATCACCACCAATGAGCCCAGCGGGTGGCACACGCCTGCAGTCTCAACACTCAGGATGGCGGAGGCATGAGTATCAGGAGTTCAAGGCTAGTCTGAGCAATTTGAGCCTCTTTCCTGGGGGGGAAAAACCCCAAAAAAACCTAAAACCAGGGTTTGAGGCTGCCTCAGCAGGTAAAGGGCTTGCTGTGTGTGAGGAACTGCGTTCAGTCTCCAGCCCCCACAGACAGAGGGCTCTCAGGGAGTGTATCCAGCCAGTCTTACAAAAGCAGCTTCAGGGTCAGGCAGAGACCTTGCCTCAAAAACAAAACATAAAATAAAAGGTGTCTAGCAACAGAGTAGCACACCTGAAGTGACCTCTGGTCTCCATGCTTCATGCAAAGGTTCTGTGTCTGTGCGAGCATGTGCTACACGACACACACGTGTACCACACATACACACACAAACACTAAAGTCAAGAGCTTATAACAATAACGATCATAGAAAAAGGAATAAAATCTGGAGCATTCGCCTTTATAACAATAAAAATATAAAACTTAAAAATATTTTATAGGAGCCAGCAGGGTGACAGTGTCTAAAACCCACAGCAGTCACAGGAGGACCTGCTAACATTTTTAGCATACCCCTCTTTGAGCCAACGTCTACCTTCCGGTTCTGGAGATACCGGGGATGGGGTTCCCATGACCTTCCGATCACCTTGAAGACTGAGTTATTTTTGGAGTCATTGTTTTGAGTTTTGTCTACAAATAGAATTGTGTGTGTGTGTGTGTGTGTGTGTGTAGTGGAGGATGGTCTGGTCACACAGAGGCCAGCAGGTAGGCAAAAGGTGTGAAATAGCTTTTTCTGGCAAGGGTGGCTGTCCAGAGGCTGCCTGCCTCCCCTCCCCTCTTCCTCTGCGTCTTGTTCTGTTTTCTGTCTAATTAGGTTGACCTCTGCCTCCTGTAGGACTCAAATATTTACTGCTCATGATAGGCCAGCGACCCTGTCACGAGGTGAAGAAAAACTATTCACTACCCGGAGTCCTCAGGGAAACATTCCTGTACACAAGCTGTTCTCGCTATCCACACATTGGGGTTCTCACAGAACTCAGTGTCCCAGCTCTGTCTGCATCACGGAGCAAGGCCCCGTAGATGGAGGGGCATTTGAGCAGGTCTTGGAGGCATGAATGTGGTTTGACCATCAGGGTGGCCTCAGGGGAGAGGGGAGGAGGGCAGAGCCTTCCACAGGGAAGAGTTTGTGATGGTCTGAAATGAGACGAATCATTCACTAAGCCTTTGTTACACCTCTGTGAAGTGCAAAGCTATTTCTTTCAACTAAAAACTAGAAACAATATCTGAGACGACTCCCAATGAGGATAGAGTGGCAGAAGCCAAAGGCCTCCCAACAGACCAACAACTCATTGCAATGAACATTTGCAAGCAAAGAAGTGTGGACAAAAGGGTAAACTGTGGGACACACTGGGACACACTACAGCTTCCACAAGGAGATTTTTTTTCTGTTGGAAGGAAGGTTACAAGGGTAAAGGGCCTCTATGATGGGAGGGGGAGACGAGTGGGATTGGGGTGCATGATGTGACATTCACAAAGAACTAATAAAAAGTAAAAAAAAATTAAAAAGGAAAGAAAAGAAACAAAGGGCTAGAGAGATAGTTCAGTGGTTAAGAGTCTCTCCCTCTTTCCCTCCCTCTCCCCCACCTGACAGGGTTTCTCTGTGTACCCCTGGCTGTCCTAGAACTTGCTCTGCAGAACAGGCAAGCCTGGAACTCACAGAGATCTGCCTGCCTCAGCTTTCCGAGTGTTGGGATGAAAAGCTTGCGCCACCACTGCCTGAGTTCCTTGCCATTTTGGGGGAAGAACAGATTTCTGTTTCTAGAACCTAAGGTTACAACCACCTATAACTCCAGCTTCGGAGGATCCGATGTCTTCTTCCAGAATCCACGGACACCTGCATGCATACACACATACACATAAATAAAAATTTAGAAACAGAAGTAAATGTAGAGTGTACCATGTCATAGAAGACCAAGAATTCTGTGTCCCTTGTTTTTAATCACCCTCGGCTTTGACAGGAAAAGAAAGAGGATACACACAGCTCCTCTGAGGCTGGTCTTACCACCCCTCTCAGCCCCTTTGCCGTTCTACTTCCTCCAGATCCTATAGCTGACAAGAAGACCCAACTACTTGGGTAAGGAACTGACAAATATCTCTTAGCATCTCAGAACTCAAACCATCTGATGCGCTTCCTTAGTAACTAGCAAGGTCCCGTAGAGAAAGGAGCATTTGAGCAGGGCTTGGAGTGGCCTCAAGGCCATTGTACCGTCTAACTAGGGAAAAAGAAGAAAGCGGGCCCCTGGAGAAGTCCCCACTCAGCGTGCAGCTGCCTTTCCCTTCTCTCCTACAAAAGCCCTCTCACCCCTGAGCCCCGCCCCACCTTCCATGAAGGTGGAGCTTTGAGGAGCTGGTCCCCTGTCTCCAGGGGCAGCTTTGAATCATTGATTCCAATCTTCCAGCTCTCATCTTCCTCCTTTTGATCACTTGAGGAGGTAGACAGTAAGCCGTTTGATTGCAATAACAGAAAGTGGTCGTTCCAAGCAGATGGTGCGCACGGCACAGGCAGAGAGGAGAAGCCCAGGGTGCTGTGAGTGGCAGGAAGACCCGCACAGTCAGAAAGAGAGATGAGGACAGTTGAGACTGTCCCCACTGGTACAGTTGAGACTGTTATCTGGAAACTAGGAAAAACAGCTCACCTCGATGGCGAGCTGACTGTCCCTGGCCCTTGGAGGCTGTCTCCGCTGAAAGCAGGGGTTTCCACTCGGGCCCAACGATGTCTAATGTAAAAGAGCAGGTGTGAGCCTGGCTTCGCTGCCTTTATTTTACATCTGTTTCCTTTGATACGTTAAACTTTGGGTCGAATACCTGCACAACTCTGCACTTAGGCCTGTCAATCACTTAAGGAACATTCATTTAAAACTGGTGCTCCCAGCTGGCCTGTAGTGTTACATGCCTTTAATCCCAATATTTAATCCCGGCACTCAAGAAAGGCAGACAGATCTCTGTGAGTTCAAGGCCAACCTGGTCTCTGTAGTAAGACCTTGTTTCAAAAAAGAAGAAGAAAGAAGAAAGGAAAGAAAAAATTAATTAATTTAAACAAACTGGTCATTCCTCCCACATCAAGGCTGACGTCATAATTACCACATTTTACAGCAGCCTGTTCCAGATCACCAGTGTAGCGCCTAGTAGACTCCAGCCATTATGCTAACCATGAAGAAAGGCCCAATTGTTGACCTCCATTAACCTTGGCTCCCTTTACCTTCCTTTCTTCTCTTCCTCCTTCTCCTGTATCATCCCCCCACCCATTTTGCTTTAATGTTTCCTCATATGTATGTGGAAGTGCGATGTGTGCATAGGAGCCCAGGTGCTGAGGCGGTCAGAGCCATCAGGTCCCTCAGGACTGGAGTTACAGGAAACACGATGGGAACCAAGCTCCTGCCCTCTGGCAACTGCTCTTATCTGTTGAGCCGTCTCACTGTGTAACCTAGCTGGACTCAAACTTGCAACTCTTCCTCAGCTCCATCTTACCTTGTCTCTCTAACTTGGCCTTCCTCAGAGTCCTCTCATGCAGTCACCTCGGATTCCAGGAACAAGTCTGGTCAATATACATCCGTGGCAACAATTGAAACTACCCACCTCTGGGCAGCAGGGATTTTCTCATCTATTGCAAGACTCCTAAGGTGAACCTCGGCATACTGGAACCAAGTCTTTGCCTATTCACCA
The DNA here is from genome assembly GCF_021556685.1 of Rattus norvegicus. Lineage (NCBI taxonomy): Eukaryota > Metazoa > Chordata > Mammalia > Rodentia > Muridae > Rattus > Rattus norvegicus. Next base: position 104,111,508 of record NC_141539.1, read on the forward strand.
CCAACTTTTCCCACTTGGTATTTTGGAGCAAATGTCCCAGCCTGGTCTGCTGAGACCCTCCCCTGAGCTGGGCTTCCAGCCTAGGACTCTAGTGGAATGTGGCTTAGGATTCTAATCTATAAGGCCCTAGCCGCTTGGAAAATCACACAGCTTAGCCTACTCCAGCACAAATAGCTGTTTGCCCTTTGACTCTGCTTCCTTGCACGTAGCTCACAGCCCGGTGGGACTGCCTGAGAGATAACAAGCTCCTTTCGAAACATGCTGGAGTTCACGATAATGAGGTGAAATCCTAAGGTAGGGGTTGGTTGCCAGAAAAACCAACACATAATTAAAGGGTGGGGAGGTTCAGCCTCACCTCGTGACCTCCAGGGAGGGGAGAGGCACCAGAGGGTGAACTGTAAAGACTCGTGAATTATGAAATCCAAGGCTGTTCCCTGTTGGTGAAGAAACACCTCTCCTGACACATCTGTTTGACTGTTCTGACGCATGCCCCCAGTCATAAAGCCACTGCCATGAACTTCCCTGCATTTTGTCCTCATGGGTAATCATTCTGAGAAGGATGCCATCAGAATCCCCTATTTTGTAGTCAACCAGATAGAAGCGCAGGTCATCTGGGGGCGCCACCTTTGTGGGGGTTACGTTGCACAGAAATAAACCTTTTAATTTCTGAAATCTAATGCAACTCCAGGAAGAGAGAGTCAGAATTGGGTACCAGTTTATATGGGAGAAATGGTGTGGAAAAATGGCACGTATTTGGTATCGCCTTCCCCTCCCCTGTCCCTTGCACACACATCTAGTTCAGAAGTGATGTCAGAAAGAATCACACACACACACACACAAAGGTTATTCACAAGGAAACGTTAACCCGGCTTGAGGGAAGTGAGTCACAGAGCAGCCTATGCAGTTCAGTTTGCTTATGGCTGATGTAAAGTCCTTTTAGCCTTGGAACTAAGCCTCTGAAAAATAACACACACTCACTACACACTACACTACGCTACACTACACTATACTACACTACACACACATACCTTACACACACACACACACACACACACACACACACACACACACACAAAACCACCAAGCAGCCAGGTGTCTTAGTCTGGTCTGTGCTGTGGTAAAGGACTACTGAAGGACTGGAGAGAGGGCTCCAGCAGTCTAGAGCACAGTTGCTCTTGCAGAGAGCTTGAGTCCCAACACCCACATCATGGCTCACAACCATCTGTGACTCCAGTTCCAGATACAGAGTACCTATGCCCTCTGGGAATGAGACAGGGGCGTGGTACATAGATACACATGTAGGCAAAACGCCAATACACTTAAAATAAAAATAAATCTTAAAAAAGATGGGGTTGGGGATTTAGCTCAGTGGTAGAGCGCTTGCCTAGGAAGCGCAAGGCCCTGGGTTCGGTCCCCAGCTCCGGAAAAAAAAAAAAAAAAAAAAAAAGAAAGACTACCTGGGCCTGGAGAATGTACGCAACCAGAGTCGGTTTATACCTCACAGTTTTGGAGGCCGGGAAGGCCAAGATCAAGGCACCAGGGTCTGCTGTGTGAGGAGAGCCTGGTGCCCGTTTTTAACGTATCACCTTGAACACGTCATCTTCAGGAGTGACACTGCTCTCCATGTGGAGGAAGAGTGAGGGAATAAAAAGGAATTTGCTCTGAAATCTTAAAAGCCTTTGAAATCCGTCCACATTAGAGGAGCCCTCGTGGCCGAACCACCTTAGAGGTCCTATCTTTTAGTATTGTTATATCGGGAATTAAATTGCAACATGGATTTCCAAGAGCCAAATATTCAGTAAAGCAAAAATGTTACCTCTTTGGTTCCCTTTAAGGACAAGCTGGGTGGTTCTGATGAGGTGAGTGGCTCCTGGGGCTTTATGACGTGGATGGTCTTTCTCTGGGAAGATGTGGAGGAGAAAAGGCAGAATTCAAGTTTCAGCCTAGCTCTTCCACAGATGCTTTCTTGGGCTTCTCTTTTTCCAGTTTGTAAAATGGGGGGACCCTGAGCTTACTAACTGCTAAGACCCAGGCCTAAAAGTAGGATTCTCTGAGTCTAAACTCAGAGCCCCTACATCCTGACACGCATACCCCAGAGATTGCTGGAGTTAACTGTAAAATAGCTGGACCACAGGCTCACGTTGAACAAGGAAACTCTCGTGACAGCCAACAGCCTCCACTGTACCTCTGTCCCACCTCTAAACCAAGCATTCTCTATGACACTGACACCAGAGAGTTAAGGACCAAGCCAACAGAGGCTGTGTGCTCCAGGCCACTTAGAGGGGCGTCTTGCCAAGCACCACATCCACTGCTGTCCTGGCTACTTACTAGTGTGACCTCTCTCAGGAGGCGTAGAGTGGGTCACCTCTTGTCACATCTTCAGGGGTCTGTGTACCTTTAAGACACAGAATCTTCTGGGTATGGTGATACAGCATGAGCTGGGGGGCTAGCCTGGGATACATAGCAAGACCCTATCTCAGGAAGAAAGAAAGAAAGAAAGAAAGAGAGAGAGAGAGAGAGAGAGAGAGAGAGAGAGAGAGGAAGGAAGGAAGAAAGAAAGAAAGGAAGGAAGAAAGAAAGGCTATAAAAATTCAATTAATAAGCATACAACTCAGATGCTATTCCAAGTGATCAAAGTCAGGATTTAAAATACATCACTGAGAGGCAGAGCTTTGTGAGTTTGAGGCCAGCCTGGTCTACAATACATACTGAGTTCGGGGACAGGCAGAACTACAAACAAACAGCAACAAAAACCAATCAAGCAAAAATGTCGCCACGTTGAAAGATGGGCTGAAGCTAGCAAGAGTATATTTAATTACTGAGAAATGAGGATCCAAACTCAGACCCAAAAAGAGCTCTTGGACTGATAGTTGCAAGCCACAGCATGTGTGCCAGATCTAGTCTCTGCCTGATTTCACTTGCTTTTTTTTACTTTGCTTTGCTTTGGGTTTGGGTTTTAAACACAGACCTTGCATACATTAAACCTGGTCAGCCCCTTCTGCCTGTTACTACATGAAGTCCTACTGAAGCCCGGCCGTGTTCGTTTGTCTCCACAGCCTCTTCTGGGCTGTGGCAGCAGAGCTGACCAGTGGGACAGCGTCTACACAGTCTACAACACCCGCTATCCGGCTAACTGATCTGGACAAGAAGGACTAGAGAAGTGAGTTTATCATAGTCCCCTCAGGCTGCTACACAAAATACCACAGACTGAGTGGCTTACACATGCAATCGAAATTTATTTCTCACATTCTGGGAAGCTGGGCTGTTCAAGGTACTAGCAGGCTCCTTATCTGGTGGGGCAACTTCCTGAGTCAAAAACCACCCTCTGACTGTGTCTTTGCTTGGTACCAGGGGGAGGAGTCCTCTCTCAGATCTCTTTTATTTTATAGCTGTTAATCCCAGCACCAGAGTTCCATGGTAATCATGACCTCATCCTAGAAAATGTTTGCCTCCTGACATCACCACTTTAAGGAGTCTCTCAGAATGTTCACATTCGGGCAGGCAGCTGTGGCACGTGTACTCTGGAGGCAGAGGTGGGCGGGTCTGTGTGAGCTGGAGGCTAGTTTGGTCTACAGAGCCTTCTGAGACAGCCACAGCTACACAGAGAAACCCTGTCTTGAAGTATTTACACATTTGAAGGGTCATGTACTTAGCAGGGAGGTTTGAGTTCATAGCAATTAATGTGAAGATGGGGATCTAGCTGTTTAGTCTGTATTAATTAGTAGCATTATGACATTAAGACACTGTATTAGACAGACCAAATGTGATACAAAATTGGCTCAACACAAGGAGGCCTTGGGAAGATGCCCTAGAGACAGCAGGTCTTCCTTGGGAGTAGTCTCCCTAATACCTTTCTCTGCCTCTCTGGCTGCTGTTTCTGACTGCCCTCTCTGTATAAAGACTAGTTATCTATGCATCGAAAGAAGCAAGTGACCACAAAAACCAAATAAAAACTCAAACACACACATCCCCCACCGCATACATGTATCTACGGCAAGCTTCTACTTACTAGCTTGCTAGTTTTCACTAATTTTTGTAATTTCTCATCTGCCCTGAGACATAGAAAGATGAGATTCCCTCAACCTACCCTGCAGTTCAGGAAGACTAGGGATTGACACCTGACTGGTGAGCATGGGAGAAAGCAGCCAGAATCCCTTTCAGAAAGAGGCTACTCAAAATTAGTGGGCCTTCTCCATGTCTGCCCATCTCCACCTTCTTCCCTGCAGTTGGAAATGGAAGGTTTAAGATGATGGAGCCTCAGAATGGCAAGGTCTTGGGTCCCTGAATCTCCTCAGGAGAACTGCACAGCTGTAATTGGTGCACTGAGACGCTAACATTTCCAGATTGGTTCACTTTCAAGCATCTGTTATTTTATTTTGATTCACATAATTGGACATAGATTTTGACTAGTTTGTCTGTTGTAAAGATTAATTTGATTTTACATTAATTTTTTAAAAATATATTTGTGTGTGTACATGTGTGGGGGTGCCCGAGGTTAGAAGAGGACATCGAATCTCTCTAGAGATGGAGTTAACAAGCAGTGGTTGTAATACTCCTGACCTGGGTGCTGAGAACTGAACTCAGGTTCTCCAGACGTATTCCTAACCACCAAGTTGTCTCTCCTAATTTATTTCATTTTTAAGTGTGTGTGTGTGTGTGTGCATTTTTGCACATGTGTGTGCACATGTTAGTGAGTAGAGGTGCCTGCAGAGGCCATGAGAGGGCGTCCGATCCCCTGGAGCTTGAGTTACAGCTGTTTTTTGAGCCACTCGATGTGCATGCTGGGAACTGAACCCTGGCCTTCTACAAGAGCAGTCGCCATTCTTAACTGTTAAACTGTTTCTCCAACACCTTGTTTGGTTGGTTTCAAAAAGTTTCCCTTGCCTTAGGCTTCCAAGCTCTGGGATTCCAGCATGTCCCACACTGAGAGGCACAGGGGTTCACAAATTCCATAAAATGAATTAGGTTGACCAGGTTAAATTGAGGGCCAACCTCTCAGCTAATTAACTGGGCCTGGGAGCAGAATCATGGTGAATCTGGAAACCTCTACTGTCACCACAAGAATACACTTTGGTGAGAAAGGTTTCATTTCTGGGAAAAGCCTGGAGAGTTGGGGAACAGCAGGTTGAGGACAAACAGAGCCCCCCCACCCCACCCCCACCCCCCACCCCCGCCATGACAAGAATGCTGGCCCCTGAGCAGGGGCATTGATGTGTTTGCTCCAGGAGTGGGAAAAGGATCCTGAGTCAGGGCTCCTGACAGATCCATTAGAATATGCTGGGAATAGAGGGAGCGCTGTGGTGACCTGAGAGAGTGCAAGGCAAGGGGAATATTTAATCTCCAAATAGAAGAATTGGCAGAGCCATTGTGAGCTCCTCAAGAATGGGAAAGACTGTCCAGGAGGCCTTGCAGGATGGTCACGACAGGGTAGTCAGATGGCAGCCTGGCTTCAAGAAGAATGTCAACCAGAAGGGCTTTAGGTGCTGTTTGCTGAGGACAGGAGGCTGCACTTGGTCTTTGCCCCTGCTGCACATTCCTCTCCAATACTGGGTCACAGAATTACCTTAGTTACCTATCAGGCCAAGAGAGTTCAGGAGAAGTTAGTTCTAGTCCAGATCAAATAAACACAATCCCACCTGCAGTGGACACGATTCATATTTTCCAGGAACAACTCTCTCAGAGCCTTGGAGCTGCAGAAGTGGGGAACAGATCCTCTTCTCCTGTCCTGTCCTGTCCTGTCCTGTCCTGTCCTCCTCTCCCCTTTCCTCCCACCTTCTCCCTTTCCCTTCCCTCCTTTCTCCTCTCCTCTCCTCTCCTCTCCTCTCCTCTCCTCTATTCTCCTCTCCTCCTGTCCCTTATCCTCCCCTTCCCTCCTCTCCCCTTGTCTTTTGTCCTTTCTCTTCTTTCTTTTCTCCTTCCTCCCTTCTTTCCCATCTCAGGTAGCCGAGGCTGGCCTGGACTTATCCATGTGGATGAGGATAGTCTTGAACTTCTGTTCATCTTGCTTTGTCTCCCAAGTGCTGAGGTCACAAGCATGCCCCACCACACCTAGTTTATTTGGTACCAGAGCTTTCTGTGTGCTAAACAAGCACTCTATCATTCCCACCTACAAGCTACATTCCCACCTATTTTTCATTTAAACTTTTCTCTGCTCCATTTCTTGACTCTAAGTTGGGACTAAGGTGCTGCTTACCTCAAAGGGATTATTTTGAAGATTGGATTGCTTCGTTTTCACAAGGCTCTGAAATGGTAATTTGTCCCTTCCTGTTATCACCTCAGACAGGGCTTCCTTAGTCTAAACACAAGAAACTTCAGGCCTCACGCGTGGGGAAACTGAGGCACAATGCAGTCATTGTGGCATATTACTTCCAGAAAAGAGGACCTGGTGGCTGAAGAAGGTAGCGGATGTCCTTTAAGTCATGATCTGGTGATGGAAGTGATTGGAGAGTGAGCCAGAGATCCACCTGCCTGGGTTGCTCCAAGGGGATCCGCTTGGTGCTGCTACACTGGGTCGAGAGTGGGTTGACATATCGACCTATCTCTTTGTGTGAGAGGAGGCGGCCTGCCTGTCGTCCCAGCACTCAGGAGGCCAAGATGGCAACATCACTTGTCCCTAGCTTGAACAACACAATGAGACTTACCTCAAAACAACAACAACAACAACAAGCCAAAAAAACCCAAACAAACAAACAAACAAACAAACAAGCAAACAAACAAAAAACACGGAACCCAAACAAGTAACTAAAGACAAATGAAACAGTGAAAAGTTCCCATTGTTTTGTTTCAGGCTTTCTGAACCTGTCAGCTCTTGTGCCCTGGAGATGAAGCAAAAGAGAAGAATGGGTCAGAACCAGGAACAACATCCTCTGGTAAATGGACGCAGGGTCTACTTGAAGCTGCTGTCCTGGCCATCTGGACGTCTTGCATCAGCCCACTCAGATACTCAGGATGCTGACTTGCTGAGACCTTGAATGGCCTTCCCTCTGTTGTCTGCCTCTGTCCTCCCCACCTGGGACATATAAATAGATTCTAGCTGTACTTATTTTTCCTCCCAAAGTCGCTGATGCTCTGTGTTGTTCCTTCTCCTGGGCCAGGTCAAGGTGGCGTCCCTGTCTTCATCATGGTAGGTCAGAGGCTTAGAGCCGGGGGCCCAAGAGCTAGCTGCTGAGTCAGAAGTGTGCATGGGACATGGCCATCTGCTGGTCCTTATGGAGGCTCCCAAGCTGCAGAGAGTGACAGACAGAGGTGACCTGGGCCTACAGTTCAGTCTTGAGCATCTGGAAGGCGCAAGAGGCAGTGGAGTGGCTGAAACTGGAGACCTTGGATTTGCAGTTTATCGGCTGCCTGTGTTTTGGAGAAATTCGATTATCTCATTAGCCATGCATGCGTGCGTGCGTGCGTGCGTGTGTGCGTGCGTGTGTGTATGTCCCTCTCTCTAAGGAAAGCCTTTAAACAGGTGTCCAAACTGGGAGTGGAGAGGAGGCACAGGACTGTCATCCCAGGTACTTGGGAGGCTGAAGAAGGAAGATTAAAAGCTCAGTGTCTGCCTACACTTCAGAGACCAGGTCAAGGCTGGGCAAGCAACCTAATGAGAACTCTTGCTTAGCATCTTCCCCTCCCTCTCCCCCTCCCTTTACATTCATATATGCATGCACACACACTCACACACACACACACACACACTCATACTGCACACACACACATGCACACACATGCACACATACATCATACTCACACACACTCACACATGCACACACACACAGGCACACACACACAGGCACACACACATACAGGCACACCCACATAAAGGCACACACACACCATACACACTCACACTCACACACACACACACGGCACACACACAGGCACACACACATACAGGCACATACACACCATACACACACACACACACTGTACATACACACAGTATACACACACACACACTGTACACACACACAGTATACACACACACACACTGTACACACACACAGTATACACACACACACTGTACACACACACAGTATACACACACACACTGTACACACACACAGTATACACACACACTGTACACACACACACTGTACACACACACAGTATACACACACACACTGTACACACACACAGTATACACACACACACTGTACACACACACAGTATACACACACACTGTACACACACACAGTATACACACACACACTGTACACACACACAGTATACACACACACTGTACACACACACAGTATACACACACACACTGTACACACACACAGTATACACACACACACTGTACACACACACAGTATACACACACACACTGTACACACACACAGTATACACACACACACACTGTACACACACACAGTATACACACACACACACTGTACACACACACAGTATACACACACACACACTGTACACACACACAGTATACACACACACACTGTACACACACACAGTATACACACACACTGTACACACACACAGTATACACACACACACTGTACACACACACAGTATACACACACACACTGTACACACACACACAGTATACACACACACACTGTACACACACACAGTATACACACACACACTGTACACACACACAGTATACACACACACACTGTACACACACACAGTATACACACACACACTGTACACACACACAGTATACACACACACACTGTACACACCATCAGGCAAAGTCTGGCTGGAGAACAGCACCAGGTGAAATAAGACCTTAGACTCTAGAATGATGTTGCTAGGGTCTAAAGCCTAGCTCTGTCGCTCACAGCTGCATTTCCCAGGCACAGGGCAAAGGGGTGTGTGCATGTAGCCTCTGAACTCCTCATCTTCAACATACACAGGGTACTACTCAAATGCTCTGCAGGTTACTGGGGGAAATTGGATGGCTTCGAACTTGGCAAAGCACTTAGAACAATGTTTGGCATACAGTGTGTGGGCAGCGGATGGGGACCCACCTGAGGCTCTGCGCACTCTGTGGTCCTTCCCCAGCATTTGGTAAACATGGCCCCCTTGAAAACATCATCCTTTCCTTCCTTCTAAGAATGGCACCTGCAGGTGTTGGGGATTTGGCTCAGTGGTAGAGTGCTTGCCTAGCAAGCGCAAGGCCCTGGGTTCAGTCCCCAGCTCTGAAAAAAAGAAAAAAAAAAAAGAATGGCACCTGTAATCCTTCCTTCCTTCGTGCAGCACTAAATTCACAGCATCCTTTATCTTTCTGTTTCCACCTTCTGACCCCTCCTCCTCTCACCAAGGCCTCCAGAGCCTTTGTTCTCACGCCTCTTGGCAGCCCAGACTTCCCCAGGGTACAGAGCTCCAAATGCCTGCCAGTTCACTCTAACATGGCACTTGTCTTGACCCAGGCACTGCATCAGGCAGCAGGGAATAGGTTGCACAGCCACAGTCCACCTTACCAGAGAGACCCTCAAACTGAGAGAAGGAGAAATAGAGAAAGCAAATCATTAAACAGGCCTGATAAGAAAGGGATGCGGGTCCTAGCTCATCAGTACAGGGCTCTCTTGGTGTGTGAAAAGGCATAGTTTTGTGTGACTAAGGGAAGCCTCCTGGGAGGACAAAGAAGGGGCTGGGTACAGTATCTCAGAGATGAAGCCTCCAAGGCCAGGTCAGTGGTACCAAGCACAGTGGACACTGCTGGCCTTTCTGTTGCTTCTCTGGCCACACCAGGGTCTGCTACAGAGCCTGTTGTGTTGCATCCTGTCCACCCTGTCCTCACCCTTCCTACACACCATTGCCCCTCAGCTTCTGCCCTTTCCTGTGCCTCAGTGTGCTTTCCCAGACTCTGGCTCACGGTTAGCATCCCACTTCCTCCTACTGGCCTTGGTCACAGACCACCATGGCTGATACTCCCACAATCAGGTAGTAGTTTTGAGGTGTGTGTTCTGAGGTTATCTTTTGGGGGAGCGCAAGTTTCTCTGTGCAGTCCTGGCTGTCCTGGAATTCCTCTGTAGTTTAGGCTGGCTTCAAACTCAGCGATCCACCTGCCTCTGCCTCCCATGCCTGGCAAAGTTATCTAATTCTGGTTTCTCCCAAAAGCAGGGTGGAAGGAATAACCTAATGAGTGACTAAGAAATGGATATGAGGGGTTGGGGATTTAGCTCAGTGGTAGGGCGCTTGCCTAGCAAGCACAAGGCCCTGGGTTGGGTCCCCAGCTCCGAAAAAAAGAAAAAAAAAAAGAAATGGATATGATAGGACAATGTGTTTATTAATCTTGAAAAGCTATAGAAATTACTGTTTCCTTTAAAAATCACAAATAACCACTTATTTATGATAATTACTTGTAATAACTATCATTCATCAGCTATCATAATACTGCCGAGGGGTTCTTTTTTTTTTCATCCAGCAAATGTTAATTCAGCACTGGCTTTGGTGAGGCACAGTTCCCAGCAATGGGATGGGAACGTAATGTAGATACAATTGATTATTGCCTTCTTATATTTGGCTGGGCTCCCTAGGGACCGAGGAGATGGCTCAGTGTACATGGTGTTTGTTGCTCAAGCCTGAGGACCAGAACTTGGAGCCCAGCACCCATGTAAAAGCTAGGTGTGACAGCACGTGTCTGTAACCCCAGTACTGAGAAACGGAGGCAAAGAATCCTCTGGGCTTTTTGATCCACCACCCTAACCAATCAGTGAGCTCCAGGTCCAGTTAGAGGCCTTGCCTCAAACACTGAGGCAGAAGAGCTAGAGAGGTCTCAGGGGTTACCATCATGAGCTGCTTTTGCAGGGGTCCCAGGTTCAGTTCCCAAAATTCACGTGGTGACTTACAACCTTCTGTAACTCCAGTTCCGACCTCCGAGGGCTCTGTGTGCACACATACATACAGGCAAATGCTTATACACATAAAATAAAACAGGAAATGGGTGGGAAGTAACAGTGGAAGGCACTGCCACTGATCTCTAGCCTTTACACGAGTATGCACAGGCACAAACACCTGAACACTTGTACATGTACACACACATACATACTATGCACGCAACTTAAAAAAAAACAAACCAACAACTCTCTGGCCAGAGTGGGGAGCCCACTGCAGTTACTAAAAGCCCAGGAGGACCAGAGTGGCTAAAAGACAACAGGATGCTGAAGACCCTGGTGGCACAAGGTACGAGCCTGGCCACATTCGTATTAGCATCCTTCTCGACTGACCAAAGTGTACTCAGTCGGTGACCTCTGGGGCCTGCTGTCCCTTGCCTCATCAACCAGGATCGGGAAATGAAGGGTGAGCCAGCCGATGAGTTGTGGTAGTGATTCCTGCACTCCGTGAAACACGAGAGTCTGGCTGAGGACAGCTCTTGCCTCTCCTTCCCTGTCCTGGGGTGAACTTTTAGCTTCAGGTTTTCACTCCCCTGAAAGAGACACTTGTTATGACAGATGCAGGATGTCAGGACCACGGTGCAGAGTCTCTGGAGAGGAGGAACTGGGTGACCCCAGGTCCAAGCAAGTGCTGTGGGGAACACTGTCCCTTGTGGACCCATCAGGACACCTGCTGGTTCTCTGGTTCAGCCAACAAATGTTTTTTGAGCTCCTACTATGTGCTAGACCTGTGCTGTGCTGGGTGCTCAGTATGTAGTAACTGATGAGCTGTAGTCTCCAGCCTTCTTTTGTGCATCATTTGAGAAATGTTTTGCTATATCTTTTCTTTCTTTTTTTTTAGATTTGTTTATTTATTATGTATACAGTATGCTGCCTGCATGTTTGCCTGCAGGCCAGAAGAGGACACTAAGTCTTATTACAGATGGTTGTGAGCCACCGTGTGGTTGCTGGAAATTGAACTCAGGACCTCTGGAAGAGCAGTCAGTGCTCTTAACCACTAAGCCATCTCTCCAGCCCGATCTTAGATCTTAATCTGAGTGTGTGTGTGTGTGTGTGTGTGTGTGTGTGTGTGTATGTGTGTGTGTGTATGTGTGTGTGTTCAAATGTGTAAAGGCATAAACTGTGCCATAGAGCATGTGTGGAGGTCATAGGACAGCCTCAGGGGTCGGTTCTCTTCTTCCACCTTGCTTGAGAAGGCGTTTCTTATTGTTTGCCACTATGTACACCACACTAGCTAACCTGGTATCTTCTAGAGATTCTCCTGTCTCCCCAAAACCCATCTCACTGTAGGAATGCTGAAGTTCCTGACTCCTGCTACTATGTCCAGTTTTACATGGGCTAAATCTAACTCAGGGCCTCATGCTGTCAGTACAGGAGCTTTACCTTCTGAGCCATCTCCCTAATCTTCTCTTTCCTTTCTAAGATTAGGGTTTTTATTTATTTTTGTTTGTTTGCTTGAAATATGGTCTTGCTGTTATCCAGGTCATCCTTAAACCCTCGAGCTCCCTCTTGTTAAACTCCGGGATTCCACGAGTGCACCATCTCAGCTGGTTTAAGGTTTTGATCTTTTGACTCAATCTTGGTCAGTGTTGAGAAGACTCCTCTGGAATGGGGGACCTGGTGCACTGTAATGTGGGACACAGGAAATGGCACGATGTTGATCTTGAAGGAAGTTCATTCTCAGGAGAGTGAGGTACTCCAAGTCTACAAGGAGATGCACACCGCTGGCCTCATCCCTACTTCTCGGTCATTCTGTAGAGCACCAGCGTCGTGCTGTGTGGACTCATGAGCCAGCAGAGCTTGGAGCCAAAGAATCTTCTTTACTTATGTGTTTCCCAACCTCGGGCGTTTTGCTCTATCAGCTAGATGGACCAATAGATTGTTCTTTCCGTTTCATGAACAGGCAAGAGAGACAGGGAAGTTCCTGGCATTTTATATTTCTAAAAGGTTTTTGTTTGTTTGTTTGTTTGTTTGTTTGTTTGTTTGTTGCTGTTGCTGTTTTTTTGTTTTGTTTTGTTTGCTTGGGACAGGGTTTTTCTGTGTGTCCGTGATTGTTCTGGTGCTTACTCTGTAGAGGAGGCTGGCCTCAAACTCGGAGATCCACTTATCTCTCTCTCCTGAGTGCTGGGATTAAAAGTGCCTGGTTGCTGCTTCCTCCTCCTCCTCCTCCTCCTCCTCCTCCTCCTCCTCCTCCTCCTCCTCCTCCTCCTCCTCCTCCTCCTCCTCCTCCTCCTCCTCCTTTCAAAGCTGATTTCCTTACTTGTGAAAAGAGTTTGGTGTGTGAGCAGCTGCCTAGCTTGATGTATCTGTGGGGGGAGCTCTCCAAAAGATCTGAATTCCCCTTGTTAATTTTGTTCGGCTGGTTTTTGGTTTTGAAACAGGAGTCACCATGTAGCAGGCTGGCCTTAAACTTGGGATGCTTCTCCTGAGTTGCCTGGATGCTGGTTTACAGGTGCGTGCCTATACTATTTTTAGTTCACATAACCTCAAGGGTCTAATGTTAAGGTGAAGGAGAGGAGGCTCCATACCACTCGAGAGTTTCTCCTCTCCACTCCATTTTTAGCAGCTTTTTGACAAGTGAAAGCCAAGCCCAGGACAGGCAGGAGGACAGATGACAAACCTATGTAGAGTTCTTGCTTTTATCACAGTCCTCATGACCAGACCCATCTGGATGACCTCATTTGCTGGATGCAAACACAGAGGAAAGGTCTCCTTGGTTACACACAAGCTCCTTGGGGGTCAGGGACACAGTTTATGCTTCTGGACCTCGAAGCAGCAGCACACACAGTTCTGCACTCGGGCACTCGATGAGGCCTAATTGACCTGATCAGCTGATTGGAAACAACACTGACAGAGTCGAAGTGCCTAGAAAGACAATCTCCCAAAGGCTGCCGGCCAGTGGGGTCAGAGAAGGCTCAGGAAACAAGTTACTGCAAATCAGTGTGTTTGCTCAGTCCCAAGACAAAAGTGAATGACCGAAGTATTGTTTTAGAACAGGACAAAACTGTAAACCTAATATTGGGGGACTAGCTAAGCTGACTAGGTTATATATTAAGATTTTGAAGGGTCTGTAGTTATTTAAAGGCATGGGTGTTGTCTATTTCAATACAGAGAAATGCACACCAGATACTAAAGTGGGAAAACCATAATCTGTAGAGAATGCAGAAATACATATGTGTGCGTGCGTGCACGTGCACACACACACACTCACACACTCACACACTCGAAAAGACAAGAAGAGGGCTTGGCTACGCAGTAGCTCATTTTCAGATTTTAGACGGGTATTGTTTTATTATTTTATATGTATGGGTATTTTGCCTGCGTGTATGTCTGGAGACCACATGCATGCCTGGTGCTCATGGGGGCCAGAAGAGGGTGTCAAATCTCCTGGAACTAAGGTTACCAACAGTCGTGAGCCACCATATGGGTGCTGTGAATAGAACCTGGATTCTCCAGAATAGATCTAAGAGCAGCTGGTACTCTTCACTGCTGAGCCATCCACCCTGGCTTCACATCTTCAAAATTGCATTTTTAACTATTTATGGTGGGGCAGTAGCAGGGGCAATTCCATAATATGCATGATGTGGAGGTCAAAGGATGGGTCAAAGGTTGTCATGCCCAGTGGTTAGTGCTTTTACCTGCTGAGACATCTTGCTGGCCCAGTAGCTCATGTTTTAAAATGTACAGAACAAAGGGACTGGGTATAATAGAGTCAGGTGTCATAGGAGAGATGACCCAAGGATTATAGTCTAGACTATATGGACTTGAGCCTTCCTCTGTCCTCCTTAGCTTGTCATCAATGTGGTAAGAACTATATATAATATTTGCCCTGCCTGTCTCACTAGGGAAGGATGGATTTAAGGCAATCTGGAATCTTTCTATACCCCCATGAATATATTCATAAATTCATGTATAAAAGTAATAGTAGCTCCGCTAATAGGGTCTAATTCACATATGACTCAGAAAATACAAAATATACAAGATAAAAGAGAATGTTTTGGACTGGGCATGATGGTGCTTCCCTTTAATTCTAGCACTCAGGAGGCAGAGGCAAGAGGAACTGTGGGAGTTTGAAGCCAGCCTGATCTATATAGTGGAGTTCTAGGTCAACATGGCTACCAAGTGAGCCCCTGTCTCAGAGATAGATAGGTAGGTAGATAGATAGATAGATAGATAGATAGATAGATAGATAGATAGGCAGATACTGAGAGATAATCAGACAGAGAAACAGAGGCAGATAGACTGATACATACAGAAAGGGGGGAAGAAAGGAGGGAGAGAGGGAGAGAGACAGAGACAGACAGACACACACAGAGACAATATTTCTCCTGATTTCAGACATTGCACACCACACACTGGACAATCACTGTCTCAGCTAATCTCTTCACGTCTCTGAGATGCTAGACTATTATTAGCTCCATTTTCAGATGGTGCCTAGACAGGTTATATAATATGCTCCAATGAATGAGTCAGGGACCTGGAATTCAAAGTCAAGTCCAAAGTCTGGGACACCGAGTCTTTTGCGGGCAGTCGAGAAGTTCTCAGGGCACATGGGTTGCAGATGGCAATGTCTGAGAAAGGGGATGAAGGTAGACATCTGTGAATACGAAGCAAGCTGACTCCTTCCCGGTCCTTCACTGTCTCTCGGTTGCCCTTCCCCTCATCCTAGCACCTTCTGGACAACAAAATGAGCTCTCATCTCTGGGGATGCAACATAAGCCAGGCTGGGTCAAGTGCCTTCAGCAGAGTTAGAGGGAGAAAAAAGATTACACAAACAACTGGAAGGGATCTACAGACATGCCACTCCGAAGATGAGGAGGTATCTCTTAGGAAGCGAAGGCAGGCACCATGAGATGTTCTAGTACACGGTGCCATCTGGTCCTGCTGGTCAGCAGGCATGAGATCCTGGGGGAACAGATTGAGAGAAAGTCAGCAGAATAACTTCTACTGTCATTGTGTCTTCACACCTAAAGGGATCCAAAGAAAAGGCTGCCACTTCAATGTCTAATGGGTCCAGACAGGCTCCTACCTCCCGCCTTGATGCTTGGCCGCTCACACCATTACGGAAGCTGCCAACGAGAAAGGCACGAGATGCCGGGGACCAGCTGACCTTGACTGCCTGCATCTGAAATACTCCTGTCTATCCCACCACGGAGAGAGACAGCAACTAAATTGGATTAATCCCAAAGGGATCAGTCTGTATCTCAGAGTATTTATAAAATTTGAAAGATCTAGGCGCTTCACGGGCAGCACTTGCTCTAGCTTTAAGCGGTTAGCACAAAGCTCTGGAGCGGGTAAAGCTATGCTGAGCAACTGAATGGACTGTGTCAGGTCTGTGGAGGAGTTGTGAGACTTGAGGCTTCGCATGAATAGTGAAAAATCATATGCATATACATATACATTTATATACATATATGCTAAAGAATATATATACTAAGTCCTCACCTAACTGCAGGCTGACCAGCAGGTACACATCGTACTTTATAGGAATCATAACTCACCTGCCTTTGTTCTGCTTCTATGATTGCAAGGCTTTCTGCTCCCCTTGAGCAAATAGAAATACCACGGTGACACAACTGTGCCCTGTTCTTATTAAAAATTTCCATATTCTGTCATGGTTGGTAACAGCCTTGTAAGTTACTGTCAATGTGAAGCACCAAATGTGTTGATTTTTACCTTTATAAACCCCCTGCTCACTCAGCTTGGGGCAGCGTCTTTAGACTTCTGGTCATGCCCCTGGCTGGGTCTGTGTGCTTCAATCAAAACTTCAGATTCATAAAGAGTTCTCATACTGGTCTCTTTTTCTTGGGTGAGAACAGCCTGGCTACAATGGCCCATGAGATAGGAAGAGAGTCTGAGGGCTAAACGCAGAAAAAAAGAAGATAAAATGCTTTAAATGGGTTTGCACATGTAATCCAGTTTTAGAGTGCTTGCCTGGCGTGCATGAGGCCCTGGGTTCAATTCCCAGTACCACATAAATGGGTATGGTGGTGTAAACTTCTAATCTCAGCCCAGCATCTGTGTAACCCAAGGTCCTTCTTGGCTACATGGTAACTTTGAGGCCAGCCTGGGTGACATGAAACCCTATCTCAAAAACCAAAAAGATCAACAACAACAACAAAAAAAAAATTTTAGAAGTGAGGTGTGCACTCTTGGGCATATATGTGAAGGATGCTCCGTTATAAAACAAGGATAACAACTATGTTAATTGTGGCTTTATTCATAACAACCAGTAACTGGAAACAACCTAGACGCCCCACAACAGAAGAGTGGATAGACAAGATGTGGTACATTTACACAATGGAGTCTTACTCGGTGGTTTAAAAAAAGAAATCATGGAATTACAGGCAAATAGATACGACTAGAAAAAAAAATCATTCCTGATTAAGGTAACCCACTCAGACCCAGAAAGACAAGTACGTTATGTATTCGCTTATAAGTGGGTATTAGCTGTTAAGTAATGATGATCAAGCTATAACCCACAAACCCAGAAAGGTTAGGTAAAAAGGAGGGCTATAGGGGGATCTTCCTGAGAAGAGGAAATAGAATAGATTCTGGGGGTGGACGCGGTGTTGGTGGAGGTGGGAGTGGAAGGATCAGGTTGAGGAGAAGGGATTAAAGGAGAGAATGCAAAGAGACAGCTGAAGTGTGTGCAGGGGTATTGGGGGAGTGGTGTGGAAACCCAGTATAGTGGAAACTCCCTGAAGTCTATGAGGGTGACCCCAGTGAGGACTCCTAGCAATAGAGGATATGGAGTCTGAACTGGCCAGCGTAAGTAGCCGGGCAAGACCTCCAGTGGTGGGAGGGGTTATGCTGGGTTGAGTTGTTGGCTGAGGAAGTCTCGAGGAGATCCCTAAACATCCCAGGCTGATGCTAGGACAGGAGGTCACCCTCTGAAGACTGCCAGCAGGGCCCCATTGCCTAGGACAACTTCCATTCAGCTCTTGAACATGGAAAGGTCTAGCTGGCGAGGGCTTGGAGCTTTCATCCCTACATTCTAGTCTCTTGGGCACGAGAAGGAACTCTGCAGGCTATAGAAGGATCACCACAGCCACAAAACTCTCCACCTACGATCTGTCCTGCCTGAAAGATGTGCTAGGGCAATGGTGACTCAGAGTATCTGGGAGTGGCCAACCAATGCCTGGTTCAACTTGAGGTCTACCCCACAAGAGGGAGCCCATGCCCTACATTGCCTTGATGACCAGGATCCAGAGACTGAGACTGTATAACCCAATACCAAGGTAGAACAAAACATGACTGGCAAAAAAAAAAAAAAAAAAAAAAAAAAAAAAAAATCAATGCGGTGCAATGATTCTTAATGACATTCTGCTATACTCATAGATCAGTGCTTTGTCTGGTCATCGTAAGAGAGGCCTCCTCTGGCAGCAGATGGGAGCAGAGACCCACAACCAGACATTATGTGGAGAGTCTAAATTGGAGGTCTCCACAGGGTGCCTTCCCTAGATTAGAGAACCCCATGGAGAAGGGGAGGAAAGAGTCAGCGAGGATGGGACACTGGGAGAACGTGGCCTACTGTATCAATTAAGCAGGACTCACACAGGCTCACAGAGACAGAAGCTACAAGCACGAGACCTGCATATATCGACACCAGACATGGGTATCTACATATTTGTATGGCTGTTAGCTGCATAGATCTGCACCAGACATGGGTATCTGAATGTATGTTAGCTTTTTGTTCTTGGGAGATTCAGAACAGTGGGAGTAAGCAAATCTCTCACTCCTTTGCCTGCTCTTGAGACTCTTCCTCCTATTGGGTTGCCTTGTCAGCCTCGATAGGAAGGCTTTGACCTTGTCTTATTGTATCTTGTCCTGTCCTGTCTGGCTGTTGTCTCTTGGAGACCTGCTCTCTTCTGAAGAGGATCTGGGGGAGAGGGGAGGTTTGGGGGGAGCTTGGAGGAGGAGGAGGAGGAGGAGGAGAGAGAGAGAGAGAGAGAGAGAGAGAGAGAGAGAGAGAGAGAGGAAACTTTGGTTGGGATGTATTGTATGAGAGAAGAATCTCTCTCTCTCTCTCTCTCTCTCTCTCTCTCTCTCTCTCTCTCCCTCCCTCTCTCATTCTCTCCCTCTCTCTTTCTTCTGAAAGAGGGCTGTTCTGTGTAACTTCAGTTGTCCTAAAACTAGTTCTGTAGACCAGGCTGGTCTTGGACTCACATAGATCTTATTGCCTCTGCCTACTGAATGCTGGGACTAAAGGTGTGTGCCAACACTGCCTGGCAAAGAATCTATTTTCTATTAGAAGGAGGAGGAGGAGAGGGAGGAGGAAGAGGAGGAGGAGGAAGAGGAGGAGGAGAAAAGGTATGTGGCAGATTCTGGATTGTTCACAGAGAAAGTTTTTGCTGCTATACAGAATGGAGAGACAGACTGTAGCAAGCAAGAGAATCTGTTGATATAAACCAGAAGGGAGTTTATTGGAACCCATGAGAAGAACTCCCCAGTGTTAAAAGAAAAGCTGAAAAAACAACAGAAACCCAAGTATGTCCAAACTTCCAGATAGGAGGAGTTAATGGACCTCCAGCTTAGGGTCTGGGGTGAGGCACCAATGAAGGAAAACAATGCTGGCTGTTCTGTTTCAGACCTGAGAATACTCACCAAGACCACATCCAACAGGAAAGAGGGCTTTCTGCAAAGTGGAGTCTTGTGACTAATAAGGAATATGCTTACACTAATGTGCTTTGTTTTGTCAGTTTGGGTGTTAAAGGTTCCATGTCCTAGCACACCCCTTAGTCTCAGGCACACTAGGATAGCAGGATACTCTGTAAACAAGGCGATGAGCTAAAATGAAAAAAATCTCCCAAAGACCTAACCTGCAAATTGCTTAATAACTCAGATGTGTAACATTGCAGCTTGACACACTTGCTGAGCTGAATGGAACCCAATACCCCTTTTGCTAACTGAACTTCTGCCATGGTTACTTTCACACACAGCCTGGGAGAGGAAATGTCAGTATGTATTCTCAATAAAATGAATCAAATCTGTGTAATGGCACTGTCAAAGGGGCCCAGTGTCTTGTCAAATGCTGTCTTAGTTATTGTTCTATTGATGTGTAGAGATAATTTGTATAAGACCAAGGCAATTGTATAAGAGAAAACATTTAATTTGGGCTTGCTTACAGTTTTAGAAGCTTAGTCCTTTATCATCATGCCAGGCAGCATGGTTGAAGGCATAGTAGGCATGGTTCAGGAGATGTAGCTGAGAGTCACATCCTTGTCTACAGGCAGAGAGAATGAGCCCAGGCCTGGTATGGGCTTTTGAAACTTCCAAGTCCATCCCCACTTCCTCCAACAAGGCCACACCTCATAATCCTTCTAATCCATTCAAATGGTGCCATTCCCTTGTAACTAAGCATTCTAATGTATGAGTCCATGGGATCATTCTTATTTAAACCACCACAAATGCCATACAGATAGATGGTAAGTGGTAGGAACAGCAGTTAGAACTCAAGTCCATCTGGATTAACACATGTGGTGTCCGCCACTCACGTCCTTCTGTGGCATCTTCTAACACTGCCAAGACCCCTGAGACTCCACAGGTTTGTAGGAAGGAAGGGATCTGAACACTCAGTTCACTTCAGGGTGCCCTCAGTAGCCATCTTATAAAGGTTCAGGTGGGGCAGGTATGTTTGCAAGTTTGCAGCTCCTCAGAACCCACAGTGCTATCTATCCTAAAGCAATGATGCTCTCATGACGCTGGGAGAGAAAAGGTTTCAGAGGCCAGGGAAGCCTGCTCTTTAGTCCTGCTGGTCTCAATCCATGACCTGGCCTCTGAGAACCCAAGGCAGGTGCTAACAGTACGAGCGCTTCCAGGATTTGCTGGCAGCCTGCTGGCACTTGGTCCTACTCCTCAGGAAGTAGGACCTGTAAGGACCTGGGTAAGACCCTGCCTCTTTCTTAGAACTTTGCTACATTTAGGTAAATCTCCCTCAAAGGTATGTGTAGTAAAGGTCTTCAGCCAGCAGCAGTATTGGGAAGTGATGGACCTTTAATAGGTGGAGCCTATTTAATCATAGGATATGAGTTTGTTTGTGAAGGGGGTATTGGTAACCTGACCCTGTCTCCTCCTTTATAACTGGCCATAGGGGTGACAGGTCTCATCTGACACGCACTCTTGGATGGTGGTCTGTGCTATAACAGGCCTAATGTTAAGGATTGAAATCTCCAAGACTGTGAGCTAAAATAACTCTTTCTCTTCAGCATATGGTAGATCCTTAACCAGAAGCTCCCTGTTCAATAGGTGTGATTAAAGCGGGAGCAAAGCCTAGGCATTCTCGGTGGATTTTCCTTCTGTACACTATTTGACTCTAAAATGTCATTCTTTCCGAGGTCAAGATAACACACCACCTAAAAGAGCCAATCAATACAGCACGAAAGCTCCAAGAGGACACTAGCAAGGCTCCTTAGTGACTTAGTGAATTCAGAAAAGGGAGCAGGTCTGTCAGTTGCTTTACGATGGCAGCCACAGACAATGATGGGAATAGTCTGAATGAATTCCTAGTCTCAGGTCCCCGAAAGAGCCTAAGATACTCTGGAATGCAAATCTCACTTATCAGTTGGTCATGTTGGTGGCTCATGCCTTTAATCCCAGCACTAGGGATGCCGAGGCAGGAGGATCACTGTAAGTTTTAGGCCACACAGTGAGCTTCAATATAGCCTTCGTTACAGTGTTAGGCTCTATCTTAAGAAAAATAAATCATTGATCATGAGGTCTCTTAAACACTCACTATGTTCTGGCCTTGTTCTGTTCCAAACCCAGCTGAGATTTCTCAAGCATAGAAAACATTTGTGTTTTCAGGACAGTGGGAATCCAGCCCATCTCTGAAAGCATCAAAGAATGGCAAAGTCCTGTGTAGTTCTTGGGTACCCTTACCTGTCCCTGAAGACAAGCAGGGTCTCTTGGAAAGTCCTCCATGGAGAAGCATCCGTACATGGCATAACTGATAGGGTCCCTGTCACCATCTTCCTCCCTGATCATCCATCATTGCTGCTAGCCTGGTCCCTATCCTTGGAGATGATGGATATGGAATTGAGGAGCTAAAGTGGTGACTCCTCTGGCCTGTCTAAGTTTGTGGAAGAGCCTGGCAAAGGGTTCTTGCCTTGCCACAAAGAGGTTTCATCTGGTAGTTTCAAACCCTCGGAGAGTACATACAGCCAGAGGCCCAGACATCTCTTCAAGTTGAAAATAGGATCATTGAGAAAAGCCTGGGACAAAAATAAAACTGTGTAGGAAGGACAGAATGGGTGTCAAGGATAAATTTAGCATCCAGAGGCCAAGATTTCATAGCCTCCTCCACTGGGAGGGGTCTTTGACCAGTTGTCTTGGCTTGGCTGAGATGGCCTACATTATAGCCCCATGACACCCCATCCTGGTACTCACAGACATTTCCATTTAGCTTTGTAAATAGCATTCACATGAGCTGAGCTCAAGTCATCACCTGACTCCTCACAAATCCTCCTTGAAAGATCTGCTTGAGTCAAAACAAGATTTGTAAAGCTGGGAGCCTTGCCATGTGCCAGGTGTCAGCTGAGACCAGAGCATTTTGGCCTAGGAGTTCGGGCCAGCATAGGGCAATATAATGATATGGCATTTCAGAAAAAAGTGGGGGAGGGCATTGGAAAGAAATGTGGTGAGTGAATCCAGGCCGGGCATGGTGGTGCACACTTTAATCCCAGGCCTTGGATTAAACAGCTGGATCTCTTTGAGCTAGAGGTCATCCTCTACATAGACCTCTAGGTCTATGTGGTAAGGTCCCGGAAAGCCAGAGCTAAACAGAGATTCCCGCCCCCACCAAAGAAAAGAGTGATGAATCCAAGGTTGTAGACTGAGTATCAACAGTCCTCCTCTATAAACAGGGACAGGTGGTGCCTGACTGAAGTGGAAGAGAATGTGTGGGCACTGGTGCCTAGCTGCAGTGCCACAGGAACCACAGCTGCAGTTAAGTGAGACCCCGCTCCTCTAGCCTTAGACCAGGGCCTCCATCTTCTTGTATCACCTCCCCCTGGCAGGCAGTCTGCTCGTCTTCTGGTTGCACCAGCACACGGGGCGGAAATGCACACTTTGAGAGACCCGCTCTGGAATGAAAAGTTTAAGTTCTAGTACTTTCTTCGTTGTCGTTAAACATCATTCAGACTTTGGCATGAGCTCTCCTAGGCCATTTGTGTGAGTCCTGCATCTTTAGCCTTTGGGTTGGGTTGGTAGGGGAAGAGGAAAGGTGGGATTAATGTGTCAAGAAAAGATGCAGCCCAGCCAGGGAGCAGGCTATCAGTAAGGAGCTTGCTTTGCAGGTGTAAGGACTTGACTTTGGACTCCAGAACCTGCATAAAAGTTCTCTGGCCTGATGCTGCACTTCTTGTAATCTCAGGGCCAGAAAGACAGAAACAATATTTTGGGGATTAGCTGGCTGGCCAGACTAGCCTAACTAGTGAGTTCTAGGACAATGAAAGACCCTGTCAGAGTGGGTAGATAGCATACCTGAAGTATGACACCTGAGGTTGTCCTCTGGCCTCCATATACTTGTACATACATGTGCACATGTACCTGCACATACACAAATGGGGTGTGTGTGTGTGTGTGTGTGTGTGTGTGTGTGTGTATAACGGGGAAAAGCCACTCACTGAACTGGCTACTTAATAAGTTAAGTCTTGGGTCCTCTCACTGTAGCGCTCTCTCTCTCTCTCTCTCTCTCTCTCTCTCTCTCTCTCTCTCTCTCCCCTTCCCTCCCTCTCTCCCTCTCTTCCCCTCCCTCCTTCTTTTTCTTTCCTTTTGTTGTATTTTGTTTTGTTCTTCCAGGCAGGGTTTCTCTGTGGAGCCCTGGCTGTCCTGGACTGGATTTGAAGACCAGGCTGGCCTTGAACTCACAAAGATCCACTTGCTTCTGCCTCCTGAGTACTGGGATAAAAGGCATGCGCCACTACACCCAGTCTGCCTCTTTCTATGGCTCCATTTAGACTTTCATTGTTTGTCTCTTTCTACAAAATCTTACTCTGAAAGAATTACCTTGCAGGCTTGTTTATACTAACACGCAAATGGTTATTAGGGCGCTCTCGTTTTATAAGGAGACCAGCTATCAAAGAAATAAATACATTTGAGTGAGTATGGGTACAGGAAAAGCAAAGGGCCTTCCCAATGTCTTAAATCACACTGTCATGCTCTGTACCCCGGCTATGGCACAGGGGGATAGCACATTTGGATTTAGCAGATCAGACTGAACAACTTTGTCTCTTTCTGAGGCAGGGTCTCTCCATGTAGCCCTGGCTGTCCTGGAACTCACTCTATAGACCAGGGCCTGAAGGACTTCTCAACTCTCCCTCTTCTTCCGGAAAGCAGGAAAGTAGTCAGGGGTATGGTGTATGGCAGGGGTCAGGCAGAGGACCTGACAGAGCCAAGCTCATGAGGTAGGAAAGGACTGCATTCTCCAAACGCCTTCTTAGTGAATGTAACGTAGGTTTGCTAGGAAGAAGTAGGGAACTGTATCTTCAAGTGTAGTTTTCATGTTATACAAAAGGGGTCTTTTTTTTTCTTCTGAGTACCCATCAAGCCTCCTTCTCTAATCATGGGTCATACCAGGTTTTTGTCAATATGTCTAAAAGCTGCTCATCTCATGAACAAGTGTTCGTAACCCGAATGCTGCTGGGACTCCACGTCTACCTTGGTCTGGGACTGCAGGAGTTAGGGAGCATTGGAGTGGATTCAGGTGATTAGAGAGAGGGAGGGCTGATGGCAGGGCCACACGCCTTCACCACCAGCTATCCTGGTTCAGGAAGGTACGATGTAGAAACTGCCAAGTATGAAGGGCCCAACCTCCAGTAAGCCCTGGGAAAGGGGCCCCACAGTGGAACAGACGGGTCACAGCCAGTCCAGGAACACAAACACCAGTATATTTTATGTGCACAGTTATGAAAAGGGAGAGACAGACTAACGGAGACATAGCAGGCAATGGGCTCACAAATTAGTCACGTGCCTTTCTCAAGAGCTGTCCAGCTGGAAGACAGTCCTAACCAATTCATAGGCCCTGTTACAAAGCCAGGGCCTAAACTCCTCCAGGTAAGGGTGGCTTCAGGGTGGAAGGCACTCCCACTGCCTTACTCACAGTTCAGAGCTGGGCCTCTCACCTGCCTCCTGTGACAACACTTTGCACAGCCCAGAGCTTCATAAATTGATTCTCACATGAACTGACCCACTCAGTAGTCTCCTGGGAGATCCATGAAGAGTGATGGACCAGGACAAAGGGGACTCACAGATGCTCCCTATATATTATTGCTGTGATTAAGCACAGGCCATTGTGACTCTCTGGCATGAGGAGGGGGCAGGGCACTGGAAGCCTAGCAGACATCCAAAGCAACTCAACCATGCAGGGCAGCATACTTACTATCTGAAACTCCTACCTCGGGCTCAGAACATCAGAGGGAGGCTCCATAGACAGCCAGCAGACTCCCCACTGCTCAGAAGGGTTTAATTACCCCCACCTTCAAGCCCCTAAGCACTAAGGGGTTGGATTCCTGAAGAGAGCCAATGAGCAAGAGCTGAAGTCTAGACTACCCTGCAGGTCTGTGGTCAGGCCTTAAGGTAGAGTCTCCTCTGGCTGGGGGTTCTGTGCCTATGAGGGGCCCTAGGAGCAACAGGGACCTAGGGAAGCAGACCACAATGCTGAGTATTTCCAGGCCAGCAGATCTGCTCTGGGAACCTCTCCTGACATGGGATTAATAGCGCTTTGAGAAAAAATGGTACTAGGGGATG
Organism: Rattus norvegicus; assembly: GCF_021556685.1. Classification (NCBI taxonomy): domain Eukaryota; kingdom Metazoa; phylum Chordata; class Mammalia; order Rodentia; family Muridae; genus Rattus; species Rattus norvegicus. The sequence goes on from NC_141539.1 coordinate 104,137,103, forward strand.
CCTGAAGACAACATCTGGAGCGCTGAGACCCAGGGGCCACCCAGTGGCGTTTTCTGGTTGAGAATTGGAGTTTTAATGCTGGGACACCTCAGCCAGCCAATAGATCAGTTGTGATCAGGTGTGAGGTGGCCTGGAGAGGTGTTAGGATTCAGGTAATTAAGATAATATGGAATTGGAGAAAATACGGAACCTTCTCCACTTGTATATGGAAAGCGACCACTCCCATAACCCCCAAGTCTTAGGGCCATAGCAAGTTTCCCTACGACAGAATAGTATCTGGTGATTTGAGAAGCCTACCAAGGGAAACACTTAGCATCTTACCCCAGACAGAGAAAACACAGGGAAAGGATACCACAGAAGGTTATGTCTCCAAGTCTTTCCCCCAGCCTAGGACAGCCCTGCTGCTGGCCCTGGCCTGGTGCTGTCTGCATGGTCCACAGGTGTTACGGTCATTTAAAAATGATCTATAAGAAATAAGGGTTGATTTCAACCTCTGAGAGTCCCAGGGTGGCCTCATGGTATGCTACACTCTCTGATGGTCCCATCTTCTCAAAGAGTTTGGGACAAAAATGAGAAGGGGCCTGGATTTCACCTGTCCACTGCCAGCAATGGACCCATCATGGGGTAAAGTTACAATAACCAAGCTGACAAGGCCCATGAGTGTGACAGAGTTAAGACAACACTGTTTGAGAACAAGCTTATGGGGCCGGCCTGGAGTTGTAGGAAGAGCAGCCCTCAGGGTTGACTGCTGAGCTGAGGCTGTGGTACAACTCATCTCTTTTCCAGGGAAGGGCCTCTAAAGAGCCTCCCGTGGTCTTCTGTATCTGTCTTGTTATCTTTGAATCTCCTCTAGCTCATAGGAAGCCATATTGGCTAGCTGGTGGAAATAATAAACCAGTTTGGGTAAATAGGACCTAGAACTCCACCCTTTATTTCCCACTGTGGATCCACCACACACCTCTGGGCCTCGCTGGACATTGTGGGGGGATATTATGCATTTTCAGTAGGACCTCTGCAGGGAAGGGACACCAGACTATCATCCCTGGGTCAGGAAGACAGGGCGCCCCCAGTCATCAGAGGAAGGTGAAGGGAAGGCTGCAGCAAGGCAGGGGGGGTCCATTTCAGAGCTATGCCTCTGGCCACTGCTGTGTTCTATAGGGAGCTGGGAGAGGGGGAGGCTATGGTGACTGACACAGGAAAGGACTGCCTGCTAGTGGTAAATGTCTTGAACATAAGGGGAAACGCCACCGAACACACGGGGATTGAAACCTCCAAAAGCCCAAGGTTGGTGGGAATCCAGCACCACAGGGGCCCCCAGAAGGCCAAGGGAGCAGCGTGGGGCCCTGGGAGAGGGAGAGGAGCCAAAGGAAGCTTTCCTGGCCTTTGCACAACACCAGTGCCACCATGCAGCCCAATTGGCTACTGGGTCTCTCTCAGGCTGCAGCTCAGAGGCCCCCGGGGAGGTATTGGTTGCAAGCAAGCACCTGAATATTGCCTAATGGAACCAGCCAAAGCCCAGCTGAAGCCAGGGGGCAGGTGAGGTGGTGGCCCCAACAGCAGCCAAGGCCTTCTCAGACCTTGCCTCCCACCTGTAGCCCCGGAGTTCATGTCCCTTAGTTAGGACAGGTCTGCTGCTTCCAAAGTCATCCATCAAAGTCCAATTGTTCGCCACCCAGCCTCCAGCCCCCAGGATGTGTTGAGAGGCATGGATGAGTCTCAAAGTATTTCTGTTGTCTAGACACCCAACTCCCCAACACCCATCCCACTGCCCACCATGTGTGGTTATGTTTGCCCTACTGGGCTAAGACCCAGTTGGGGGCGGGGCTTGTGCTGAACCAAGGGGTAACCCCACCAGCTTGGTCTCTCTCTCTCTCTCTCTGTTCATGGGTTCCTACAAGAGACTTCAGGTCCTCACATTAATCTTCTGACTCAGTCAGTCTTGACGTGGCCATTGGCCAGGGCTGGTGGGCTGGCCGGCTCCCCGGGCTCCGCGTCCTTGTCAAAGCGCAGGCGGAGGGTGTTGCGGATGATAAACTGCTCCATGATGAGGGCCCCGCAGAACCAGGGCACAGCATACTCTAGGGTAATGAGGCCCATGAAATCAAAGTCGAACTGGGAGTAGTCCCAGGGACAGGCGTTGAACTGGCGTAGGATAAAGCCGGTAGTGAACTCCCACAGGTAGGTCCAGAGAGTATAGATGACACAGCGCACCAGAAGAGGGCAGCGGCCTCGCAGGCGCAGGTACATGCGCTCCACGATCAGGATGGAGGTGCCATAGATGAAGAGGGCCCACACGCTGGTGACCCCTGGGAACTTCCAGTTAAAATTCACCACGAACTCCCAGGCCGCTGTGAACATCACCTCGCAGAAGTAGCCATGGATGGCATATAGGTACCAGCGGGACAGCGCTGTCAGGGGCTCCGCAGAAGCCATGGTACCAACTGGGGCCTCCTGCTGGGGATACAGGGAGACAGATGAGGGACCCACCTTGCACCTTTCCCTGCCTCCTGCTTCCTATGGTGAGTGACTGGAGGAAATTTTACGTCGTCCACCTTTCTTCATTCTCATTGGTACCTACCATAGCCCCAATAGACTTTCTTCTGAGAAACTCTATTCAAATACAATGTGGAAATGCCTACTGAATCTCATATTTATGGTTATCTAAAGAGTTAGCTGCCCTGACCCATTGATCTCTTTCTCACCAGACCCACTGAAGACCTTACTTCTTCTTCCCCAACTACTCCAGGTCACTCATATTTCTGAGATCTAATATTCATATTTCTCTCTCTCTCTCTCTCTCTCTCTCTCTCTCTCTCTCTCTCTCTCTCTGTGTGTGTCTGTCTGTCTCCCTCATACACACTATTTTAACAATTTTTAACTGCCACTCTCCCCTCTCCTCCTTCCCCCAGCTCATGGCATTGTTTTAGTCTCTGTAAATTTAACAACATTCATAATTTTTCTCTTAGGCCGACTTAGTGAACTTAGTGTAATATGCTCAAGGTTTATTCCGGTTGCAGCCTGCACCTGAGCAAACCCCTTCTTTTCAAAGATGGAAGGACTTCCAGTGAATGGAACATTGTCTCTCCACTGTTCACAGACACCAGGTGACTTCCACTTTTGAACAGTGCTGTCACACACAGGCGAACAAGCGTCTGTTCAAGGCCCTCCCCCAGCTCCTTTGGGTCTATACCTGGAAGTAGAATTGTTAGGCGACTTTGTTGTCTTTCTGAACAGCCACAGTACTGGGTTGGACAGCACTCACATGATAACTCCGTCCTAGGGGATCTGACATTCTTCTCTGGCCTCCGTGGGCACCACACACATGTGGTGCACATACATATGTGCATGCAAGCAAAACACCAATGTACATAAAAAGTAAATCCTCAAAAGCCGTGGCGATGTTTTATACCCCTCACAGCCTTGGCAGAACATGTACACACTCCAGCTTCTCTGTGTCCCTGTCAGCATTTGGGCTTTGTTTTCCTCAGAACGGCTGTCCGAGACTAGAAACCTAAATATGATATCATTGTGGTCACATTTTATTTTTAACTGCGACAGTAGATGGGGTTTGGCTAGCTCTTCTTTCCTCCTCTCTCAAACGCCACCACCGGTCTTCAAGCCTGGCTCCCCTCCCATCATGCTTCCTCGTCTGGCTCTTAGGCCTCTGTCTTTCTTCTAGCTCTCTATTTAAAGGGTCTGGACCACTGTGGCAACTAGAAGAAGCCGCTGTCTATTTACTTTTTGATGCTTGAGCCCTTGAGATTCCACAGGCTCTCCAACTTCTGAGCGAACTCTTTTTGAGAGTGTGGCTGTTTAACAGTGCTGTTATCCAACTATGGCCCCAGGCCTCTCCTCTGTAAGCATCTAGACAATACAATCTTGTTTATGCAGAGGGTAGTGTGGGAGGGCTTGTGATTTATCAAGAATTAAGAAGTTTTGTCAGCTACTGTGGCCACCTGGCCACGGTACCAAACCTCTCTCCCAGGTAGGACAAGGGATGGAGTTTATCAAGGTGGCACCTGCTGTTTGCCCAGCTGAGAATCCTAATGCCATCTTTTAGCCACACAGCCTCATTGCTGTGATACTTGCCCACCCTTGTGCCTCAACTATATTTTTAAAACACTGGCTCTTAATTGAAACTCATATGAAGCCAAGTGTGGCTGTATGTGTCTGTGACCTTAGTACTTGGAAGTCTGAGACAGGAAGGCTGCAAGTTCCAGCCTGGGAGACATGGCAAGACTCTGTATCAAAACAAAAACAGAAATGGGGGGTGGTAGGGTTTGCCTATCATGCAGAGGCCCTGTATTTAATCCCCAGCACTGTGTAAACCAGACATGGCAGTACAACACTTAGGAGTTGAGGAGTTGAGGAGTAGAGGCAAGGAGGATCAGAATTTCATTCTTTTTTTTTTTTCTTTTTTCTTTTTTTTCGGAGCTGGGGACAGAATTTCATTCTTAACTACATAGTGAATTCTGGTCTAGCCTGAGCTGCAAGAGATCTGAGAGAGCATGGGTAGAGGTGAAGAGAGAGTAGACAGGGGAGAAAGGAAAGAGAGAGGGAGGGAGGGAGTTTTGCTCCTATTTTATATATATGAGATGGGGAAGGAAATATTATGGACCCCACACCCAAACCTGCTCTTGATTCCACTCCAGACTCTGCATAGCTCTGTATGCCTCCAAGGGCTCCCCCTTTCCTAATGAAACATGATAGCATCCTTGGCCTGACATTCAGGGCCCCAAATATACCTCCTCCACCTCATTCTCAGGACTCCCTTCCTGGATCGTGATTATTCTGTTTGGTATGCCTTCTCACACTGGCACCAGCACAGCCCCCTTGTCTGGGTGACTGTTAGAGCAAATGTCTCTTCTCTCAGGCCACCAATCCTCTTCCTCCTCTGAGTTTCCACAGCACCCTACCCTCTGATGCCAATTATTTTGTTCAGTTCTATTTTCAGTCCCAAGCCAGACCTTATGCTCTTGGCTCTCAAAGCCTAGACATCTTCCTTCAGCGATACAACTAGATTCCTTCTCCTTCCTGGATACCTCTTGGTACCACAAGCTCCTTCCCAAATCAATTCCGTATCTTTACCCAAAACCGGTTTCTTTCCTTTGCCTGCTCCTGACAGATGGCACCACTAAGCAACCAGTAAGAATCAAGAGGCCCTGCTACCTTAACCTGAGTTTCTGAGTGTCAGGACCTGTGTGTAGGGTTCACTGTCACAACCCTGTGTGCATACAGGACTGCATTCAGCAGAGGGTTGAGGGTAGCTCTCGATCTTTAGCAAATGTCACCAAGCATACCATCCCCAAACCATATCCTAAACCATCTGTCATTTCCTATAGCTCAGGCACATCTGCGGGTCTGAAGATCTCAGCTGGCCTAAGTCACAAGGCTGTGAGTCATCTGAGGCTCTGTTCTGTGCTCAGCTGGGGAGGCAAAACTGGGGTCACTCCGCTCCATCGGTTTCTCATCTTCCTCTTGGGACTCGGCGGACGAGTACTGATCTCAGGGTAAGCTTGTAAGTCACCAGCCCACCACCAAACCAGCCCCACCACACAAGTGTTTTTTTTTCACCCTGGACAAGAGAGAGAAAGAAGGGAAGGAGACCACTGTTAATGGTCCAGGAGTACGGTTAAAGAGAAGGAATAACTTCTAATGTCCTGGGGTAAGCTAGGTTAGCCATGGTTGATTTACACGCATTGCGTACCTCAAGATATTGAGTTGGGAGGATTCTGAGTGTTCTCAAAAAATGACTCATGTCTCAGGTGACAGTACCAATATCCTGATCTGATTAAACACTGTGACCACGCCGGGAAAGATCGCACTGCATATCCTAAGTACTGACAATTACTAGGAGTGCATTAAACAGTTTTGTGTGTGGCAGGGCCTGGCATACCCAAGTTTGGCTCTTGAATTCACTACGTAGCCAAAAGTAACCTTGAACGTCTGATCCTCTTGCTTCTACCTACCGAGTGCTAGGATTACAGGCACGCAGCAATGCGGCCCTGCACAGTGCATGCTTGTGCAGCGGGAGTCCAACCCACGGCTTCCTGCATGCGAGACAAGTACTCAACCAACTGAGTCCATCTCCGGCCCCGTTTAAGATGTTTTTCATGTTAAAATTATTTAAGTTCTTTTCAATAGATTAAAAAGGCACCCCCCCCCCGGCATTGCTTTTTAAAGCCCTTCCTAAGGCAAGTCTTTGAATATCTCATTGGTCAAGGTAAGTCGCATGGCAAAGCCCTGGACTTTACACCGTCAAACTCCCCTGGGAACCCGTCCCTGTGTTACCACTGTTCAGGTTTGACCATATCTCACCAGGCAGCTCTAAAAGTCTTCCAGCCTTGCCTCGCCTGCTTACAGTTCAAGTCCATAACCAAAGTGTACAGAGAGGGCGATCTTTCTAAAATGCCAGTCTGATGTTTCTCCCCATTAAAAGCCCATTAGTGGATCTTCAACATCAGCATCCCTCAGAGAAAGCTGGCTATGTCCTCCCGGGCTCAGCTCTACCTCTGAGTCCCAGCCAGCTCTATGCTTTGGCTCCCAGCATCTCTGGCTGTCTTTGCTGGGATGATGCCCTTTTCCATTTGCTGCTTATGAACCGCTTTACCCCCATGCCTATCTGACACAGTCCATGACCCTGCAAATCCTACAATATTCAAGAGCCGTCTACTGCCCCCTGTGCTACCTCCACTCACCCTGCTCATCGGCTACAACAGTCAACCCTCGCTTTGCTACAATTTGTCCTGAGGCTAACCCCAGTAACCATCTGAGGGACATCTCACACAACGTGAAGAGAGAGATGTCAGGACTTGAAGCTTTGTTTTTGCTAAGGTGCATACTACCCCTATGAATGTGCAAAACATTTGGCCACCAATTGTCTCTGGGTGCGACTGTGGTTCTTCATTACATTTTTCTGTATATTTTAAACTTAACAAACAAGTGGACCCAAGGAAACCTGAAGACACGCAAAACTGATGATGTGGGTTTTGCCTTCTGTGCTATCCTCAACACACTTCACAAATTAGGTGTGGACGAAATAGACTGACTGACCTCAGACTCCTGCCTGATCTCCCAGAGCTGTAGCTTGGCAAGCTACCTCACTCCACCCAGCCTCAGCTTCCTTTTACATGAACTGGGAAGGATAGACTATCAATCACAGTTGTGGTGTAGATGGATTATCTGCCTACTTCTAAGTACTACAGTAAGGGCTAGAGAAATGACTCAGGTCGAGATCATTCGTTGTTCTTACAGAGGACTAGGGTTCAGTACCCAGCAGCCACATGGCAGCTCATAACTGATTGTAACTCAAATTCCAAGGGCTCCAATGTTCTCTTCTGGCCCCTGTGGTAACTACATGCACATGGTATACTTACACACATTCAGGCACACACACACACACACACACACACACACACACACTAAAAATATTAAAAACAAAACACACACAAATAATTCTGCAAGGATCCTGTCCTTTCTGGTATAGCTTCTGCTGCTACTAGGGTCACCTCGCACTTCAGGCAGGGTCACTATGTCCCTGTCCTAGCCAGCTTACTGGCACCTTTCCCTGCTAAGCAGGCTTACAGGACATCAAGCCACAGGACCAGGAAACCCTGTGAGACAATGGTGCCACACATATAGCCTGGGAGAACCAATGTGAGGTCCCTGCTTCCCTGTGACTGCCCACAGATGGATTAAAAGGAAAGGGTCAGGCCTGAGGGTCAGGCTTGAAAACAGAACAGAATAGAAGAGCAAATATCCCCAGGCACAGCCTTGCAAAGGTCCACTGTTTTGAAATTTTTCTTCACAGACCAAGAGAGAACAGACTTGGGTGATGGGGAAATGCAGGGGGTGGGGCATGGAGCCTGGGAGGAGGGAATACCGATAGGTTTATGGCGGGGGTGGCCCAGGTGAAGAATTTTAAGACTACTGAGCCTCCTAACATGATCCAGGTCCCTTTGAACTTAGGTTTGTCCACTTGTCCTGCACTCAAGCCCCTATGCAGGGGATCCTAAGATAGGGAGTATCCCACTCAAGTGATTTCCCCTGCAGCAGCTCGACGTGACTATGTGGATCTCCTTATACAACCTCCGTGTGTGTGTGTGTGTGTGTGTACATGTGTATGTTCATGTAGTTTGTGTAAGTGCATGTGTGTACATGTGTGTGTACACATGTTTATGTGTATGTAGTTTCTATGAGTGCATGTGTGCACCTGTGGGGTGGGTGGAGGCTGGGGCTCAAACCCAGGACCTTTTACATGCTAGGCAAATGTCCTGCTACTGAGCTCCTTCCCTAACCCACTCCTTCCCTTCTTCAGGTTGACTTTAAATCCTGCTCTACTTGTCTCTGATCTCCTCTTCCTGGAATAGCCAAAAAGGTTTTCTCAGCTGAGAACCATTGCCTCCAGCTTTCCCAGGTATCTGGGGAGAGCTGGACTTCAAAACTTCAGCAGCAGAAGCAAGATGGAAGGCATACATGTCTAAGGGAGAGAGAACATAGGACAGAAGGGGACCAACTCAGAAAATAGGGGGAGGACAGAACAGGGACAGAGGGAGCCAGCCGCAGGCATGGTTCCATTTCTAGACAGCAGAAAGTGCTTGGGAGGCTAGGTCAGACCTTGTTCAAGGAATCGTGGCAGGAGAACAAAGCTGGTTCACGCAGGATAAATGTGGCCAACTGAAAGATCTGCTGGGGCAGTCTTTGGGGGGCTGCAGCTTTGTGTGGTGGGAGGTGATCAGATGAAAGGTAGGGTACTGACAAGAACACTTCAGAACGTCACACCCAACTCCCATCTTTAGTTACCGTAGGTGCTGTGTCTGAATTTACATCTACGTTGGGCTCATCCCATCCTCTACTGAGCCCAGCAGGCCCACTTCTTGTTGTATCCAGCTTCCTTACCCTTGTGCCTTTTCCAATAATCCCCTGCTCAGCTCTGGAATCAGCCCTGGGAAAGTCTACAGCAGGGGTCAGCAGCTCCAAGGATGATGGCCTCTAAAGATGGGACAGTCCAAGAAAACATTTATGGTGACATAGAGGAGAGTGTGGATTGGAAGCATGGGAAAAAAGGCATTTGGAGAGTGTGGATTATTTTACTCTGCTCACACTTGGAGAAAGAATACAGTGTCCCTCAGAAGGATCAAAACTCCAGGGATTTGTCAATATGAGGGAACGGATGGTAGGGACAAGGAAGCTGGCTTCTTGCATCCAGTCCCTAGGGATATCTCACCTGAAGCTCTCAGAGTATGCTGAGCTCTGTCACAGGGTAGGATCACACAGAAGCAGTGGAGACAGGTGAAATCAGTCTTAATGGACCAGGATAAACCTGGCAGTGGTGGTGCCTGCCTTTAATCCCAGCACTTGGGAAGCAGATGTCTATGAGTTCAAGACCAGCCTGGTCTACAGAGTGAGTTCCAGTGAAACCCTGCCTCAAAAAACCAAAGAGGGAAGTAGGAGAGAGAGAGAGAGAGAGAGAGAGAGAGAGAGAGAGAGAGAGAGAGAGAGAGAGAGAGAGAGAGAGAGAGAGGTAGATCAGGATAGACAAAGCCAGCTGGAATGGCTTTGGTTTTGCCTTAAATTCTGATCCTGCTCTAGGAAGCTAAGATTCTGTAACACAACAGCTCTGAGGATTTTGCCCAGGGGAGCATCATGCTAGGCTTGGCATCCTGTTCTCTTTCCAAGCTTACTCCTCACCCCAGGCACCCAAATCATCACTAACCCATGCTCTAAGAAGCCACACCACCCATCTAGGAGGTTTTTGGGGCAAGACAGGAAAGACCTTGAGTCTTATCCCTAACAGGATTGGGCTGAGGAATCAATGGGGGTTGGGGGTGGTGATCATTATTGCCAGACCTCAAATGACCCTGGGTTTCCCTTGTCATCAGGGTAGAGGGAGGAAAACAGAAATGGTTCAAGGGAATGGTCCAAGGGAGGCTGGTTCCTGTGGCCAGTGGCTAACTCAGATGCTACCAACTTTCTCTTGCCAGGTCCCTAGTGTCACACTGAAGGCCCTGATGAGGTAGTCACCCTACATCTTGAGTGACAATAATAACCTTTCCTCATCACTTTCCGTGTTTTAACTCAGAGAATTCTGAAGCCCATTTTACAGAGAGAAAAATGGGGCAGAAAAAGCTACATAATTAGCCTATGTTCTTATAGATCTAAATGGCTGAGCTAGGAATTAGATCCTCATGAGCCTGGCTCCAGAGTCATCACCCCTGATTAGCACCCTGTACTGGTCCAAAAGCCACCTACATGCTCCTCTGAGATACCACAAATTCCAAGGTGCTGTCTCTAGATACTGAGATGATATCTGGAGTAATAAGATTGGTGAAATGGTTGTGTACTTTCTCACTGGGCCACCTACCAAGCTCACCACTAAGTGTTCGACATAGCAGGCTCCTAGCCTATTTCTCAGACCAAATTCTGGCAGGAGCCACATAGAAGTATTCCAAGGTCAAAGCTGAGCCTCACGGCTACGGCCACCCTTCTGAGCTTCAAGTCATGAGCCATTTAAAGACCATTTGCCAGGGCACACATTACCCAGTACCTTCCTAAGTGCCAACCCACCCCGATGTGGAAATCTGAGACAGCTCAGCCAAGAGCAGTGGCCTGTGTACAGGATGTCCAGAGGGGCCATCTGTCCAGAGTGGCAACAGCCAGGGTGTCAGAAACAACTATCCCACCCCAGACATTGGAAGGACTCAGACTAAAAGATGGAAAGGACTCTCATTCCAGAAGGAACGGATGAAGGGGAACGGACTCTGTCCGAGCTTGGGAAGCAATGGGTGACCTGCAGCTGAGGGCACGGGCTAGGCATTCTGTGCGTTGACTAGAATGCTCTTCTGGGACCTCCATGTGGCCATCTCTCTGCTGTCACTCAGGTCTCAACTTGGCTCTCACCCTTCTGAGACCTACCTGTCCCTACATCAAAGGTGGATGTTTTGTTACTCAAACCATCCCACGCTACCTTCTCTGTAACATCTTCCAATAGTTTACTGCTGTTTATGGTCTTTCTCCTACTGCCATGAGAACTCTGTAAGGTGTGAGACTCAGTCTTTTCTTCACTGATTCCTGGCAATAGTGCCTAATGATGAATGCATAGGTGGGTGGGTGGGTGAGTCGACTGATAGATGGGCCTTAAACACAATGGCAATAAAGAGCTAGCTGACTCAGTCTTTCTCTTCTCTTCTCTTTGGGAAAGATTGCCTTTTAAGAGGTTTTAATTCTAAACTTTAAAAATATCTTTATTGTTTAATTTCAATTACTAAAATAACACATGCTCACAGCTAAAATTTAAATATTATAGGAAGGAATGTTTTAGCAAACAAAAGTTCCCCACCCCACCGTTCTTAGAGAAAGTCACTATTAATGGTGCCTTCTTACAGACACTCTGCTTAAACTGCTGTAGAAGAAGCCTACTCTGGCGCCACAGAAAGGAAGAGCGCTCTTAAGGAGACTTAGGACACAGAGCCAGCATCTCTTCCTCTTTGCTGTCTGCCCACAGGTGCACAGGAAGTCACTGGGACCTGCACTCTCACTTTCTGTTTTCACTTACACTGAGACTGTCTTTTCCAAGTCCTACAGCCTGTGTGCTCATCCTTATAATAGCTATACAATGTCCCACCAAGTGGAAAACTATAATTTACTTGACTAAGATATTCAACAAAGGTAATAATTGTTTTCCATTTCCCCTATTGCAGAGAACAGCACAGAAATACCTTCCATGCCTGTAACAAAAGAAATATAGCCATTTTCCTCTTTGAGATTATTTCATGATAAAACATTCATCTATCCCTTCCCCCTTCTTCCCTCCCATCCCCCTCTCCCTCTCTTCCTTCCTTCCACCATTTTTGTTTGTTTGAGACAGAGTCATTGATCCAAGGATGGCCTTAAACTACTGATCCTCCTGCCTCTCAATTAAAGACGTGCACCTCCACATTGAGCTTGCTCGTTTGCTAGTTTTCTTTCTTTCCTTCCTTCCTGCCTTCTCTCCCCTTTCCCATCCCAAACTGGAGAAGCCCAGGCTTACCTCTATCTAGATATCCATCTGTCTCTGCTTTCCATGTGGGGAGGTTACAGGCATGTGCTCCTATGGCCAGCATGAAAGATCTCTTCATGGTAATTCTAGCAGTGGAACTATTTCTTCAGACTAACAGTGTAGATTGCTATGAGAAGCTGTGCCGTGTGATGGCTAGGTCTCACATCTAGGTCACTACATCCTACAGTGACCTTCACGAACCTCTTCTTCCTCCTTCCAGGCCCCCTTCAAATCCAGGCCCACTTACTCTACTCTGGTTGCAAATCAAAAGCGTGTCCTGAAATGACCTGTTAGTAGCACATGACTTTGCAAGCCTAAGTGGACTGATGATAAATAGATTGTGACCCTCGGCTAGAAGAGTCAAGATCTATCTACAGCTGAGAAATAACCCAGTTACCTGCCTCCCACTTTCTGCATGCACCAGTATAGAATCAACCCTGGGCTCCAAGGGACCAGCCCACAAGCTTCTTAGAAGCCATCCAATCAAAATGGTCTCAGTGCCAAGACAGCCTTAGTGCCAAACCTACCCTAACTTTCTGGAGCTTCCTTCTTTCTGATCCCACCATTGTATTGTCTGCTCTGCACTGACATAATGGTCTTTGGGCCTCAGGGGCTAGGGAAAGCATCCAATTGCCATTCTTTAAGGTATCATCAAGGAAAAGCCAGAAGCAGAGAATGGGATATAGGCCGGATGAAAACAGGAATGCTCTGTAGTCAAGGCCTTTCACCCTATGTAGCTTGTCTGGACTGAGGAGCCCAACTCCTGGAGGCCCAGTACACTAACTGTTCATACTATGGGGTAGAATTCAGAGTCTAGGTAAGTCCTAGCCCCCACTGCTTGGATGGGAAGCATCCAGGAACATCTTGAGGAGACAGAACATGGGAAGACACCCTAAGTGTCTCCTAGGTGTCTAGCTTTATGCTGGTCAGCCAATCTTGGTCTGGCCCAGTTTTAGCAGTCGTAAGATGGCTCCAACAGGGGCATAGCCTGAAACTGCTCAGCACTCCCGTCCCGTTTCAGAACTGTAACCTGTGACGAGCCCTTGGACAGGAAGCAAGCTGAGAACTTGAACCCCGACACCTGTGCCCATGCTGGTGAGGTGCCAAATGGGAAGGCAGACTGGGTCAGTGATCCCCTACATGTCTGGGGCATACTCACTTGTCACAGTCTTGACTGCGTGGCTGGGAACAGACATCAGGATCACTGTGCAGTTGTGTCCCTGTTTAACCTTGTCTTGGTATCAGACTGGACCTTGGCGCCATTCTTAGCTATGCAGACAAGCATTCACCCCAGTGCTCAGTTAATTCTTGGCTGGCAGAAGGATGGCTTTCATGTGTCTCTGGGAATAAAAGAGGAGGCCTTTAGATTAATCCACCCCCAGTTCTGAGCAACCAGGCCAACCAAAAGGCAGATCTAAGGCCAAGTACTCAGCAACAGGCCACCAAGGTTCCTCTCCTAGAACCTGACATCTCTCTGCTCAGGGCAGTTGATTCAGACATCAGAGGCTGGGGTGATTCCCAGGTGATCATCTTGCAGGGTTAGTTAAGACTTAGGGCCCTTTTGTACCACGCATGAATGCACACTTTGAAACCTGAAAGGAAATATAATTTTAGACTCCAGCTCCATTCTCCCCTTTAAAGCACACTCTGCCAAGCAGTGGGGACATCTACTTGCAAGGGGTAATCAAGAACCTAATGGAGGGCAGGCAGTACAGGTTAGAACACTGGTTCTCAACCATCCTAATTCTGCCACCCTTTAATAATACATCCCTCATGTTGTGCTGACTCCCCCTGCCCCCCCCCACACACACCATAAAATTATTCCGTTGCTACTTCAAACTGTTTGCTGCTGTTAGGAATCATAATGTAAATATCTGTGTTTTCTGGTGGTCTTTTGGGGGTTGCAACCCACAGGTTGAGAACTGCTGATTTAGAGACCTAAGTATACCACACAAGGACAAGCAGGAAAGCAGAGAGCATGCTAAGCCTCCCTGAACCTGAGCTGAGCCTGGTGGTGTGCCCCTTTAATCTCAGCACTCAGGAGATTTAGGCCGAAGAAAGTCCCCAAGGCAGATGTAAGCCAGGGCTACATAGTGAGACCATGTCCAAGAAACAAACAGAACAACATCAACAACAAACAAACCCCAAATCTTATCTGTAACCCATCACTGCAATACTTACCGTATTAATACTACTGGTCCTTTAAGAGTAGGGTTGGCAACTGGCTTACAGTTGATATAAATCTTACATCATAAGGCCTTTTGCCACATACATTCTCTCAATAGTATCACGAGGACATTTTTTCCCTTCCTTTTACAACACTGGGGATTGGACCCAGGACTTGGCATACGCTAGACAAGGGCCTGACCACTGAGTTATACCCCCAGATCTTTAAAAATTATATATCTCTAGTAAGATACATACAATTGTCCTACCTCACAGGAGATAGAACCACAGCCTGGCTATCAAGACTAGTAAGATTTGATGCTTTTTTTTTTCAGGAATAATGAAATTAAATAAAGTACCAGAGCTCCTGTCAGACTTCCCTTAACACAGTGCCTTCTGCGCAGGTCCCCAGATGGGACTTTGCCCAGCACAGGGGGGCAGGGTGAGAGGTGGCACCATCACCCCCACAGATGGGTAGAACACAGAGATACCAGCCTGTGCTGATGATACTCTGGAATCATCTTCCTCCCTCCCAGAGGCTCTGAGTGGCAGCAGATAATCTCCCATTATTATCTAAACTAACAACTGGAAGAGCAGAGAACTGACAGAAAGTTTGAGGGTAGGGTCCAGAAAATGTACCCTGCCAAGATTGCTTTAGAGGCTCACCTGGCCCCATGTCTGCCCCCAGAACTCTGCACAGAGAAAACAAAGGTACATGCTGCGCCTGTGGAGGCTGCTGGGTTCAGGCTTGCCCATCTCCCAATTCCTCCATAAACAGGAACCTCAGCCCTCACTCACCTGTCGTCTTCCTCCCCTCGCCTAGCCTGCCTGATGGGGTGGGGAGCAGGGCAAAGGTTGGCTTGGCACCTACCTATCGCCTTGATGAAAGAGTCTTAATGAAGCATGTTCCATACCCTCCACCATTTGCACCGCCATGACATATGGTTTGGAAAGTTCAATCCCACCCATGGGCACTTCCTTTTTCCTGGGGCCTAGGCAAGCCACAGCAACAGCACAAGTCAAAACAGAAACAGAAACCAAAAACCACATCCTGCTTGTTCAGCCTGGTGCTACAGCACCCGATGGCCATCTGCTACAGGCTGAGATCCTATGCTAGGCAAGGACACCACTCTGGGGTGGTCAAAACGGCTCTCTGGGAACCAGCTGGACACTTCCTGCTTCTTGTCTGCTTGCCAGCCTCTTCTCAGGGGTGGATGAGATGCAATGGTCGGTCACCAGGGTGGAGTCTGGAGGGGGGTGGGGTGGGGGTCCCACCTTTCCCTGCAAGTGCACAAGCTGTCCCCAGATCTTTCTTACATTCTAGCCTTCAAGAGCAGGATCCACACCTTTAATCCCAGAACTATAGGAGGCAGAGACCGGCAGATCTTTGTGAATTGGAGGCCAGCATAGTCTACAGAGTAAGTTCCAGGACAGCCAAGACTACATAGAGAAACCCTGTCTTGAAAAACAACCAATCAACCAACCAACCACCACCACCACCATCACCACTACCACCACCAACAACCACAAAAACAAAGAGCATGATTCTGGGGACAGAAACTATAAGGCTCTTAGGTGGTTCATACAGCCTGAGTCAGAAGCCTGTGAGCGTGTGAATGTATCAGGAGCCCTCGCAGCAGCTAACGCACAGGCGAAGCTGGGCCTACTCAAGCTTATCAATTCTCAAGATTCTTTTAGGACACCTGCGGAGCAGGGAGGGCTTAGACACCATCTATCCTGGGTAGGTGGCAGTGGTGACAGATACTAAGGCTTAGGACATTAAGAGATTTGGTCAAATCTATGTATCTGATGAAACCCCAGGCCTGAGGCACCTCACTCCTTGGAAGCCCTGAGGATGGAAGGCTCAGTGACTATGTCTCAGTTTCAATCCCTGTCTCCTCCAGCCCTCCTCTGTGGTGTACCTACTCCAACTCTTCCTACTTGGCTGCTTGGAGAGGCCACTGCACCCCTGGGCCATCCCAGCAGTTCTAGTTCCATGAGACTTTAACTGTATTTCCATAAAATATGTTATCCCATCTGTAAATAACCTCACATGTGTGCATTTCACACCGGATGAGTTCCTGGAGACCACAGGTCTTCTATTGGACAGCGGAACGAGCAGAATAGAGAAGGATCCAGCTAATTCTTGGCTGAAGGAGTCACCCAGCTTGCTATTAACCAAAGCTAGCAATGCCTGGAGTTTGTCTCTTGCTGGTAAGCACCATCAAGGGGTCTACAGGTCCGTCTCTGTGGATGAGAGGAAAGAAGGGGGTGCTCCCCCCTCTTCCTTCTCTAAGCACCAGCACAGACTGAAAGGGGGTGGCATGGGTCTGGAGATACAAAAGACCTGTCTGAAGGCCCACAGGGAGAGTGAGGCTGGAAACAGAGTGTCCCACGCAGGCATCCCTGGGGACACTGCAGGCTCCTACATAGCAGAGGTCCAGGTAGGTTCAGGTCAGAGAAAAACAAAACTCATTTTGTTATTTCTACAATGTGCAGGGGCAGCCAGTTCTCCTGAGGAGGATTCATTTCCCAAAGAGGTTTAAGCAGCAGCTGCTGGCAGGAATGTCCCCTGCGTCATTTTCTCTCCTCTGTAACTATTTAGGGTAAGCTGGGCTTGCAGGATTCAGTCTGCTTCTCGGACTAGAATCCAAATCCTCTCACCTACTCCATCTCTGTAGCCTGGGACCTAAGGAGGGAGCCAGAGAGGGTTTGCAACAACACCCTTTCATTTGATGGCCTCCCTCCCCAGAAATCCCCCAATCTCTCAGGAAATAGGAAAGATCACACATTCAAACTGCACTTGGCATTAGCCTATAATCCCAGCACTCAGGAGGTGGAGGCAGGAGGATCAGGAGTTCAAAGCTAGCTTCAGCTACTTATGAAGTTCTACATGAGACCTTGTCTAGCAACAACAAGGACAACACAGCAATAACAAAGTCCATTGACAAAAAATATGATGGTTCACCAAAACAAACAAAACACACTGTCACAATCAAGTACTTAGTACTTCCCTAACCACACACACACACACACACACACACACACACTCACACACAAGCACTCACACACACAAAGAGACACACACATACTCACACACAAGCACTCACAAACACACACACACACATAAACACACACACACATACTCACACACACACCAGAGAGAGAGAGAGAGAGAGAGAGAGAGAGAGAGAGAGAGAGAGAGAGATCCATTTCTTGACGATACGAATGGCTTATCCTAACAGTTTTAAAATCTGACATTCTACCCAGGACAGTGCCAGTTTCTCCCAGAAGTGTGAGGGCTCCCTACCTCAGATACCAATAACAAACCAGTTTTCACCCACACTTCTGACCACTGACTATAAGCCATTATTTCCAGACCCTCTGTCTCCATAGATTGATCCCTCATAGAACTCACAGAAACACATACCTTGACTAGGGCACCTGGATGAAGAGGAAAAGGGAGCAAGGTAGAGATGGTGGGTTTCACAATCAGTCCCCACTCAGCAACTGGGAGCACAGCACACATTGATAAGACTGTTGAGGGGTTTTATACTCTGAGAGGTTAATACAAGGGGCTAGAAGGTCCACCCCTCTAATCCCTTATCACAGGGTGTTCTGGTGACTGGCCAGGGCCCCACCCTGAGTACTCCATTAGTGAAAACTCAAGTGTAACCAAAGAGGCTGATTCAACCGTGTTAGCCTGTTCTATAGTGAGACCAGCCCTCAACACTATGGATGTGTTAGGTCCCCAAGCATGACGACTTCCCCTCCCCGAGCTACAAACACAATTGGTGTCCGTATTCCAAGGGACAGGCAGTGTATCACCATCCCCTGGGAAGTGAAGAGGAGGTACAGGCACACTTATGGAGTCGGCAGATGTCCCCTCACTGCTCGGGGTTTGGCCTTCCACTTGGCCCTTTGCTCTGGGCTTGGACTCTGGCGGTTCCTGCCTCCTCCTCATCTCATCCCCACCTTCTCTCTCATGAAGGACTTCTTGTCCTGCCCCCTCCTGTCCCCTCATATCGCCCCTCACGTCTACCTTAGCAAGCCCCATCCAATCTTCCTCTTAACAAAGCACTGATTGCCCAACCAGTGCTCCTGGGAGTGTTTTTCCTGACAACTTCCCCACACAACCTCTTTCCTTTCCTTCCCAGGATGCTCATTGGCACCTGGTAGCTCCTGCTCGGTGCCTGAAAAGCTGGACAGCTGCTGAGCTTTCTAATTAGCCTCCTGGCTGCTGTCCCAGAGCTAGGCATGTGTTACAGTAAAGAGACTCCTTACCTCTCCCTCATCCATAATCCCCCCAGTGCAGATCCCGTCGCATCACAGCCAGGGGCTCTAGAAACCTCATGGCATGACACTGGCTGGCAAGCCACCTCCTGAGTCATAAGAGACTGGCGACCTTACAGCCCGACAGGAGAGACCGGGAATCTGGGTGGGCCCCGACCCTCCCATCACTATGTCTTTGAGAATACCTTAGTCTTCAGGTACAATGATGGCTCCTCAGAAAGAAGACTAGAGTTCATTTTTTGTGTTTTAAAAATACCATCCTGAGTGAGGTAACCCAGACCCAAAAGGACATGTATGACAGGAACCTAGCGTAACTGCCCTCTGAGAGGGTCCACCCAGCAGCCGATGGAAAGAGATGCAGAGATTCACACCCAAACAGTAGATGGAGCTCAGGGAGTCTTATGGGAGAGTTGGGAGAAAGACTGAGGGGCCCTAAGAGAACCAGGACTCCACAAGAAGACTAACAGTCAAACAACCTTGGGGACTCCTAGAGCCTGAGTCACCAACCAAAGATCAAGCACAGGCTGGACCTGGGCACAAAGATCAAGCACAGGCTGGAGCTGGGCCCCTGCACATACATAGATGAGCAGCAGCTTGGTCTCATGTGGGTCCCTCAAACAATTGGAGCAGGGGCTGTCACTGAGCCCATTGCCTACCTGCCTGCTATGGATCCCACATCTCTAAATGCCTTGTCTGGCCTCAGTGGGAGAGGATATGCTGAGTTGGCCCAGTCCAGCAGCAACTGGATGCGTGGGGTGGGGGTGGGAAGATAGGGGGCTGACATCCAGAGTGGGGCTTCCCTTCTAAGGGGAATTGGGGGGGGACTTACAAGAGGAGATATTGGGAGGAGATAAGAGCTGATATTGGGTTGTAAAATGAATAAATAAAAAAATTAATTAAAACAAAACAAAACCACAGCTAAACCTGCCCAGCAGTGTGGTTCAGTGCCCTGCTTCCATAACTAAGCCACCTCAGAGGCTTTCAAGCAACCACAGCCAAGCCCAGGAAATCTGAGTTCACAGTAGGCCAGGTACTGCATGCATGTGAATTAAGGTGATGCCCTTGCCCCTCCCGGCACAGACAATCCCCACCCCTTGTTGCAAGGTACCCAGAGCGCTGTACAGTGCTGGCTCAGACAAGCAAAACCCCTGACTGCCAAACAGAGATCCACTAGCTCGAAATGCCCCCTGCGGGCAGGCACTGGCTGCACTAACAACAGGTTTGTTAGTAAGCCGAGACAAAACAGATTGCTTTGACCGATGGTCTAACCTTCTATCTGCCTGTGAGCATAAAGAATTTTCTTTTTTAAGACAGGGTTTTTCTGTGTAACTCTGGCTGTCCTGAGACATGCCTTGTAGACCAGACTGGCCTCTAGCTTAGAGATCCACTTATGTTTGCCTCCCGAGTGCTGGGATCACGGCCACTGAACATTCCTTTTTATCTAGGCTAATATGATGGGTTTTCCATCACTGTCAATCAAGAAACTCCTAAGACAGGCATGAGGATCACACATCCACATATCCACCTGTACAGCTCCAGCACATCCTTGCAGACAGAAAAGGAAACATGGAGAGAGGTCAGATCACAAACTGGTGAGTTAAGCAGTATGGTTAATGCAAATCTCCCCTCTGGTCATTGTCTGGACCATAATCGGTAGAAAGGAAAATTTACTTTCCCTTTGCCAGCGACCTAGCAAATCTTGCCCATCTCCAGTAAACAGCATTCATGTGAACCAGAGATAAAACACATGCCATGAACAGGAAGTGTACAAATACATTTTTTTCTCAAAATTCTAATAGCAGCCATCTAATCGGATAGCCATTAGACATGTGAGATTATTTAAATGTTAGTGAGTAAAAGAGCATGAAATCGAAAACTTAATCTCTTAGGTGAACTCGCCACATTGCAAGTACTCAAAGCTAAATACGGCCCTTGTCTGCCATATTGGACAGCAGATGTGGAAATGCCACTGGGTGGCACTACTGTAGATTTGCTGACCCTGAGTTCCATTCCCCTGCTCTCAGGTATCTTGGCCTTCAGAACAGGCATCTGTGTTCTCTCGCCAAGTCAGAAAAGGTCAAGGTGACCAAGGCTAACGTTTGAAATGAAGGGAGGGTAACCAGAAGACAGTCATGGCTACTGATGAGTGAGGTCAGCCCTTGATTGTCTCGCTATAGCTCAGACCATCAGTAATGCTTTGAGTGCTGGAAATCATTTATTGATTTCTTCTGAGCCAGACAGCTTCTGATAGGCCAATTCATCTGACTCTACCCAGGTCTATGAGATGCACATAGGATCCACCCCCCAAACCTAATTTAGAAGGACGAAGCTCAAAGAGGTTAAGAGACTTGCTTAAGTTCACAGCTAAAAATTTGGAGGGCCAGGTCTCTACTCATACCTACCCAGCCCAACCCCTTCATGAAAGACAGAGGTCTTCATATAAGCGGGGAGGGTCTAGGAGGACTTGATTTGTCTATTTCAAGAGGCCGCTTATAGTTGATAACAGTTCCTCGAGAGCCACTGGACATTACCTATAGGCCCAGGACCTGCCAATCAAGCCTTGACAGATATCATACCAAAACCACAGGAAGGCCACAGTACTGTGACAATGGCAGAGGTCAGAAGACAGGCATGCCATATTTATCCTGGGCATGGTGCAAATGTATTTAAGGGAGCTTCCTGGGCCCTGGGCTCCTTGTCTCTGTATTCCCATGTTCTAGACAGCCCTTGAGGTATGTGTCCTCCAAGAACGAAGAACTTTGGCCGAGAGCAGCCTGAAGGGCAGGTCTACTAGAGTGAAGGGTATGAGGCTGACGGCTCACCTGTGGAACTGTGAACTCTGCTGTTTGCCCTCCACCTGACTCCGTCTGGCCCGTGTCATTTAAGGGATGGCACACAGGAAAGGTTGCCAGACACTTGGCAGAGCAGACTCCAGCCACCTCAGGCACCTACATCAAGAGCCATGAGCTCAGCACTCCCGCCCCCTCCCTCAGCTTCTTGCTGGACAGCTCCATCTACTGAGCACGGGGCCTTGCAACACGCTCGAATTATGGCTCCAAACAGCAGTTAGGCAAGAGTAATTAAAGGCAATGTTATCTCAGTCAGTCTCTCATTAGCCACATAATTAGACTGCTGAAAATAATTAACATTCCTTTTGACAAAGGAAACAGAGGACCCATTACATTCATTAAGGGAGCCTCAAGCCAGCCGAGGAAGCCGAGGGCTCCTAGTCCTGCCCGTGGCACAGCAACATTGGGTGACTCAGACCTGGTGGCAAGTCCTGCCTTGAGCCAGGCTGCTGGGGGAGCTAATGCATGTGACACTACATAACTCCATGGATCTGTTACGGACAATAATAACACACATGCGCACGGGGAGAAGGCAGCCCGGGGGAGGTGCAGGGCCGTGTCGGGGCTGGAGGCCAGCAAGGGCACACAGCTAGCTCCTCAGGGCCTGAGAATGACAGAAAAGACATTTTCTAGGAACAATTAAGCTGAGACAGCACCGGGAAACAAGAAGGAATCACAAGGCCTTTCTGAAGACAGAAGTCAGACGAGAATACGTTGAGGAGAATACCCTCCCCCCAAAGAAAACAATGACAAAGCAATAATGACAGCCGACATCCACACAGCACAGGTGACAGACATCGCTCCAAGGATCTGCCATATATCCTCTCACTTGCATAAATCCTATGCATTAGAGACTGGCATTGCTCCCCTATGTTAATGAGACCCATGGTTGCAGGAACTGTCTCCAGATCACGATGCCAGGGCTAGGCTGCCGATTCTCTGTTCCACTAGTGGGCCAATTTTTGGGGTCCATACTTAAAGAAGTGACTAGAAAATGTGAAGATGAGAAGCAAGGAGCACATGGTGTTCCTGCGAAACTGGACCAGCAAAGAGAACAGGAGGAAACGACTTAAAAACATGTAAGTAGGAGTTTGTTCTCTCCCCCACAGTGTGGCTGACAGGACTGAACTCGGGTCACCAGGCTTGGTAGCAGTGCCTTTACATACAAGCCATTTCATTAGCCCCAGAAGCTACTTTATAAAATGCCTAGCATGACACAAGTACTTAACAAGATTTTATAGAACAAAGCAAAAAGCAGTAGCCCCTGTCTCTTATACCAACCCAGGCCTTATCAGCGTGGGTTGCCCATAACTGACTGTCTCTCAAACGCATGCTCTAACGTCTGTTCAGAATTTCCATCCCCAACTCCACCTGGAACGTCTCTGTCTCTCATCTTTGTTTACCCACCTGTCTTTCAGTGCTCTCTCAAAGATTCCGATCTCATAGAAAAAGGAAAAAATTACTCTCCCTGGAAAGAGTCCACTACAATCCTTCTGACCCCCACACTCTTAAAGGCACCTATTTCTCCAGGGTCCCAGTGCTGGTTGAACTGTTCTGTGAGGTCACAACATTGACAATTCACAAGCTTCTTACCTTTTAGGAGGTTCAAGGCTTGTCTTGGTAGGCTAACGAGAGGCCTCCTTTAATACCCCACTGTGTGCAATAAAGCTGAGTAATGTCTGTAGTCACACTCCTGCACGTCCTGTGTGAACGACAGGTCAGCTTCTACTGATGGGAGAAGAATGAGGAAAACAGCAGAGAAGCCGTGACTCAGTGGGCCCAGGCTCAGCGCAACCTGGCTCTTTTGCATGGCCATGCCTTCAAAATGGCCCACTCGGTCCTACAGAGATTTGAACTCCCATTCTTTAGGTTAATCATAAATACCAGTAAACGCACAGTGGCTGGTTGGAGATCAGAGTGGAACAGACATGAAAGCAAGCCAGGAAGACGGATGAGACGGCCCCTCCAGGCACACGAACTCCACCCTGGGATTTCTATCATCTGCCAAAGTATCGCCATGAGTGCATTCTCTCCCTCCTTTGCCTTGCTTCTCTGCCATTTTTTCTTCCTTTCTCTTCCCAGGATCATGTGATCTGTATTCTAAGGCCAGAAGACATGGGTAAGCTTTTGGCACCATACCTACATGTCATTAATGCACTCTAACACCTGGCGGCTCCATAAGCCCCCAAACGTGGCTCAAGCTACTGGTAAAAACCAGGATCTTTGAGATTCAGGAACTTGCTAGTCTCACTCACACGGAGGCTTCCAGGACAGTCTCTCCCTTTTGAGATCTCACCTGGGCATTCTAGAGCAGAAACTCCATTTTCAAGACCCTCTACCATCCTCTCCACCAAATTCTAAAAGAACATCCCCTCACCCCGCCCCAACACATACCACACAGGTGCTATCCCTTCCCCAGGTTCACTGCCTTGCTCTGTGTGAGCTTTAAATAACACACAGCCAGGTGGCAGAGTCTTTAAAGAGGCTCACTGAGGGCAACAGGGGATGGGGCGAACTACCCATTATACAAATGCATTTACATAGTAATGCAGAGATTCTCACATGCATCTTGAACGTGCAGACCAGATGCTAAGCAGGCCTAGTATGAATGCCAAGGCACATCAGGGAGCTGGCTGTGTTTAAAACATAAAATCTTGGAAGGCTAAAGGTACAATATCAAAGCCCAAAAAACCAACAACCTATCCCCCTATTACAGTGCGTTTCACTGTAAAAGCGGGATCTCTGAAGTCTGTCTTATTCTCCACACATTACTGACATGTTCGTTCAACAATCACTCAGCACCTATTTGTCCCATCAGGTGTGTTCGTGCAAAGACCCTGGCCCAGGCCAAGGTTCTTGACACTTTATCGGGCACACTCCTACAAACAGGGGACACCAGAAAAAAATATCTAAAGAATGGGACTGGGGTGGGCTCAGTGGTAGAAAATTGTCTGGCATGTTTAAAGCCCAGTTTTTATCCCCAGCATAAGAAAGGGTCAAGAAAAAGACCTAATATCCATTCTGAAGGCTGACAAAACTCTTAGTCCAGCCCCATAGTGAATTAGGAATTGCGATCCTAATACTGGTAAGGAATGAACAGCCAGCACGATCAGCTAAGACGGCTGAGAAACCCGACCCCAGTTAGTGCAGAGCCATCATGGAAGATGGCCAGCAGGACTCCTGGGCGAGTCTCTAGAAGAGAGGGGTTGAGGATGCCACCCAGACTTCTGCCCCTGGCTATGGTGGTGCCATTCCCTGAGAGAAGGATCCAGGAAGAGGTGCAGTCTAGGGACCCACAGTAGCTCTGTCTCAGATGCTCTGTGTTTGAGGTGCCGATAGGAGAGTGCAAGGCTGGACAAGGCCTGGGCTCCTGTACTGTACCTCAGATTCCCGGGTCTTTGCATGCACGCACCTGATGTATGAATAAGTAAGCGAGTGACTGTCTAACGAGCATGTCAGGGTGGAGCACTGCAGTGGAGGGGCATGCTGGGGAGGATGGAGACATCTGAGGCTGGCAGAGGATGGGCCCTGTGAAGGAGCTAGAGGAAGACACTGGAAAGCATAAAGGAGAAGGAAAAGCTGAAGCAGGCATGAGAAAGGTCTACACACCACACACACGCACTCTTCCCTTTCTCCCCTCCCCCATCCTCATCTTGCCCCATCACTTCCTCCTTCTTCTCCTTCATTCTTTTTCTTTCCTTTCTCTCTCTCCCTTTGAATACAAAAGAAGTCTAAGAGAGTTTGAAGGCTAGAAAGAAATCAAGTGAGAGGGAGTCCTAGAGTGACCTGAGCTCCAGTCCCAGAGTAGGTAGGACACATGAGCTTTTTCAGTAGTAGTGGTGGTGGTGGTGGTGGTGGTAGAGGTTGTGGTGGTGGTAGTGGTAGTCGGGGTAGTGATGGTGGAGATGAAACCATCTTCATCACATGTGTATTGCTTGACTCTTCTTGACAGAGAAGACACACAGACATACAGAATGAAGTGTAATCTATGTAAGGTTATACAAACACTGTGATACTGTAAGCTAGACCTAGAGGCCAAGCAGCCAGTACCTACCTGGTCCTTGGCTCTTCCTCACCAGGACATAGAGTTGGAAGGTAGCTATCAACTCCATGGCAGGTGCCACAGGCTCTCAGAGGCTCCCACTTGCCAAAACGCTGCAATTTCTACCTGACTTTGGAGGGTTCTACAGAAAAGACACTCTAAATTATAATTACGATTAAGTATATAATGGTTTTTTAAAACAGAGTTTCTCTATATAGGTCTGGCTAACCTGGAACTTGCTCTGTAGACCAAGCTGGCCTCAAACTCAGAAATCCTCCTGCCTCTGCCTCCTAAGTGCTGGGATTAAAGTCATGTACCACCATTGTCTGGCTTTGATTTTGTTTTGAGGTGCTGGGAACTGAGGGCCTTATCATGCTAGGCAAGCATGTGACCATTACGTGACACGGTATGAGACAGACCCCCGTCCCTTTTGCATGTTTTTTATGTTGTCGCTGTTTTATTTTGGTTTAGCTGAGACACAGTCTCACTATGTATCATAGGCTGGCCTCCAATAGAAATCCTCTTGTCACAGCCTATTAAATGCTGGGATCGTAGGTGTCCGTCACCACACTCAGCACTCATGACTTTACTGGACGCTGCATTGACTAGGAATGCTGTTAAAATGTAGACTGAAAGGCTCCTACTTTAGGTTCTTGGAATGCTACCGAGAAACGTTCGTCATAATGGAGGATGACGTCAGTGCTCGGCAGCACCTTTCCTGGTATGGTGAGTCACCCACAACACACACCTGTATCTCTTTCCTGGTCTTTTCATTCTCAGTGGTTACTATGCAAAGGGTCCAGTTTCTGACTTCCAGGTGGTTATGACGAACCAATTACACACCAAACATATGATGCTGCCTGACAACTAAGTTCTCCCTTTATTTCTCTTTCCGGTTAGAGTTGACCATTTATACTGATTTAAAATAATGAATACAGAGGCAGCACATATGTTTGCACCTGCTGTACTCTCGACACTTGGGAGGCAAAGGTTGGAGATGCAAGAGAGTTCGAGGTCACCCTGGGGGACTGAACAAGTTCAAGGCTTAGCCTGAGCTAATCGAGACTATATCTCAAAAACAAGACAAAATAAAACCCCAAAAGGCCCAGTGTAGTCCTCAGGCCTATAATCCCAGCTACTCAGGAGACTGAGGCAGGAAGGGTACAAGTTTGAGACTTTCCTGGGCTACAAAGGAAGTTTAAGACAAGATTGGGCAACTTAGTAAGATCCTGCTTTAAGATAAAAATACAAAAGGCTTGGGCGGTGGTGGTGCATGCCATTAACCTCAGGGAGAGGATGGCAGACCTCTGAGGAAGGCCAGTCTGCTCTACACAGTGAGTTCTAGGGCAGCCAGGGCTACTAAAGAAAAACTGTCTCAAAACAAAAACCAACCAACCAAACAAGCTTAGCATATAACTCAGTGGTAAAGTACTGGGACCAAGCTCCAGTACTACACACACACACACACACACACACACACACACACACACACACACACACACAGGGTGGAGGGGCAGAGGGCAAGAGCGAGGGTAGGGAGAAAATAAACACAAGTAAGTAGCATCAATAATAACAACCAAGGGCTGGAGATGGGACACAATGGTTGACCACTGGCTTTGCACGTACAGTCCTGAGTTAGATCTCCAGCACTGAAAAATGCACAAAACTTTATGTTTATATAGGTAGGTCTGAATTTTATTCAAAGTAATTAGGAGGCCCTATAAACATGCTGACTTAAACAGGGCAACACTGTAGGTTGTGCTTTTAAAAGCAAAGAAAACTGAAATGCCAGGGGAACAAGAAGATTAGGGTAGATCCAAGTGATCTGTCCCACAGAATAAAGACAATGGTCTTTTCCTGACATAGACTGGAGCTGCTCCCAAGTGAACATTATGTGGACAATGTAGCCAAACTTCAATCGAGCCCCTTTGGCAAATGTTATTTGCTTACTGATTCAAGTTATACTCTACCTCAGCATTTCCCCCCCCAGGGCAATATGACAACAGAAAGATCAGAAGTCATCAGACGGGGCAGGGAAATGATAAATGGTTCAATGCCTGGAGGCAGGAGGCAGAGATTGTGCTTAGAGGAGGCCAAAGAAACAGGTGCCAGGCTGAGTCTCTTCCTTAATGGATATAAAGATGAGGACACAGCTCAGAAGACGGTGCTCAGGGATATTTATGGAAAACGCCATATCGTGAGGAATTGTGGCAGGATATAAGGACACAGAAGGGAGCAGCCTGGAGAACTTCTAATGGGTTAAAATGGCAGAGCCAGAAATACTTACAGCTCAGCTTCTTGAGAGGGGCTGATTAATTAATAGGAGAAGTGGCCCAACCTTCCACAGACCTGGCCACCATTTCTCAACATGGACAAAGTCAAGAGAGGATAGTTGATTTGTGTCTCTCAGAACCGAGGGATACATAGGGACCAAGTGGAAGGAGAAGAAAGAACCCACCTTGGGAAAGGTCCAGAAGCAGGACTTAACGACTGTCACTGTGTAACTCTGTGACCTAATCTCTCTCAATTTTCAAGCAAAAGAGAAGGGGAGCAGGAAGAGGAAGAAGAGGAGGAAGAGGAAGAGGAGGAGGAAGAAGAGGAGGAGGAAGAAGAGGAGGAGGAAGAAAAGGAGAAAGAAGAGGAGGAGGAGGAAAAGGAGGAAGAGGAGGAGGAGGAAGAGGAGGAAGAGGAGGAGGAGGAAGAGGAGGAAGAAGAGGAGGAGGAAGAGGAGGAAGAGGAGGAGGAGGAAGAGGAGGAAGAGGAGGAGGAGGAAGAGGAGGAAGAAGAGAAGGAAGAGGAGGAGGAGGGGGAGGAGGAGGAAGAGGAGAAAGAGGAGGAGGAGGGGGAGGAGGAGGAAGAGGAGGAGGGGGAGGAGGAGGAAGAGAAGGAGGGGGAGGAGGAGGAGGAGGAGAGGGAGGAGGAGGGGGAGGAGGAGGAAGAGGAGGAAGAGGAGGAGGGGGAGGAGGAGGAAGAGGAGGAAGAAGAGGAGGAGGAGGGGGAGGAGGAGGAGGAGGAGGAGGGGGAGGAGGAAGAAGAGCACAGTGATGCCTTCTATCATTTTGCATTGTCCGTGCAGGGTTGTTTTGTCTGTGTAATTTTTGCATTTCCCATGAGCATTTGAATCTACATTTTAATTTTCAAATATGCAATCAAACAGGAGTGATGGCTTATGCGTGTAGTTCCAAGCACTTGAGATGATAAGGCAGGAAGGCCTTGACGACACAGCGAGACTCCATTCCAAACAGCCAGTCTAAATAGATGCGCAGTCAACACAGCTGTAGTGGCCAATAAGCAAACTGATGGTCAGTACGAAGGTACATCACATCCCTTTGCAGATGAAGGAGCAGAGATGAGGTCTTGGGCTCCAAAGAAACAGCCAAGTATAGAAAATGCTTCTGGAGGCCATCAAGGTTACTCATGTGCGCTAACTATGCCAAGTGGGGAGCAGGGCAAAGCCTAGTCTAGCAAGTCTGCTCCACTTCATCTCAGAGCCACAGACTTAGTGGTCCAAGAGTCCTTCAGGGAATGAACTGGAAGCCAGGACCCGGTGAGGCAAGGAAGGCACTGGCAAGAGAGCACTGTAGCACATGATGGTCGTCACAGTACTTGGGAGTTTGAGGTTTCAAGTTCAAGGCCAGCTGGGGCTTCATAGCAAACCTCAGGCCCAAAACAAAAAGCATTTGCTTGAAGTCTAAAATGTAGAGCAACTTATAAATATAGATTGTGTGTGTGATTAAATATATAATTTACGTGTGCATGTATGTGTTCTGGAAACTGGAAGAGAATATGGGTCAAGTATCCGAGTACCAGGTCAAGATGAGCCACCTGACATGTGCGCTGGGATCTGAATTCTGGTATCGCACAACAGCAACAAGTATTCTTAATCACTGAGCCATTTCTCTAGCTACCATAAATAATATTTTTTTTTGGTTCTTTTTGTTCGGAGCTAGGGACCGAACCCAGGGCCTTGTGCTTCCTAGGTGAGCGCTCTACCACTGAGCTAAATCCCCAGCCCCCATAAATAATATTTTAATGCAACACACAAACACAGCAAACCATGGTCAACGGTAGCAACTGTATGGGAACCACGGTTAGGATTCAGGAGAAGTCAACAAAGTAGAGACTCCTCTGAAGTTCCATGACATTTAAAGAGCTCACAAGGCCATCAGAGCCAACAGCATCTCTGCTGAGAAACATACTACAGAACCTCAGGCCTTTATCCCACAGCCTTGGAATTTAGAATGTCTTAGGTTTCTGAAAAAGCAATTCTGAGCCAATTCCTATAGGCTAGGGAGGGCTCATCCCTTAGGGAAACCTCAGTGACATCTATGAACACTCACTGTGCTATGAGAATAGTCAGCAATGACCTTCTCGGTCCAGGTCTGGTCCCACTGTAATCAGTTAATTCTCCGTTTAGGGATGTTTCTATTTCATTGTAATCAAAGAGATCTGCAGCATAATGAGTATTAAATAGGTTTCTGAAAGGGGAAAGACAGCAGATTGGACCTGAAATGTTTGTCTTAAACTCACTCTGAAAAGAGTAAAACCTCGAAGCTCTCACTAATAATCACCCAGAGAGTATGATTTCTAGAGTCGGTCAAGTCCAGAATGAACATGGCATGAAATATTTCCCCAACTAATATTACACACATCTTCTGTATGCAAAGCTTGTGCAGAGTCCTGAACCCTCAGGATCCTCCCTAATGGAAAACAAAACGGTAATTAAGATGTGGTGGCTCCCAACTCCTGTAACTCTAGTTCCAGAAGATCCAACCCCCTCTGACCTCCACAAGCTCCTATGTCTAGTGCACATACATACACATACAATGAATAACATACATACACATACAATGAATAAAAATCATAGACTATTGCAAGTTGAAGGGACCTAATCCCCACCTCCATAAAGATGAAAAGACAAAGGTTTAGAGAAGCCAGGGCTTTGTATAAGTTAGCAACAGGCAGTTAGTGGCTTTGATTGCCAACCTCATATTCACTGCCCTTGGTGTGAACGAATGCAGTAATAATAATGGAATGACAGGAGGAGTTGAAAGAGACCAGCAGACGTGGTTTGGACCTAATATACCCCTGCGCTGAGTTCTAATGTAGACAGCCAGCCAGACGAAGGCCCTGAAGCCAGCACATCCACGGGAGGCAGTGACGGCACAAGCTTGGCAGGTCACCTGGGCAGGTGGGTTAGACTCTGCGAAAAGACACAGATGAGGTTGTTGGAGTAGGGATGCTGGGAGGGGAAAATGCAGAGAGCCTCCAAGCCAGAGTGAGGGAGTAAAAGTACATCCAAAAGCATCCTCTGTCGATCATGAGTGTCATGTTCATGACCCCTCCCTCGTGGGAAGCAGAAGAGTACTGTGGTTTAAAGATGCATGCTCTGGGGTCAGATTTCCTCCAGGCCAATCCCAACACCAATGCAAACCGACTATGTGACCTTAGACAAATTGCTTTAGCCTCCCTTTGCCTCAGTTTATTCATTTGTAAAATAGAGCGAGCCCAAGCACCTCCCTCATGGGGATTGAGAGTGCCCGCTCATTGTACTGAAACCAGCACTTAGCACGACAGCCGCCACTTAGTGTTGAAAGGTGGCGGTTTCTAGGGAACCCCAGCAGATACCCACGTCTGCAGAGATGCAGATCTCCTTTATGAAATGCATATGACCTAGGCACATCCTCCACATGTTTTAAATCATCTCTGGGTTGCTTGCCATACATAATAAATACTATATAGATAGTAGCTGTGTTGCATTGATTAGAAAATAATAGCAGGAAAATGCTATACATGCTTAGTAAAATTCGGTAATTCTCTTTCCTGAATTGTTTTGATCAGCGATTGGTTGAATCCATAGATGTGTAGTTGGATATAGGAGTACCTTTGGATATAGAGGATGACTATGTAAGAACTCAATAAAATGTTCATTATTCTCATTAACCTGTTTAGATTAGCTGAGTGTGTGTGTGTGTGTGTGTGTGTGTGTGTGTGTGTGTGTGTGCATGTGTGTGTGTGTGTACATATTCTTGTGTATATGTGCAGAAGTATCTGTGTAGAGGCCCATGGGTTGACATGAAATCTTCCTTAGTCACACTCCAACTTATCTTTGAGAGAGAATCTCTTACTGACGGGCACTCTGATTCAGCTAGGCAGCTTGGCCAGCAAGCTCCAGGGATCCACTGTCTTGTCTTTCTAGTGCTGGGATTATAGATATGTGCGGTGGTGCCTGGCTCTCACACACGTTCCGGGGATCTAAACTCAGATCTTCGACCTTGCATGGCAAAGCATCCAAAGGAGTCACCTCCCCAGCCTCAAACACACAGGCCTTTTCTCTGTCTTTAGTTTCCTGAGTGCTGAGTACGTACAACTACATCTAACTTGACAGTTTTTTTTAATTATATGTATGTATCTGTGACTTGCGTGGACATGTGTAAATGATTGCAGTGTTCATGGAGGTCAGAGGCGTTGGATCCCTGGAGCTGGGCTTGTTGAGAACAGAACTGAGGACCTCCAGAGGATCAGCACAATCTGTTGCTGCTGCTGTTGTTTTCAAGACAGTGTTTCTCGTGTAGCCCAGGCTGTCCTGGAACTTACCCTGTAGATCAGGTTGGCCTTAAACCCATGGAGATCCACCTGCCTCTGCCTCCCCAGCACTGGGATTATAGGCATAAGCCATTATGCTTTCTAACTACTGATCCATCTCTCCAGCCCTGATAACTTATGATCTTAAGGAAATACATATAAAAAGATATATAACTAAGACATATAACATATATAATACATATATATATATATATATACATATAACTAAGACACAAAGATACAAAATATATGTTGTTCTCCAGCGTGATACCGGTCAAGGATGGGTGTTTTTTAAAAAAAGAAAAGAAAACAAAGTGTGCACGATCCTTCCTCACACTGAGGGCTCAAATGGTCAGGATAGGCAGACACTGAGGAGCATGTACGTAGAGGGCTGGAGAGTGTTGCTCCTGGGCTGTGTCCCCATCCCACCACCAGAATTTTCTCTGAGGGCTGGGTGGGAAGAAGAGCTGCCACAGGACCACTCAGGAAACTTGATGTGTGTTCCTTACAGGTGAGAAAACAGCAGGTAGAGATGAGCAGTCGGTGAACCATCAGCTGCTGGAAGAGCGAGGCAGGCTGCTGAGCTGGGAATCAGCCTGTACTTCAGGTCCACTGCTCCGAAGGATGTGGGATTGGTTTCTAGAACTAACATGAGTGGGTGGGAGGAGGGCTGGTCCAAAGCACCTACATGGACAAACTAAAGGGACGCAGTGGACAGAGACTGGAAGTAAATCACTGGCTTCGGGAGCCCTAAGGCAGGAGCAATAATATGGAATGAAGAATCATTTTCTCTCTTTTATTGGTTTGTTTGTTTTGAGACAAGGGTATCACTTTCTAGCCTAGGCTATCCTGAACTCACTCTGCAGCCCTCACTGGCCTTGAACGTGTGGTAAACTTCTTGCTTCAGCCTTCCCAATGCTTGCCCAGAGATAAATTTTCCATTGTGAATATTGCAGCAGCTGGGAAAAGAGTGATCTCTAAGAAACCCATGAGCATGACCACAAGAGAAAGAATCAGCATTAAATGCCTGTCAGACCTAGAAACAGTAATGCCAGCCGGAGGACATCGGTCCTTTGCAGTTCAGTGACAAAGATGTGGATGTATGAAACTCTGAAGTGAGGCCATCCTTGTGACTTAAAGTGACTACAGGACCTTCTACTGCCCATGAACAGCCGGAAAACTTAGAAAGCCTGACTGTTCATGGGTAGGGAAAAGAGTAAAATCACCGAGTGAAATAAAGGCAGCCTGGGTCACAGAACTATTCGTGAATAGCTGTTAAAATAAAATGTCCTTGTAGTTAAAATGGCCTCTCATAGAGCTGGAGGGTGCTTAAGAGCACTGGCTGTTCTACTAAAAGATCAGGTTTGCTTTCCAGGACCCCCAGGGCAGGTTATAACTGTCTGTAACCCTAGTTCTAGGGGATCCAATGTCTTCTTCTGGCCTTCATGGGCTCTAAATACATGTGGTGCATAGACATATATTCAGACAAAACATTCATACACATATTTTTTTAAAAAAATAAGCCTCTCACACCCTCTGAGGCATGGTGATCACTATTAGAAATAACTAATAAGAGGGGGCTGGAGAGATGGCTCTGCAGTTAAGAGCACTGACTGCTCTTCCAGAGGACCTGGGTTCAATTTTCAGCAACCACAGGGTAGCTTACAGTTTTGGTGTCTGTAACTCCAAAACCTGACAACCCTCACACAAACATACATGCAGATAAAACACAAATATGTATAAAATAATAAATTGTTTTAAAGGAATAACTTGAGAAACAGGGAGCAAAGAGGGAAAAACAAAGTAGGCAGGAGTAGAAATGATCAGTTTGGTGGGTTTAAGAGGAGCTCACTTGCTACTCAACTGTGAGTATAATAAAATAAAAACCAGAGGATGTATAAGGAAGAAAGAATGGGTAGATCCTTATATAAATGACCCTACTCAAAGGAGATCCAGATGGTCCAATTCCGTGAACAAAGAGGCCATGATGTCTAATACCCTGGCTGAGTTCCTGGTTTGGTCTTGTTCCTTCAGGCAGAGGTAGGGCAGCAGGAGAGATGAGTCCTCCCAAGCACTGTGCTACCTAGGAGGTTTCAGGCAAAGTCTTGAAGTCCTGAAGACCTAAGAAGCAGGAGGAGGAGGGAGAGGAGGAGGAAAAGGAGGAGGGGGAGGAGGAATAGGGGGAGGAGGAATAGGGGGAGGAGGAGGAGGGGGAGGAGGAGGAGGGGGAGGAGGAGGAGGAGGAGTCATCCATAGAACTCAAAGGCAGAATATAAAATGCCTACAAGGCACAGCTGTGCTGGAGCTCTCCCTGGAGGCTGCTCTAGGGCTATGAGAGGACAAAGTGAGGTTTCAGAGAAGGCACAGGGTATTTACCATGCTGCAAGGAGTGGAGTGAGGAAAGGTATACAAATGCCACCCCTCCACTCCCTCAGTAGGACAAAGAGGAACACCAGTCCTGTTACCCCTTCACTAGAAAGTTCTTATTCTAGCTCTGGCTTTGTCCATTAACTTCCAGTATGGCTTCATTCTCCTTCCTCTCCACCCCAGCTTCCTCAACTCTGACTTCCATCAGTTCCAGAGGAGCTGAGTCCTCCCTGAGAAAGGCCAGAACCATCCCCAGAACACTGGATTACCCAGCATACTTCTTAGATGAAAGGCTACAGACAGTCTCATCTGGCAATCCCTATTTTATACACAAGGGGACCCAAACCCTCAGAAGTTACATCCCATGTACAGCACTGAACTGAGTCCAGAGCTCATCTCCTTGTCCCTACCATGTGATTCTATCAAATAGCTTCTCAACAACTCTAATACGGTCAGCCCCCTCTCCTAGGTCTCCTTCATAACACTCATTTCTTTCCATAAATGCCCCAAATGATGTAAGAGACATAAAGTCGAATGGTCTAGGACTGAGGATAATTACCACTGAAGTAGCTTGTTATCTCTAATCAGAGTAAATCCTTGCACAGAACGGAGTAACCTGATGGATTTAGAGTAATCTAATGACTATAAGGTAAACCTATTTTTTCCCAGTGCTGGGGATTGATCCCCTGGTCCTCATGTATTCTAGGCAAGTTCTGTGCCATTGAGTTATATTCCAAACCCTAGTTTAACGTTTTCTATGCTTTGCAAAGCATATCTGGGACTCAAGCATATTCAAGTCCCCCAGACATATACTGATGGTCAAGGGAAGGATGGGCTTGGAGGACAAAGACTACAGTCAAGAATTTGCTAATGTGAGCTGCTCTGTCGAGCAGGAGGGTAACAGAAAGGAAAATGCTACCCAAGAGCCTACCAAGCAAGAGGAAAAATGTTAGTATCAGAATGAAATGGGGTTTATAAGATTCATTGCTATTCCAAGCAGAAAGCCTGTTCCCTTTATAATAACTTCCAGGCCATCTGGTCTACTTCCCCACTGCAGAGTACAGATTTCCCCCTCCTTCCTGAATACTCATGAGGATGTTAGTTTTCAAGAATCTGTCCTTCCATCTTCCTTTAGCTGCCATGTTTAATCCGCATCAACTCTCTATACACTCACACCACCTCCACTGTCAGTCACTCATCAATGTTTGTTCTATCACAACCAATCCAACACTCACAATCAGCAGCAGAATCAGCCCTCAGCTCAAGTCCCAGTCTGAACATTTTCTAGCCAGATGACATGTGTGATCGTTCTTGCAGAAGCTCAGTTTTTCCAGCTGTAAAATGGGGATAATCAATAGTAGCTTTCTTAGTGGTATACAGGAGAACAGAAAAAGAGTACTTAGCCCAATGCCTGGCAGAGAGTAAGTATTCAATACATGGTGACTGTTATTCAATACTGTCAACTGTTAGCACTCTGACCACTGAAGCAATTTGAAATTTCATATTAAGTCTCAGAGCACTGAAATGGGTCACCCAAGGTCAATCAGGCAAGTGGGATGGGGAGTGTTCTCAGATTTCCTGATTTTGGAGTTGTTTCTTTAAAATGATGTCATTGTCCAGTGACCTAGAAGTCGGTGTGTCGGATGACATCCAACTATCACAGCTGGTGATTTAATAAGTACTTTCACATGTCAGGAACTATGCAGGCATACGCACTTATATTAGGTCAGTATAAGAAGGTCACCTCATTGCTTTGGGTAAGCAAAAAAAAAAAAAAAAACCCTCTGGATCTGCTGCTTATGCTGCCCCAAATGATAGCAATAAGTATTGTTCATATTTGTTTAATGATGTAGATAAAAGTGTGCCCAATGTCCAGGTTCCTTAGTTCTGACTTTGGAAGTGTGTGTGTGTGTGTGTGTGTGTGTGTGTGTGTGTGTGTGTGTGTGTGTTTTAATTGGGAAAAAGAGGCAGAGGGATCCTGAAGACTAGGGAGCTTAGGAAGTAACATGGAGACAAGTTAAGGACACAGCTAGACAGACAATGGAGGTTGTACATGTGCTAAATACAGATGCATGATCCTCCCTGGGACTAACTCTCAGAGTATTGGAAGGTGCTATGCAAGCTGCTAAGGGGGGAAAGCAGTCAATATTCCTACCCAGCTGGAGAGACTAAGAACCACAATGATGACTGGCCTGCCGAGATACCCCAATGGTGCAACAGCTGTGCTTTAATCTTGGGAGGTAATCAACAGCTATCTAACTGGACTTCAAGCCTGCGTAAGAGGAAGGAAGCCATGCTAGGTGGTGCAAACTAACCAAATACTCATGGCTAGAGAGGTCACAGGCCCTAGAGCAGAATCTACCTCCGCCAGTTTCCTAAGCCAGTATAATTTTTAATAGTAAGCTAAATGCTTACTATTAAAAATCTGTAGGTATAACTACAGATAAGTGTAGCTCTTGCCCCCCCCATCAAAGAAACTCCTTTCTGAAACAGATGAAGACTATTATGGAGACCCACAACTGTCAGGAGTAGAGAATAAATGGCTGAGAAGGTCCCCATCCCCAGTTGATACATCTACAACACAACCCCTAGACCTGAGTGTCAGAGGAAACCACTGAACAGGGTTTAAAAAGATTTTAAGAGCTGGAGTACCAAGATGTCTGCTCCAGATATGACAGGGAGGCTGCGCCCAGGAAATCTCAGCAACAAAGTTGCCTCTGCAAGACCTGGAAGATGGCAGCACCAGTTGGCATACAACATGGGTGGAGGAAATTTCATAAGATCCCACCCACAGGCAATCATCGGCTGCTGAGAGAGGAAGAATTGGTTTTCTTTAGGGATGAGCCCTATGATTTATCCAAACCTAAGTGGTCAGCCCTAACTACATCTACCATGAGCAAAACTACATAGACTCCGTGTGTGTGCGTGTGTATGCGTATATGTGTGTGTATATGTATGTGTGTGTATGTGTGTGTGCGTGCGTGTGTTTGCGTGTGTGTGTATGTGTGTATGTGTATGTGTGTGCGTGTGTGCGTGTGTGTGTATGTGTATGTGTGTGTGTATGTGTATGTGTGTGCGTGTGTATGTGCGTGTATATGTGTATGTGTGTGTGCGCGTGTGTCTGCGTGCGTGCGTGTACACATATGCACATGCGTGCGTGTGTGGAAGGTTCAGGGTAGAACCCTCTCTCTGTAGCCCTCTGTCTTTTGGCTGGCATCTCTAGACTTGTGGCTGCTATCAAGGCCCTACTGAAACTTCTCTTATGAAGATGGACCAGTCTAGAAGCTCGTGTGGCAGAGGTGCCTCCTAAAAACTGAAACAGTGAATGGACAGACCTGCTAGAAGCCATCTATCATTTGAGCCCACCTGCTAAAGCAGTCTGCAGTGGATGATCCAATATGTCCCAAATGCGGGACCTCGGGAGAGAAGAGGTGTGACAGAGATGCTCTGACTTACTAAGTCCCCTTACCAATTAGATCTTCTAATACTACTTGGCCAGTGATTGCCAAGATTCCAGAGGAAAGAGCAGTGTCAAGGCCCAATTTCTGCCCTAGAGCCCAGACCTACAGACTGTTTGCTATAATATTAATGTTGCTGATCTTCTACAACACCGGCCATGATAGACAGAAGCTCTCGAAGTCCCCGGAAGCCATCAGAGGAAAAGAAAGGGAGGGCTCCAGAAGTTCAGAGATGCAAATGGCAATGGCTGTGTCCCCGGACTAGACCACTCCCAATCCCATCACAAAACTGTCAGCACTGGAAAGGGATAGAAAGCTTCCTTTGACAACCATTCTCTGAAGGAGCCGAGGGCCAGCATCACTCTACAACTTCAACACCACTAATCTTACAGGTAGAGGAACTGATGTCAACATGAACCTTAGGCAGAACCTCTGCTTGGAGGCAGGCAGGAGCCCACCTCTGGAGCCTAATTCATGTGAGCAAAAAGAAGCAACCGGGCTCTCCACATTAGCCAGAGAATTAGCAACTCACTGACCCAGCCTCAGTTTCATGGTGAATATGGGTGCCACGGGAAGAAGCCACTTCACTTCCATAAATGGCAGCAGCATGGAGCATCCCATAGCTTGATATGAGGCAGATGTAATTTTTTTCCCAGTTCCAGTTGGTCTGGAACTCTATATGCAAACCAGGCTGCCTGTACCTCCTAAGGGCTAGGATTAGGCACTTGTCAACCATGCTTGAACCAAACCTACAGCACCCAAACCCCCTTCTAGCATCTTGGAAAAGTTTAACCAAGAATGATAAGACCAGAGATTCTAAACCTTCTCTAATCCCAGAAAAGGAATGTTAGTATAGACCAACCATCCCGGGGTGGTGAGTGACTTGAAGACCAGGACCAAAGCATGCAGCTTCTGTCTCCTTCCCCTCAAACTCGCTTACACTCTACTGTTCAAAAACAGACTGGTTTCCAAAAGGCAGGGAGGGAAGAAGCAGAAAATATGGCCCGTTTCAGATGATCTTAATCCCTTTCTGGATTCCCTCCTTGGCCAGGTTTGAACAAAAGGAGCTGAGGGTGCCAGGGCAGAAATTATTCACACTTTAAAAGGAATGTTCTTGAATTAAAAAACAAAACCGAACCAAACACCCACTAAAACCCAAACCACCTTGTTTGTAATTAGGGGGTAGAGAGAGTGGAGAGAAGGGGGGGTTAAAGGGCGCAAATTTGAGAGCAGTTGAGTGAGCAAAGGGAGGGCTAGCTATCCTTTTTCTCCCTCAAGGACAGCCAGATCTGATACGGCTGCTGCTGCTAAACCAAGCTACCTCACTTTACTGCTCTTAGCCAGCTCTCACTCTCTCTCTCTGTGATACCAGAGGCCCCCACATCATCAGAGACCCTTTGCAGAGCTTCCAGGGAGACTGCCACTAACACCCTGGTTTGTCATCTCCTTTGGAGAGCTCGGAGATGTCCCATCAGCAGCGGCAGACAGAAAATACACCCACTGCCTGTGTACTATAGCAACTTTTCTGATAAAAACGACACTTTTAAAACTAACACTGGCCTTTCCCTATCGCAAAAGCTGTAATTTAGCCCTTCCCTGTAAAACGACACTTTCCCCCTTTTGAAACAATCCGCAAACTGGAGTCAACTGAAACAAATGCAGTGTAAGACTCACTAACTCTTCTGAGATCTTTCAGTCGAGAACTCCAGGCTCTTGAATCAATTTATAAATGTAGGAGATCAAGTCCCACTGCTTTCAAGAGAGCCCACACTCTTACCTCACAGACTGTGTCTGAAGAACAGTCAGTCCCTAGAAAAGCCTTCTTGTACCCTTTCCGCTGGAGAGGTCAGGCCACTGTGCACTATCCTCAGCTTGTGAACCAACAGCTTGGGATAAACCCAACAGGGACTGAGCCATAACCAACTGAGCTAGCCCATGGAGGACCTCCACAGAAGTAGTGCTGCCTGTGTTGACTGAGATAGCCACCTGAGCTAACCTGAGCCACTTTAGTTTCCAGGAGCACAGCTGGAACACTCAGCCACTTCCTTCTCTCCTGTGATCCCTTACAAGTCCTGGAATCTCCCTTGATCCTATCTTGGAGTGGCCAGAAGCAAGACTAAATGGACTAATCCTTTCTCTCCAAAGACCAGCGTTCCGTCACCCCAGTGCCTGTTTGTTTCAGAGCCCAAAGTCTCAGAAAGGGTAAAGAAGGCTCATCTCGAGCCCACCCCTCACGTCTCTAAACCTAGTTCTCCATGTTAGACACATCCTTGGTCCAGCCAAATGTGTCATTAGCTCCTTCACAGAGATGTAAAAGGGTCACCCAGGAGTACAGAGCCTACCGTGCCGCCAGTCTCTGGTCAGATCATACACAGAAGCAAGTGTAGCTCTACCCTGCAACCAGGTAAATGACAGGAGCTTCTGGATGGCTGCGCTGCCAAAGGACAAGAGCCAATGGTCATCCACATGCCATCTGCAAGCTGAAGGAACCTGGTGCCCGGAGACACAGATTGGGAATTGGGGTCTTGGAACCTGGCCCATTTGTCTTCTAGAGAGAAAGACCCCATACCATTTGACCCCTCTCTTTGACCCCTCTTACTATTACAGAGAGAGAGAGAGAGTGTGCGAGAGAGAGAGAGAGAGAGAGAGAGAGAGAGAGAGAGAGAGAGAGAGAGAAGCTTAGGCTTCTGAGGATCCCAGTGTGATGACCATTTGTTATTGGGGTGCAGAGAACACTCAACAGTGGGTAGGCAGAACCCCAAGGTTACACTGGTATGCAGCTTCCAAGGGTCCTTCAGTGAGCATCTAACCAGGTTTGGAACAACCTGACACCACAAACCCTGTGCCCGAAGAGATCATACACCCCACCTCCGAAGAAACCCCAGGAAAGAAAGGAGAAATGGTGAGGGAAAGAGGAGAAACGGGTCAGTTTCTGACTGGTCATAGAAAGAGAGAAAAGAAGACAGCTGGGAAAGACGCCAATACCTCCCTAGCCTTGCCCGAAATAGAGCTACATGGCTCCCCATCTCAGCCCTCCAGAGATGGAGAATGCAGATGAAGAACCAGCAGCCAGGGGCTGGGCACTGACCTAGGCACCCACCAGAAGAAAGAATGCGAAGGTGTGCAGCCCACCATCACCCAGTTCCTTCATGGCCACGGAAGAGAAGGCAATAGGTCATTTTGACGGGGATCCTTCCCCAACCCGCAAAGTCAGGAGGGTCCTTGGTTCCCATTCCCAAGACCTGGCTCTCCAGCTTCCATCCAGTCTGGCGCCCCCCTCTGTCCTATGCAGAGGGCCTCGGGGTGCACTCCACTAGGTTAGGGAGGAGGTGTCAACCTTCAGAGGACTCAGATCCTCAGTCGAATCTTTCACCCTCGCCTCAACCCCGCACCCCTTTGTTTCAGGCGAGGAAAGTTGCCAATGTGCACCCATTTCGCCAACACGCCCCCCTGTGCGCCCATCCCCCGCAGGGAATCCAAGCTCAGACACAGCATCTAATCTGCAGCTCGCTCTCCAGCCCCAGCAGTCGCTCCGAAACCGAAAGCAAAGAGGAAGCAGGATCTGGTAGTGTCCCCGCACGGGGTCTCCGGGTCTTCCCCATCACCGCCCCATCACCCGCGCCCCCGCGCACCGCGCTGCCCGCCCCGCGCAGACACCTCTCTCCGCGGCCGAAAGGCCTCTCTGCGGGCATCTTAGGCACCTACCGGTGCGGGGCCGGGGACGAGGGTAGGGCAAGGCAAGGCAGGGTCGGGCGGCCGTCTGCCCAACGCAGGTGCGGCCAGGAGCGCGGTCTCACCGGCTGGCTCCGGCTCCTCCTCCCGCGCCGGGACTCGGGGCGCTCTCCTGCGCCGCCTGCTCCCTGCCCCCACGCCCGGCGCTCGGGCTCCCCCCGCGCCGAGTGACCGGACAAGCCTCCCCCACGCCACCCGCCCGCAACTATTCCCGCATCGAGTGTCCGCGGCCGCCTGGGCGGCGCGGGGCCCGGGGAGCTGCAGCCGCTGCTGCCCCACGGAACCCAGCCCCAGGCGGCGGCGGCGGCACTCACCCATAGTACGGATGCGGTGCAAACTGCACATGCTCGCTTCTGACAGGCGCTCTGCCCCCGGCCCTGTTTAACTCCTTCAGCGCCCGCGTGTCCGCTGGGCCGGCTGCCCCCGCCAACCCAGAGGACTCCCGCCACTCATCCTCAGCCTGCGGTCAGCCCTGCCAGGACTCCGCCTGCAGCCCCTGCGGCTCAGGTGGCTGCTATAAGGATTCCGTGGCCCTCCCTGCCATTCATTTGTGGAGTAAGGGTCACCTCCGGATTGTAGGAATTGAAGGGAACAGGTTACAGAACATTCACTGTGGGTATTATGAAGGTTCAGGCTACCAGAGATCCACACTTCACATGGTGTTGCATACCCGCTGTGTGCCCTCAATATGTTTCACACAAGTTAATCATTGAAGCAGGAAGCAGGCAGACCAGGTCGGTTTATTTGCTTTTTGTTTTGTTTTGTTTTTTTAATCATCATCTTCACTACCACTACCACCACCACCACCACCACCACCACCACCACCACCACCACCACCACCACCACCACCATCATCAACATCATCGTCATCATATTCATTATTGTTATTATTCTCATTTCTAAGATGGAGAAACCGAGGCCCGTGAAAAACTAGCATTTGCCTCAATCAAGGCCTGGGCCACCCAGGTTCGCAATTTGGTTTGTAAAGAGTAAATGAAATATGTTCTTTCAGAGGTCTTCTTGGGAGTTGCAAAACGATGGACGTCACAGTAAAAACAATAAAAGAACAGGAGCAAAAACCCTTGGCAATTTAGAATTCAGCAACCGGGAAATCAGCTCAATGTCCCTGAGTTCTGATCGGCTGCTCAACTGCTTGTGGATCCTGCAGGAAACAGGAATGAAATTTCCCTCTCAGGCATCAACCATGAGTCCTGGTGCAGGGTACTTCAGCCAAGAGGAACATACAATCTTGAAGGCCTATAATAACATGTGGGAAGGAAGGTTTTTTTGGATAGGTACGGTCTTGAATTCCTCATCCTGTGCCCACCTGCCCAATGCTGGGATTACTGGAAGGCCTCAACAGGTCTCCATGGAAGTGTCTGGATGTCCTTTTTTAAAAAAAATCAGAAAGAGCAGTCTTCCACAATTCTCACCATACCTGATGAGTGCCTGATCCCAGAGGTCTGGTGGTTGCTTCTTCACACATTTGTGTGCAAGTGTGGGCTTACCCCCCACCCTTGCACAAATGGGGTACTGGGAGAACTAAATTAAAAGCCTGCACACATGCAGTGTGGAAAAAGGGGGGTGGGAGAAATTTAAGGAGAGGGATGACTGTATTGGTCAGAGTTCTCTAGAGAATCAGAACTGGTAGAAAAACATATAGGGAATTTATTGGCTTGGCTTACAGGCTGTGGTCTAGCTAGTCCACAAATGGTTGTCTCCCAACAGAGGGTCCAAGAATCCAATAGTTGTTCAGTCCACAAGGCTGGCTGTCTCACCTGGTCTCAGTGTACATCAGGATCCAGTAGAAGTAGGCTCTAAAGCAGTGAGGAATGACTTTGCAGCAGGAGAGATGCGCGTGCCGGTGAGAGTGAGAGCAAGCAGGCAAAAAGCAAAGAGCTTCTTTTCCCCCTGACCTTTATCTAGGCTGCCACGAGAAGGCGTGGCCCAGTTTTATGGAGGGTCCTATAACCTCAAAAGAGACAACCAAGAAAAACCCCTCACAGGTGTGCTCAGCTGCTTGGGTTTTTGGTTAATCCCAGATGCTGTCAGGTTGGCAACCAAGAATATCCATCACGGGGTTGGGGATTTAGCTCAGTGGTAGAGCGCTTGCCTAGCAAGCGCAAGGCCCTGGTCCCCAGCTCTAGGGAAAAAAAAAATCCATCACAATGACCAAAGAAACTGTAACACTTACTTCCTTAAAAAAAAAACCCACAACCCATCCACCCCCCAAAAACCCAGAAACATGTGTTTGAGTTTTTGCCTAATTGTATGTGTGCTATATTCATGCCTCGTGCTCTCACACACACATGAGACCACAAAAGAACATCGGAACCCCTGGTACTTAGCTACGGACTGTTGTGAGTGGCCATGTGGGTGCAGGGAACCTGACCTAGGTCCTCTGCAAGAGCAGCAAGTGCTCTTAATGGCTGAAGCATCTCCTTAACCCCACTTACCCCATATTTATAATGCGCCAGAAGGACAGAAGTCTCGGAAGATCGAGGCAACACAAGTGTAAGGAAAGGATCCCAGACTTCATTCCTGGTCTTACCCCTCTCAAGACAGGGAACCAGGCTGCCCTTCTACTTTCTGAAGCTAACTGGATGGATCCCGTGTCTTCCCTTGATTGCCTAATGAGAGCACAGATCTCCATCGGTCTTCTGGCCCTAGCCAGGGTATTCAAGGCTCAACAAGGACACATCTTTAAAGTGGAGTGGGCAGTGTAGACCAGGGGCTTTAAGCCCATTCCCATACATACTCTGTTCTTCAGTAAGGACGGAGAGTGGAGCTGGGGATGAAACTGGGTGGTAGTGCCCGTGACTGCTATGTG
This sequence comes from Rattus norvegicus, assembly GCF_021556685.1. Classification (NCBI taxonomy): domain Eukaryota; kingdom Metazoa; phylum Chordata; class Mammalia; order Rodentia; family Muridae; genus Rattus; species Rattus norvegicus. The sequence continues at coordinate 104,181,462 of NC_141539.1, forward strand.
TGAGTCTGGACTCCATCTAATACCATGGGGGCAAGCACTGGAGTTCAAGTACAAAGGATAGGCATTATCTTGGGCTCCTCACATCAGTAGAGGAAGTAGATAGCTGCGGGGTGGGAGTGATGAGAGCTATTGGCCTTCCTTATCTTCTGTGCAGTAGAGACGCTATCACCTACATTATGAATATGATGCAATAATCTAATGACATAATACGTGGGAAGTCCTGAACAGTCCAGCATAGATTTCCAACAACGGAAATTGTGTTCTGTTGGGAGGAAAGCAGGGAGAAGAACTACAAGCACTCACATGGGCTATATACACTGGGCCTTGTCAAGAAGACACAGACCACTCCGAACTCAGACAAGTCAGCCAGAAGTGATCTCCTTAAACCTAGCAGCAAGGTCAAGCTGATGGGGGGTATCCTCTACACCCCTTGCTGTAGAACAAACTCCTCGAGTCCTCATTGTGTTTGGCAGCCGTTTGGCTTTCTTCTGGGCTCTGGGAGGCAGCACTCTACAGAGGAAGGAAGGTGTTAGGAGCTGCAGGCAGCCAGCTCTGAATTCCCGGAAACTTAGCTATTGGGTCCGGTAGGTACAGTCCCTAGTGCCAGCAATATTTTTAGGGGCCCACAAAAATGCATTTTTTACAATAAAAAATGGATGCAAAAAATAAACTTTGAGGCCAAAGAAAATGTTTTCATGCAATATTAATATTTTCCTCCTTAGTCTGGAACAGGATGCCAATGGCAGGGTACAACGGAAGAGAGTCAGCGACTGAGACTTGGACTTAGCACCGTGCAATCTCTGTTCACCTCTCCCTCGGGCTTAGTGACATGATCAGGATTTTCCTCCCTTCTTTAAAAGGGATCATTTCCTCCTAGCAACAGTTTACACAGCTGACCTCTCTCTGGGCAGGGCAGCTATTTCTATCCCTCATTACATAAATGAGGAAATCAAATCTGAGAGAGGGTGTGTACTTTGACCCAGGTTACACTGCGAGTGAAAGCAGGATATAACTTGGGTCCTTCAGCATCCTAACCGTGATCTCTCCACCTGTTTATGAGAGATAAAACCACTCATAAACAGGACAGAGCAGTCTGCGGCAACAGGGAACCTAAAAATAGCATCTGTAGCAGTGAGTGGGTCCCCCGGCTTTTCTACCAAAGGATGCTGAGTCCTGTGTGCTGTGGTGTGGGGAGGAACTGGCGACGTGGGCCCAGCTGAAGGTAAGCACCATAAAATCATGGCCACAGTGACTCAAGTAAGCCCTGAGGGACCCTGAGAGAAACCAAGACCCAGCATCCATACAGACGGACAGTATCAGCCCCCTTTTGCTTCTTGTCTTAGAAAGCCAATGGAGCAGTGTGGTGAGCCGTACAGACATATATTTTTTACACACAATCCTGAAATATATATTCATATTCCTATTCATATTCCAGGGACACGACTGTCCTTGCCATGCAAGCCTGGGGAGCACAGTTTGGATCTCCAGGACGTCACGTAAGTGTGAAGGGCTTGCCTGTAATTTCAGCCCAAGAAGTCTGAGAGAATCTGATCTCCAGAACAAACAGCACGCAAGGCTGGCCAGGTCAGTGAGCTCTGAGTTCAAGTGAGAGACTTTTTGCCTCAGGAAATGAAGTAGAAGAAAATGATTCCTGAAATCAACCTGGGGCTTCCACATCCATAAGCAAATAGGTTCACCCATAAACATGCAAAAACATGCATACCCAAATGACACCACACATACACACATCAAAATTGGAGGGGGTGATGTCTTAATTAGAATTTTTGCGACATACCAGGCCTGAATTTGAACTCAGACTCCACATCCTAGTTGGATGTCTTAAGGCAGCTCATCTTGCTCCAACCATTTCTTCATCTGCAAAGTGGACATAGCAACAATACCCACCCTAGGATGTTATGTGCATAAGATGATACGTTAAAGATGCCTTGTACAGTACTGGGCACAAAGTACCTAATAGCACCAATACATCGCCATGGAAAATCCCTGCCATAGTCAAGAGTTATCTTTACACATCCTTTCTACCACCATGATGCAAAAATAAAAACGTTTTAAGTATCTATGTAGCCTCTCATATGTCTTGCATGCATTAAGTTCTTAGGCATATTTTCTGAAGGACATGGGATTTCTGCTTTTCCTACAAAGCAAACCACCCATAAAGGACTTACTCTTATCTCTAGCATAAGGAATGTTCTTGGTGAAGGGAATCAGAAAGATCTCTTTATGCTTGTTAAAGAGGACTAGTTCCCTGGCGGTTGCCGTCTGGAGAGATGTGGCTCAAGAGAGTAATTTCTGTGGAGATTGGCCTGCAGCCAGATAAGAAAGGGTCTGGGCACAGAACCTGGAGGCTAAGAAAGGAACACACAGTCTATGGAAGATGTGTGGTAGGAGAGAAGTGAGGCAGAAACAGAAAGAACATGTATTTGGATGGGCTTTCTGGGGAAACAAGTTAGGTGGTGGGGGAGCAGGTATATGGTTCTTTATTTCTATTGGGGTGCTTAATGAATGGGCATTTGCTTTATTTAATGTTGACAAAAGCTGATAGAATGATTGCCTCCACAAATAAGTCATAGAAACATTACCTATTTGAAAGAACAATACTGTTAATTACAAAAGTTAGTGGTAAAACTCAAGCAGTGGTTACTGGTCAAATCTACTTTGGTAGCTCTAAACTGTACTTGCTAATTTTTAAGCAAATGACAAATACCAGTTCAGCTTTCCTAACACTTCAGAGTCTACATAAACTTGATTCTGTGCAGAAGGCAGAGAGAATAGAGTGAGGTCATCAATAATTAACCCAAAGGCATAATTTTCCAAACAACTTTTAGTAACAGCTTATAACTGCGTGAGTGTCTACAGCTATACAAAACTCAAAGCGATCTATTTTTCTACCTGAGATCGAAACAAGATTTTTTTTCATATCTGAACATAATTCTTAGTATTGAGGTAAATCTGAATTCCCACGATACACCCTGCTTTAAGGAGGAAGTCTCCTATCTCACATCTATGTACATCTTTTTTTTTTTTTTTTGGTTCTTTTTTTCGGAGCTGGGGATCGAACCCAGGGCCTTGTGCTTCCTAGGCAAGCGCTCTACCACTGCGCTAAATCCCCAACCTCTATGTACATCTTTTAAAGGCTGCTGACAACTTCATGAAGTTCACAGGCCTGCAATGGGACCCTGCTATGGCTCACTGTATGAGAGTAAAAGGCACTCATTTATACAGTGTCCCTGCACGTGCAATATGAAACAGGACCCAAGAACCTACGTATATACACAAATCACTAAGGGCTCAGAAGTGAAGCTCACTTCTGAAAAACTCACTGTACTCTCCTTTAGACCAGAAGCTAAAAAACAGTGATGCAAAACAAAACACATGTATGAAAGCTCCTGCCCCAAGCAGTGAACTGTTTTGTTTTTTGTTTTGTTTTGTTTTGTTGTTTTTGTGACCCATAGTTTCTTTAATGAGTCAACTTCATTTCTTGTTCCTTCCTCTTGCTCTTTACCACAAAACCAAAAAACCAACCAACACCAAACCAACCAACCAATAATGGCAAAAGCTATATATACAGGGGCCTGCTTCCTGGCTCTTGGCCAAGGCTTCCAAATCTTGAACACAAAGAGAAGCTAAATGACAAGGTGGAGAGATTGTGTGATGTCAGCGGCCTGTGAGAGTGAACTGAGGAAGACTGTAAGGACACCGGAGCAAGAACCCACCCCAAAAGACAGACAGTAAGGACGGAGGGGGGCATTCCTCCTCCCACCCTTCTCTCATAGTCTTTCAAACTCTGAATAAGAAATGACTCAGCAGGAGCTCGAGACTGAGTTAACAGGTAAAGAAGTACAACCAGCAGGGCTTTAGCCGTCAATGAGTTTCTCTGCTCTTGCATTGGCAATGCCAATACGATTCCTGTTGGTGTCAGGCTTTTCTGTGAGCTTCTGTATTTGCTGGGTTTGAGCATCAATTTCATTGCCCATATCCAGAGCCATGTTCTTTAGGTCACCTAGGATGCTGCCCACTTGAGTCAGGTTCTCTTCCAACGCATCTTCCCTGGCATCATCAGTTATACGTGTAATGTATCCACCGCCGGCTGCTCCTGAAGGCTGCTGAGGCTGACCATTTGTTACCCGTCTTGGTTGCTTAGATTCTACATTGTTAGGTGAGTCGTCTCCACCATCTCCCCATGTTGCCAGATCAGACTCTGGTCACTGGGCTTGAGATGCACATAAAAGGAGAAAACATTCCCACCAACTGTCTTCCAACCTCTGTGCATCCTCGGTGTCCAACGCAAAAAAGTCAGTAAGGAAGTCCTTGAGTGTTTGTAAAGCCTCAGAGTAGTAAAAAGGGAAATGGTGGCCAGGTTCAAAGGCTCCTTGGGGGTGGGGGGGTTGGGGGTGGCATGCAGCTTAATCCCAGCACTTGAGAGACAGAGACAGGAGGATCTCCGTGAGTTTGAAGCTTGCATGGTCTACAGAGTGAGTTCCAGGACAGCCAGGGCTGCACAGAGAAACCCTGTCTCAAAGGACAAACAACAACAAAAACACAAACACAGAAACTAGCAAAAAAACATTAAGATCTGGGGACATAATCAAGGTGTGATCGTGGGGACTGGGATGGGCACTTTCACAGAGCTCAAAAATAATTCATCTTTCTACTTCGAGGGTGTGTTCCTGCCCCAGCCCTTGGAGGAATAAATAAATAAATATTTAAGAACAAAGGTGCTATAGATGCTGTGCAGGTTTGGGTGTGGGCATACATTTTCACCTGCTTCCGGTGAATACCAAGGTCGTTCTAACTATGTAGCCCAGACTGGCCTCCACCTGCCTCAGGGATTGACTACAGGTCTGCCTTCACTCTTGGGTACTTCGGGATATCCAGAAGTCAGGAAGTCATGTCCTCTGCTTTCCTTACTTTCTTTCTATTGTTAGAAAGAAAATATAGGGGGTTGGGGATTTAGCTCAGTGGTAGAGCGCTTGCCTAGGAAGCGCAAGGCCCTGGGTTCGGTCCCCAGCCCCGAGAAAAAAAAAATATAGTGGGTAATAACCATACACGCTGAGTCTGAAAATAAGTAAATCATGATTCAATGCTGTCCTGACTGGTTTTATGTGTCAACTTGACACTAGCTGGAGTTATCACAGAGAAAGGAGCCTCCTTTGAGGAAATGCCTCTATGAGACCCAGCATTTTCTCAGTTAGTGATCAAGTGGGGAGGGCTCCTTGTGGGTGGTACCATCCCTGGGCTGGTGGTCTTGGGTTCTATAAGAGAGCAAGCTGAGCAAGCCAGGGGAAGCAAGCCAGTAAGCAGCATCCCTCCATGGCCTCTGCATCAGCTCCTGCTTCCTGACCTGCTTGAGTTCCAGTCCTGACTTCCTTTGGTGATGAGCAGCAATGTGGAAGTGTAAGCTGAGTAAACCCTTTCCTCCCCAACTTGCTTCTTGGTCATGATGTTTGTGCAGGAATAGAGACCCTGACTAAGACGTATACCAACGTGAATTATTCATAAAGCATTAAAATATTAGTCACAACCTTGAAAATTAGTTCAGACTCAGAAGGCTAGCAGTAAATTAAGAAAGTATAAGTCAAAGCTAAAGAAGTAACAGAGGCTGGAGCTATAGCTCCGTTTATGAAGAGCTAGCCTAGCTTCACAAAGCCCTGCTTTGGTCCCCAGCACCACACAAAGTGGGAGCGGTGGCACATACCTTGTTACCTCAGTCCGGGAAACCCAAGTACTTTGAGAGGTAGAGACAAGAGGAAAATTTCAAGGTCCTTGGCTAAACAGCAAATTCAATGCCAGCTTCTAATAAAACTAGGTCTTAAATAATTAAAGAAAATATGATGTAACTGGGAAAACTGCAAAACAAGAATAGGAACACATTGAGACCACATCACTTTAGACTTCTAAGTGTGGGTTCAACTGGGAAGGCTGTAAATCTTTGGGAGGAGAAAGTTGACTTGAACACCTAAGAATCATGGGAGAGCTCCATTACACACACACACACACACACACACACACACACACACACACACACACACACTGTCTCTGTCTCCGTGTCTCTGTCTCTCTCTGTCTCTCTCTGTCTCTCTGTCTCTCCCCCCCCACCCTGAACTTCCATTCCAACTCTGCTGCTGTCCTTTCTGACCCAGCAGTCAATCCAGATGCTAGGCATATTTAACAGAATTTCTATCCTAGAGATTAAAAACTGAACTCTAAGCTGGTCACCTCCCCTTTGTGCCTCCCTTTGCCAGGATACAGGGAGAGCAATCGTCTGAGGAGGGACAAAGGAGTATTGTTAGGGGAGCCTGGTTATGAGAGGGCTTTGCAACTAAAAGCTTTTCGGCTGCTGTCTAAGACTTCTCCCCCCCAGGGGACACTGTGTGCTTGTCCCAACTTTACCATATCAGTTCAAAGGGAAATTTCAGCCAGACAGAGCGATTACAGAAAGGTATCTTGGGACTTGGCAACATTAATAGGCTAAGAATTTCTATCATGATATCTCATCCAAGCCCAGATTACCAGCTCTACCAGGTCCTGGGATGAGGTAGAACGGGATTTTTTTTTTTTTTTTTGAGAACTGCATCAAGAGATTTTCCCCTTAGGAGCTGGTTGAGAGCAGACTGGCCTGGGGCTCCAAGATACATGGATTGCATCATAAAAAGTAGGGTAAAACCTAGCTCTCTTCTTGTCCATGCTCTTCTAGAACTCAGTCACCTTAAGGAAAAGATGCATGATCCAACAGAGTCTGCCTTGTCTGGGAAATTAGTTCAGCTAAGACATTTCATTAGCTTCGGATGCTAGTTAATAAATACACATTTGCTGCCTGTTCTCTTTTGCTTCAGACTGTGCTGTGTTGAGGACTAGGCTCTAGAAATGTCTATTCAACATCCACCAATGTGTAGTACGTTTTACTAAAGATTTAGAGCCCACAGGTAGCAAAGATTTACACCTATGTATTAGGGCAGAGAAGAACCGCTACAAGATGGTTTGTAACTTAGTCCAGCTCCAAGAGAATTCAAATTCTCCACCTGCTGTGTAGTGAGGAGCCTGAGGTTACGGCTTCTATCACAGGGCTGACTCCATAGGCAGGCTGTATCTGTACCACACATAAACTCTCTGATTTGAGCTCACAGTTGACCAGCATCTACACATCTCCCTTTCCCTCAAAACACTATGGCTCCTTTTTCTGGCTCCCATCTCAGGTCTAGGTCAGACACAGTCTTCACAAAGGGGTGTGGGAAAGGACGGTAACATCTTTGGTAGGATTTTTCCCCTTCTCTATAGGCCTGAGCAGTGATGGCCAATATATAGAGGTATGGCTTCCCCCATAGAAGAGCAGGGGGAGGTCTGGGATTAGGGAAGGGAAAACTTGGGGTTTCTAGGGACTCAGAGGAAGAGTAAAGTGGGGAGGACCTTTCATAATGAATATGTTTAGAAGATAGCCTAGAAAGAGAACTGCTATCCATTTGGGGTACCCTCCTGCAACCCCAGCATTTAAGAGTGGAGGAAAGAGAATCACCTTAGGTTTGAGACCTTGTCTGCAGGAGGAGGTCCTCACAGTGTGGGAATGCATTCGTGTAATCCTAGTTGGAAACAGGATGGTGAGGATTCAAGGCCAGAACTGGGAGCTAGCTCATGAAGGAGAAAAAAAGCACCCAAAACAAAAAACAACCAACAATAACAAAACCCGACTAGCCTGCTACATATACACCTAATGACCTTAGTTTGGGCCTCCAGAACTGTAATCCTGGAGGCCCCACAGGAAACAGGAAGCAGAGACAGGAGAGCCTCCAGAAGCTTGACAGTCAGCTACTCCAAGCTACTCCAGCAGACAAACCCAAAGTCTGCTCTGACCTACACATGTGCTCCATGACATGTGTGCACCTGTACCTACGTATAAAAAATGCACACACATGCATATTATACAGATGAAAAAAATCATTAAAATATTTTAAAGGAATTTAAAACCAGCCCTGGAGACATTCCAGGTTACATACTAGGTTACATAAAACTGTATCTCAAAACAAAAACCTCAAGACAAATGCCTCGTTCAATGGTTTGTGATGACCCCTCGTTTGCCATAGGATGTATGAGAGACTGTTAATATTTCTTCATGTTCTCTCTTTTTCACCATTTAGATCTAAACTGGCATCCTCAACATACGCTAGAACTTGTGGGCTCCAATCCCTACCATAACTGATGATTGAGCTTGACTGTACCCCGGTGCTAAGATCAAAGGAAGGACCATCGTGGGATCAGGGGGACAGTTAGGAGTAAGGGTGAGTATGGATGATAATGGACTGGCGAGAAGAGACAGAAGGGACGTGGGCTCAGGACTTCCTCCTCCAAACCTCCAGCTATGCTTCTCCCCTGAATACTCTAGGCCAGGCCTCTGGGCCACACCCAGCCAGCCAGCACAAGCTTCCTTCTTTTCTCGAGTGCAGAAAGTGGCTGAAAACAGCCTTTCACTGGTAGGATATGAGATGGGCTTGGACTAGAAATAAAAGCCCAATGTAACTCTGTCCCTAGACTTGTGTCTGCTTATTTAATACTTGGGCAACGGCCAGACCACAAGAACACAGTGTATAATAGGAGCCCGGTAATGCTCTTGTGGTCATAGTTTAATTGCTTTGAAGAGATAATAGGAGACCCACACAATAATAGAGTCATGTGAGTCCCCTCTGACCTAAAATTGATTCCTAACTCCCCCAGATCCCTGCTGCCATATTCCTCTCCAGGATCTTATCCAGCTGGAGACGGGATCTAAAGGGCTGGCACTAACCCCGAGGGGTGGGGCCACATTTGCTTTCGGACAGGGAACTGTGGCTTTATTGAATTGCTTGTCAACTTCCCCTAATCTCAGCTTTCTCCCTTTCTCATGAGATCAATACTTTTTAAACATTTTAGTAGCTTTTATTAGAAAATGATTCATGCTTCTTGTAAAAATGTTTGAATAATATAGAAAAGAACAAAACAGAAACTCAAAAGAAAACATATTGAAATTCTTTACCCAAGGATAAATCATTCTGTGTGTGTGGGGGGGCTCCATATATGTTCATACATCATATTCTACATACTTTTTATCATGTTTGCTTTAATTCAGTTCTTTGGGAATCTCATATAATGTATTTTGACAGTATTTGTTCCCATTCCCAGCTCCCCTCCTTCCAACTCACCCAACTTCATTTTCTTTCTGGCTTAAAACAACCTTTTTTACATCTATTTACTCCATTTCTTGTGTATGAATATTTTCCCTGCATGCATGTCTATGTACCACATGCAGGCCCAATACCCTGAGAGGTCAGAAAAGGGTGCTGAATTCCCAGGACCTGGAGTTATAATGTTTAGAGCCAACATTTGGTTGCTGGGAAATGAACCCTGGTCCTCTACTAGAGCAATTAACACTGCGAACCATTCTTCCAGGCCTTCTCTTTTTCTAGTCTATATACTTTTTAAAAAGTTGTTTTACACAGCATCAAGCAATGACTATATTTCCATTTCAATAAATATCGTCCATCGCCTTAAAGTTTAATAATGTGTGGTGTTTGTTTTGTAGTTGAATCACCATATAAGAATGCTTATTTACTAAGGTTTGCATCCTCCCCCCATCCCTTTATTCTCTTCTCATTGCTGTTCTAACTACTGAGGACATCTCTCATTCTTTTCTTAACAAGAGGGGGTTGGGGATTTAGCTCAGTGGTAGAGCGCTTGCCTAGGAAGCGCAAGGCCCTGGGTTCGATCCCCAGCTCCGAAAAAAAAAATCTTAACAAGATGTGGTGATCTGAATATGAATGGCTGCTGTAGGCTTGAATGTTTGAATGGTCCTCGGGTAGAACTGTTTGGTAAGGATAAGGAGGTGTGGTCATGCTGGAGAAGGTGTGTCACTCTGGTGGTGGGCTTTGAGTTTTCAAAAGACTCGCTCCATTCTTTTTGTGCTCTCTGCCTCCTGCTTGCAGCTTTGAGACGTTAACTCTCAGCTGTCCCTACTACTACAATGCTTTTTCTTTGCCGTTGCAGGCTCTAACCCTCTGAAACCATAAGTCCAATTAAACGGTTTCTTTTATAAGTTGTCTTTTCACGGTGTTTTATCACAGCAATAGAAACGAAATGCATGATCTATGAGAAATATTCAGTGCCCAAGAAAGGGCATAGAGATCACACACTGACACACCAGCAAAAGCTGAGGTTTGGGGTAAAGACCCTAGGGGAAATCGTCATCTTCCTTTTATAGAGTTTCTGGTCTTATATTTATGACTACACTTGTACATTACTATTTGACCGGCATGAGTGGCAAATGTATTTCAGGAACCTTATTTTCAGCATCACAGTGAGTTTATTTCTCAAAAGTTTTGCTTCTCAAATGAATCGCAACTTTCGCAAGAGTGTCTTTCGTTTCTGGAGAGCCTGGGTCCATAAAAGTATAAACTCTATGTCCAGGAAACCTGTGCTTTCAGGATCAGAACATTCCAGAAGCCACCTGAGTGTTTCCCCAATGGAACACAGAGCAATAAGGAGTACTTGAAAGAGGCAACGGCTTGGGGTCATCCCAAGAGCAGTGCCATCCTAGGACAACTCTTCTGCTCCACCTACACCCACCCTCCCTCTGTAAGTCTGAAGTCTGTGAGCCACCTACTTGATTTCTCTGGTTGGGCTGCCTTGAAAGGGAAGCAGTGGCTTCTCTCTGGACCTGAACTAAGAAGTTCAGAGTCTAGACATCTAAAAATTCCATGTTTAATTTTTTAAAAAAAGTTTTAGAAGGGGTTGGGGATTTGGCTCAGTGGTAGAGCGCTTGCCTAGCAAGCGCAAGGCCCTGGGTTTGGTCCCCAGCTCCGAGAAAAAAAAAAGTTTTAGAGATTTATTTTCGTGTGTGTGTGTGTGTGTGTGTGTGTGTGTGTGTGTGTGTGTGTGCATGTTTGTCTCTGTGTAGGTATGTGCACATGTGTGCAGGTGCCTGTGCAGGCAATGGGTATCAGATACCTCTGGAGCTGGAGTCACACGTGTTTGTGAGCCACCCGATGTGGGTGCTGGGAACTGAACTTGGTTCTCTTTGAGAATGGACTGCACTCTTAACTGAAGCATCTCTCCAGCCCCCAAATCCCCTTTTTAAAGTAACATTGCACGTGCCCTGCCCATAAATTCCAAAAAAGCTCATTTCCGCCCATGCCTCCAGAGGCGTGAAGCTAGGAACTCTCATCCCAGCTCTGCATCCCGTGCAGTTATTGCTAGATGAGTAAAGATGGCGTCTCGGTGTGCGCTGAGGGGAGAGAAGGTTCCTTCCATCTTTGCAAGTGACACCCTCGTCTCTCCCTGGCAGCCAGTGCTGGAGTTTGAACCCAGGCCCTGCCACATGCTAAGTAAGTGCTCTATCCCGGAACTACACCCCCAGCCTTACCCTTAGTGTCTCAGTATCACTAAGTTCCCCTGCTCCTCTGAGATTACATAATGGTGAATAGAAGGAGCTGGGTCTCACCTAGAGTAAGTGCTGTGGGTTGCCTGTTCAATCCCTGCCGGTCTGTAGAAAAACAAGAATGGGAACATAACTTAGTGAAGAGTTGAAAGTCTTCACTTTGGGCTAGGGATGTGGTTGGGTTGGCAAAGTGCCTTTCTAGCATGTACAAAGCTCTGCTTTCAGTTTCTAGGACCACACAATTGAAGTAGCACTCAGGAGGTACATGCGGGATAATAAAAGTCCAAAGTCATTCTCTGCTACACAGTGATTTTGAGCCCAACCTGGGCTACACAAGACCCTTTCTTTAAAAAAGTTCCTTTTTAAGTGGAGATTACAGTTACTAACATCTATGTTTGAAGGTTGATCAAAGCACACAGTGGTCAAATCAAAAGAGAACTGATCTGGCCCTTGACCTGCCTGGGAGTCAGAATGCTGGAGCTCTGGGTCCTTTGGGAAAGCAAACGGGCCACCATGGCCACTAGATGGCACTGGGAGATAGCCTCTCATATCTCTCTGGGTCACGCCTAGAAGAGGGAGGACAGGTTAGATGTGAGTTGACCACTAGAAATGGCAGACAGTGTCCAGGAAGGCACGAGGCTGGTGAGTGGAGAACGCAACAGCTTAAGTGTTAAGCCAATAAAGGAGATAGCCTCTCTGTTCTTTTCTAACCAAACCAGAGTGACCAGACCTATTGTTCCCTGAAGTAGGCCCCAGCAGTGACCAAAGGCATGCTCAGCCTTTGGAATAGTCAGGCACAGCAGGGCCTGAGTCCTGGTTTGACTGCATTTCTGCTACCTTAGTCTACTCTGCTCACGAAACGGAGGTAAAAACAGCTCCAGGCACAGAGAATTGTGAGAACTAAGATCACTCCTTTGTAAGTGTTTTCTTTATTTTTCTTCTTAAGGTTCTCATTCAAACGCTTTATAAACTGCTCAGCAGATGCCTGGGAGAACATGCTCACCCCTCAGTGTTAAATATGTATTTCTCGATGAGAAAATCAGAGCAAGCCCTGGAGTGGCTGGCTGTGTCCCGGGTATGATTAGTGATGTTGCCTTTATTCCCAGGTGGACATTCTGACACTAGCCAGAAGCGGGCTTTGTCCTCCTCCCCAACCCTGGCCCTCCTTAAGTGTCCATCATCTATCAATGAGGACGGGAACCATAGAAGCTGGCCTTGGTTTCACAGATTAACAGAGGCATGAGAACCTGGGAGACCGTCCTCAGATCATAACAAAGAGACTGAGCAAGCACTAGTGTGCACACCCTGTGGGCTGTGTAGGCCCCCACACACCAGATCATAGGGCTCTTCCTATTAGAGCAAACAAGGGCTCAGAGGAGGGCCAGCCAGGGAGCCTGGTGAAGTCCGTCAAGATCCAGCTGTTTGGGACTGGTCTCTGCTCCGCACTTCCCGTTTCCTGGCTTCCAGTGGAACTGCAGCAGACAAGACTCGAACATAAAAGTCAGACCCCGAGTTTCCCAGACCTCTAGTCCAGATGAGCTTATGGAAGAAGACGTGGAGTCAGGTTGGTGAGGTAGAGGGTCGGACCTCTTCAGCTTGTGCCTGTCATGGGCTGAACAGATCACAATGTCAGAGCTAAGCTAAGAGCTAGAGCAGCAATTTCAACTCTAACCAGGATGCCAGAATTTACATGCTGTCACCTGAAAACTTGTAGATTTGACATTGCCATATACTTACCACAGAAAAGGAGCCAAAGGCCATACGACTAGCTCTGTAACTGACTTGAATTTTCTTGGCTTCTTTCCCAGGGTTTCTCCCAGCATGGAGAACCTGCCACCCACTTAGAACAGCTCATCCCTTCCTGAGTTGATCTGAGCAGGCCTTTGTTTTTATCTTCGATGAGAGATGAGAGAAAAACAGGCCACGTAAAACTGCAATACAAGCCCTGGGATGATCTAGAACTGGCTAGATATGCCTGGTCCTCATTTTCTACAGTCCACAACTCAGCTTATTTTTCCCTTTCTTCTGTTCTCATCGCACTGAGCCGCCCCTGCCTGGCTCCTTCTTGCCCACAGCTGCACTGGGCAGATCATTTTGCATTGACATAATGTTGTAATTATATCCGTTCTACCCTGTGTTTCCATCTGGGGCTGCTATTCTCTGAGGCAATCACAGAAATGTCAGAATATGATGTCTGGTCTACTAGTCAATACAGACACCCGACGAGCCCTGAGAAAGAGAAAACACAGCATCCTATGCACCCCCAGGTCTGCTGATTCAAAAGGCCATTGGTGGGACCTGGAATCTAGGGTTTTAATCAGTGCTCTCAGAATGTTATAATGTGAAGTCAGATTGGAAATCTGTCTATCAACTCTTCAGGGTCTTCCTTGGCCAGAGTCCCTTTCCATCCCATCCTGTCTTGTTTCCTTTAGCATCGTGGCAATCCTTTCTGCCTTTATTCCTTCAGGATCGCTTTTCATTGAAGAACAATTCCTACATGCTTATAATACGCCAGACACTAGGACAGGCCTTTGATCTCCACCATTTTAGGAAATGACTGACTCCTGTTTTACAGAGGAAAAGGCCTGACTTCCCCATCCTCTGTCTGGCTCCCTCTGACTCCGCAGATCATGTAGCTATGTGTGGTCCATCCTGCATCCTCTGGACTAGCCAGGAGTCTAGGGTAGACATATGGTGCTCTAAAGTCTATCTTCTGAACAGCAGGTAGTTAAGACATGTATTGGCGAGCAGCTGGATGGGCAGGTGGGAGAACAGGGAATACTAGAAGTGGGGACACCTTTTGCTCATCTGCCTTCAACATTCATTCATTCATTCATTCATTCATCCTCAACCCCACCTCCAGACCTTCCATCGGACACTTCTCTGCATGTCCAATCACTGTTCATCTAGGCCACCTTAAGACGATGACCCCAATCTTGGCTCAACTCCATAATTCCCTAGCTGCCCCCAAAGGTTCAGCAGTAAATGACCTCTTGACTTCCCTAAGGACTACTATGCTCTACCCCTGGCTATGAGGCAGAGGTTAGACTAGGACTATCCCTACTTCCCCATTCCTAGAAACCTGGGTTTCTCCCTGCTTTCTCCTCTGCTTATCCCTCTCTAATCTTCTAAAAGCAGTGGGCAGAAGGAAGGCTGCATTGATTCGAGCAGGTATTAGTGAATGGAGGGGGCCTGGTTCTTTGCAGCCCAGGACCTGCTCAGAGAAAACAGGCAGTCTCAGGAGAACATGACTTGCTAATCACTCTGTAATTCTAGAGTTCTGGAGTTCTCCTGTTTCTCCATCCAGGAGAGACGGGAATTGCAGTCCTGTAACAAAGGGGCTCTTTAAGAGCAGATAGCGGTCTTGACCATTTTTATATCCCCCTACCCCAGACTTTACTAGAGCGTCTGGGAAACATTTGACCTCCAGAAAATATTTGTTCAAAGATCAAATAACAAAAGCTGCCATAGATAGGTCTCCTGCTAAATGCCAGCTTCCATATTGTCTCATTTAATTCTTTCAGATTTCTTTTTAAAGATTGTATTTATTTACTTCATGTATGTGAGTACACTGTAGCTATCTTCAGACACATCAGAAGAGGGGATCAGATCTCATTACAGATGGTTGTGAGCCACCATGTGGTTGCTGGGAATTGAATTCAGGACCTCGGGAAGAGCAGTCAGTGCTCTTAACTGCTGAGCCATCTCTCCAGCCCCTCAGATTTATTTTTAATTTCTATTTATGTATACGTATGTTTATGTCTGCCTGGGTACACCACGTGTATGGGTGCCCAAGGAGGTCAGAAAAGGGTGTTAGATCCCCCCAAAGCTGAAGTTTCAGGCAGCTGTGAGACACCATAGAATGTGGGTGATGGGAACTGAATTCAAGTACTCTGGAAGGACTGCACGCACTCTTGAGCTGGGAGACATCTCTCCAGCTACTCCCTCAGCTAATTCTTCCTAAAGAACCTATTGCTAACAACACTTTCCAAAGGAAAAATTAACCCAGGAAATCCAGCAACATCTGGGAAGTCACATGACCCCTAAAGTGACAAAGTAGGGACTTGAACTGGTCTCTTTGGTGACCGGTTCCCCTTATTCCCACAGTGCTGTCTGGGAACCCGGGACCAGACTAAGACACTATTATACCTACTCTGTATGGTTAGTCAGCGTTCCAGCCTCAGCTTTCTAGTGTGTGTATACAAACAGACTCCTCCTCTACCCCAGAAGTGAGGTTAGCATCTGAGATGGTCTAGTCATGAATCTGTACTCCAGAACTTGGCTACATAAACACTTCAAAGGCCATGGAAATATGTATCCAACACTAACTAGGTCTTAATGTGCTTGAGAGAAATAATCTTTCCTGGGTGAAATAAGTGGTTTTCACGGCACAGAATCAGCAAGGAAGATTATCTGGGCCCTGCTGCCTTTGCATGAAGCAGATAAGGTCAACTGTTGGCCTGCCTTTAAGTAGGGTAGGTAACTATTTTGTGCCTGCTTGCTGGTACATGAACATTTGGCTGATTTGGTCTTGGCCATTTAACATAAAGGAATGTATAAGCGGTCATTTGTCAATGGCCTCTGCTCATGCCAATAGGAGAACTCTACCACCAACAAGGGTCCAAATTGGTTCAGACCGGATTTCATCCTCACTTCCCAAAGGTTCCCTAAGGGATCCTTGAAGCCAAGGCATGCGGTGACCTTCTTCCCACCTCAGGTGTCTGAACGCCAGAAACAATCACAAGCTAATGACCTAAAGTTTCAGTTTGTTATTACAAATGTAAGTGGATAATACATCATACTTAGTGTCTATGAATGATAAGGTCAGGAGTAAAAAGCAAGCTGGGTGGGGCGGCACACATCTTTAGTCCTGGCATTCTGGAGGCAGCGGCCGGCAGAACTCTGTGGGTTCAAGGCCAGGCTCATCTACAAGGTGGGTTACAGACCAGCAAGGGAGGGAGATACATGGTGTGATCCCATCTGGGAGTAGGGGGAGGGGGGGAGTAAAAAGAAGCGCTGCTTAATTAGTGTTAAAAGGTGATTGTGAATACATACATATGGATATAGACAAATGCATATGAACACAAATATTTATATGAGTATGCATAATTTACATGACAATAGTTGTATTTGGGTGGCGCTGGTCTGCCAAAAAGTGAGAAAGACTTGGTGTCCATTCTTAGCCGTCTGTATTTGAAATTCATACTATGCTCTTGATTACCTCGAGCATATTTAAAGTGTAGGGATGAGTCTCTGCTTTACAAAACCCAGAGGTCTTGCCCGTAAAGGCACTTGGCGTCCTACCCACCCAGTTTAACTGCCTTCCTTAGTGCCCGAGCTTTCAAAACTGTGCATGAGAATGCCTGAGGAGGTTTGCTCCAGGGGCAATTCCCCTCTCCACTCCCACTCCCAGATTCAGATTTAAACCTGGGGTGGGGCTGGGGATTTTTCTTTGTGAGTGCTTGGAGTGAATATTCTAGGCCCGTGGTGTTTTGTTTCAGTACAGTCTATGGAATTGGGAAAGGCAGCCCCCCCCCCCCCGCCCTCCCCGGCCATCATCTCTCTTTTTGTGCTGGGAATCAAACCCAGAACCCGGGGCTCCTTCCTTCTTAACTAAAATTCATCTGCATCTTCTTCAGCCCCATCCCCTAACCAAATATCTATTAGTGTCCCACGCCCTCTGGAGGTGTAATTATTATTGTGCGAGTTAGGTATTGCAAACAAGGGCTCTTTGCCCTCTGGCTCCCTGACTGTCGCCTTTAAAATAAGTTAAGACATACACAAACAAACAAGGTCTCCTGGAACTGTAGTGACACGCTCCCCTTTCTCTCTTAACTCCAGTACAGACTGCTCCCAATAACGAGGTGGGACGTTCTTACAGGTGGCTAGACACTCGCTTGGACCTCCTTCGGGGGAGGAAGGATCCGGTCTAGTGAGCATCCCGCGGGGGTCCCACGCTGTCTGGGGGTCGCAGCGCGCAGCCAGCCCTCCGGGCGGCCCCGGCCGCGCCCCGCGGTGGGAGGCTGCGGCTGCTGAGGTCATTTCCTGTGCCTGGCCGCGAGCTGCCCGCCGAGCGCGGTGCGGACACAGCGGGCGCGGCGCTGCACCCTGCGCTGGGGCGGGCTTTGTGCGGAGCTCCGGGGAACTTCCAGGCTCCGGCCTCGGCCCGCCACGCCCACCGCGACCCCTGCTGCGGAGGAGCGGAGACCCGGCGGCCTCCCGGCACTCGGGGAGAGCCACTGCGGGGCAGAGGCGCGCGTGGCGGCCGGGGTCGCGGCGGGACTCCCGGCAGCTCACTCAGGTGAGCCGGGCGGGTCGGGAGGGCTGGGGGTGTGCCGCCGGGAGAGGGCGTTCGGCTGGGCGAACGAGGCTGACTCCTCGCGGCTGGGAGAGCGACTCTGGAGCAGGTGCCTCTTTACCTGGGAGCCGCGGGACGGGCGCAGGCAACCCGGAGCTCCTTGATACCAGCACTGGGAGGCGGTGACTGCCCCTCCCGCAGTAGGTACTGGCGTTTGGGGCCGGCTTGATCCAGTTGCTCCTGGGAAGGTCTCTGGGATGTACGTGCAGGCTTCCTTCCACCCCAGGGCTCTCTGCTCAACCCTTCCGCTCCCCTCAGCACCTCGTTCTAGGTTGTTAATGTGACTTCTGAATGTCTCTCCTAGGAGTCTTGAGTCAGGCTGAAAACTCTTACTGACACGTCTGGCCAAGCAGAAAAGAGCACAGGTTGGGCTCTGAGTGATATCAGGGGCTTTGGGGCTTAGCAGTCTTAGGAATATGCCTCCCCCGGAGGGTGGCAAGACCCTCCTGTGGAAATAGAATGTTCTCCCTGTTGCTCCTTCAGCATACTTCCTCCCTGTCAGGATCTTCATCAGCTTCTACTGTAAATCCAGCTCATAAAACTTACTGACACTTGATAAATTCCGGGTTCCAGGAGAATGCTCGAAAGATCGTTATTTGAATTTCAAACTTTGCCCTCAATGTAGTAGCTATCAATTCCTCAGCACCAAACTTTCCGGATTGTCTTGTTCTGGACACTGTGTGGTGGAAATAGTCGACATTCAGTTTAACAATCTATTCACCTTTCCCTGCGAAGGAGGAAACTAGGACTCAGAAAACTTGTGTCTTGCCCAAGGTTATAGTGAAAGACCGTAAAGGTCACGGAGAGACAGAACTCAAACCTAAGCCTTCTAGATTCCAAATGTGATACTGTCCATTGCCTTCCTAGCTGCCTACAGGACTTACTCAGAGTTTGGCTTGTGATATAGTTCACTTTGTGGTTCCAAACTTAGGGAAATGAACAATTAGCCTAAAATAATGTGCTGCCCTTCTGACTGAAATGATCATCAGCAATAGAAGTGTGTCCCTCTCATGCTACTCTTCATGGTGTATTTTTTTCTCTACACTCTATTTTTCTCCATTTGTCTCTTTCTCCTTCCCCTTTATTTCCTTTCTGAGTCTCTCAACAGTCCTCCTGCCTCAGCCTGTCTAGTGCTGGTGACACCCCCACACCCAGCTCATCTCCTAATTCTATTCCTGATCTCTACAAGGCTGCGTATAATGTTTAGGTGCTGGAATTCCCTCCCTCACTGCACACGGGTGCTGAGCCACCATCTGTAGTCTATGGATGGACCAATAATCTGTCTAACCCTGTCTGACCCTCTACCAGTAGCTGGCTCCAGCGTGGTGGTCCGTCCCTATAATCAGCATACTTGGGAGGGTAAGGAAGTCGGGAATACAGATTCAAAGTCGACTGTGTAGCAAGTTCCAGGCCTGCCTAGGCTACATAATAAGACACTGAGTGAACACCAAAAGCTGGAGTCTGATTTGAAGAACAGGCACTTACTGTTGACTGAGGTATGAATTAGGAGAGCCCCCAGGGAGTGCGCTATACAATGTACATTACTTAATCCTCTGATCCCATTTCCAGGACTGTCCTTCAGATATATGCTAATACATATAAAACGAGGCACAGACATCCAATATTCATTGTCGTGATGCTTATTTTAGCAAAAGGTTGGAAAGCACTCAAATGCCCATCGACGAGGGATTCTTAAATAAGATCACATAATAGCCTCACAATAGGATGCACTAAGGTTCTTGAACAGCCGGGAGGCACACCGTAAGGATGTATGCTGAGGAGAAGAGCTCTGAGTTCTGCTGTTAAGTACAGTGGATCTAGTGTGTCAGGCTGTAGACATGGCTCAGCAGTTACTTACTGCTTACTGCTCTTGCAGGGGATCTGAGTTTGGTTCCCAGCATCTTCATCCATGGTAACTCCAACTCCATTCCATCTGCCCTCCCTCTGGTCTCTGAGGGCACCAACACAAGCAAACACACACATTATATATCCATCCATCCATACATTGTACGGGTATAGCGCATATATGTGTGTGTGTGTGTGTTTGTGTGTGTGTGTGTGTGTGTGTGTGTGTGTGTGTGTGTGTATATGTTATGCTTGTACTCTGGCCAGGCAGTGATGGTACATGCTTTTAGTCCCAGCACATGGAAGACAGACACAGGCAGATCTCTGTAGATCTCTGTGAGTTCAAGGCCAGCCTGATCTACAGTGAGTTTCAGAACAGCCAGGACTGTTATACAGAGAAACCCTGTCTTGTTTATGTACTGTGGAAAGCTCTAAAAAAAAAATAATAATAATAGCTGTTGAAGTTCAGTGGTGGGAAGAAGCTTTACTGTGTACCTCCTTACACTCCTTTTTTAATACTGAAAAATTATAATAAGACATTGTGATTATTTAAAAGTACTGGCATCCCACGTGAACCGCATAACCTCATATGTCTGGGGAACATTAGCTGTCAGTTATTGAGTGCTTATAAACTCAGCAGGGGTCAGCCTTAGATAATACTCTTAAAATTTCAAGGAATTTCTGTGCAGCGTCTCCCCAACTCCTCCCCCGCTCCCTGTCCATAGTACAGGTATAGCAGAACCCTGGCCCTCACACATACTAAGTACACAGAACCCTGGGATAGCTACCCACCCCACCCCTGGGTTATCCTAGAGCTCGTCCCTCCTAGCTCTGGTTCTCAGGCACTGGGAATACAGGACATCACACCCAGATGACGTTACCTTTGTTTGTTTGAGGCAGTCTCACTCCATAGCACAGGCTGTCCTGGAATTTGAGGCTGTTTCCCTGTTTTAGCCTCCTAAGTGCTGGGGTTACAGTTGTGAACTACCCTGCCCAGCTTGGATTTGATGTTCTGACGGTCATAAAGATAGCTGAATGTTGACGGCTTCATAGGTCTCACCCGGTATCACTGCTCTTGCTTTCAAACACTGCTGTCAGTTTCAGCGTGGAACCGGGGACCAGAGGAGTCAAGCACATGGACTGTTTAGTGTGTGACCCAGTATCCAGACCCAGGTTGTTTGGTCTGAGCTTGGGATCTTCAGAGCTCTGCTGCTTCTCTTTCTTTTGATCCTTCGGTTCTCAGGGGATAGGGCATGTGTGCTCCTGCCTTCCCGCATCTCCTCCAATGCGGTCTGAAGGATGGGATGAGGTAGAGTATTTGTTGGTGTTCAGAGAGAGGTGCTGAGATCAGAGGGATCCCTGTGCTTGTTCACCATCCGCCCAGATGCATCAGAAGGAGGCGGGGTGGTCTTCCTTTCCCACAGTTGGCTTTTAAGAGAGTAGCACTCAGATTAGGTGAGAGCCCATCCCTAGAAATGAAAGTCACACGGGGCCCTAATGTCCCCACATTCCAGAAATGCATCACTCTCCTCCTCATCTCCCTTCCTTTCTCTTCTTCCTCTTTGTTTCATCCTCCTCCTTTCTTCCTTCTTTCTCCCTCGTCCCCCTACCCTTTCTCCTTTTCGGAAATTTCTTACTAGCGAACCCTCTGCCTCAGCCTCCAGAGTGCTGGAATTACACATGTGCGCCACCAACCCTGGCCTTCCTCACCTTCTGCTAATGTTATTGGAAGTGTTGTGCGGTCCTGGGTCTGCAGTAACCAGACTTGAAGGCTTGAAAGATAGACCATCTTTAACAGCCTTACTGCTCACATAGGAGTCACCGTAAGTTAGCCAAATTAAGTTAAATGTCAGCATTTTGTCTATTTCTGGCTAAATTCATCTGAGCAATCTCATAGCAAATTTGTGTTTTCCCTGATACGGACTGAGTCCAAAGTCACCAAACTGGTCTTGTGTCTTTTCTCCACTACCCTTTCTACTAACCCCAGCCCTTGCCTACAGCGTTGCCCCTGTGGGGCCTCTATGACACCATGTCCAGGATGCTGGGAATGCAGAGCTTCAGGACAGCAGGTAGGGCCCTGCAGATCATCTGGTCTATGTCATGCATTCAGCCTTTTGGGCCCTAGTAACAGCAAGAGGAAGAACAGGTTTCAGACAAGTGGACATGGGATGATGAAGTTGTTGCTGACTGGAGGACACAGGAATTTATTGTATGAGTCTCCTCACTTCTTGTGTGTGTTGTAGCTTCCCAACAAAACTGTGGAGAAGGAAGAAAAAACAAACAAAATCCAACAGTGCTGGGTCTGTTTCCAGCTCATTAAGCTACATCCCCCTCAGTCTGTCTGGTTGACTTCTTTGGCTGTTGTACGTTTGTTCTAAGCTGGCCAGGTACCACTGATGTCTACTGTCACTGAAGCATCCTTGCAGAAAGAGCAAGGCTGTCGGTGTTGGGACAGCATTGATTCTTGGTTCAGTCCTGTTCTTCCCTGTTGGTCTCTGAAGGGATCACATGTGCATGTTACCTCTCGTGTTCACTGTGAACAATTATATTTGCTCTCTCACAAGTTCACATGTTGCGGTGCTTTGAAAAGTTAAGAACTGGGGTTTGGGTTGATTAAGCTTTAGCCACAGAGCCTGAGAACCTGGGTTTGAACTCCGGCATTCTTATTTTAAAAACAACAACAAGTACAACAACAACAACAACAACAACAGGGTGTGGCCACATACCTGAAATCCCAGCTCTGGGGAGGCTGAGACATGAGAATCCCAGGAACCTGTTGGCCAGTGAGCTCCATGTTCAGTGGAAGACCTGGTCTCAAAAAACAGAAACAAACTCATAAGTAAATAAAATGGAGGGGCTGGGGATTTAGCTCAGTGGTAGAGCGCTTACCTAGGAAGCGCAAGGCCCTGGGTTCGGTCCCCAGCTCCGAAAAAAAAAAAAGAACCAAAAAATAAATAAATAAGTAAGTAAATAAATAAATAAATAAATAAATAAAATGGAGAGTGTTGAGGACAACACTTGATATTGATCTCTGGCTTTGACATTTGTGTACGTACACACACACACACACACACACACACACACACACACACACACACACACACACACAGCATTTCTTAAATGCCAGGTATTCCTTTCTGTTTATCCTTGGATGTTTTTTTGTGTGGTACACCTACAAGACTTAGGAGGCAGAGTTTGTTGGCATCTTCCCTTCACTTCTCCTGCTTTATAGCCGTAGGCCCTACCACCTGCTTCAGCCTGAAGAGCCTCCAGGCCTTTGACTTGGCAGTGGATACCCCTTACTCTAGATCTGACTTCAAACCTTTAAATCACTTCACGTGCCAAGGCACGCCTAACTGGAGCCCCAGCCTTCTCAGGGCCTGTCAGCATCCCCAAAGAGGGGAGAAGGATTAACCAGATCACTTGCTAGTCTACAACTATGAAGTCATGGAGATTCAATGGAGAAAGCACTCCCTGGAATCTAAGGGAATCTCTGCAGCAGTTTGAACAATCAAAAGAAGGACGTAAGTGTTTAAATCAAACTCAAGTCACCAAATTCCCAGTGTCCTACCTCTCAACCTGTAGCCTTTTTTTTTTTTAGGTGTGTTAGTCCTTAGCCCTGCACCAGAGAACAAGACTCCCCCTGTCCCAGCCTCAGATCTACCACTTTTCCTGTTTATGGGATGAAAAACACGCTTCCCCAAGGACAAGGAGACTCAGAACGTGGAGCTTCCCAGTCTTCTCCCAGCCCTCCTAGACTCTGTTTGTCTTTACAGCGGTGAGATCTTAGCTCAGATAAGCTCAAGGTTTGTTTTTGTCTTTTGTCTTCCTGCTTGTTCCAGTCGGTCCCAGTCTTTTGAAGTGGGACTGGCTCGGAGGTCACAATGTCCCTATTGTCTAGAATGACACTTCTGGGCTTAGGTCATGTGTCCAGTGTTTAGAGGATCCCAGAGCCGAAAGAATCAGACAATAGACCTATCAGTGGCTCAATTGTTCTGCTCTTCTCTCCGGGGCTGCGGACAGGTGAGTGTCTGTGTTTATTGAGGCTTGTGGTAGCAGAATATTGGAGCCCCAGACGCCTTGGAAAATCTGGGCTATAGGTTTACCTTAGTTCTAAGGCTTCTGAAAGACATTTGACAATTCTAACACTTTGTCCTATGCTTTGCGCAATCAGGAATAGAATGCCTGCCACCTGATGTGCCACTGGCCCACTCAAACTCAATGCCTCAAGTACACTAGGCAAGCAGGTGTACTACTTCTGACCTGTACCCGCTGTGCCACCAGTCTCTTTTTCTTTTTCTTATTTTATTTTGATTTTGAATGGGTTTTGGAATCAGAACTCCAGTGCACTTCTCGTAGAAGTTGTTCACGTTCTTCCTCAGTGACTTTCTGTGTATGGACAATAGTGTCTTATAGGTTCTAGGTTGACCTGAAGTGACTGCTGTACACTAAGGATTCAAGAAGTCCTTATTTGTAAAGCCTAACTGGAGAGGCCTAGCACCACTTACCACAGTGTCACACACTTTTAGTGCCAGCACTCTAGAGACAGAGGCAAAGGGAGGCAGAGCTCTGTGAGTTCAAGGCCAGCCTTCTCTACATAGCAAGTTCCAGAATAGCCAGGGCTACACCGTGAGACCCTGTCTCAAAGACAACAAACCAAACCACAATGGGAGAGATCTATTAATCACAGTCAAGTGTGAAGGGAGAAACAATGTTGTCAATTCACCACGGAAGAAGCTCACAATTGCTGCTGGGTACTGTTACTACCTGGCCACAGCACAGGAAGTAACTGGGTAGAGGCCTCATGGCTCCTGAAGACTGAGAGAAGCTCTCAAAGCACAACACGTTTTATTATAGAAATTAACAAGCATATTTTCAAGTAGAAAGAGTAGTATAACAAACTTCCATAGACCTATCACCCAGCTTCCCAGATCATCAGCAGTTAGAGGTGAGGTATAGCTGAGAGGCAGGGAGGTCACCTAGCATTCCTGAACCTCTAGAACATATGAAATCCTGAGTTTGATTTCCCGCAACAAACACAAACACACATCTGTTAAATTTATTTTTTATTTTTGTCTTTTGAGACAGGGTTTCTTTGTATAGCCCTGATTGTCCTGAAACTCTGTAGACTAGGCTGGCATGGAACTCTTACTGCTTCTGCCTCACAAGTGCTGGGATTTAAGGTGAACACCACTACTGTCCGTCATCAAAATATGTATTCCTCTCTGTTATAAACATAACTTCCTCAGTCCATATGTTGCTTATCTGTATGCTGTATTCCAGGGCTGACCATTTGGTACTGGACAGCAGTTTTCTCTCCCTGGGGAAGACTATTTCTCCAGCTCTCGGGATGTCTAGGGTTGAGGCCTTATGAGCTTCCCCTTTCTGTGTTAGGGTGTCTGCTGCTGTTGTCCTTGTTCAGGTCACGGTTGTATACTTTTTAACTTTTTATTTTATGTGTGGGTGTTTGGCCTGCATGTGAGTCTGCACGGCATTCACGTCACCCCGTGCCTCTGTCGCTAAGCTCAGGCATCGGCAAAGGGCAGAAGGAGGACTTGGATCCCCTGGAGCTGGAGTTACAGATAGTTAGGGGTCGCCACGTGGATGCTGGGAATTAAATCCAGGTCCTCCAGAAAAACAGTCAGTGTTCTTAACTGCTGAGCCATCTCTTCAGCCCAAATTGTCACTATTCTGACAGATCTTACTTGACATGTTTTTACCTCACACTGTCACCATAAGATATTTTATCATTTTCCCTACAGATCATATGTAATGCTTAACCCGGTAACATTAAAGAATACTATCAACAGAACTGTCAACAGAACTATTAACAGGTTTTGTTTTGCTTTGTTTTTTCTTATCTAAACTACAGGTAAGGGGCTTTTGGGTAAATACTCCTGGCTAGGGTTGTGAAAGGCTTTCACTAGAGGCTGGAGCAAAACATCTAGAAGTCTTCTGGCTTGCGTCTTATGACATGAAGGGTGAGAGTTTGTTCCCAGTCAGGATGATCTGATGACAATTGGCAAGGCCCCAGCTAAACAGAAAATTGTCAAGGAATAGCAGAGCATGTTTCCTGTCCACTCTCAGCCCGTTCAACATCAACAGAGGTAGAGGACCAAAGCAGGAACCAGAGCTCTGCTTCCAGGTAGCCATGCAGCTCACTTTAGAGGAATCCACGGTTTTCATAAACACCAAGGCTCTCACCTCTACTATGCTCAGCCTCTTACCCTGCTCCTATTTGTCCAACATATGGGTGGCACATGTGGTGTGATGGAAAACTTCAAGGCAGAGACCTCTGCTTCTTCAGTGGCCGAGCCTAGAATGGGATCTGACAGTATGGCAGTTGAGGAGACAGTTAAATGAAAAACAAGGGAGGGGGTGGGGATTTAGCTCAGTGGTAGAACGCTTGCCTAGCAAGCGCAAGGCCCTGGGTTCGGTCCTCAGCTCCGGGGAGGAAAAAAAAAAGAAAAACAAGGGGGCCCTGTTCGTATCCAGTTGGAATAGCTACCATCTAGAAAGCAGGTGACAGCAAATGCTGGCAAGGATGTGGAGAAAGAGGGAGTCACTGCTAAAAGGAATGTAAACGTAATCTAGTACAGTATAGCAATTACCATGGAAGTTTCTCCAGAAATTAAAAACCAGGAAGGAGTTCATGAACCTCCACCCTAACTGGGGAGCTATGGACAATAGATGGCTTCCTAGGGGAGAGTCAGTTTTCTTTGAGGGTGTGGCCTGGTAGGTGCCTCATGCTCTGGTGGGTGGCACCACACCTAGAAGTATATGGACACCACGCATTGCAGTCACGTTATTTTTTTAAATGCCATAAAAAATTAAGAGTATAACTTCCAAATGACTCAGCTGTGCTACTCCTGGGCATATTCCCAAAGGACTCCCTGTCCTACCAACTCGGTGGGACACTCGACAAGCTTGCTCATCCATGTCACCATCTTACTGTTCATTATACAAAGCAAAGGGAGCCCACCTGTAAGTTCAACCGTGGGTATGGAAATGTGGTGTATGCCAAATGGAGGTTTGTTCAGCTGTAAATAAAAATGTAACCGTGAAATCTTTAGAAAAACCGATAAATCTGGAAATGGTTTTATTAAGCAAGGTGACCTGGTCTCAGAAAGTCTCTACCTCTACCTCTTCTTACCTCACACGTGGATCTTTTTTTTTTTTCTTTTTTCTTTTTTTCGGAGCTGGGGACCGAACCCAGGGCCTTGCGCTTGCTAGGCAAGCGCTCTACCACTGAGCTAAATCCCCAACCCTGTCACACGTGGATCTTAACTTTCAGTGTGTGTGTGTGTGTGTGTGTGTGTGTGTGTGTGTGTGTGTGTGTGTGTGTGTGTATGTGTCTGTGTGTGTGTGTCTGTGTGTGTGTCTGTGTGTCTGTGTATATGTGTCTGTGTGTATGTGTCTGTGTGTGTGTGTAGGTTTTGAGCAAGGGTGGGTATAGGTTCTAGAGCCCTGCCATCCAAGTTGAGTAGCCTTCATTTCATCCCAACAGCTGTGACTATTTACAAGTGACCTCCCCCACCCCCATGGTGCTTGTTGACTGTTGAAGTTCCCACATAGAAGGAAGGGTTGGGAAGAGCCATTGGGCCCTCCCCTGAGATTCCTGAAGCTTCCCTCTCACCTCCTGCCCTCACTTCACATGACCTTGTGGGATAGAGTATATAAACTGGAATGTTAGAGTGAGGAGATACCATCTATGCTCCTATAGGGAGGTTGTCACCCATGCTGGGGTGAAAAGGCTTTGTAGTCTCCCACATTCCTGTAAGTACCCTTCACCTGTGTTCTGTAAGTAAGCCTGATAAATTCATTGATTTCCCAGGCTGGACTTCGGTGGGATTATGTTTGATTTGCTGTTGGTGCTGTATGAGGAAGAAGTTGGTGTTTGTTTACATCTTCCCAAGTTGAGAGTTGAGCAACAGTTGGGAAACTAGAAAGGGAACAAGAGAGGGAAGAGTGGTGCTGAGAAGGTGGTGTGGGCAAGAGTGCATGTGACAGGAAATAGAAGAAGGTGCCTGTTGGGCCAAGTGGGGCATCGGGTTGGAGGAGGAGAGTGGACAAAAGCAACTTCTATCTGAAAATACCACAATAAAACCTAATGCTTTGCATACTAATTAAGAGAATTTAAAGCCTGGAACTCTTTATAAGGTTCATTTACCAAAATATAAAAACAGACAACAATCAGAAGAAAGCGGGTTCTTCTTAAGGTGTCTTAAGTTTTGTTCTGAAGCTGCTCAGCCCTCTGGTCCTATCTCTGGATGCCCTGGCTGAGAGAAGGGGGACACAGTAGGGAGAGTTGGAACTACCTCTCCTCCTCACCTGTTGTCTCTGCCCTTTGCTCCCCTTTTCTCCTTCCCTCACGTTGCTCCTCCTCCTCCTCCTCAGACTCTCTTTTCTTTCCATTCTCAGTGTGCTGGATCTTGGAACTCCTGGGAGTATTTGGAATCATGGCAGAAGTCAAGGTGGAGGTGGTTGGCATAGACTGGCAGAAGCGCTGCCTTTCCCTGGAGACACAGCTTTTCCGCTTCCGCCTGCAGGCCAGCAAGATAAGGGAGCTGCTGGCTGACAAGGTGAGTCTCTGGAGAGGAGGCTGTCCCTTCCTCACATCAGGGCGGGGCGGACAGAACACACTCTCTCTCTTGCTCACTCAGTTACTCCCTCGATCGCTAAGATTCTGCTATATTTTTCACGAAAAATGGAAACTCAAAAGCTGTCATGTGGCATTTCTCCTGACTCTGCCACCTCAGGTGTCACATAGGAACGAATGGCACAGTTGAGCTGGGCATGGCGTGGCCCAGTTTAAATCTCAGCACTCAGGAAGCAGAGGCCGTCAGAGCTCTGAGTTCAAAGCCTCTTCCCTCTTCCAAGGATTCAAGGTCAACCTGGGCTATGTAGTGAGATGGTCAGAAACAATTAAAATTTAAAAACAATATGGTCTTCTTGGTTCTCTGTCACTTAGCGTGCTAGTGGCTTATCATTCTCATCCTCATTTCTCTTGCTGGTACTACTGCTGTTAACACTTTACCCTCATTTTGGGCTGGATGACTCTTTAAGAGAACAATGGGAATCCCCACCCTCTGCCCATCCCTTATTATCAGAAGAGCCTGATTTTCTGGGGACAGCAAACAAGCTTTGGAAAAAGACAAGCCTGGCTCTGTGAACTTCCACCTCTCAGGCCCAGGGCAGTATTATACCTCTGAGTTATTTTGAGACTTGTAACAGATAACTTATGTAAGAGTTCAGACACAAATTAAGTAATGTGAACAGGTGTGTTATCTTTATAAGCTTAGGTAGGCTGGTCTGCAAAACTGAGCACTGTTGTCACATTTCTCTGGGAAGGTACATTCACGTGGCTGACTCTCACAAGTATCTCCTGTTTAGAGAGTGGAGCCCTGCAGTTAAAATGTATTTGTGTGGGGGCTGGGGATTTAGCTCAGTGGTAGAGCGCTTACCTAGGAAGCACAAGGCCCTGGGTTCGGTCCCCAGCTCCGAAAAAAAGAACCAAAAAAAAATGTATTTGTGTGGGTACACAGCAGGTGAATGACTCAACTAACTGCTCTCTTGATGGTTCTGATTACAGTATCAGAGTGCTTAGCTAATCCTTTCTTGGTACAAAGGTAAAGCTCAGCTCACCCCTTATAAGTACACGGAGCCTTGATTAGTAAAGCTGGAAAGAAAGGAACGAATGACCTGTTCCTTTTGGTGTTCCTGCAACCTGGGGTTTGGGAAAGCAAGTGGGTCAAGTCACTTCCCACAGCTGAGGCGTGGCCTCGGACTAGATTGGATTTGAACTCTTGAACGTGGGGTCTGCTGGCATTGCTTTCTTAGTTCAGAAGGCATAGGGTTCCTGTAGTGGGTATGGCCACCTCAGGGAAAGGGTAGTGGGTCTGAGGATGGCGTGGTCAGAACCCCTGTGTCGGAGTCACCTTGCAGCTTGCTTGTTTAGGGTGTCTGTTCTTGGATTGCTCAGTCTTCTTACCCTAAGTCTTCGGGGTGCTGTTAATATCTGGTTAACGGGCTCCTAGAAAATGGCTTTGTCAGTATGAAGTTTGAGGACCTTGCTTTTGTGGTGTTGGTGGAGGGAGTAAGGTAAAGAAACTGTAAGGGGGGCTCTGCTCAGCCAAGTGGGCTGAGGCATATCCCAGGGGAAGACTTCTAAAATAAAAATACAACAAGGAATTAGCATCAGATAAAACAAAGTAGAGGACCTCGAATGGAGCCCATAGGAACTCTGAGGGGATGAGAGATAAGCAGCACTTATCTTGGAGAAACAAGACTTCAGTACAGGTCACACAGGAGTTCCCAGGAATCAGAATTAGTGAAGATGAGTGTAAAACCCAAGTGACCAGTGCCTAGGGGTAATCTATAGTTAGTAGGGATTCACATGTGCAAGAGACAGCTGCACTTCTGACAATACAGCCATGGACAAGAGACTATAAATTAATTTACTAAAAACTACTAATCGTAGAATAAAGAAATTGAAAACTCGAGACAAGAATAACACTGTAGGGCTGGAGAGATGGCTCAGTGGTTAAGAGCACACTGGCTGCTCTTCCAGAGGTCCTGAGTTCAAACCCCAGCAGCCACACGGTGGCTCACAACCATCTGTAATGAGATCCGATGCCCTCTTCTGTTGTGTCTAGTGTGTGAAATAAATAAATCTTAAAAAAAAAAACAAAAAACAAAACAAAACCCAAAGTTCTAGATCAGGGTTCTGGCCCTCATTTAAAAAAAAAAGAATAACACTGTTTCAAAAAGACCAGCTGACTTTAAAAGCCAGCTAGAACTTTGAGAAAGTCTCCTGGTTGAAATTAGCTTTTCAGTGGATAGAATATATACCAGGTTGGGCACCATAAGATGGATTGTGTGTCTATTACTAGGAATAAAATCTAGTGCCTCCCGTGTGGCCGTATGGCAGGTAGGCGCTCTCCCAGAAGGTATGAATACACACACACACACACACACACACACACACACACACACACACACGATACAGCATGATGTGACTGCAGGATGCTGAGAACGTGTACATTCCAAATCACACTCCCTAAGAGCCATGGAGGAGAGGGAGTATTTGAAAAGCTAATGCCTAAAAACACTGCAAACTTGAGAAAAGAGGTGAAGCTGCAGATTCAGAGAACACAAGGAATGAGAACAGGATACAAGACTTAAACCTCTTTGTCTTCTGTTTTTAGCTACTTAACAGTGTGGCTGCTGTAAGAACCAAACGGCGGCTTAGACCAGACACACCAAATGGTGGCTTAGACCAGACACATGCTTGTGTCTGTCAAGTGTGGCTTCCCAGACAGCAGCAGTCTAGCCCTGAGCTGGGCGACAGTTTACCCTGGTGCCCCTGGTCTCACTCTCCTTCTAAGTGTATAATCCAGAGGTTGCCTGTATCCCTTCTGCCCAGATCCCACTGGCCAAATCTTAGTCACATGGTCATGCTCAGCATCAAAGAAAGCTGGGAACCCAGGACCCCATACGTGCTGCACAAGCACTCTACCACTGAGTTACCATCTCAGTAATCAGCTGTCTTTGAGTCTGGAATAATGAAAGTGATAATGAGTAGAAATAAGTTATACGCTAACTCAGATCATAGAGTGAGGAAATGGAATAAAACGTCTCCTGGATACAGATGGTAAATAGGAAAGGAAGGGGGATTATAAGCCAGGTATGGTAGACAGTGCCTGTAATCCCAGCAGCACTCAGGAGGAATTCACCTCCTGATTTTCTTGCAGAAGGGTCATGGCAAGGTCAAGTTAGGCTACATGAGATTTTGGCTCAAAAAACAAAAGGAGAGAGGACCTACAGAAGGGACAAATACAGTGGTAGAAATAAATCTAAATATATCAGTCACAGGTGACATATAAGAACTATATGATATATGAAAGTAGGAAATGGTCTAGTTAGGTGCTAGCATCTGCCTGTGATCACAGCACTGGGGAGATTGATGGAGTGTTCTAAAGCCACCAAGGACATCAACTAGAACCCCAAACCTTTGCCTTTACTTGTACTGTTTTGTCCAGTGTGTAAGAAAGGTAGTAGGGCACGGACTTTAGGGTGTTGGGAATCAGGCCCAGGGCTTTGTCCGAGGTAAGCAATGTTTTATTTCTCTGAGTTACACCCCCAGCTTTTGGGGAATTTTGAGACAGTCTCACAGGGCCCAGGCTGGCCTTCAATTTCTAAGTAGCCAAAAATAACCTTGAACGTGTGCTTCTGCCCCCACTTCCTAAGTGCTGGGGTTATAGGCATGCACTCCCACACCTGGCTTGAGCCCCCTTTTCAGGACAGTTGAGACCCAGGTCTCAGCTCAGGTCTTCTCAGGTAGCTCTGGGCATGGCCGCACTGGGTGCAGGAGAGTGCCTGCTACTCCACTACTGTGAGGTTGGTATTTCACAGTGCTGCCATGTGTCACAAGTTCTTGTGGACATGAGGCGTTGAATACCAATCTGGTGCCAAGTGCTTTTCGTCAGATTGCTAGAGCCAAGTCCTAGGGAGCTTGTGAGTCTTAACTGCAGCTGGTGAAAGTGGATCCTTGACAGCTGGGTAAACCCGACACCCTGGCTGGCAGGTCCTGAGAAACCCACACACTAAGAGGAGAGCTGAGGACAAGCTCTTAGGAATCCCTCTTCGGGGAGGAACCAGAAGCAGAGTGGCTTGCCCATAGAGCCTGAGTTCCCAGGAGAGGAAAGGAGGTGTGGAGAGGCAGCAGCGGCATCAGTGAAAGGAGAGCTCACACTTAAGAAGTGATGCATCAGCCTGATTACACCTGCGAAAGTGCAGAAAATCTGTCTTCATAAAAACAAACATAAAATTCCTCCTCATTCAAGGCCAGTATTGCTAATTGAGTGCAACAGAAGACACACAGATGGCCATGGTGCATGCCTGTGCATGTCGCCTTTAATCTAGCACTCAGGAGGCTGAGGCAGGAGGATCGTGAATTTGAGAATAGCATGGACTACATAAGTAGAGTCTCTGTGTCACAAACCAAAATAAAAATGCTTTTAAAATTTATTTTACTTTACATTTATGTGTGTGTGTTTTGCCTACATGTATGTATGTGCCCGCAGAGGTTAGAAGAGGATCTTGGATCCCCTAGAACTGGAGTTATAGAGAGTTGTGAGCCACCATGTGGGTGCTGAGAATCAAACCCAGGTCCTCTGCAAGAGCAGCAAATGCTTTTAACTTCTGAGCCATGTCTCTGGTCCCTCAAAAGTTCCTTTTCAAAAAGGGAGGGCTGGAGAGATGGCTCCAGGGTTAAGAGCACTTGCTACTCTTGCAGAGGACCTGAATTCAGTTCCCAGTAGACATGTCTGGCAGCCTGTAACTCCAGATCCAGATCTGACACCCTCTTTGGGTTCCACAAGCACCAAGCATGCATGTTGTGTGCACACATATACTTATCAACTCATGCATTCACATAAACAATAAAGCCTTCAATAAAGGGGGAAACCAGTTCTATATGTTTAAAATCATTCAGTGTTCAGAAGCTAGTTTTGGGACCTCTTCCTTCCCCCAAAAAGAGGCATAGAAGTGAGTGCAGAGTTCTCAGGAGCTCCAAGTGTCCTGAAAAGCTGATCGCAGGGAGGGTTTGCAACCATCAGCAGCTGAGGGACAGAGCTGCTTGCTAGTGGCTGACAGGGGGCCACTGGCTCTGGATGGCCTTACAGGGTTTCTCTGGTGTAGACCAGGCTGGCCTCGAACTCAGAAATCTGCCTGCCTCTGCCTCCTTAGTGCTGGGATTAAAGGCATGCACCACCACCACAGACCGGCTAAGACAAATTTTTCCATGTGACAAAATTAGAAAATGTGAGACAATAATTGTGGACGGTCATAAATGTGAATTATTTCCCAAGGCAAGCCTATGGCTTTTGAGCCACAGAACAGATGTTAGAGCTACTGTCTAACCGTCTGGGAAAGTTGTTGAGGAGCCAAGACCTTCCTGTTCAACATTTCATTGTACTCTTAGCGTACTCACAGTTTTACATTGTAAAACTAAAGATTTTATGGGTGGGGCAGCCACTTCTGTCCCTGTAGTATAGTTCTGTGCGGTGAGAAACTGGCTGAAGGTCAGGGAGCCCCAGACCGGCCTAGGACCGTGTGGTTTGACCTAAGTGATACTTAGTTTGGCACAACATCCCTCTCTCCTAGATGAGCTGAGTGAGTAATTTGTTCATGGTGACTCAATTCAGTAGAAGGGAAGAAGTGCACTTGGCCTTGGCCCTTCTCACCGGTTGGGAGACCTGTGCGTATAACTTTGAGTTTTACCTGGACCTTTGCAGGAGCATCCCCCAACTGCTCCTCAGATGCAGTGTCTACCAAGTAGCTGTGTCTTCTAGACCCACGGGAAGGCAGCCTCAGAAAAGAGACTCTCGGGGCCTCAGACAGGACCTGTGGCTCTGCTGTGACCTTCCCTGACCCACACCAGCACAGCTTCTCTTCTTCCCTTCCCACCTTTGCTCAAGGAAAGCAGAACTGTAGCTGAGGTGTGCCTGTGAAAAGACACAGGGGATTGCTTACTGTTTCTAACGTCAAGCCAACGTCCAGGCTGAGGGAGACAGGGTTACATTTCTGGAGAAGTCAACTCCTCAGTGAACAGCAGCTGGATCAGTGCTGGCGTTTGGAAAACAAAGGGCTCTGAGCCTACCCACCCGCAAAGAGAAGGGTGGGGTGTGTCTCTCACGCATGAACAATGTAGGTGTGTTGCCCTGGGGCAGGAGAGAGAGAGAAAGCAGCTAGCGCCATCTCAGGGAAGGCACAGGACCTTTGACATGAGAGCGTATGAATTAATGGTAAGTGGTTCGTCAGCACACAGAGGTGCAGCTGAGGAACCTATGCTGCACACTAGGCTGTGGGCGTGTGGGGACTGCAAAGGGATGTCCTGTAGGCCATGGGCTGTACCTTAGGCTGCAGCTTAGAGCTTGTCCCTGAAGAGCCCCTGCATAAGATTTCAGAATTAGCCTTTAACCCCAGCCCTCAGGAGGCAGAGGCGGCCAGGTCTCTGTGTAAATCCCATGCGAGATAAGTGCTTTACCACTGACCACCTCCAGCCAGCAAAGCAGGTAGGTGACTAGGTAGGTAGATGGCTTTGTTTTTTAAATTACACAATGTATCTGTATAGGTGCACATGTCATAGCCCATGTGTGGAGGTCAGAGGACAACTTTGTGGAGCCAACTCTCTCCTACCTTTATGTGGGATCAGAGATGAGCTCAGACCCCAGGCTTGCACAGCAAACATCCTCCATCTGCTGAGCCGTCTGGCTGGCCCAGTATATATTTTATTTGTTTGTTTTGGTTTGCTTATTTATTTATTTATTTACTTACTTACTTACTTACTTACTTACTTATTAAGACATGATCTTATGTGGCCCAAGCTGTCAAGAATTTTGTATGTGCTAGTCCTGGATTTTTTTTATCTTTCTGTCCCCGCCTCTCAGGGCTGTTACTGCAAGTGTACACTGCTATGCCCTGTGCAAGATAGAATTTTAAAAATACATGCTATTATTTTGTGTGTGTGCATCTGTCTGTATGTCTGTGTGTCCATCATGCGTGTATGTGGTGAGAATACAGTTTTCAGGGTTTGTCTCTTATCCTTTTCCTTCCCACCTCTGCACTTGCTGGCTTGTTCCTGGCCAGGTCTGTCTCTGCCTCCCAATGGACCCCGTCTCATGGTAGAAGTGCTGGGATCACAGATTTGAGCCATCTCATCTGTTTCCAGAGATAGAATCAGATTGTCAGCAAATGCTTACCTAGCAGGTGCTTTTACCTACTTAGCCAGAAATCTTTTTAATTTAGGAGTTGATGGATCATCATACCCCTGAGTTTCCTTTGATCCTCAGCACACACACAAACTTACAAATACTTGAGTGTCTTTTTTGTTCGTTTGTTTGTTTCCTGCTCCCATTCCCCATGATCTTATGCTGTAGCTCTAACTGCCCTGGAACTTGCTATGTAGACCAGACTGGCCATGGAGTCACAGAAATGCACCTGCCTCTGCCTCCGAATGCTGGGACTAAAGGTGTGCACTATCATGTCTGGCCTTTTTCTAGTCCTTTAAAATTAGTGAAGTCAAGTAAGAGGATACTAATGAATGCCACTACCCCAGCTGGTCAGACACTTGGAGTGGAGGAAGCATTCCCTTACACTGGCAGAAAGTGGACATGATCTGTGCTGGCACATGGGCAGACAGCAGTGTGGCCTATCCATCACCCAGTGCAGAGAAAAAAGAGGCAATAGAGAGGAGACCAAGGCAGGGTTGGAGTGGCAGTGTTCAGGAAAAATTACAGTGACCTGCTATCCTACATGGTGGCTTTTTGTCCTACAATGATGACAGCAGCCATACTACTTCATCTGCTGAGAATTGCCGTGGAAAGTCTCTAGCCTGACAACCTGGAGCCATTTCCACAGGCAGTTGAAGTCTGACCCAAGTATGATGTCTGTGCACCTGAGTGCCCTTATACCACTGTCATCATCAGGACCTGGTACCAATCTCTCTCCTCCCTCTGCCTTGAACAGATGCAGGAGCTGGAGCAGAGGCTGCTGGAGGCTGAGCAGAGAGCTGAAAATGCAGAAACTCAGGTAACTGTGTGGGGGAGTGCTGGGGAAAATGATCTTCCTTTCCCATGGCCACATGGGCACACGCTTAAGAAGAACCTCCAGTCATAGGCGGGGCTCAAACCCGTCGAGGCACTAGGATCTTCTGTGCTGACAAGGAAGGAGACGAGGGTAGTGAATGGGTGTGTTAGTCCAAACTGGCCTCGCTGTGCTGAGGGAAACTGCAGTCCGTGTTTGTCATGTCCTTGTGACTGGTACACAATTAACGTGGAGCCTGCTTCCCCTGTCATTCAGGAATAATCCACACTGAAGGACATTTCACTGTCTTTTAGCGGGATCTTACACCGGCGTGTACAACCTATGGGGTCTGCATGTATCCCAGAACAACACAACACATGTGTAGGTGACACTGTCATGTTACAGTGTCAGTGTATGGACACTCCTGCCTGGAACGCACAGCCTTCTTGGTTGCCATTGGAGAGAATTCACTGGGTACCCATGTACCAGATTTTTAAAGACTTCAGAGCAATACAGAGAGTTGAAGGTCATTCAGGGTCACAGAGCAGGACCCTGCCTCAAAACAACAACACTGTAAATACGTTAGCCCAGGAGTATGTGCTGTTTCTACTTGCAGTTGGCTGGTTAGATGAATGGCAGGGCCCTGTCCAACTCTGAGAGAGTTAGGAAATCTGAGCACATGGATGTCCTGTGAGGAGCAAATATCTCTGCCCCAGTGGGGTGGGAGCTGCTCAG
Organism: Rattus norvegicus; assembly: GCF_021556685.1. NCBI lineage: Eukaryota > Metazoa > Chordata > Mammalia > Rodentia > Muridae > Rattus > Rattus norvegicus. Next base: position 104,218,406 of record NC_141539.1, read on the forward strand.
CCCCCGATGTAACTGGTTTTCAGAGCAGCCGGAATGAGTTCTCAGTCCTCAGTCCTCAGTCCCTTCTTCGGCACAGATTAAGGCATCACTGGTCATTTCATTAATTGGCCCAGATTCCCCTGAAGTATCAAGGGGTTAGCCCATTCCCTATCATATTAGCCACTGCACATGGTTCACGAGCGGTCTGAAACCTTATGGGCACTCGTTGGTGCTTTTCAGGTGGGTGTGATGGAAGAAAAGATAAAGCTGTCCAACCTGAAGAGTGTGGACTCCACAGGCAGCTTGCACCAAAAGTACCAAGAATTGCTGAAAGCCATGCAAGGCAAAGATGAGCTCATCGGCCAGCTGCAGGCACAGCTGGAGAAGCAGGTAGGGGTTAATGTGGGCCAATGTGAGGCAGAGCCTGTTTCCCCTCTCAGCATCTGCATCAGTTGGCCTCGGTGTCCCTAGGCCCTGTGCTTGAGCCCTGGGGTGGTGGGGAAACCTTCCTTTCATGAGACTCTTCTTTTACATGGCAGTCATTAGCGTCTTCTTCATCTGTTCATTAGAAGCTAGGGGAATATAGAGGAAGTAGACCTGAGGGGAATGTCACCTCTGCTGCTTGCTGCTCTCTAGGGAAATTAACTGACTCACACCTTGGAGGTTACGAAGCCTCTGAGGTTTGGGGAGTAATTACCCCTAGGTATCTGTGGTATCAGACTTGTGGTTAGGACTTGCTAAGGAGATCTTTTCCTTCTCTGTGGTGGCCTTGTGCCAGGCCATCATGTGCTACTTGATACTTGGCTGTAGTGAGACTGAAATGGTGTAGGACTGGATTGTCCACAGATGGTTGGCCAAAGTTTCTCAATGAACCTGGACAGGCAGAGAACAGAGTTGTCACTGAAAATGGAGACTCCGCATGAGTACATGGGAGCCTAACAGACCACTGTCCAGTATTGAAGCAAGTTGGCCTTCTTGCTCCTAGGGGCTTCCAGAGCCCCTTTGGCCCTTCCTTTTGCTACTTTTGCTACTTCCTGTGCACAGACTTCCCCTTCATGGTCTTTTAAGCACCATCATGGAGCCCAGTCTGGCTCTGAACTCATCTTCCTGCCTCTACCTTCCGAGTTCTGGGGTTATGGACATGTGGCCCCATGTCTTTTCCATTCCAGTTCCGTCTCCTTTGTCACTGGTCTTATCTACCCAGCTTTGCCCTGGTGCCATATTGCCATCCATTCCCCATAACAAGCCCAAGGATAGAGTGGAGGCTTTGACTTATCTGCATGTGTATTTGCTGTAAAGGTTCCAGCAGATTCAAGCAGTTCCTTCAGTCATCGTGGGTGAGTGGAAATTGTCAGTACTCACTGAACAGTCCCTGACTGGATGTGCCTTTTATGCACTGATTTTAGAGATGTTTTTTCCTCTGAGTGACTCAGAGTTGGAAGAAGTGGCAGGCAGCATTCTGATGGTTGGTGGGGCAGAATGGCTTGCTCCCAGGTGAGGCTGAAAATGTCTACAATTATAATCAGTAGGGAAATTATAACTGATGTTAGAGAACTGAAGTCTGCCTGCTCTTTGTACAAAGCCAAAGGCCTTACTTGTTTTCTGGCTTTGCAAGTCATATACTCAGTGTGGCAACTGCCCAGTTCTGCTGTTAGAGTGTGAAATAAAACGTGATGATCTGTAAATGAGTGGGTGTGGCTGTGTTCCAATAAATCTTTGTCTATAAAAATGTGTAGGACACAAACAGGTGGCAGACTTTCCTTTGGCCTCAGGGATACTGTTTACCAGCCTTGAACTAGGTGTCCTTTAAGGTCCTTCCAGGTCTGAATCGCTGATCTGACATTCCCAGCTCCTCTTCACAGCCTTCTGGTTTGGAGTCTGTCTGTCATCTGAGTGTCAGGCACTTTGCACTAGGAGTTTAAGGAGAGTCATTTCTGCTCAGTTCTGAACAGCTCACGTGCTTCATGCTGTTCCGGTCTGGAAGTAGTTCTCTTTGCGAGCTAGCTGATACCTGTGGTGCAGCACTGCACTCTGCACTCTTACTTCAACTTGGAATGGCCCAACAAGAGGGGCCATCTTACCTTTCATTTTAGAGTGTATATTTGAGCCCAGGGAGATAGGCTCAGTGCCTTATAGCAGGAAAGCTTCGTGTAGAACCAGACCTGTTATTTCATTCTGGGCTTCCTCGTAAGCTCTGCCCAGCTCTGACCCTCAGACTCACACTCTCGTTCATGGTGGTCATGGGCGTGTGCTCTCCCATGGAGCTCAGTTTTCACTGTAATGTGGTGGAGTTAGACTCAGGCTGGCCTCAAACCCAGAAATCAGACAGGCTGCCTCCCTAGTGTTGAACAAAAGGCCTGGCTACATGAACACCTTTTCGATCATTGATTATTTTGAGAAATACTACTTCTATGCGCATTTATCTCTTAATGTATGGTATAGTAAAAAAAAAAATTAAAAACAATAAAACCTACAAAACTACACTCCCAACTCCATCCAGAAGGGACTAAAATGCTAAGTGACCTTTGCCCTCTCTCCCCAGTGTTCATTCCCACCCTCTCTGGTCTTTGTGTATCAGACTGTCGTTTTGTGGTTGTGCCATGCTTACTGAAGTAAGTCCGTTGGTGGGCACTCGGGCTCGCTCGGGCTTTGGATTTCCTGTGTTGTGTTGTTTTCTCAAGTAGTATTTCAGTGAGCGCTTCCATGGCTCGTTAGGCCAGGGATGTGTATGCACGAAATGTCGGCAGATGTTGTCTAGCTGTCTCCACAAAGGTCTTGCCAGTTTGTGTGAGAGTTGCTCCCAGTATTGTTGACATTGGGGGTAATATCAAAGTAGTCTGATAGAGGGAAGTGATGTCCCCTGCATCTGTATGCCTAAAGTCATGGCTGAGCTTCACCCCTTCATGGGTTCTTTCTTTGTTGACTCTGTTCAGACCCTTTGCGTGTTTATTTGACTGTTTGTGGGAATACCCCTTTGTGTGTTGTTTTTGTTACAGATCCTTCTTAGCTAGGTCTTTTGTTTTGTTTGGAAAACGGGTCTCTGTATTTGCCCAGGCTGGTCTTGAACCTGTGTTTAACTGCTCTTCCCACCTCGGCCTTGTGTACAGTTGAGTGCACACTGCCCACCACCATGGCCGCCTTCCACTGGTGTTTCAGTTTCTTCAGCTGCTTTTCTTTTGTCACACAGTAATTTATAGTGATGATACAGGATGATAGTGACTTACTAGTTTTTTCTTCCGTGGGTTTTTAGAATTTATATTATGCTTAGGAAAAAGCCCTTCCTAAGTTAACTTTTGTTTTAATCAGGATTTTGTTGTATAGTTCAGTCTGATTTTGGGATCCACCTGCCTCAGCTCCTAAGTACTGAGGTTGTAAGTGTGTGGGTATCATGCCCAAGAAGAATGTGTTTTAAAAAGTGTAATGTAATTAGTTTTCTCTGCTGCAGCGCCATGTCCCATCACTGTGCTTCTCTTGGCTTCCCTCCTCCCTTGCTGTCACTAACCAAAGGCTGTCTCTTTGCAGAAGCAGACAAGAGCTGAAGAAGCCAAAATTGTTCAAGAAAAAGCTGCAAAGATCAAGGAATGGGTGACAGTAAAGTTAGCAGAGGTGAGTTAAAACCTCGGCCTGAGGGCCTCCTGGGCCTGCCTCTGCCCAGCTAACCTGGCCCTGCCTCTGCCCAGCTAACCTGGCCCTGCCTCTGCCCAGCTAACCTGGCCCTGCCTCTGCCCAGCTAACCTGGCCCTGCCTCTGCCCAGCTAACCTGGCCCTGCCTCTGCCCAGCTAACCTGGCCCTGCCTCTGCCCAGCTAACCTGGCCCTGCCTCTGCCCAGCTAGCCGGCCTGCGCCTGCCCTGATTCTGTTTATCAGAGTCCTGCCAGGCTTTGCTTCAGACACAGCCAGCTCCACTTTCCCCTTCTCCACTTTGTCTTTCTAATCACTTCCCTTTTCCTTTTGTCTGGGTCACCCTTCCTGAAGCCTTCCAGCCAACCCCTGGGTTGAGGCTGGGAAAAGGGATCAGTAGCTAGAAGTTCCAGAATCCTCTCAGCTGCTTTTCTGTGAGCACACTCACAGTGCCATTTATTCTTTGTCTTACTTCTTTTTAAAAATATTGTAACGCATGGGCTGCAGAGATGGCTCAGTGGTTAAGAGCGGGCACCGCTCTTATCGTGGGCCTGAGTTCAGTTCCAAGGACCTAAGTTGAGCACAACTGCTTATACCTCCAGCTCCAGGGGCTCACACACATGCACACACACAAACCAAAAATAAATCTTATTTTAAAAGAAATTGTGGTCAGCCTTGATGTGGCAGCGCACACTTTTAATCCCAGCACGTGGGAGGCAGAAATCTGTGAGTTTAAGACCAGCCTGGGCTACACAGTGAAACCCTGACTCAAAAAATGTGTGGTAAAGTATACACAAACTTTGCCATTTTAACTGTTCATTAAGTATCCAATGCAGAGGTGCTGAACACACACACACACACACACACACACACACACACACACACACACACACACACACACAATATAGCATATTGTGTGTGCGTCATCACCATCCATTTCCAAAACTTCTCACGCACCTCCAGTTCTCTCCTCTCACAGACCTCTTACCTCTCTCTCTGTAGACTTCATCATTCATTACAACTGGGTTAGGAGGCCAGGACTAGACACTTAGAGCATTTCTAGCAAGCAGACAGGGCTCTTTTTAAACTGTGAGTTCTTGGGGACAAAATAAATACCTCCCAAACCCACTATCTGGCCCTTGCTGCAAAGAGTTCAAGAAAAGTGTGTTGGGTTTAATTTAATAGAAAATTCAGTGGTTAAGAGCTCTTCCAGAGGTCCTGATGAGTTCAAACCCCACAACCACATGATGGCTCACAACCATCTGTAGTGAGATCTGATGCCCTCTTCTGGTGTGTCTGAAGACAGTGATAGTGTACTTATAATAAATAAATAAATCTTTTAAAAAAAAATAGTCACCACAGGGATAGAACTCACAAATACCATAGGGAGAGAATCAAAGTGGATTTGAGAAGTGCACATCCCATGTAACTACTTAGCTAGAAAGTGAACATGGGTCCAGCTAAATTGGTACATGGGAATATTATATAAATCCGTTAAGCAGGAGAATCTGGTAAGAATCTCCCGCTCCTCCTGTGGGGAGGGAACAGCGTGCTTGTGAAAGGGCAAGGCCGGAAGTGTCAGGGGCTGACAGCTGCCATCAGGAGTAGCAGCTTCAGCATCGTTTCAGCAGCTCGCTGAAGTAGATTGTTTTCTGTGCGTGTGTTATATTTTCACAAATTTAAAAAGAGGAAAGAACGAAAATTGCCAGTTCCAGGACAGCTAGGCTACAAACACACAAAAAACAAAAATCCAAGTCATGGTGTGTATACACACACACACACACACACACACAGAGAGAGAGAGAGAGAGAGAGAGAGAGAGAGAGAGAGAGAGAGAATGAGAGAGAGAATGAATGAGAATGAGAGAGAATGAGAATGAGTGTGCAGGGGTTATGAAATGATATCACGTACTATTTTTCAAAGATTTGGACTTTTAGGCTTTTGGATTATGTGCATGAACAGAGATTGGGCATTGCTTCCTTATTGCTAGGTATTAAACTGTGGCCTCCAGCTCAGGGCATGTGCTCTGCTGAGTGACACAGCCCTCATTTTCTTTTTGCCCAGCTTGAAATGGAGAATCAACACCTGAAGACCTGTAATCAGCAGCTAGTGGAGCAGGTGGCAGCCCTTCAGGATGCTCTTGAGGGTAAGTGGACCAGCTGGGAATTTGTATGCACCCCAAGAGGTGGGACAGAGGAAAGACGTTCTCAGCGGATATCCCTGGTCTTGCCTCGTCCACAGATCTTCGTATGACACCTTCAGAGGAGCTGCTAGGTGTTCCAGAGGGGACCCCAGAGGGGGATCCTGTCCCTTCAGGGCCCAGTGCCCAGCCTGTGGAGCAGGACAGTAATCCCAATACCCAAATTTCGAAGGTGGCTGTGCCTACGCCTCTGGGCACCCTGCAGAGCAAGGACTTTCTGTCAGAAGCCAGAAGTCCCGAGGATTTGAGTTTCAGCATGGCCCATCCTGGAGACATTGCAGAGGCCAAGACACTTCAATCTCATCTTCAGAGAGAGGGCTCTCCCAGTCAGCCGTTCATGAAGCCTGGCAGCCCCAGATGTGGGTCAGCCTCTTACAGGGAGGGTCTGATCACTGCTCAGGGAGGGACATTCCCTGGGACCAAGATCTCTGCCAGGGAAGGTGGCCCGGGTAGTAGCTTGACCCTGCCAAAGGTGCGGGCTCCCAGCATCCCCCGGGACAGCTTTCAAGTGGCCAAAAGGCACCACAGTCAGCCCCAGGTGGGCCCTGGGCATGTTAACCATGTGGTAAGCATTGAGATTGGGGCCCTGTCAGCCCTCCACTCATCTGGCCTCCCCAAGTCTGAAGCCAGAGCTAAAGTCCGGGAAGAAGCCGAGAAGATGGAGATGGAGGAACTGCCTCCAATGGGCAAGAAGGGAGAAAGAGAGAGCCTGAAGCCCCGCAGAGGTGAACTGGAGGGAGTGGAACCGGAGAACAAGCCGCCGACGCCCCCACTGCACCGGTTTCCATCCTGGGTAAGTGACTTCATCAGGGAAGAGCCAACCATAGGCATGGTTTTCTCTGAGAGTATCCAGGGCCCAGCATGAGATAAGGCTCATTCTCACAGCAGTGGTGGTGAGGCTGGCAGGCAGGCCTGCCTGACCCACTCACCTAGGCAGAGCAGAGCCAGAGTCTGGCATGACATGTGCCCATGCCAAACCGGATGTTCCGTGTGTCTTCTCATTCACCTGATTCTGAGGCGACACATTCGAGAGTGAAGAGCTGTGCCCAAGGTCAAGCCACTGTGCTGAATTTCTACCTGTGAGCCTAGGCAAGTCTCCTATCTCCAAAGTGGGGGGTGTGATTGCTAATAGGGTTTATTTATTTATTTACACTGAATTTGGGGGAGAGGTGTCATGTGCCACCGTTCCCAGGTAAAGGTCAGGACAAAACTTACAGGAGTCAGTTTTCTCCTTTTCACTGTACAGATTCTGGGAGTCAAATTCAAGTTGTCGGGCTTGGTGGCAAGGGCCTTTACCCACTGAGCTATCTGGCTGCTCCTACTAATAGAGTTCCTAGGGGGATTGAATGTATATTGAGGGGCTAGAGAGATGGTTCAGCTCTTCCAAAAGACCCAGGTTTGAGTCCCTGCACCCCTATGGTCCTAGCTCACAACTGTCTGCAACTACAGTTTCAGGAGATCAGATGACCTCTTCTGGTCTCCTCAGGCACCAAGTGCACACACAGACATGCAGACAAACCTCCCTACATATTAAAGTCAGTTAATTAAAGTGTGTGTTAAACAAGTGCCTGTAAGTGGTTAGTGTCTTCCATTGCTATTTTTGTCCCTGAGCCTTCGCTTCCTTATAGGTGACATTTTACACAGTGACATGGTGTCTAGGTGGAGGTGGGATCCAGATAAAATGAGGCTGACCATACACTGATACAGGGTGAAGATGGGGACAGGGTTCTTTCCACTGGTCTGCTTCTCTGTCTGACGTCCGTGATAGAAGGTTAGAATAAAACCAGGGAGAGTGGGTATTACTAGTTCGCGGGTTGCTGAGAGGTTGACACAAAGGCCTAGCGCAGAGCCTGACCTTACCCTGAACGTACCCTCGTCTTCATAAGGGATAGGTGTTGTCTCCTTTGATTGAGAGGAAACTACCCCAGATCAGGCTGTTAGTGAAGGAAGAGGCTTTCAGTAGCTGTGCGTCTGTCTTGTGCACAACCCCAGCCCTCAGCAGTGACTACAGGCCAGCTCTCTGGGTGCTACAAGAGCACCTCGAGATTCAAGTCATGAGTGTTGAGCAAGGTTGGAAGTCGGGACAGTAGGTGACAAAGTGTGGCATCCCAGGTAGCTAGACCAGACTTTAAGTGCTGGCTGCCGGCCCCTGCTGTTCATTGCAATCTTGTTCTGCAGCCCTGAAGCTAGATGGGGACAAGGGAACAGTTAGACAGAGGTGCTGAAAGAGAGTCTGTTCAGTAGGTGTTTTCTGAAAGAACTGTTGTTCATGTCTGCCATTTTACCAGAAAGTAGCTACTCACTGTGGTGGTTAACAGTGGGTTTTACATTTTGCCCAGACATGTTAAGTGAGTATACACATGTGTATGAGAGAGTGAAAGAGCAAGAAAGAAGAAAAAAGAGGACAAATAAATGAGAAGCTTTAGCCAGGTGAACGCTGAGGGCGAGAGAAGGAGCCCAGGAGTCTAGGCCAGCCTGGCAACACAATGACACCTCCTCAGATAGCCCAGAGCACAGAAGCCCCAAGTGCAGCCCTTTTCAGCTGCACTCAGGAGTGACGGTGTTAAGGCTCACTGTTGGTCTTTCCAATGACCCCCCACTTCATCTGGCACCCAGGAACCCCAGTTTCCAGCAGTGCGGTATAAGGAGAGGCTGTCTCCTATTTTCAGTTGCCTTTGTAACTTGCTTCTGAGGAAAGAGCTGCCAGCTCATCACGGTTCCTAGCTAAGCTTAGACATCCCCTCGGGCAGGGCCAGCAGCAGTGGCCACCAGCAAAGTCTGGAATTCAGAGAAGAACATCCTCGTCCAAGTGATTGAGGGCACAGTACACCTTCTTTTGCAGTGATCCTTTGACAACTGTGAGGGAAACACTCAGTGACCTTTGTCCAACAGGGCTGTCTTTTGTTTGACCTTCCCCCAACTTAGAGTTTCATTTCCTTTATGAAGTAAGAGCCTGTCCTTGGTGCAAGTCCCTGCATGATCTATGAGCAGAGATCTATACCCAGCTAGTGCTCACCCTTGATGTAGCTGTCCTGCCTGATGCAGTCTGCTGTCCTCCACCGGTCTTGCCACAGCTCTGGTTACCTCAGCAAATCACTCTACATTACCCCCAACTGCCCCCTCTTAGGCCACACCCCAGTATTCATCCCTGCCTCTTAGTTGCTTCTCTGGTCCAGCATGTCAGACTTTCCGGTCAGCTCCTGTGACTCAGCAGTCACCTGAGAGGGGGTTTGCATTCCCTGTAGGGGTAGTGGAGCAAACAGCTTGGAGCAGCCTGGAAAGGGCCTTCTAGGCTGTTGGAGCAAAACTCTGAGTCAGCTTCGGACTCAGAGGCCTGTATAGTTAGTATAGTGTATAGAATTTTCTGCAGAAATGCTTTAGTATAGGGATCCGGAGCCCTGTGGGACTGCAGCAGCTTTGCAGTTAGCCTTGGAAGATATATATATATATATATATATATATATATATATATATATATATATATATATATATATGTGTGTGTGTGTGTGTGTGTGTGTGTGTGTGTGTGTGTGTGTAGGAAGCTAATGCACCCTAGTCCTGAACAGCTGAATTACAAAATTGTATCTATCTCCCTGTGGCTCTCCCTTCTCACTGTCAACACACTTAACCTCTGGGGTTGACACCCGGGGACCCAGGGGTCTCTAAAACAGGCCAGAATCCAAGGAGAGATCAAGGGAAGGGGTGGAGGCCAGGGGCATGGATATCTGTTGGGTATGGATTATGTCCTGCTTATATTACACATTTATTTGTATTTATGCATTATATTATACATTAATGACTTAATTTTAAGAGTTTTAGCAGGCTCTTAAAAACTCAGTATTTTAGAGCTGAGAAATTAAGGCTTAGAAATGAAGACATTTGTTTAAAATACCTTAGCCAGTAACCAGCTCTTCGGGAGTGGTGAACCCAGTTCTGCCTACCACCCAAGTCATGTCTTCCCTCCACTTTCTTGGAAGGGCTGAGGTGAGCATAGTCCCTGACCATCTGGGACTTTTTCTTTCAGGAGCGCAGGATCTATGCGATGGCCACATCAGGCATGCAGCTGTCAGATGTGTCGTCCCGAAATACTGCTTCCTGTTTCGGTGAGTACAAGTGGTGTGTGGAGGCCTACAGATCTCCTTATGGGCCTGGCCCCCGTTCCCTGGGTGCAGCAGGCATGGAGGACTGCCTGGAAACAGAAAGCGGGTTGTTCAGTTTCTCATTAGCAAAGAAGATCCTCAAGTTTCACCTCCTGACTCTTAGTGTTTCCCTCCTGCAGGGCTGGCCTGGGGGTGGTTGGGTGGGTGGGAGAGCCCTGAACCCCGTGGTTCAGATGGGCACTGTCCACTGGCTCAGGAGTCACTGAGCACCATAGCATCTGCAGTGACAGGGGTGTGTTTGCAACTCACTTCAGCAAGAGTGGGACATGGAGAGGAAATGGTTAAGGGTGATGCCTGGGTTCTGTGGTGATGCCTGGGTTCTGTGGTGATGCCTGGGTTCTTTGTCCTTGGGGATCCTAAGCCAAGGGAAGTCACAGGAACAAAAGTAGGAAGAGGAGATATTCAGGCGTTTGCCCAGTTGCCTCCCTGAGCTTCTGGCTCAGTTGAGCCTCCTGGGTTCATCACCTCCCTCTTTTCCCCTCAGCATCAGGACCGCCTGCCCTTGCATTCCCTGGAGCTTTCTCTGGCCTTATTTATAAGAATGTCACTGTGCCTGTCTACACAGCACTGAAGGGGGTAAGCAACTGCCTTGAAAAAAGGGGCCCCTAATCCCAGGGCAGTGCTCGCCTTGGCTGGAGGGTCAGGCAGCTTCATGAGGTGATCGTGGTGATCGCAGTCAGGGAGCCCAGCCTCCCTTGTGTGGTTGTTTTCTTGAGTTTATTCAGTTCACTGCAGTTCCAAGCCAGGCAGGAACGAGAGCACTGCCCACCCATCCTTTTGTCATATTTGATAATTTATGATAAAGATTCATCATGTAACTGCAACATGACATTTTCATTTTTGCCAGTGGCTTTTGTTTGTTTTTGCAGTGCCTGAGCTAGAACACATCTCCTCTTGCTAGGCGGACCCCATACCACAGAGCTACACTCCCAGCGCTTACTCATTTTTAAATCATATTAGTAATATTAGTAATGCTTTCAAAGCTTTTCCTTAGATGAATAAAACCACAGAGGTTTCTCTCACATTGCTTTCCCCAATTCCTGACCTCAGAGCTAACACTCAGTGCGTGATGTTTACTCTGCAAGGCCTTCTGTTGCAATTGCAGCTGATCTGCAGATAGCACATGTGACCTGTGCTCTCTCCTTACTTCCGTTTCTCTCCACTCCACTCTCCTCCTGCCATACATGCAGACAGACACACGCACACACGGGATCCTGTACACTAACGTCACTTACTCACCTGACTGAGTCCGCCTGGCCTTCCATGTTTTCTGTGTATTATCTGCAGAGTAGACACTTTACCTTAGGTCTCCCTCCACTGACTTACAGTAGATTGTAACCATGTATTTTTTTTTAAATAAATATTGCAATGGGTGTCACTGCACCACACGTGTTTCCATCAGAAGACAATTCTAACGAGAGATAGAATTGTTGGGCAGGTTCTATGAAAGCTTTAGATTCTGATAGGTTCTGCCAAATTGCTTTCTAAAAGTGCTCCGTGGGCCGGAGATGTACTCTGCGATAGCACACTTGCCTAGAAAGAGTGGGGTTCTGTGTTCTACCTTCAGGACTACCCAGCCCCCCACCCCACCCTCCAAAAAAAAAAAAAAAAAGGACAAAAGGGGGAAAGATGAAGCTAGCAAGTGGACAAACACTTCCAAATGCCGTGTCACAATAGGGTGTTTTTTGTTTGTTGGGCTTTGTTAGTTGGTTTGAGACTGGGTCTCACTGTGTATCCCCAGCTGGCCTCACCCGGTAGAGCCAGGCTCACCTCTTTGGAAATCTGCCTACCTCTGCCTCCTGGGTGCTGAAATTAAAGCCGTGTGCCACCATGAGTGTGCCACCATGAGTGTACCGCCACGGAGAGCACTAGAGTATTGCTTGGCTGTGCTCCTGCTGCACTCTTAGTACACTGAAAGGTCTCCCCCTGTCTCAGTGTCCTGTACTACACTTGACTTGCAGTATGGCTCTCTAACCTCCTAGTGAAGAGATCGCAGCTCTCTGGGGTAGGGAGTGGAGATCCAGAGAGCAGCATGGAGGTAAGACCATAGGAGTGAGGTCAGAAAAGGACTTTGCATTGCTTGGGACTACCATCTGGTCAGCAGTGGCTCAGCTGGGTGATGGCCTCATGTTTCCCCAGACAGACTGTGTAGACATACCAAAGTAGATACAGCTGTTGTGTGGAAGAGGGCTTGTTTCGAAGCTGTAGTTGGGGAGGCTCCTCTCTTGCAGAAAGCCACACAGATCAGCAACGTGCCTTTTGTGGATGAGTCCTCTGGGTCCGATGATGACTGCGGCTCTCAAGCGAGTTTCCGGATGTCAGTCCCTTGCTCTGAGTATAGGAAGACCAGTGGACTAGGCAGCCCCCGGGCCATCAAGAGAGGTACAGAGAAGGGGAGGGACTCCGTTTTTCTTGCCTGTTCTCTGCCTGGGGTCTCTAACAGTTTAACCCTCAGTTCCAGACTTGGGATCCCAGTGGGTAATGAAGGCCTTGCATCTCTGGCCCTGGGTGGAAGGGGTGTGGGATCCCAGCTTTGATTCCTGACTCCTTTTCCTCTGGCTAGGGGTCTCCATGTCCTCACTGAGCTCCGAGGGGGACTATGCCATCCCTCCTGATGCCTGCTCCCTGGACAGTGACTACTCAGAACCTGAGCACAAACTCCAGCGCACTTCAGCGTACTCCACTGACGGGGTGAGCACAGTACACGTGTGGGGGTGAGGGGGTGAGCACAGTACATGTGTGGGATGGGGAGGGGGTGAGCACAGTACATGTGTGGGGTGGGGAGGGGGTGAGCACAGTACATGTGTGGGATGGGGAGGGGGTGAGCACAGTACATGTGTGGGTGGGGAGGGGGTGAGCACAGTACATGTGTGGGGTGGGGAGGGGGTGAGCACAGTACATGTATGGGATGGGGAGGGGGTGAGCACAGTACATGTGTGGGTGGGGAGGGGGTGAGCACAGTACATGTGTGGGATGGGGAGGGGGTGAGCACAGTACATGTGTGGGTGGGGAGGGGGTGAGCACAGTACATGTGTGGGGTGGGGAAGGGGTGAGCACAGTACATGTGTGGGGTGGGGAGGGGGTGAGCATGTGACAGTACATGTGTGGGGTGGGGAAGGGGTGAGCACAGTACATGTGTGGGGTGGGGAGGGGTGAGCATGTGACAGTACATGTGTGGGGTGGGGAGGGGGTGAGCACAGTACATGTGTGGGTGGGGAGGGGGTGAGCTCAGTACATGTGTGGGATGGGGAGGGAGTGAGCATGTGACAGTACATGTGTGGGGTGGGGAGGGGGTGAGCACAGTACATGTGTGGGATGGGGAAGGGCGCTAGGAGGGGTGAGACTGAGCAGAGGTTGCCTGGGCCTCAGTGCCCATGAAGGCAGCAGAGAGCGAGGGGAAGAACCCAGAGAAAGTAGGGAGAAGGAGGCTCGAGTGGGTTTCAGAGACAGCTGTGCACAGACTCCAAGATGAAGAAAGACAGAGTTCAAGCCCAGGAATTTCTCAAAACCCATGACGGTTTGCACCTGTTACCCTCTTTAATCTCCATCCTGACCCTCAGGTGCTGGCATGAGCTAACAGTTAAGGTTCAGCAGTCAGGTGGCTGCCTCAGGCCCTCCTGTCTTCTCTGCCTCATGGTCGTCATGGTTCCTGCTGTGTTTTATGGATGTGCCTGTGGCTAGAGACCTGCCTGCTTTCTCCCATCTCTGATGCCTCAAATGGCCTTCCTCCTCTCTGCTGGTCTGTGAGGACTAGCCTTTCAGTTAGAGCAGTGATTCTTCTCAACTTGTGGGTCTCAACCCCATGGGAGTCAAGCAACCCTTTCACAGGGATTACATATCAGACATCCTGAATATCAGGGATTTTACAATTCACAACAGTAGCAAAACTATGGTTATAAAGTAGCAACAAAAATAATTGTATGGTTTGGGGCCAGCACAGCATGAGCTGTATTGAAAGGTCCCAGCACTAGGAGGGTTGGAACCTCATTGACGTAGGTGAGGTGGGATGCTACTCTTCCCTGAAGCCAGCTTCTCTGGCCAGCTCCTCTGCTGCTGACAGCCCCTGGTGTGCCACCGTCTCACGGCGACTGGGTGGCCTTCCCCAGTCCTCACTGAGATCTCACGGTAGTACTGCCTTACCTTATTTATTCAGTTCTCTCTGGATCTCACAGGAGCACGGCGCCTGGAAATACTCATTAGACACACAATGACAGAGGTGGCCTAGACCATTTTGTCTTGAGTGGTGTCGGCAGCCTTCTGTGACTTTCCCCTTTCCCTCCTTGTCTTTTTCTCCTCAGGGTCCTCATCCGACTTCTTCCCGTTTGCCCCCTCTCCTCCTTGCCTTTAACCGCTCAGGAGCCTCATGCGACTCCCTTTTGTCCCCTCTTCTCTTCTTGCTTTCTACTTCAGGAGACACTGGAAAAGTCAGGCTACCTGCTGAAAATGGGGAGCCGGGTGAAGACCTGGAAGAGGCGCTGGTTTGTCCTGAGACAGGGACAAATTCTATACTACAAGTCTCCGGTGAGTCCCCCCTCAGGACCATGACCACGGAACCACACAAGCACAGCCCAGACCCAGAACCGTATAAGGGACTAAAGGGAAGGCAGTGTGGCTTGAGGCCTGGCAGGTAGAAGACTTGACGGCCTGACTGGCCTTTGCAGGTGCCGAGCCACACAGGAGACTCTGAGGTAGTCACCTGTTCTCAAAATGAGCTGAGGGACTATCAAAGCAGTCCTAGGCCAGCTGGTTAGGGATTTCCTCTTCCTTCAGAACTGATTTCCTCGTATGCCTAGCCTTGTAAAAGGTTGTTCCCAGGCTGCCCTTACCTCTTCTGGATTGTTCTAACAGAAAAGTTCATTGTTTCCCCTTCTTCCTCCACGGTCTGGAATTGAGGAGCCTTGGATATTGAGAACAGGTTGGCAGACCCAATCATAATGTTTTTATAAAGAGGAAAAAAGGATCTGTCTCTCGAGAAACTGATTGCTTAGTAGACATTGTTTCTAGCATGCCCACATTAAGGATTCTGAGCCTATATACCTCGGTGAGAAACATGCCACTATCAATTAGTAATGTCTAATAATCCTGGATAATAGTGATGTATGCGTCCTTTGACTAAGCCTCTTGCCGCGGCCCACTAAAGAGCTGCGACTAGGGACGTGTCACTGCACATATTTTGGTCAAAGGACTAGGAGGACTTTATAGATGGGTTTCTGATCCCATTTTAAAGTCTGCTTTTTGAGATCCTTTAAGGCCTACGTTAGAGGGTTTCATGTTCCTAATTACGGTTTTATTTTGCTAGAATAAAAATCTAGAACAAGTCACTCATTGTACCATAGCGTGGGACTCTCTTTTTCCTTCAAGCCTGTGACCTGGAGTAAGAAATGGTGATCTGAGAAGCCTCCAACTCCAATGCTCTCCTCTTTACTCCTTCCTTTCACAGAATGACGTCATTCGGAAACCTCAAGGTCAAGTGGATCTGAACTCTCATTGCCAGATTGTCCGAGGGGAAGAAGCACAGACATTTCAGGTGAGCCTGCTTGTAGCAGCATAGACTGCATGGTGTTGGGCTCAGGTATGGCTGTGACTGAGGCAAAGATGAGGCCAAACAAAACATGAGTGGATGATGTCACACCACGAGAAGGATGTACTCTTAGGTTGTGAGCATGAGAAAGAAGAGACAGAATGAGAGATAAAAGGAAGGGAAGAAAGTCAGGGACGATAGGAAGGGGAGAGAACAGGTGGTCAGTGGGGAGGCCAGCATGTCGAAGGATCTGTGCCTTCAGACTGTTGCTAGCTTTAACCCCTACCCCCAACCCACACCCACAGCTCATCTCTGGAAACAAAATCTACTACCTAACAGCAGAGTCCCCCAGCCTCCTGGAAGAATGGATCCGGGTCCTACAGAGCCTGCTGAAGGTGCAGGTCACTGGCCCTCCAGCCCTGCATCAAGGGGGCACCAAGCCTACTGTGAAGGGCTGGCTGACGAAGGTACAAGTGGAACTAGGAGGGAGGTAATAAGAGCCCGATATGGGAGTGCCCAGAGATGGTAGGCTCCATTCTCTAAGAACTACATCCCAGTGCTTAGTGGGTTGGCCCCCAAATATGATTTGAACATACAAAATAATGGTGGTGATTCTGGAAACAGAGATGGGGGCTATCAGAACACTTACTCTCAAGACGGAAGGAAAAGAAATGTTTTTACTAAATGTTTAGGACATTAGTCGTGGCCCCCCACAGTATAACTAGCTGTGTCGGGATGAAAGGGGAGTTAACTAGGGAGCGCATTAACAGGCTGAACACTTAGGGACAGTGGCTGAGCTCAGCCAGCAGGCGCTTGCTCAGACTTTCCTGAGCCTCTGCTTCCCATCAGTCAGTCTGCCGTTCTTCCGTTCTTCCGTTCTTCTGTGTGAGAGCGCAGTTGCTGTTCCCTGGTGATTCACACCACCAGGGGCCCTTTTTTTACCTTGCGAGGCATCCTTACAACTCTGCCTCTGCCAGCTAGAATATTCTGATTTCCAGGATAATCTTTCACTGGCCGGTCATAGGTCCTGGGTGGCCCGACAGTGGCAGTGGCTGGGTTACGTAATGTAGCAGTTTCACTGTGAGAGGAGACCTGATTTTGGCAACCTTCCCTTGGCCTGTCTTGGCCAGCCCTGGTCTAGAGAAGTCACTTTACTTACAGGTAAAGCATGGCCACTCCAAGCTGGTCTGGTGTGCCCTTGTTGGGAAAACCTTCTACTACTACCGGAGCCACGAGGACAAGGTATGAGCTTCCTAACAGTGCCACCTCCAAGCTGCATAGCTGCATGTCACTGACACAGTCCCCAGCTTACCTTCAGCAAATGCAAAGACTGGCTGTCCAGCTCCCTCCCGGGCACACGGCCAGCATCATGGCCATGTAGTCCGCTGGACTTTCTAAAGCAGTCTTCTGCCATGCTGCCTCTTCTGTCTCCTCACCTAACTGCCTTCTGTCCACATGTATGATCTCCAGCCCCACACAGCCTAAGCATTCGAAAAGGAGACTTCCTTCTCCATCTGTTTTCCTATTCATGGAAGGCTCATGTCCACAGAGACCCCTGGGCTGCCTACCTGTTCGGGACGCTCATATAGAGGAAGTAGATCGATCCTGCGACTCAGACGAAGACTATGAGGCTGGAGGAACTGGACGCTTGCTGTCCTCTCACTGCACACTGGTGATCCACCCACCAGAGCACAGCCCCACCTACCTCCTCATAGGCACCAAGCATGAAAAGGTAAGGGAGGAGCTTGACCTGTATTCTGACTCCCCTTCTCTCCCCTGAGCTTTCCAAATTCAAGTTCTATTTCCTCCCGGCATCCGTCTCTTCATCATGCACCATGACAGAGCTTCTACTTTGAAACTTGGGTTTACCTGATCCTGTCTCTCTCTTTGGAGGGGTGATCTTGACTTAATGCCAGCCAAACTAATGAAAGCCCGCCTCCCCCAACACACCCACGCCCCAAGACAGGGTCTCACATAGCCTGAGAATCAAACCCAGAGCCTTACACGTTAGACGAGTGTTCTGTTTCTGAGCTGCATCCCCTGCCCCAAAGCCCTCCTCCTACCACATTACATCTGAGTGTTTTCTGTCATCTCCCAGGACACATGGCTTTACCACCTCACAGTGGCTGCAGGTGGCAGCAGTGCCAAGGTGGGCACTGTCTATGAGCAGCTCATTGGGAAACTGATGGACGGTGAGGGCAACCCAGGTAAGGAAAGAAGGAGTGGCCATCGGTGCCTGGGCAGCAGGGACCTGGCAGGGCTCTAATCGGAAGAGAAGCAGAGAGCACTGTTACACATAAGCTGCGCTGAGCGTGCCTGAGGGAAGTCCCATCGCACGCTCCAGTGTTGCTCTCTCCATGTCTGGTCACAACACTGAGGAAACCACTGTGCGTGAGGGAGTCTGTCTGGGAAACAGACTTCCCAGAAGCCTAGGTGAATGTTTACTCTGTTTAATCGGTAGCTTTGCTAGCTATGCAGAAGACATGGGGGTAGGGGGTCGAGTGGGAGGCAGCTGGTTAATCTACAGTTGAGTTTGTTAATAAGTGAAGCTTCAATTTGGATCAGACCAACCCAAGCCTGGGATGTTGGGAGTCCTTATTTTGCTACTAATCCTCAGGGTCCTCGTGGACCAACCTGAGGTGTCTTTTCTACTGCTCTCAGGGTAGGTGTGTTTCAGGCTGACGCATCTGTTCCTCCAGCCTGAAACTGGAGGGAAGGCTGTCCCTGCGTGTGTGTACTCACAGCTGTGTTCACTTAACCTTTGCGGCTCCTCGGCAGTGCTTTGGCCGCCTTCCTCCTTAGCTGTATGGGAGTGTGCAACTTGCAAAACACTGACATGGCCTCCAGCCTGTAGATGATCAACCCAGCAAAACCCACGTTTCCCATAGCATTAAGCCACAGTCTTCCCTGCAAGTCTGAGCTGGGACTGGTAGGTAGGAAGTGAGTTTTCCCTGTAGTGATTGCATTGCTCTCTGGTCCATGCTTTGTGCAGACTCCCCGCTCTGGAGGCACCCCATGCTGTGCTACAGCCAAGAAGGGCTGTGTGCTTCCCTCACCACGCTGCCCTCCGAGGCTCTACAGACGGAGGCCCTCAAGCTCTTCAAGGTAATATGGGAGTGGAGCCTGGTGATTTGGGTGCCCAAGCTCAGCCTGGCACAACTTGACCCCATCACAGCACAGGAGAACTCTGCTTACAGGGTGGCCCCAGGGTTGTGGGGAGGAAGAGAAAGTCCCACATGGTTCCCTTTATGGCTCCTTTACGGCAGGAACATAACCCTTCTGCAACCCAGGAAGAAGCTCTGGGGCTCTAGGAATTACCAGCAAAAGCTCTCCCTTGAGGAGCTGCCACCAACCTCAAGTAACAATAGAAGGGCCAGTTTGCACTACTCTGGACACCAGAGACCTGACCTAGTTTACAGTCTCTGTGTCCATTCGCATATTCTGGCCTAAAAAAAAAAAAGAATTTGCTAAGGGGCTAGTGTGGTGCTAAATGCTCAAAATCCATCCCAGGAGGCAGAGGCAGGACTTGGAGTTAAATGCCAGTCTGAGCTACATTGTGCTACCCTGTCTGGTAATGGCAAACTTATGTAATAGAAGCATTTAAAGAAGGTGTATGTAATTCTGACCCTACAGTAAGTAGCCCCTTTCAGCCTCACATGCAGAAACAGTCGCTCCCTCTGGAGAAGGCTGGTCATTAGTGAACTCGAGTCTTGAGGCTCTGAAGTACCATTGCATGTCACAAGAATAACCCACTGCCATCCTCCTTCCAGTCCTGCCAGCTCTTCATCAATGTGCCAGTGGAAGCCGCCTCGGTGGACTACCACGTGTCGCTGGCTCAGACAGCACTGCAGGTCTGCCTCGTTCACCCCGAGCTACAGAGTGAGATCTACTGCCAGCTCATGAAGCAGATCAGTCGCCGCCCACCTCAGAAGTACTCTCTCATGCAGGTGAGCATGCGCTGGGATTTAACTGGCTGGAGCCATTTGTAAGAGCTGGTTAGGGGGTAGAGAAGGAGGGAGCAGGTGCCTGGGCAGGTGTTCTCCCGTCCTAAACAGTGGGCAGCTTTTGTGCAGCAAGTTGCTTGAGCATGGTTGCCTGATGTGTGCGTGCTCACAGTGTGACTACCATTCTGGGCAATGCCTGGCCAAGGCAGCTATCCCAGTGCCTGTCAGGGGGGTTGAGGTTCTGGTTGGGGGAAAACAGTGTAGGTTCTGTAGCTCAAAACTGCAATGGCAGGAACCCACCACTGACCACACTGCCTGTTCCATGGCAGTGCTGGCAGCTCCTGGCTCTGTGTGCCCCACTCTTCCTGCCTCAGCACCACTTCCTCTGGTATGTCAAACAGCAGCTTCAACGCCATGCAGATCCCAGGTGAGTGAGAGCATTCTCTCTGTCACTACCACACTATTGACAGGCATGATTCAAAGGGATGAGGGGGAGGAAGAGGTTGAACTAACTGCATCTCCCCTCAGAGCTGCTCAGGGTTGAGAGACTCACTGTGTACACCTGAGCAGGTGGAGACTTTAGCTTTGAACACCAATCTCTGTGTGCTTGGGTATTTGGGGGACATTCTCATGGAATGGCCATGCTATCCCACATTATCCCCAAATGTTTATTTCCTCTTCTTCTGGCTGTAAGAAAATACCCGAGTATAGGGGTAGGGAAGAGCTCAGCTAGGGCAGACACCAGGCCCTGGCTTAGATCCCTAGTATAGGTTTTAAGAAGGGATGGAGGGAGGGAGGAAAGGTAATAGTATCTTTTATTTGCCTGAAGTGACTGTCATCTCCCAGGCTTGCTGCCTCTGTCAGCTAACCTAGGCCTAGTCCTGGAAGCTTCTAGCCTCCTTGCCATCTTTTCTAGGCCTGGAATGTTTTCAGCCTCTGAAAGTTGCTACAGAATACACTCACCCCTTCCTAGCTCCTTCTGAGCTCTGGCTGGTTGGTTCACATTGGCCATTCTGGCTCTAACTCCTCTCCAAGCTGACTGATTCAGTCTGGCTTCTCTCTCCCTGCCTCTCCTGAATTGCTTGACTTTGGGAATACGTTCTAGTCCTCTGGCTCCTTCTCGTTCTCTGGCTCATTCTGTCTTCACCCGTGTCTAGCTTGTTCTCTCACTGCAACCTGTCTCTGTGAAACTCCCTGTAAAATCGCCTCCTCCTCTTCCTCTCTGCACTGCTCTCTCCAGTGGCTTCTCTTTCCTCTCTCTTCTCCTGAGAGCTGGGCATATCCTATTCTGATGTGTCATGTCTGCCACTCAGTTAGACATCACTTTCAAGCCTGGGTGCTTCCTTATACAAATTAACTTTACCTTCATTGTTTTCGATTAAAGGTGTGTGCAAAGGGTGTGCCTATATTCCATCAAGAAGGATTAAAGGCTGGTGCTAAGGGCTAAGCCACCACTAGAAACAAGGCTTTATAGTAAATAGCACAATCTTGGGGTTCACAATGTGATCAAATATCCTGCAAGAAGGAAAGGAAGGAAGGAAGGAAGCCAGCCAGCCAGCCAGCCAGCCAGCCAGCCATGGCAGCCATGTGCTGCGAATAATAGGTCCACAGTGACAAATGCACCAGGTGAGGGGGCTCAGTAGGTAAAGGAGATTTGCTGCCAAGGCTGACGACTCCCAGGACCCACACGGTAGGAGAGAACAGCTCCCACAAGTTATCCTCTAACCTCCACAAGTGTACTCCCTCCCCAAATAAAAATGTAATGACATCCCATGCTAGTTTTCAGGTCCACACAACCAGTCCAGTTAGCTTTTATCCTGGCTCGGTGTGGTATATACCACAGGGTGCCAAGAGGAAGGAATTCCCAATATTTCCTTCTGTTTTCAGAAGTGAAACTGGTCAGTATGCCATATACTGCCAGCGAGCTGTGGAGCGAACCCTGCAGACAGGAGAACGGGAGGCCAGACCATCGCGGATGGAAGTGGTGTCCATCTTGCTTCGGAACCCCTTCCATCACTCCTTGCCCTTCAGCATCCCTGTGCACTTTGCCAATGGGACTTACCAGGTAGGAGGTTGAGCACGTGCCTGTCCCAGGTCTGTCCATATCACTGTCCAGAGAACACTTCTGGCTGCTGCTAAACCTTGTAGGCTTTCAGATTTAGCCTAGATTCGAGGTGGGAATGGCATTCGTAGTGTGTGAAAGGAGAAACGAGTTTGAATCCAAAGTATGGAACTACTTGGTGCCTTGCAGTTAGGTCTCCTGAACCCATCATGGGAACAGGGAAGCTGAGACATTGGACCAGAAAAGCCTGAGATAAAACTCCCAGAATACTGACTACAAAAGAGTAACTAGGCCTCTGTCCGGTTCCAGTTTAGTGGGCAGGCTCAGGTTCTTCTGAATGGGATGTGGCTTTGACATCTTGCCCCCACCCTTGTACCTCTCCACGCTGTGTTCAGACCCTTCCGTGATCCCCTGTGACAGTTCCTCAGGAGGTTTGCTGGTTCAGGGTTCCTCTCCCCATCCCCAGGTGGTTGGTTTTGATGGCTCCTCCACAGTTGATGAGTTCCTCCAGCGGCTGAACCAGGAGACAGGCATGAGAAAGCCATCCCAGTCTGGCTTTGCCCTCTTCACAGATGATCCTTCGGGCAGGGACCTGGAGCACTGTCTCCAAGGGCGTGTCAAGGTAAACGTCCCACTCTTCCTCTTAGCTCAGAGATACAGGTGGTGGGTCAGAGCCCGTCCCGTGTGCGCGCCTAACTCTTCAGAGCCCTGAGTGGCACTGAAACCAAGATGCTATCTCCAGGCCAACATTTCAGTGACATCCTAAAATGTATTATCTATGCAGGCCTCGACCCTGGAGACAAATCCTCACAGTCCTGTCTCCCTCACAGGACTGTGCAGCATCCGGGGCAGAGCCTCTTAGCCCAGGGTAAAGATGAGGGAGCTCGGCCAAGCTTGTCCCCATGCTGTCTGCCCTCTTAGGTCAGCAGCTGTGCTGACAACCAGGGGGTGGGACTATCACCTAGCTTTTCCTCTGTCTGCCCATGCTTACAGACAGATGCTCATGGATGCTGAGTTTGGGGCGGGGTCCTCGGTTGGTCTGTTCAGTGGTCTGGGGTGTTAAGTGTTTGTGGGAATGGATGGGCGCATCTGGCTCCAGCATCTGCTTTCTTCCTTATCCTGGAACAAAGGGCTAGTCTTTAACAGTGCATGGAAAAACTGCCACATACCCTCCTAGTAAATGTATGGGTATCTGTAAGGCTTTGGTCAGAGCAGGCTTTGGGTGTATTTATTGAAAGGGGAATGTGGTGAGTGAAATAAAAATGGAGCCACGATGCCATGGACTTTGACTGGGGCCTGCCTAGTCTGGTCCCTCAGATGCTAGTCTTCACAAAGCCAGTTTGGCAGCGATCATTTCTTGCAGTGCTAACTACATCCATGGTGCTCTCCAGCTCCTTATCTGAAAGGGAATTGGTAGGCACTTCCCATCCTTGCAGCCTGAGACCTCACAGGGCAGCCGTCTAAAGCAGAGCGTCACTCGGCTTGGCCGGACCTCATCCCCACCCCAGCCCCGGGGCCTTGCTGACACTCCTCTTTTCCTCTTTAAGATCTGCGATGCCATCTCCAAGTGGGAGCAAACGCTGAAGGAGCTGCATCCCGGAAAGTCTGAGGGTGGGACACGAGTTGTGAAGCTGATGTACAAGAACAGGTCCTGAGAGCTGCTGAGGGTGGGGTGGGCATGAGGGCTTCTGATCGCTCCCTCAGGAGATGGTGACAGTACAGGTGTTCTGTTGGCACTCTCTAGACTGCCATGTGCACACGGGTATGTATGCATACGTGCCACAAAAGCATACTGAGGCCAGGGGATGCTGTACATTACCCTCTGAGAGTACAGATTTGAATAAGCACGAAATATTTAAAGCTAAGGAATAAAAATTTCCCGTATATCAACTTCAGGACACACACAGGTACTTTCTACCAATTTAAGTAAGAGACATTTGTCCCAGTATGCCTCTAGGCAAATATTTTCCATTAGTCTCTTGGGAGTCTTAGTTCATCCAGACCTCTAATAAACTGTGTAGAGGCACCATAATCTTCATGCAAAGTCCATGTGTAGTGGTGGTGTGTTCAGGACTAACCATCTGTTCCTCTGCGTGAGACCTGCATGCCCACATCTAGGTTAGGCTTGGCTACAAATTTCGTGGGTAGTAGAAAAGAGGCTTACAAATGGTGTAAACAGTTATCCTCACTTGAGGGGTCAAGAGAAAGAGTCAGGGAAAGCCTTATTTTTGTTCAGGGTGCCAGCTGAGATCTGGTTTTTCACTGTCTTCACTATAGGCTATACTTTCGAAGTCAAGTAAAAGGGGAGACAGAGAGAGAGCGGCTGCTACTTGCCTTCCAAACCAGTGGCGAAATAGTGGCAGGAAGATTTCCAGTCACCAAGGAACTGGCCCTCGAAATGGCTGCCTTGATGGCGCAGGTAGGTTTCTTCCTGTTGAAAACACCATGAAACCTGATGGAAGACTGCAGATCCTGGGGCAGCAGGGAGGGGCTCTGTTGTACGGAGGCAGTGACCTCCTTACTCACTGCACATGGATGCTGTGTGCAGGGGAGACAACAGGGAACTGAAAGCCTGGGCTTATGTCCCGGCCTCCCTCCAATATGAGAACTTGGTCAAGTTGCTTTGGTGCTTCAGTTTATTTCTGTGTATTTGAAGAACACAACTCCCTTCCTGCCGCCATCCAGGGTATGTGCATGGGCATGCATTTGAATGGCTCCCCTTCGTCTTTCATATAGAAGGCTCTCTGCCAGGGGTATCCATGGCTCCTACAGATGCAGTCAGGTGTGGTGGCACACACCTATAATCTCAGCATTTGGAGAGCTAAGGCAGAGTTGGCACAAGTTCAAGGCCAGTCCGGGTGGCAGGCCAGCCTGGGCTGCACGGTGGTCTTCATAGTTATAGTCATCAGTGTGAATTGTCTGCAGCAAGTCACAAGCAGCATTCCAGATGTATCTGCGTACTTTCCATCCCCACTTAGGACAGGGTTGACATTCAGAGTTTAAATAACTTGAACAAAGTTCAAGGGGCTGATGCCTGAGCCGGTGACACCAAGCCCTCTTCTGTCCTCCAGTCTGTAAGCCCTTCCATCTTCTAGGACCTTCAGGATGGTTCTCTAATGTCTATGAAACATGGGGTTAATTCTTGCCATTGTTATCTGATAAGGCAGTGATTCGGTAAGGGGCTTGTCCACTTCTCGAACAGCACAACCACCCAGACTCACGACTGCTATCTCTTTCCACCTCAGGTGGAGTATGGGGACTTGGAGAAACCTACGCTGCCAGGCCCTGGGGGTACACCTCCGGCCAAAGCCCAGCATCTCCTCCAGCAGGTCCTTGACAGGTTTTACCCAAGGCACTATCGAAATGGAGCACCCCCTGAGCAGCTGAGGTGGGCTGGAGGAAACCTGTGGGGAAGCCTGGGAGCTGTAATGAAAACAGGCAGGCACTTCACTAGCATGTCTTTCTACAGGCACCTGGCAGACATGATGGCCACCAAGTGGGCAGCATTACAAGGCTGCTCCCCTCCTGAGTGCATCCGCATCTACCTGACTGTGGCTCGGAAATGGCCTCTCTTTGGTGCTAAGCTCTTTGCTGCTCAGGTGAGTGACAGGAAAAGGAATTACCCAGACCCTCAGATGCTGTTTTCCCTGGAGTTTCTCTCCCCTCTGTCTGGTCATAAGCCCATCGGTCCAGTCTGCAGCCCCCTCCTCCTCACTGTCTCCTTGTCCATTTCTGACCAGACCCTGGTCCACAGTTGAGTTATCACTCATTGTTTATCTTCACTGACCTGTGTTCCTTTACGGGCTTGCCAGTGCTTCTCCTGCAAAGACAAGTTCAACTAAGTCACACATGAAGATTCAGACTGAAAAGACAATGTGACCCAAACAAACTCATCTTGCCTCACTACCCAAAAGCCCAGAGGTAGACAGACATGGACCACCCAAGGGAATCAGACTATGCAGACAGTAGTTATTTTCACCTCTGCATTGAAGGCCAGGAGGCAAACAGTAATTTCAGTTGGAGGTTTCCATCAGTAGGTGTCTGGTATGCATGGACTCTACAGTTAATCACAGACATTACCTGTGACCAGACATCATAATCAGACATTGAGACTGGAACCATATCCTGATCACTGAAGCTATAAGTAAGAAAATGGACGTTCAGTCATCTATCTAGCAGAGATAGATAGGCTGTTGAAAGCATGGTATTTCTATTCCAGCTGTTGAGTTATAGAAGGCTGGAAAGAAGGCTCAGCAGGTGAGCATTTGCTGCTTTCCATGGGACCTGGGTTTGATTCCTAGCACCCATGTGGTGGCTCACAGCCATCTGTAATTCTAGTCAGAGGCAATCCAGTGTCCTCTTCTGGCCTCCTTGGATACAGGCACACACGTGGTACTCAAACACACATGCAGGCAAAACAACCTACACATTAAAAGTAAATTTAAAAACAAATGTTTTTAAAGAAATGAACAAACAGCCCCTTGCTTTCAAGAGGCTTTCTAACTTGAGGGAACAGAGCAGTGGAGGTGTTGGGCACAGTCACAGTGTGTTCTTCATTCTCATGCTCCTGTCTTCAGTCTTAGCACCATTAGCCTCTGTTTAATTTTGAGAATATGCTGGGGACTTTGCACATGAATACTTTCTGCCCCTAAACTGTACCTCCAATCAAGAGTATGAGCATGCGTTTGTCGGGAGGAGGGGGATGAAGGTGGGAGGGAGGGGGGGAGGAGGGAGGAGGGGGAGGGGGATGGAGGTGGGAGTGAAGTAAAAGTGCAGTACTACTGTAATAGAAAGCCGCTGGCCTGGAAAGCTGGGAAAGCTTCACACAAGGGTCTCAGTTTGTCTCCTTCCCCCAGGCTCTTGGGTAGCAGAGAGACCTTCTGGAGTACCTCACTGTAGCCCTGACAGAAACACCCAGGAAATGGCTACCAAATAGTCACAAACTCACTGAAAGGACCTAAGGCCCATCTCACTTAATTCTTGTTATCCTATTTCTTTTATAGTTCATAGGAAGTTGGTTAAAGCAAGATGTATTTGCTTGTGAGAGTTTGAGGTACAGGAGAAAATACCTACCAACTAAGCTACACACCCAGCCCCTAGTTCAGCTTGTCTTCTGACCACAGAGCTCTCCATCCTGTTCTGACAGGTGTGACTCCCTCTACCTTTTCAATGTTGGGTGGCAGAGACCCAAGGCCAATGCCTCCTGCCAATCCCTGATGCTACAGAAATGCACTTTTCTGTGTTTTCCACCATGACAGGACTGTCCATCAGACTCTGGGTGGACCCCTCTTCCTCAGAGTGTGCTTACATTCAGAATCTCTAACTGTGGGTGGGTCTGACACGCTTTTTCTGCAGCCTGCCCAGCCGTTGTCTTCTAAGGAGAACACTCCGGTGTGGATTGCTGTGAATGAGGATGGTGTTAGTATCCTGGACCAACGCACTATGGTATGAGAGGAAAGGGCTGGTTCCAATCCTTTTTAGTCTTAAGCTCTCTACTCTGGTCGGAGGTCTGAACTACGTGGCCATGGTTCCTCTCTTCGGCTCTTGCCGAGTAGTGCTGTCTTATAGTCTGAGCACAACTTACATACATCAAGATTTAGCTCTCTAAATTATCATCACCTTGGGGTTCTCCTTCCCTGTGTCTAAAAGAAAGAGTTTCCCCTGAACTGGACTGGCTCCTCCCACAGCAGGTGAACATCACTTATCCCTACTCTTCAGTGACAACGTTCGGTGGCTGCAGGGACGACTTCATGCTTGTGATTAGATCCATTCCAGACCAGAACTCTGGAAAAACCCGTATTGACAAGTTGACCTTCCGAATGCCTGCTCCCAAGGTGGGTCTGACAACTACTGTAACAGTTTGCTCTGGCCTGGTGTGGTGTGATGTAAGCTTGATACTTAGAAAACTCTGGACAGCATCCCCAAGGGTTCAGGTGGAATAGCATATCCATCTTTCTATTGAGCTGGACTTGTGGGAACTATCTGATCCAGCAACTGCTGTCCCTCCTGGCCTCAGGAGGGTACAGTGCATCTCAGACTCTCTAGGCCAACAGCAACTAAAGCCCAGGTACTCAATGTTAGAGCCAGTGAAAAACCAGCATTCAAGATAAAGCTAGTTTAATCCTTCACTTTCCTGATCTCCTTAGATTACAGACACTACCTTAGTGATGGCCAGCTACATGAACCACTGTTCTGCAACTGTGAACCTATCAGCCAAGCTCCCTGCAGCCCGCCAGCCCAGAGACCTGGATGGACAGTTTTTTGCTTCTGTTTCCTGCACTAAGGGGTCAGCTTTGCTGTGAACGTTTCTCCTTCCCATACCCTTAAACCACCCCTGGTGCCTCTGGGATTAGATTATATCCTGGAGCATACTACTGTGATGGGTCTAATGGCCCCTCCTCAAACTGTTCTGTGAAATGTATATTTCAGGGTCTCTTGAAACCTTTGTGACCGTTAGGTGCCTTATCTTTCAAGGCCTAATGTTTTAAGATTCAGACCCAACATCAAAACCACTATTTCTTTAACAAGAATACTGACTCCGGATGCTACCTGATTCTAGATTAAGACAGGGATGGCCCGCAGTTACCAGGGCAATGGTACTGTATTTGGGGCTTCTGCACTGATACTCAGGGAAGCTCATCTTTTTATATTGTACATGGTCTTTACGTGGGGACTTATACTTGAAGTTTTCTGAACATCCCTGAATAAAATAGGACTAAAGTTCCTAATTCACCTAAACTCTGGCAAAAGCCTACAAATCTCTAAAATTGAATTTCTTTCCCAAATGGGAAAAACACTGGGGCAGCAGCTCTAATATTTTCAGGACAGCACAGTGTTCTGTTAAGAGTAAAGCCCTCTCTCTCACACTGGACTAGCACAGGTAGGGACAGAGCCACACCCTTCCTGTGTCATTTTAAGGCTCTGCAAAGCTTGGTGACGGCTGTGCTCACTCCTGAAGGACAAGGTGGTCATCGTCTCCCTGCACTCTTAAAGACCACACACATGAATTTTGCTTGTTGCTGCTCTCAGAGGCCACCAGAACAAGGTGTCAGGAACAATAAAGACCTTTCCATTATTGGAAGGCCTGGATTGCTCACCAAGACTTTTGGTAGATGGCTTCTTGAAATCATTTGGAAGCACAGGGCATGTATATGATATCTGCCCTAGTAACATGTGGAAACAGAAGTTTCTTCCAACTTTGCCTTCCTGAGAATATTCTAACCCCTCTCAACTCAAATCTAGCTGATTTTGATGAAGATGATCTTTATTTTACCTCCCCACAAAATAAAAAAAAAGTTCATACTTTGGTTTTCCAACATATAAAAAAATAAGCTTTATTGTATAGCTTTCAGACAGTTTATCATTTTTCAGTAACATGGACTAGGGAATAGGAAGAATATCAAGAAATAAGCCTTTAACCTAACAATGTGTGTGTTGTACACCACAAGAAACTGCAAGGCCAAAAATTAGTTTGTCCGAATGCCTCAGCTGCTGTAGTCTTTCATCCTTTGAACTGACAAGCCTGACTTTAAAAGGGCACAAGAGTCTGCCTCTTAAAGGAGCGTGGCTCGAAAGCCAGGCAGCTTTATAACCGTTTCTGTTTGCACCCCAACTCCCACCCCAGAATTTGGGGTTGTAGTGGAGACAGGTCTACCTCAAGTCACATCACTATAGGCTCCTGGACAGCTCCTTCAAGGCTGGCTGAAAGGCAGAGAATTCAGTTCTAGGTTTACATCCAAGGGCCTTGAAGCCAGTAAGGATGCAGTCTGCTCTTAGGTTGTTTGTGCTTTGTAAACAGAACTCCAGCTAATGCAACTATTTGTACTAGACTTGAAGGTCAGAGACTTGAAGGTCAGATCTGTTGCTGCTCCCCTCCCCACCCCCCTAGTCCCCCCTTCTCTCTTGCTCTCTTTGAGACAGGGTTTCACTGTGCAGCCTTAGCTGTCCTGGAACTCCCTATGTAGACCAGGCTAGCCTAAAACTCAGAGATCTACCTGCCTCTGCCTCTGCCTCTGCCTCTGCCTCTGCCTCCCAAGTGCTGAGATTAATGGCAAATGCCGCCTAATCCAGCTCCTTTTCTCCTTCCTGATCTTTAGAATCTAAGGAACCACCTTTGAAACAAAGGCTTCTGTAAACTGGCTTCTTCATCCTTTAATGTGACAGTCTCAAGTCTGGGAACCAACATGTAATCTCTCATTTTTCATCTAAGCCCTCTTAGCCAAGCAGCTTTTGAGCAATAGAAAATATTAAGTAACAGAAAGGTACTAATATGCTTGACACCCATGGCTGAAATGCTGTGTATTATGTCTGTCAATAAAAAGCTGTCAGTGAACCAGACCATGACTGTGTGTTGTACATGTTTATTACCTTGGGGTTTGAGACAGTCTCATCATGTAGCCCAGGCTGGCCTCAAACTTTTCAATCTTCCTGTTGACACCTTCTGAGAGCTGGGATTACAGGCATCCACACCATTCCTACCTAAACTGTGGATTAAGGAGTCACTGTCCTGCACAGATCACAGGAGCTAGGTGGACAGAGGCTAGCCCTTTGTAAGGCATTTTATTCCTGCTAATTCATACATAAAAACGTGACTTATTTTTCCCTAGCTTTTCAATAAGAGTCTATACAGATGGAATTATATTTTTCTTGTGAAATCTGGTACATCTTAATACTCCACAGATTTTAACACAAACATGAAGGTACTTAAAATTTTCTTTCTGGACAATACATTTTTGGGGGTGGGGGAATCCTCACTATGTAACCCAGAATGGCCTTAAACTCAAGAGATCACCTGCTTCTGCCTCTTGAATGTTGGGACTAAAGGCATGTGGCACTATGACTGGCCTTCTTTTGACAAGTCAAAATCCTTAAGGTCTCCCCTTGATCAGTAATATAGATAAAACCTATACCGGGAACATTATGACACACACATCATGAACATGAATCAAGTTCCAGCCCCTCTTCTGTGGTTCTGAGATCTACTCGTTTTGATTCCCAGGACCGTGTCTGTCCGATGGTTTTGACAGTACAGAGAGTAAACCAGCTACTGTGGTTGAGGAGTCCTCTCCATAAAGATACTGGCGATTGAATGCTGAGAGTCATAGGCTTGTTGGCGTGGCTTTCTGGTGTGCCAGAATCTCCTGGCAGCTTCTGTAGATTTCAATCAAGCAGTCCAACCGGGGCTTGGCGCTCTGGATTCCAAGGGGAGAGATGCAGAGCCAGGGGAGTGTGAGAAGAATGCACCTGCACCCTCCACCTCTCATACACCACAGCTCCAAATGTCAGCTGTGCGCTCAGACACAAGGGCGGGCGAGCGGGTGAGGACCTGCTGGGAGGTCTCTAAATCCGGCCTTTGTGTGGGGGTGTGGGTGTGCAGGGGAGAAGGGGAGAAGGGGAGATAAAAAGAGGTTTTGGTGTGGTTTGGTTTGGTTTCTAGGCAGGGTTTCTCTGTGTAGCCCTGGCTGTCCTGTAACTTATTTTGCAGATCAGGCTGCCTCTGCCTCCTGAATGCTGGTATTACAAGCATGCAATCACATGACAGTGAGACAGATCATGTCAGAAAATGTTACAAGTTGTGAAAGAAGCATCAGAGACAAGATGTACATTCTGAAAAGATCTTGTATTATAAAATGTAATGCAACTAAAATTAAAAGACAACCCACAGAATAGGAAAACTGTATGAATGTCCATTTAATAAATGTTTACTATGCAAAATAACCCAAAATTATTACAAATACATAACTGATCTCTAGGTTCTATCATTGAGCAGAGAAGATTGATAGTTTACATGTTTTACCATAGTGGTTTTTATTGAAAGATCAAAACAAGATAATCTAGACATTATTTAAAACCTAGCAATAACACAGCTAAGTAAGCTGATACTTTAAGTATAATGGCTGTGACAGACAAGACATTATTTATATTATTACCCTCAACCTTAAGATATCAAGGTAAAATTATAGGTGAACAGAACTGAAGTACAAGAATGTGATTTGTAGGTAGAAGTGGTTATATGATTGGGAACTGTCTTCTCTAAAATCTAAAAAAAAAACCCTTTTACTCAAATTGGTTGTCAGACATTGCCAGTACTCTGACAACAGAAGTTCGTGTCCTACTGCACTTTCTGACTTAAGGGTAAGCAGAAAGAAAAGGCAGGCTTTCGGGAGAAAGGGAGAGCATGGTACTCACCTGGAAGACAGGCACTACTTGGGATATCTCATGTGGTTTCCCTGGATCCTTCAGTAAAATGCAGAGGTAGTAAATGACCTTCTGCTGTAAGAAAAGAAACCAGACAGAGACCTCAGTGAAACTCATCTTGTTCCTTTTTTCTTCAGAGGCAGACTAAAGAGTCCTTTTCGTAAAGTATCTCTTGTGTAGTAAAATATCTGACAACTTCTGAAACAGAAGAAAAGTATATTTTTGCAATGGGGGGCATGGTGGTGGTGGCACACACCTTTAATCCTAGCACTTGGGAGGCAAAGGCAGGGGGATCTCTGTGAGTTCCACGATAGCCAGGGCTTCACAGTGAAACCCTGACTGGAAAAAAAAAGGAACTTTCATTTCTTATTTTATATATAAAAAATATTTTTGTTTGTTTTTCTTGAGACAGGGTCTAATGAAATAGTCATGGCTAGCCTGGAACTCCCTTTGTAGACCAGGCTGGACTCATTAAGAGAGCTCTACCTGCCTCTGCCTCTGCCTCCCAAGTGCTAGGATGAAAGGGACAAGCCACCATGGCAGCAAGAGATCATCACTGTGTTGTAATGTGCTCACAAATAGAAACATCAGAGCTAGATTAAGGTAGTTACTCAAAACTATCCAGTCAGAATGGCCACTCTGAAGCCACGGGGCCTCACTTAGGGGTTATACTTTATCAACTACACTTTTATGCCACATATCCACTACAAAACAAGAAAAAACATGATGGAGTCGAAACTAGAACAGCAATTAGCTTTCTCTCTTCCTTCATAATTTCATGTATGCATTTACCTCCATTTTGTCCTTTAATAGATCACCCCCCCTCCAAAAAACAAAAACAAAAACAAAAAGAAAAAACGTTCCTTTGAACCAGAAGTTCATAGGACCAAGGCAGGTGGCTGCTTGAGACTAGGTTGGACCTGGGCAACACAGTAAGTCCTCGTGCCCTAGAGGAAGAAAGCAACAAGTAAACAAACATGTCTGAGCTGCAAGACAAATGGTGAAATGGTGACTGTATCCATGACAACCTGCTACTTCTCCAAAACAGTCATGCTTTACATATCTGCTATGTGTTTTAAGTAGGTGTGTACTCCTACTTGAAAGAGAAAAGCCTGGTAGCCAGGCATGGTGACATAATCCCAGTACTCAGGCGGCAGGAGCAGGTAGATCTCTGAGTTTGAGACCAGCCTGGTTTACAGAGTGAGAGGAGGTGGGCAGCTAAGGAGACAGCTCGCCAGGTCAGAGTGCTCGCCGTTCTCCCACAGGCCTGGAGTCAGTGCCCAGCACCCATGCAGGGCAGCTCACAACCACCTGTGACACCATTTTCAGGGCTCTGACATCCTCTTCTGGCCTCAGCAGGATATACATACAGACACACATGCATAAGCAGAAACAAAACCAAAAAAACTTAAATTAACAAGCAAAGAGAGATTAGCTGCAGGAGGATGGGAAGTTCAATGCCAGCATAACTATACAATGAGACCCTGACTCAAGTAAAGCAGCAGCAGTGTTGCACTTGGCAGCAACCTTAAGCATCTCGTATTTATTACACACCATCAGTGGGATGTCTGAGTGATTAAACTGTACCATCTAAGCCTAAGTGTGTGCTGTGATGTCTGTACAACCAGCAAACTCGTGAACAACACATTCCTTGCAACATACCCCATCACTGAGGAAAGCATGACTATAAAGAAACTTTTACTTCAATGTAAGTTTCTTTTCTACAGCTCACAGGCATGCCAGCCAAAAACTACCTGTATTGGAACAGAGGCACCGTAAGTTTAGTTCTGTGACAATGACTTTTTTTTTAATTAGGACTCAATTTAGGTTGCAGCACACCTCATGGGCTGACTGCCTCCTCTGGACACTTACCATGTAAATAGCCTCATTAATGATAATATCCTTGACCTTGTTCATCTCTATGAAGGTGGTACTTTCTTTGCCCGATGCATAGGACGAAGTCATCTGGATGCCAAGTGAGTCGATGATTAATAGAGTCTCCTGATCAATCTTCACAAAGTGGAGGTAACCAAGCAGGCCTAAGATAGTGATGAAGATGGCGGCAGAGAGGATCATGCTATTCTGAAGAGAGAGCCAGACACAGGCAGTAAGATCACCAAATGCTCCTCTGCGTATACCTATGCTATTCAGCAAGTTAACTGGACAATGAGGGGAAAGGCCTCTGCTGGGTGGCTATTCTGTGAGGAGAACAGATGAGGGAACATGCATGAAGGGGACATTATCTTCACTTGAGCTCTTAAAGTGTGAGAGAGGCACGTCGTGAAAGGGGATCCAGACTACTACTGAATAGGTCCGGGAAGCTCCCAGCGAAGCATCTGCCATCACATCCATCAGAAAATTTTCTTCCCCAAATTACAACTTAAAGGCCAGATGCTCCCTCCCTCTCATACTCCCCCTGCAAAACATGGAGCACAGAATTACAGACAGAGCAACAATGGAGTGCTTAGCACAGCAGCAGATACTATTTCTTGACTGATTAAATAGCCACTTGTTTTTTTCTAATAGAACTTGGAATGAATTGTGATTGGATCAGGAGTGGTCACATGCTGCGAGGAGACATGCAGGCCGGAGGACTACAGAAGAGGCCGATATATCAATTATGTTCTTAAAGGTTAATAGGAGGAACACTGGAGAAAGGAAAGGGGGGGGTTAAGATTAAAGCATACAGGAATAGCATATACAGCGGGACTTAACTGGTGCAGAGGTCATTTATTAGTGGTTAGTGCTTTCTGATGGGTGTGGTCTGCCACAAAGACAGCTAAGCTCTCACTGTGTGAGAGGAGCCAGGGCCAAAGAAGACTTTCACTTGAACTCTGCAATCTTTGAACCTCAATTCTTTCTGCATTAATAAAGCCCCTTATCATTTTGATCTCCTTTCGTTCTGGGCTACAGCTGTGACTAAAATGAATGTTAAGGGGTAAAAAGTGTTAGGTAGACTGAAGATGTACCTTAGTGGTAGAGCATTTGTCTAGCATGAACAAAGTCTTGTTTGATCGTGCACGTGCTCACACACACACACACACACACACACACACACACACACACACACACAGCTACATATGCCCTTGTGTCTAAGGCACGTTTATAACCTTTTAACACTTCTGAACTGAACCGTGGGATGTTTTGTTTTGTTTCTTTTATCTGGTCTCTTGCACCTTTTTACTCCTCTGACTCTCCACAAGAAAAGGGAATCACAGACCTAGTGTCTCAGGTTCCTATTCCTGTGACAGAACACCATGACCAAAAGCAACATGAGGAGGAGAGGGTTTATTTCAGCTTACAGTGTACTCACATACATAAATAAATAAATCTTTAAAAACAAACACCAAAGCAAAAACAACAAAAAACAAACCATGAATCTTAACAAGTGAGGTCAACCACACACCTTTGCTCACCCATTCTGAACAGAGAATGGTCTTTAACATTTTTCACAAGGTTAACCAAAGAACAAAAAGAAGCAGGTGCAGTGGCTCACATTAATCCAAGCACCCAGGAGGCAGAGGCAGGTGGATCTGGACTATACACTGAGCTCCAGGCCAGACAAGGCTACACAGGCCACACAGTGAGGCCCTGTCTCAAAACAAACAAACAAACAAACAGCAGGCCAGAGAGATGGCTCAGCGGTTAAGAGCACTGGCCGTTCTTCCTGAGGTCCTGAGTTCAAATCCCAGCATCCACGTGGAGGTTCACAACTGTCCATACCTCCAGTTCCAGGTGACCTGATACCCTCTTCTCACTTCCTTGGGCACCAGGCATGTATGTGCTGCACAGACAAATATACAGACAAGACACCCATATACATAACATAACACAAGGACAAAAGAATATGGGACAGAGATCCACAAAGCCTAAGATATTAATTTGGCCTTTTGAAGAAAAAGCTTGCTGACTTCTGTTCAGATAATTATTTCTGGCTGGTAAATAGGAGTCAGAACTGGGCCTCTGATGACCCAGAAACATCTCCTTTTGGCTAATTAACTTCAGGTGTGGGGCAGTGTCTTGTAAGCAATCCAAACTGAATAAGCACTATGGAAGAAAGCCAAGGTTTATCAGATGCAAGATTGATAGGGAAAAAAAGGCTAGAATACTGTGTTACTGACTGTTAAGAGTCAAATGGAGGAGAAAGGGAAGAGGGAAGGAGGGAAAAAGGATGGAGGGGAGAAGAAAAGAGGGGGACAGAAAGACAGATCAGAGCACACGGCTGGTCCATGAAGACTTCCAAGGAAGCAGGCCCCAACTGGTGCAGAGAAGATGGTACACGCTGATGGGCACACTCTGCTCAAAGGGCTAATATACTGCAGAATGGAATAATGTTAACAAAACTGATCAAAGCAGAGGGGGTCAGGGGGTCAGTGAATGCTTAGGGGATTTTACCCATCAGCCTCTGTCAAGATAATCTGCCTCAAAGTCTGTTTTCCTGGTCAACATTCTAAGGTGGCACACTACTCAGCCGAGTCAGGTTAAGCCACAGTTGAAGGACTCCTTTGAGAGTTCTTCCCACTATTCATCACTTCCATGAAGATTTGGAGTAGGAGAACGATCTGAACCTTTGCACACAGAGCCCTGGGGGAGTCTTGGAGTAACGTAAGGGAACACAATTACTTCTGCATTTGGGGGACATTTGGGTGTCCATGCAGGAGAGTACAATAGGGAACTGACAGAACAGCTATGAGCAGGGTGTGGTGCACACACCTGTAATACCAGCCCTTCCCTGGGAGGGGCTGAGACAGGAGGATGCAGTGTAAGGACTAAACTACATAGCAAGACCCTGTATCTCCAAACCAAACAACAAGTAACAAATGCGACTGCCTGAGATCTGGAGACCAAAGTATGGCGGAAAGGGATTTCAAAGTCAGGCAGCTCTAGTTTGGAAGCCCAGGTTTGTCACTTTATCAAAGTCAAGACTGTATTACTCTTTCTGAACATTTCCCCCATCTAGGGGTGAAATAAGAAATTCAGGGAAACAGCTGGCCTTCTGGGTATTTAATAAATATCAGTTCCTGCTTACAGATAACCGCACAGGTATCTGGAACACAGGCTGGAATTAACATTCAACTGGGCATGGTGATGAATCCCTTTAATAACAGCACTCGGGAGGCAGTAACCGCTGAATCCCTGTGAGTTCTAGGCCAGCCTGGTTTACACAGTGAGTTCAAGAACAGTCAAGGCTACATGGTGAAACCTTAACTCATACCTCCTCCCCCAAAAGAATAAAAATCCAAGTATCTTACAAATTTGGGGGAAGGGCTAGGTCAGTTTAATAACTTCAACTGACCTGTGAGGAAACTTTTAAATATGAATTGGTAAAAATTAGGAGTCTTTTTAAAATACTGTTTATTTGTGTTTGGTTGGTTGGTTTTTTGAGACAGGGTTTCACTGGGTAGCTCTGGTTTGTTCTGGAGCTGATAATGTAGACTGGTGTAGACCAAGCTAGCCCTGAATTCACAGAGATGCTCTTTCCTCTGCTTCCCTAATGCTGGGATTAAAGGTGGCCCACCACACCAGCCCATACCATTGACTGTGTAGAAGTCAGAGGACAACTTTGTGAATCTGTTCCTTCCTTCCATCATGTGGGTTCTGGGGATTCACCTTAGGTGGTCCAGTTTGGCAGTAGGTGCCTTTACCTGCTGAACCATTCCTCAGACCCTAAATTAGGGGACTTAATTTCATCTATGTCTATGCACATTATTAATTATACTCTGCCATGCACTTGGATGGCATAAAAGTGATTGGACCAGGTGTGATGACACACCCCTTTGGGAGGCAAAGGCAGGCTCTACATGGAGGCTTCCAGGCCAGTCAGACTACATTTACTGAGACCCTACCGAAATTATTGATGATGATGATGATGATAATAGAATGCGGTTCAGAAAAAGATTAAAAAGTCTGGAAACTGAGCATAGAAAACACTCGTGTCTTAAATCTGGCAACTCTTTAGAAAATGCACTTAAATTGAGGAAGGGTTGGGAGAGGGGAGGTAGTTGATGTGGGCTTGAGAAACAGATATTAGGAGGAGATATTATAGTGTACAGTTGTGGAGGCATAAACCTTTCTGGAATTCTGTCGTATGCCCGCTATCCGTTGGCAGTGTTAGCCTGTAAGGAGTGATGGGAGGAGGATGCTCTGAGTTCTCTAAGGAGGTATGTTCCATGAATGAGCATGGCAAGTGGTCCACTGTGGTGGAAGGTTTAGATGCACAAACTTCTTGGGGAGGGAAGGCAGTCCGGCCGCGGAACGGCGTCCCAGATCCAGGGAGTCCCCTCCCTCCCGGATCCACAGGTGAGTCCCAAGACCTTTCCAAGCAGCCTGCACCGGCCGAGCGCCGGCCTTTACCTCGCACAGGGTGAAGAGCCCGTAGGCCGCCAGCCACACCGTACAGGTGACAGCGGTGAGCGACCACAGCGACAGCCGAGCCGAGCTGAGGCCGAATTCGCGGCAGTACGGTGAATAGTAGCGGCGCCGCAGGGCCAGGCGGCCGCCGCAGATATCGGAGAAGCTCTTCTCGTCCTCCATGGCCGCACACGCCGGCCCGTCGTGCCGCTCTAGCCTACACAGAGGCTGGAAGTCTCGCAGGCTCCCGACTGTTCCGGAAGTGGCTCAACCCGGCCCTCCAAACGCTCCGCGCAGCCGTAGTCGCTCACTGAGAGCCGGCCTGGGGCTTGGAACTAGTTCTGCCAGTTCGTCCTTAGCCAAAACTCCCCAGAATCGCAGCACCAGTTTTGGACAGATTAATATTTCTGTTCACTCGACTGACTCATTTATGTTGTTATGCCAGAATGACCAACAAAAAATTGTCTGCAGGTATATTCATTCATTCATTCATTCATTCATTCATTCACGCATTCATTTCCCTGCGAAGGGATTTTAGGTACTGAAGATTTCTGGCCCCATCTAGCTTCTTTTCTAGTAGGAAAAACGATATAGACGTAACCTAATAGTATTATTGACAAAAACGTTCAGAGCTTCAGTGAGAAGGACTGGGCAACTAAGTAAAGGTCTTCATCACTAACCTACAAGGGCCACATTGTTCGGTGGGGAGTTGGGGGAGAAAATCTCCAAAAAGAAGAACCAGGAAAAAGCAAAGCTTGGAGGCTGGAACCAGTTTCAGTCACAGGAATCAAAAAACTATCGAGGCTAGAATGCATACCGGGAAAGAAGGTAGGCAGAAGATTCAGTTTTGAGTTGGACAGATGGCTTAACTATTCAAGAGTATGTTGACCCTAAAGATGGCAGGAGAAAAAAACACCACTGTACTGACTGGTTTTATGTGTCAGCTTGACACAAGCTGAAGTAATCACAGAGAAAGGAGCCTCCCTTGAGGAAATGTCTCCATGAGACCCAGCCGTAAGGCATTTTCTCCACTAGTGATCAAGGGGGAGGACCCAGCCCATTGTGGGTGGTGCCATCCCTGGGCTGGTGGTCTTGGGTTCTATAAAAGAGCAAGCTGAGCAAGCCAGGGGAAGCAAGCCAGTAAGAAACATCCCTCCATGGCCTCTGCATCAGCTCCTGCTTCCTGACCTGCTTGAGATCCAGTCCTGACTTCCTTTGGTGATGAGCAGCAATGTGGAAGTTAAGCTGAATAAACCCTTTCCTCCCCAACTTGCTTCTTGGTGGTGATGTTTGTGCAGGAATAGAAACCCTGACTAAGACAACCACTCAAATCATCGTGGCCAAATTAAAGCAAGCTTTTAAAATTCACTACACAGGCTGCCTCCTCCTGAGATGGGTTTCAACTTTGGATGTAAAGACAGGCTTTTATAGCTCAGGGGTAGGAAGGTTTCCAAATGGGGGATTTGTCTGGTAAAATAGGGTTACAGGAGCAGAACAAGTATAGCAAGTAAGTCCCTTCTGGAAAAAAGACACACAAGGTAGTCTTGTAACCTTTTGAAACAAAGGTTGCAAGATGGTTATAAACAACTTTTTCGAAACAAAGACATGATTACATTCCTGGAACAGGCAGTACAGAACCATTTGTAGTTAAGGTTACAGGTGGGGCATAGTTCAATCCTTGAGAAACAGGTTTCACCCTAAACAAGAATGAACCTAGTTTGTCTTTAAAATGACTTTCAAGCCTAACATGGAGGCAGGCAGGTTCTTCAAGTACTTACTCAGTGAGGAGAGAGAATTGGGGGAACCACTACGAGACCCTCTTTGCCACACTTTCTAAAGTTTTGGTTAAAAGAACCAGACCATGTATTTGCATAGATGGAGTGCTACTGTGGCAGTTCATAGAAGCAATCTTATTTCTGATGATGGGTGATTATTTATTTCTACTGTTGAATTTATTCTTAGAACTTGAATCACTATAAATATGAATAACGGAGAAGCAAATGTAATCAAATAATTCCGCTGGCGACTCCGCAGGCCCAGACTGGGTTCTTAAAATCTTTTTTATGGAGCTCTTGCTTTAGTATTCGCTTAGACTTAGATTTCGTAGTTCTGAGAATACTGTGTTAGGAGCCTTCCAGGGGGCTCTGCACGTAAAGCAACCTGCCTCCAAGGCTAATGACTTGAGTTCGATCCATGGAACCTACGTGGTGGAAGGAGAGAACCAACCCCCACAAGGTGTCCTCTGACTGTCACAAGTTGACCAGCTGTGACATGCCTGTACCCACGCTAATAAATAATACTCACACAAATAATTTTATAAAGGAATGCTGTCTTTTTTTTTTTTTTTTTTTTCGGAGCTGGGGACCGAACCCAGGGCCTTGCGCTTCCTAGGTAAGCGCTCTACCACTGAGCTAAATCCCCAGCCCCAGGAATGCTGTCTTATAGCTTTTATTCTATTTGATTTTGGTGGAAGGGTATTTTGCAACAAGATTTCACTCTATAGCCCAACCTGGCCTCCAACTTGTGATCCTTCAGTCTCAGCTTTTTCTGAAACACTGGACATATGTTAATGGCCCATGTGAAAAGGTTACAGGCTACCATGTATATAAAGCCCAATTAAGAGTCCTTACTGGCCAGTGACCATGAGCGGCCTCAGAAAAAAACTCTTAGTAAGGGGTATACATAGCATTTTAAAAGGCAAGCCCCATGATGACATCAAGTGTAGGTCAGAGAACTGGCAGCAATTGCTTGGGTTATACATTCAGGTTATGCATTTGGACCATGGTCAGGGTCATGGTAAGGTCCTAAACGTGTTTGCCAAGGTAAAGATGACGTGTTTAGGGAGCAAACATAAAATGGGCCTAGGGTAAGATCAGAACAAGATGATATTGTCTTAATCACTTCAATTTTGCATTTTAAGATATATGTAAGCATCCTAGTTACTTTTCTATTGTTGTGACGAAATACCATGAGCAAGGCAAGTTATAGAAGAAAGTATTTAATTGGGGCTTACAGCTCCAGAGGGTTAAAGTTCATGACCATCATGGAGGGAGTGTGGTGGCAGATGGACAGGCATAACTGCTGCAGTAGTTAAAAGCTTACATCTGATCAGTGATCACAAAGGAAAGAGAAAGTACCAACTGGAAGGGTGTGGGTTTCTGAAATGTCAAAGCCAGCCCCCAACGATACATCTCCAACAAAGCCACACCTCCTAATCCTTCCCAGATAGTTCCACCCACTAGAGACCAAGTATAGAAACATATGAGTCTATGGGAGCCACTCTCATTGACAACACCACAGTAAGGAAAGTCTAACATCCATTTAATCTCACTGTTGGTTTTGTTAATTGTCTATATAATTTAAATTGAGATTTTTCTGGCTCTCAGAGGCATGTGTGTGTACATGTGTGCGTACATGCATGTACAGTTGTGGTGGTGATTGAACCTAGCTAAATTCTCAAGCATGCTGGTGTTTTGTTTTTGGTGTTTGTTTTGGGAATATGGGATTAAGAAAGCTGTGGCCTTATTTAAATGTTATGTCAAGACTCTTCTGTCACTATTGTGTCAAGGAAACAGGTTCCTACAACATTATCACCAAGGTAGAGGTAGAAAGAAGCCCGGCCCCCTCACTTGGCCTCTACTGATGCCTGGTTGGTAAGGTGCTGTTGGTACTCAGTGGCTGGGGTGAAAGTCCTTGATGTCCCCCTAGTGGCTAGGTGGGGCAAATCCTTAGCCCTAGTGAAAGTAAAGTTTGGGTCTCTCAGCCTTTGCTGACCGCTAAAAGTGAAAGCCACACTTTTTCCTGTGGTATTTGGCAGGAGTAGTTATTGTCTGGAGTTTTCTCTCTTTCTAGGCCACTCCTTTGTTTGCCCTTTGGCAGCAAGAGGCAGGTTTTCTTCTGTGCATTTTGTGTGTGCATATCTACTGATGTCACCACGTTGCTCTTTCTCTTGTGTCTGGTTTGGGGTACACAAGGAAAAAGCAAAGTCATGAAATAAATCACTTCATCACTCCCCAGGCCCAGGATCCCTAGCCAGTCTGCAGGGGTGAAAGGGTATGATGTCTTTTCAGTTATCCGTCACAAAGAAGATCACATACTTCCAATATCACAGGTTATACATTACCATTTCAAAATGTCATAGTGAGGAAATACTGGACCAGAGCAAAACCAGAAACCAGCTGGGCAAACTCTAAACTCTGTATCTCCATATCTGATATCCGACTCCTTCCAGCTTTGTTGACTGCAACACAATTTTTTCTCTTGGGTTGGTCCCATTCCCTCCCTGTTAGCAGCTTTCCTCAGCAGCTATCCCATGGCTCTGGCATCTCTAACATGTTGGAGTCTCCAAGGCAACTTCAACTCCTTAGATTTTTGTTCCAGTATCTGGGACCCACACATGAGCTTCTGGGCTCCTCCAAAATGCTTGAGTCACTTCTCCAGCTCTGCCCTCTGTAGCACTCTAGACTCTGACTGACTCCACTCCACTGCTGCTGCTGTTCTTGTTGGTCATCCCATGGCACTGGCATCTCCAATACATTGGGGTCTTCTGCTTCAACTGGGCTGCACATTCATCATAGCCACTCACAGGCTCTCTTCATGGTGCCAAGCCTCAGCTTCTTTGCATGACCCCCTTGGTCCTGGGCCTTCAACTGCCACTGAGGCTGTACTTTCACCAATGGCACTTTTCACAGTGCCAAACCTCAGCTGTTCTCCATGTCCCCTTTATGCCTTCAAAACAAGTGCCACCTAGGTGACATTACCAAGTCCAGCTGCCAGCACAAGGTACAGCCTTGGCTATCTCTGGAACACAGCTTCTTTGTGCTCACAGAAAATTCAGAAGATTTCACCTCAGTGATTCTGGTCCCTATTTAACCACTGCTAATTCTTTAGCTCCAGAAAACCAGCATCAATTGTCCCCATAGTCCCCTTCTATTCTTGACTCTAAAGCCAGAGCCACATGGCCAAAACCGCTGAGTTCTGCTGCTTGCTGGGGCTGGAACATGGCCCCTTCAATTACATCATCAAGAGCTTTCTGTTTTCTATAGTTTCTTCACTGCCTAAACTTGGCTGTCCTGGAACTTGCTCTGTGAACTGACCTTGAACTCAGAGATCTGCCTGCTTCTGTCTCCTGAGTGCTAGGATTAAAGCCATGTATCACGACACCTGGAGATAAGCTTTTCTTTGATTCCTTTTTTACAAGATCTTTATAAACATGGCCACTGTCCCTCAAGATCCCGATCAAAAGTCTGTGTCAGGCTGGAGAGATAGCTCAGTAGTTAAGAGCACTGACTGCTCTTCCAGAGGTCCTGAGTTCAAATTCCAGCAACCATATGGTGGCTCACAACCATCTGTAATGAGATCTGATGCCCTTTTCTGGTGTGTCTGAAGACAGCCACAGTGTACTTACATATAATAAATAAATAAATCTTAAAAAAAAAAAGTCTGTGTCTTCCAGCCTCAAGATCTAGACTGCAGGTGACCTCTCCATTTCTGGATTGAGGTTCATTCCAGATGTAGTCAAGTTGACAACTGAGAATGGCCATCAATTCACACTGTGTGAATTTGACACACAATTGTATCTCCTTGTGTCCAATTGAAAACAGTAGCCAACGAGGTCATAATAACACCTAGCATGATATACCCATCCTTTGTTCAGCTGCAA
Source organism: Rattus norvegicus (assembly GCF_021556685.1). Taxonomy (NCBI): domain Eukaryota; kingdom Metazoa; phylum Chordata; class Mammalia; order Rodentia; family Muridae; genus Rattus; species Rattus norvegicus. The sequence goes on from NC_141539.1 coordinate 104,262,103, forward strand.
GTTTAAACAATAAGTTTAGCTGGGTGGGGTCTTGCCTGGAAGTCACCACCCCTTTAATGACATTTGATATCTTTGAACACTGGATCGAGCTCCATTCTACTTCCTGCTGACTCTTTAATCTCTGATCCACACATTTTGTATTTTTCCTTCCTCAGTTTGCTACATCTGATCAGAACACTCTTCATAAGGGTGAACCACAGGACAGAGTCTTTGCTAGGGTGTTTTGATTTTCTTTATCAATACAATTAATCTTAATTTCTTTAGCACCAAGCAAACACTCCACACAAGGGCAAAAAGCTACTTTTTTTTTTCACCAAAACATCACAAGAACAGTTTCTAGGCAACATACCAATTTTTTTTTACTTCTGAAACCTCTTGAGCCAGTCTCCTACAGTTAAAATCACCCTCAATACCACTGTCTTCCATGGTTCTAATAGTATGGCCCATTAAGCTCCACTTAAAGCATTCCACTGCTTTCTAAAGTTCCCAAATCCACATTCCACCAAACAAAAGCATGGTCAGGCCGATCACAACAACACCCTACTCAGGCGGCAAAGGCAGGCAGATCTCTGAGGGCTCGAGGCCATTCATCCTTGCCTACACAATGAGCTCTAGGACAGCTGGAACCATATAAAGAGACCTTGCCTCACACAAAACAAACAAATGAAAACAGTGTTTATCAGAGAGATGACTCAGCCTGAACAAAAGCATGAGGAGCCTTCTGGGTGGGCATGATGGTCCACCTATAATTCCAGAATGCCAGAGACCAGGAATCACCAGAGCAAACTGACTACCTATACTAGTCAAGTTGGTGAACTTATACTAGTCAAGTTGGTGAACTCCAGATCCAAGTGGGAGATCCTTTGTCAATCTATTAGGTGGAAAACAATGAGAAAAACACCTGACATTAACATGGGGATTCTACACATACATGCACACACGCCAATTCCAGTTCACCTGCACATATACTTATGTATACACTTACACATATACCACACACTCGGGGAGGGGGGAGGTGGGTTGGAGAAGGCCAGGGGTGAGAAGAGGAAAACCAGAAAGTACAGAAACCAGAGCTCTTCTCCATGGTGCCACAACCCCACCTTGTGGCCTTCCACAATAGTGACACTTGATAGTTTCAATGTAATTCAAAGACCAACATCTGGCTTTTGTGTGGAAGGTTTCTCTCTCTTTGTGATATCAGGATGTCTTTCACTTTTATACACGAAAGGGCTAGGCCTCCTCTTGGTTTCTTTGTGTTTTTTTGGTTGGCTGGTTGCTTTTGTGAGGCTGGGAATTGAACTTAGGGATTTGTGCATGCTAAGTGAGTTATCTACAACTGAATGACAGCTCCGGCCCTTACAAGCTTCTAAACCACATAAGCCAAAGTTAGAGGAAATTTTATTTAAAAAGATGAACCTAGCCTGGCTTGGTGGCTCACACCTGAAATCCCAGCACCAGGGAGGTGGAGTCAGTCAGGATCAGAAGTTCAAGGCCAGACTGAACTATGTAGTGAGGCTGTCTCATAAAATAAAAGCCCAAACAGACAAAAGGACGTGTGGGTCTAGATCTAAGAGACAAGTAGATCGGAACACTTTGCTACCCTGCTGATAATAACAGACAGTGCCCAACAGCCCACGTTCGGCCATTCACCTTCTAGGAGAAAATTAAAGAGCCAAATTAATGCTCAAAAGCAAAAAAAGGAGATTTATTACACAGAGGGACAAAGAGATCCAGTGACACTACCCCCTAATGGCCGCCACACCCAGTCCATCTCCATGGTCCCCACGTGAAAGTGAAGCTTAAGAAGAAAGCAGGGCATATGTAGTCTGGCCAAGGTGTGGCCCCTCAGCCACCACAGTCTCAGCTCCAGGTCTCTCCTGCAAGGCCATCAGACAGGTTGTAAATCCTTCTCCTGTGACAAATTCCCTCCTCTGGTTCCCATCATGACCTCTACATTTTCTTCCAGCAAAAGATTCCTGGGGAAATCTCATTTCTCAGAGGTCCATGCTCTGGTAGCTTGACCGTCAAAGAGAGGAGCATGTGTGTCTCTTTAGAACATTCATCCCTGCCAGACAGACGGCTTACACTTTCAGCTCAATTTTATGAGCTCATTCTGCAGCCTGGGCTGGTCTGGAACTTGCTCTGTAGAGTAGGCAGGCTCAAACTCACAGAGATTCACCTAACTCTGCCCCCCAGGTACTGAACCAAGCCCACAGAAAGATAGAATTTTTTTTTCAGTTTTGGTTTGCAGCTCCAGCTGTCCTGGAACTCACTCTGTAGACCAGGCTGGCTTCAAACTCACAGAGACCTGCCTGCCTCTGCCTCCTGAGCACGTGAGCCACCATGCCTAGCATAGAATTCTGAACACCAACTTCTCTGTCTCTCAAAGCATGTTTGAGTCACCCAAAGAACTTTAAAAACCTGGGTCCACCCCACCATTAAAAATGAGAAAGATTTCGGGGCTGGAGAGATGGCTCAGTGGTTAAGAGCACCGACTGCTCTTCCTGAGGTCCCGAGTTCAAATCCCAGCAACCACATGGTGGCTCACAACCATCTGTAATGAGATCTGATGCCCTCTTCTGGTGTGTCTGAAGGCAGCTACAGTGTACTCATATACATAAAATAAAATCTTAAAAAAAATGAGAAAGATTTGGACATAAGTATTTTCTAAAACTCCCAAGTTCCAATTAAGGAGCTGCCAGGGTCGAGCTCGGCCAGGAGGAAATCTTTTCCTTGGCCAGCCTCAGTATTTAGACTCTAGAGGGTAGAAACCTAAGAGTTAACTGACCACAGAGCGAGTAACACTGGGAAGAGTTATTTACACTGTGTGTGTGTGTGGGGGGGGGGGTAGTTCTGTTGTAGAGTGTCCACCAGAGAAGAATACAGGACACAGGCTTAAGCCAATAGGAAGTTTTTATTAGCTGTCTGGTGACTGCATTGAAAGTTCAGGATCCCAGCATAACCTTTCTCAGGGTGAGCTTTTCAACCCCCAAAACATATCCTGAGGTGACAGACTTCAGTTATTAAAAACCACCACAAAACAGGACTGCAGAAGCCAAAAGCAAGGTCAGTACACTTAGAGACTTTGATGGATAGGGTCTTTGTTTTCATTTTGGCAGATAGTGCCCTCTCCTTGCTGGGTTTTATGGACTAAATAGTACTTTAATCATGGAGTCAGTTGGGCTAAGGTCTGGGGGCCTGTGGTTGCTCAGTCACGAGAAACTTTCTGAAGAGCCAGATGAAAGCATAGCAGTAATGACCGAAGGGTGGGGCATTCTGCACCTGAGTGAAAAACCACTAGAAGGTTCTCTTGAGCTTTTTGGTGCAAATAAATAAATAAATAAATAAATAATCAAACAAACAAACAAACAAACAAACAAACAAAAATCATTCTTTCTGGTGCTGAGTGGATCTTTCCTAGTCAGGAAATTCTCCTTTTTGTGTTGTGTGTATGAGTGATTGCCTGCATGTGTACCATGTACACATGATGTCTCTGAAGGCCAGAGGAAGGTGTTGGACCCCTGGAACTCAAGGTGTGAAGCAAGCACCATGTGGTGGTGGAGACCTAATGAAGAGCAGGAAGTGTTCTTAACCACATTTGCTGCTAAGTTCCAGAATGGAGATGCCAGAGTCCAGGGGTCAGTGACTGATGATGGACCGTTTCTTTGGGTCTTCTTTAATTTTATTTTATGCATATAAGTGGTCTTATATTTGGCTGGTGCCCATGGAGATCAGAAGATCCCCTAGAACTGGAATTACAAACTGTCATGGGTACTGGGAATTGAACCCAGGTCTTCTGCAAGAGCAACCAGTGCTCTTACCAATGGATTCTGTCATTTTTAAGACCACTAAGCCTGGCACCTATTTCTTCCACTATGCTTTCCAAACACAAAACACACGTGTGCCTAAATGTGGCAGTGTGGGGCAAGGAATCTCTCACGGTCCAACAAACGATTTAGTTCTGATATTATCCAGAAGTATGAAATCTCAGAAGTTGGCAATGGTAGTGTACATCTTCAATTCCAACACTTGGGAGGCAGAGGCAGGCAGGTCTTTGTGAGCTTGAGGCTAGAGTACTCTATAGAGTAAATTCCAGGACATCCAAGACTACACAGAGAAACCCTGTCTCAACCCGCCACCCTCCACCCCCACCAGGAAAAAAAGTTCCCAGCAGTCGAGAACCTAGTTCCACAGGACTACCTCATGCTTAAGATTCCAGGGGCAAGCCTGAGCTTCCAGAACTTCCAACTAGTCAGCTATAAGTTAATGTTCCTTGAACCTCTTCCTGGGGTTGATTAATTTGACAGAGAAGACCCCAGAACTCAGGGCGACAATTAACTTTTGCTTACTGGTTTATTATGAACAATAGTTTCATTCATGAGGAAAGAATTTTACAAAGAAGGAAGGTTTATTATAAAAAGCAACATAGACAGCAGAGAGAAGTAAAGGCCCTCCTGTTGGGAATTGGTTCTAATGTGTGTCCTAATTTGCTCCCAAAAGCTGTTCTTCCGGACCTGAGGGTCCCTGCCCACAGTTGGCTTTGATTGATAATAAAGAATTGCTATACAGTCAATGGCTGGGCAGGGAGACAGGGCAGGACTTTTAGATTGCCCAAGCAAGGGGTGGAGAGAGAGAAGAGGAGAATGGCCACAACTTGGAGGCAGAGGGATCAGATTTAAGAGCTGCAGAAGAGAAACCATCCAGCAACGTAGGTGGAAAGGGAATGTGGCCCTATGGGGGGGGGGGCTGTCCAAAAGGTAATGGGGCAGCAAAGATAAAAATATAGATTTATTTAGGTGTTAAGCCAGAAATACTGAAGGGAAGTGTGTGCTAGTTGTGTGGAGGTTTAGAAGTGCCTAGGCATTGAGCTGGTCAAAACATATCAAAATTGGCTGGCTAGCTGGCGTTTGTGTGTCTCTCGGAGAGCTCCTGGGTAGGTGCAGCATGCTGGTGTGATCCCGGAGCCAAAGCAGTTTAACTAATTCACTGCTACATCCTCCTGCCTCCGGCCCTGCTACTTCTCAAGCTGGAGCCCTGGCAATGGACTGTGTGCAGTGCCATGTTAGTTTTGGCTGTCAAGATGCACTGGACACTGAGCACATCTTTAAGCCCCAGTAAGATTATAGAGATATTTCACCACTTTGAAACTGTACAGTGACAAGATGTGACAAGATGTTCCTGAGAGAGATCTACCCCGTGAAGCCAGAATGAGACGTCCTCAGATGGGGTGAGAAATTCTATTGGATGTCAACACAACCAATATTATCAACACAAAGACTAAAACTCATGAGTAGACAGGGAAAGCATTCTCGCTTCTGTATTGTATCCTTTTAAAAAACAAACATATTTCTACCTGGTAATTGTTTGTACTTTGATACCAGTATTTTTTAAATTTTTATTATTGTTTTGGTATTATTCCTATAATAGTTTTTCCTTTCCTTCTTTTTTTTTTCTTTTCATTCTTTTGTTTTGCTTTGATTTTCAAGACAGGGTTTCTCTGTGTAGCCCTAGTTGTCCTGAAACTTGCTCTGTAGACCAGGCTGACCCTGAACTCACAGAGGTCCACCTGCCTCTGCCCCCTGAGTGCTGGGATCAGAGGCTGTGGCACTGCTCTGAGAGCTTTTCGTACTCTAGCTTGGGGTACATAATTGCCTTCCATTTATTAAATGCTAGGTCATTGGTTGAACATCACTGCTCTTACTATCGTATGGTGTATCCAACTGCCTGGATATACTTCTATTCTGCAACAACATTTTCTGACTAAACCCTGGGGACTGTGCCTCCCAGTGCAGACCCCAGGTTCCCCTGGCTCTTTCCTGTCACCCTTTTAGTCTGTTCTTCTAGCCCATCTCCATTCTTTTATGACACCAGCCGATGCACAGAAACACTCTACCAGGGACCCCACAGTCACCAGTCACTCTTGGCTAGAACCCTGAGTGGGCAACAGCAACCAAAGAACGATCACCCAAAGAGACCAGACCTTAGCCAGAAACACTTCAAAGCTTTAAGTCCGGATGCCTACATCCCAGTGCAGAAACACAAATACAAACACACGACATAATACACTTCCTCCAGAGGCCCCGGGGAAAGCCATTCGCTGAAGCACAAGACAAGGACTTCAAAAAGCAAGTGTGAATGTGTTCAAGGTCCTTAAAAAAAGACATGGACAAATGCCTAAAGGAAGGCTTTGAAAACAAACAGTTGAATGAAATAATAAAACATATTCAAGTCATTAAAGTGGTATTTAAGAAAGAAATAAAATCAATAAAGAAAACTCAACCGGAAATAAAACTGGATCTGAAAAACCGGGGATGTCAAACAAAAACCTCAGAGATCGGGGCACCAATCGATGGTCATCAGAGAAGTTTCTTGCAGGAGATGGGAATTAACACTGAGGCCACGGCCAGACAATGCAGGTGGTAAGAGACGAGCATTCGAATAGGATGTCTTCATCAGAACTCCGCCCCCAAGCTCAGGCGTCTATTCCAAAGAGTAGGAGAAAGGACGCTAAGAGCCCGAGGTGATAGATGAACCCACTTGATCCTCTTGAACTCCCCGAAACCAGGACAGCCCAGGTCCAAGCCAGACCGCGTCCAGCACTAAGAGGGGTAAGTTGACACGAGGTCCCATCTCTAATCTCAAACCAAAATCCCATTTGGAATTGATTCCTGCAGGCAGAAGGGAGTTTTCTCCAGTGAAGTGCGACAGAACACACTGGGTTTATCAATCACACCCACGCCCAGAAGTAGTTGGCCAACCCAAAAGGAACTCCATGTTTTTGTGTCTTTTGTTTCTTAAAAATTCGTTTCATGATTATAACGGATGCTAAAGGTGCATTTGTATGTTTTAAGATGTGATGAGATAAATTGTTAAAAAAAAAAAAGCAAACTGGACGCTTGAAGTATTTTTAAAAGTAATTTGTCCTTTGGCTGGAAGCGATGCTTCTGTGGTTAAAAGTGCTTACTGCTCTTCCAGAAAGCCTGAGTTCAGTTCCCAGCACCCATATGAGGCTGCTGCCTGTAACTCCAGTTCCAGGGGGCACTGACACCTTCTTCTGGCTTCCATGGGTTCCCACACATGTGTGATAAATACATATATACACATAAAAATGTTTTATTTAAAAAAGCAAGGGCTTTTTTATTCCTAAGGTATAATATGACTGTCCAAATTTTTTATGTAAAAGCGTTAGATTCAGAGGAGTGGCTGAGGTGTTGCTCTGAAGGAGCAAAGAGAAGGGCTGGTTTATACAAAGGAATGTCTTGTCAGGGCTCCCACTCTCTTTGCTATGCATTGATGGTTGGTATCAGCCACAGGATGGGGTAGGAGGTAGAGGGTGAAGGGTGGTTGGCTCAGTGGTAGAGCACTTGCTCATCTCCTGCACCGCAGGGTGAAAAAGGAAAGTTGAGAAGAGGTGGCAGAAGGGACTTCCTGGAGGCTGTTTACCTTGGCAATGGCGGCAGGAACATTCTCCCGGCAAGTGCTGCCAAGTTCAGTGTGTGATTATTCCAGGAACACAGAGTACCTGGGCAACCCCATCTGGAAGACAGCAACCAAGACTTTATTTTGATCGTAGGTCCTATTAACCACTTGGGACTTTATTTGAAGATTCAAGTAAGATGTTTCTGAAGTGAGTGCAGAAGGTGTGACAGGCGGGACCCAAAGTTTATTCTCAGACACTGACCCAGAGACCTTTGTTGCTGTGCTGGCCAATGGTTAATATGTTTTTGCAACACCCTCTCTTGTCTCTCCTGTAAGAACTGAGATACTTCTGGTTATAGACCCTTAAACTTGTGATAACAGGGAGGAGGTACCTGGATAGGAGTTGTCCCAGGACTAAGTGGGCGATAAAATTAGAACCAAGGCCCCAGTGGACCTTGCTTAAAACCAAGCCACCAGAAGACTGCACATGCACACACACAGAATTGCTGCTGAGTATAATGTGTCTGGAGTTTTTAGCCTCCTGTTGGCTGCTGAGACACAGGCCAGACACCAGTGTCCCTCAAAGGCAGTGACCAGGTCACAAAGTCTAAGTGTCAGGATGTAAGACAAGAGAGGAGAATCACATAATTTTTGGTTTCATTTTGCTTTTTACTATTGTTTGTTTGTTTTAGGGACCCTCAGGAAAGTCTATGTAAGTTGACCTCATTCTTCTGGAGAGGTGGCTCAGTGGTTAAGAGCACTTGCTGATCTTCACAAGGACCCAAGTTCCCTATATCCACATTAGTGGCTCACAGCCACTTGTAACTCCAGCTCCAGGAGATCCGACGCCCTCTTCTGGCTTCCTCCGGTACATGCACATGTGGCAAGCACACATATGGCACAAACTCATACACACACACACACACACACACACACACACACACACACACACACATACACACACACATAAATAAATACACATAAAAAAACACATAAAAATAGGTGGCTGGAGAGATGCCTCAACAATTACGGCTCCTGCTCTTCCCAAGAGTCTGAGTTCAAATCCTAGTACCCATGTCAGGTGGCTTACAACCTAGTAACTCTAGTTCCAGGGGATCCAACAGCTACTCCTGACCTCCCAGGCACTACTCTCATGCACACATATCCACTGAAGACATACCTGTCATAGAATGAATCTTTAAGAGACAGAGAGGGAGAGGGAGAGGGGGAGGGGGAGGGCGGGGAGGGGAGAGGGAGAGGGAGAGGGAGAGGGAGAGGGAGAGGGAGAGGGAGAGAGAGAGAGAGAGAGAGAGAGAGAGAGAGAGAGAGAGAGAGAGAGAGAGAGATTAGGTCATTGGGGATTGTAAACCAATCACTCTGCAAAGGCAGTTCCAACCATAGGTTCACCAGCACCAATCCCCGTGCTCTTCCCCTGTGCTTCTACTCTTCCTAACAATAGGAATCTGGAGTCCTCAACAGATCCCTTTAACCCAAGAAAACTAGTTTCTCCTCGTCCTCATCTGCTTTCTATTGCTATGATAACATTTTCTGACCAAAAGCAAATCAGGGGAGAAAGAGTTTCTAGACCTACACATCCACATCACAGTTTATCATTGAAGGAATCGGGGCAGGAATTCAAGGGAGGAACCTGGAGTCTAGAAGGTCAAAGAGAAATGGTGCTCACTGACGGGCTCTCTCAGCTTGCCTTTTTTTTTTTTTTTTTTTTTTCGGAGCTGGGGACCGAACCCAGGGCCTTGCGCTTCCTAGGTAAGCGCTCTACCACTGAGCTAAATCCCCAGCCCCTCAGCTTGCTTTTTTATTCAACCTAGGAGCACCTGCCAGGAAGATGTCACAGTCCACAGATCTCACAGCAATCATTAATTTAAAACAAAACAAACAACCCTTCCCCCCCCACCCCCCCACCCCAATGTGGTGGTTTGTATATGCTTAGCCCAAGGAGTGGCACTATTTAGAGGTGTGGACTTGTTAGAGTAGACGTGTCACTATGGGTGTTGGCTTTAAGACTCTTGTCTTAACTTCCTAGAAGCCAGTCTTCCACTAGCAGCCTTCTGGTGAAGATGTGGAACTCTCACCTCTGCCTGCACCATGCCTGCCTGGACACTGCCATGCTCCCACTTGATGATAATGGACTGAACCTCTGAACCTGTAAGCCATCCCCAATTAAATGTTGCCTTTATGAGTTGCCTTGGTCATGGTGTCTGTTCACAGCAGTAAAACACCCACAGACTTGCCTATAGGGCAATCTGGTAGTTATTTCCTCAACTGAGGGTTCCTCTTCCCAGATAAGATTAGTTTATGCCAAGTTGTTAAAAAGCTAGTCAGCACTGGTTCCCACAGCAGGGTTCTAGGATGCTGACTGGTAAGAAGTGTTACCCTTTGCCAGTCTTTTGTCAGAGGTCCCAGATCTCAGCTACAGCAGTTCCAGGGGAAGCATTGCTCCAATCTGTGGAAGCCTCATTTGGACAGGAAAGTTGAGGTCATTCCGAGTAATGTTTGTCCAGAGATTTAGCAAGTTACAACTCTATGGACAATAATTTTTTAGTCATGAAATGTGTTTGGAATGTAGGAGGTTGATGATCAAGAGATGAGCTAGAGAAATGGCTCAGTAGTTAAGAGTCTTGAGTGGTCTTCCAAAGGCCCTGAGTTCAATTCCCAGCAACTACATGGTGGCTCACAACTCTCTGTAACTCCAGTTTCAGGGAATCTGACACCTTCACATAGACATACATGCAGGCAAGGTACCAATGCACCATATATATTTGTGTGTGTGTGTGTGTGTGTGTGTGTGTGTGTGTGAGTGTGTGATTTTTCTCTCTTGAAATATGTTCTGTAAGTCTTTTATCTGGAGTACAGGAGGTTTGAATTCAAGAGGACTTGTCTGAAGTAATTCAACATTTCCAAACATACAACTAGTCTCAAGGGCTCTTACAGACACTAACGTTATCATTCAAGATGGTGCTGGAAAGCCTGGGAAAGTTGGGCTGGTGAGCCAGCTCAGTGGATAAAGGTGCTTAGTACGAAAGCCAGATAATTTGAGTTTGATCCCATGGTGGAAAGATTGAACATACTCCTGAAAGTTGTCACCTGACCTCCACAAGTACGTGGGACACTGTGCCCACATTGACACACACACACACACACACACACACACACACACACACATACACACACACACTAAAAATAGTAAAAATGATGATAATAATAATATTTTTATATATGTATTTTGAAATAAGGTTTCTCTCTAAATATCCATACCTTGCTGTCCAAGCACTCTAGATGTGGACCAGTTTGAACTTAGAGATCCTCCTGCTTCTGCCTTCTAAGTGCTAGGATTAAAGGTATATTGTACCATGCGTGGCTGTTACTTTTTATTTTATGTAGTTGTGTGAGTGCCTACATATATGTTTGTGTGCCATCCGTAAGCCTGGTGACATGAAAAGGTCTCCAAGTCCCATGGAGTTGGAGTTACAGCTGGTTGTGAGCCACCCTGTGGATGCTGGGAACTGAATCCATGTCTTCTGCAAAAGCAGCATTCACTCCGAACCGCTGAGCCATTCTTAACGGCTGAACCGCCTTTCTAGCTCCAGGTTTAAAAAGATGTTTTTAAATACGAAATAGTTCATAAATTTGCACAGGGGTCACGTTAACCTTATATGTATCAGTCCTATTTTAGTGTGTGTGCTGCCATTTTGAGCTCTAAATTTCATTTTTAAGAAAACTGAGAAAGTAACCGAAGACCCCATTTGTTTTATTTTATTTTACTAATTGCTGTTTTTGAGACAGGGTCGTGCTATATAGCTCAGACTAGAACAGGGCCTCAGACTCCATGATAGAAGGAGCACCATTCGGGCTGTAAAACTCACCACGTAGACTGCAACACCTGTCAAACATGAAAACAAAGATCTAATCCATCAAAGTCCATAGTTCTGGGAAAATCTCCAAATGTACTAACCTTGCATTTTGGCTTCTGTAGTTCCACTTCTGGCTAACTGTTCTTGCTAACTGAAGTGTGTCAACCCAGAACACGGTTTGTGTGCTTAAAAGCTCATCCTGAGAAAGGCTCAGGGCTATACTAGGATCCTGACCACTCAGCGTGGTCACCAGCCAGCTAAGAAAGACTTTCTATTGGCTTAAACCCATGTCTGAGCAATCTTCTCTGGTAAAAACCCCACAATGAGACTAGCCTTGAACTTAGGATCCTCCAGCCTCTGCCTCCTGAGTGTTGGAATTAGTTTATACCTGGCAGGACCCCACTTCTGATACCTAAAGATAACAACAACAAAAAAGTACTAGAGAAGAATTTGAGGAAAAAGGAGGAGGTTAATTTTAGTTTGAATATTTATTTACTCCCTTGCTTGCAGCACTGAAGATTGAACCTAGGATTTCATGGATGCTAGGCAAATGCTCTACCATGCATATAGGTTTTTAAATAGCAGCTTGCAGTTGGGGAGATGGAGCAAAGCATGGGGACCAGAGTTTTGGAACCCTACATTAAAGCCAGTCATGGCAGTGTGGCACCTCTGTGATCCCAATGCTGTGGGGATGGAGGCCTTTGGGGCAGGCTAATACCAGTGTCTTCAAAAACCATGAGCTCGTAGAGCGCTTGCCTAGGAAGCGCAAGGCCCTGGGTTCGGTCCCTAGCTCCGAAAAAAAAAAGAACCAAAAAAAAAAAAAAACCAAAAAAACAAAAAAACCATGAGCTCCAGTTTCAGTGAGAGACCTTCTCTCAAAAAGTAAGATGGAGAGCAAGTAAAGAAGATGGATAGGGGCTGGGGATTTAGCTCAGTGGTAGAGCGCTTACCTAGGAAGCGCAAGGCCCTGGGTTCGGTCCCCAGCTCCGGAAAAAAAAGAACCAAAAAAAAAAAAAAAAAAAAAAAAAAAAAAAAAAAAAAGAAGATGGGTAGCTTTGATCTCTGGCATCTGCACATGCATGGATGCACGCGCGCGCGCGCGCACACACACACACACACACACACACACACACACACACACACACACCAGGGTCTGGCTTGTGTAGAAAACGTTTCTGCACTGTCAGCAAACAGAGATACAGCACCTGGGGAACAACAGTCCTGATTGACATTTAAATTTGACTTCGAGCAGCAAAAAGAGCTTCAGGAAGCTGGTTACCTCAGGGTTTCGAGAAGAACTTACCTGAGCAAAGGCTGCAAGTTTTAGTCTGTGGTTCCTCTAGAACACTGTGTGTGACCTCTCACTGGCAGATGGCCATTGAACTGAGACCCACTTAGCCACCTTGACCCTTCTTGAAGATTTAGCTCTTGTAAGCTTTCATGCTGCAAATGGACAGATAGACTAACAGAGGTACAAGGTGAGGTCTGGCAATGTCTAAGTACAGGAACTTTTATTTCTATGGTACTGAGTTGTCAGCCTCCTGGCAGCGGCTCTGAACTCTTGTCTGTCTGTCTGTCTGTCTGTCTGTCTATCTATCTATCTATCTATCTATCTATCTATCTATCTATCTATCTATCTATCTGTTGGGTTCCCAGAATCACCGAAGAACGATACCCCAGATTCAAATAGTATACAAAAGCAAAGAGTCTTTACCTAGCTGAATTTCCTGAATACAGGAGCCTCCCCGCTTGGGAATGGGGACCCCTGGTAGACTCTCAGGCCCAGCCTTTATCATCAGTTAGGGGAACTCCAGGGAGGGCATGTGCCCTCTTACCTGGATTGGTTAGCGCTCTCTATGAGTCTGACTGACACTCTAATTGGTTAGGCTCTGGAGACTTCCCAGGGGGCTGCTGATTCATTCCAGCCACCTATTCTTACTTCAGGCCAGATGACGAGGATTGCCTGCCCGTGGCTGTGGTTGGCTGATCACAGGTTCCTGGAATTGGGTTCTCATGCTTTGGCAAACAGAAACTTAGCCCTAATCTCCCAAACTGCCAGTTTGCAGCCTGTCATGGAGTCAGCCTGGCTCTGGCTAATTCAATCCTTCCTTCCTATCTATCTATCTATCTATCTATCTATCTATCTATCTATCTATCCATCTATCCATCTATCTATAACCTATCTCTACTTACCTCCCCATCTCTATCTCTATATACACCATATATGTATTGGCTGGTTTTGTGTTTCAACTTGACATGGAGTCATTGGAGAGGAAGGAGCCTCAGTTGAGGAAATGCTTCCATGGGATTGAGCTATAAGGAATTTTTTTCAAGTAGTGATCGATCAGAGATGGCCAAGCCCATTGTGGGTGGTGCCATCTCTGAGCTTGTTCTCTAAAATGCTAGATTCTATGAGAAAGCAGGCTGAGCAAGCTGGGGGAAGCAAGCCAGTAAGCAGCACCCCTCCATGCCCTCTGCATCAGCCCCTGCCTCCAGGATCCTACCCTGTTTGAGTTCCTGTCTTGACTTCCTTCAGCAATGTGGAAGGATAAGCTAATGAACCTTTCCTCCCCAACTCACTTTGGTCTTGGTGTTTCATTGCAGCAATAGAAAACGGAACTAAACCATTTTGATGCAAGTCTTTACTGTTTAGTTCAGGCTGGCTTCAGCATTGCAGCAATTCTTTGGCCTCTGCCTACTGAGTGCTGGAATTTATAAGTGTGAGCCACCTTTCCTGGCTTAGGATGCTCTCATTTACTCCTGTGAATGTGGCTATCAGCAACAGGCAACTCTGTCCTGTAGCCTGCTGGCACACCTTAGATCCCAACATGTCCCCAAAGGCTACGAGCTAACAGATTGGTTGCCAGCTGACGGGGAAGTGATTGAATCTTTGAGCTCATTAATGGTTTCATTATTTGACTCCATATGCAGTCCTTAGCACATTTCCTCACATATATCATGAGCACATGCATGTGTGGGTGTGTACACATGTGTGAACACACACAATAACAAATAATTTTTTCATCTCGTTTATCAGTCAACTATTTAGTTATTCCCAGAAAAGAAACCCATAGCAAAAATCAAATTAAATGTTTTAATGTATATTATATAGAGGTGTTTTGATTATTATAAAGATGGCTGAGAAGGCCTAGGTACTCGCTGAGAAGCCTGACGACCTGTGCTTGATCTTCAAGATTTGCATGGCAAAAGGAGAGGACCAACTCCATCTAAGAGAGCCTGACTTCAGGCTGACCTCAGGTTAACTAACAGGCCAGTACCTAACGCCAGTTTCCAGGCTACTCCCTAACAAACCTGCACCTCCAGGTTACAAGCCCGCCCCTGTCACTTCACTTCCTGACCACCATCAGGGGAAAAACAGAAGTTAAGTTTATTATTTGGCTCCCAGCACCTGTCAATATGTTAAAGGCCATAATGCACCCCCACAATCAAATGTGTACCAGGTAGATACCCTCGTCTTGCCTCTATAAAGACCTGCTTGAAACTGAACTAGGGGCTGCTCCCTCCCGTTCTGTTTTATCAAACTGCCGGCGGTGTGGCCCAAGCTTATAAATAAAGACCCGAGTGCGATGGCAGCAGAATCCGCTCCTAATTGGTCTTTTAGGGCTCGGGAGTGCTTCATGGCCAACCCTAAGACCCACAGAGAGAGAGGAGAGAACTCTTACAAGTTACCTTCTTACCTACTCAGGAAATGGATACATAGACACATTTACAAACAATAAATGTAACAGAGAAAACGGGGAGAGACAGGGAGAGGGAGAGAGAGAATATGTTTTTTAAACCTCAGATGTGACAGAGTCAGTCCTGGAATATTCAGCCATATAGATCTGATTGCTAAATTCTTTTGTAAAGTACCATTTAAAAGCCACTTATTTTATGTGTATGACTTTTGCCCACTGGTCTGTATGTACACCACATGCCTGCCAGGTGCTCATGGAAGCCAGAAGAGTGGATTGGATCCCCTGGAACTGGAGTTACAGACAGTTGTAGCCACGATGTGGGTGCTGGGAACAGAACCCAAACCCTTTTAGAGAGCAGCCAGCGTGCCTAACCGCTGACTCATCTCCCTAGTCCCAAGAGTGAGAAAGAGGTACTTTTAGTGGATGTGAACCGGTAAATAAGTGAAAGAGGTACACACAAGTTGTAAGTTTAAAGGTGGTGTTATTGCTTAAAAACGAACATTTTTAGAAGAGGAGAGCTGAAGCAGCAGGCTGTGTTCACCCTCCCAGGGTAGTAAGGGGCTCAGCCTGGCTCGGATCTCTCCACCAGAGCAATGCTACACTGAAGGGTCCAAAGACGTCTCTGGATGCAATTGACATTGGAGAAAACAAAACAAACAAATTGAGCATCTAAAAAAAAAAAATATCAGGGGTTGGGGATTTAGCTCAGTGGTAGAGCGCTTGCCTAGGAAGCGCAAGGCCCTGGGTTCGGACCCCAGCTCCAAAAAAAAAATAAAATAAAATAAAAAAAAATAAATAAAATAAAAAAAATATCAGGAACGGAAAGCATTTCCCAGGATGCTGGAGATAAAAATCAAAGCCCACATGGCCTGTCATGAGAGTGTCTGGGGGCGGGGTTTGATGCTGAAGCACTGCAGTTTGTAGCAGTAGGCCCAGGAGGAACCTACCACTTTCTTTGAAAAACCATTGGCATTGGACGGAGACTTAAGTTAGTTAAAACTGAAGGAGGCGTGGCTATTACAATTTATAGCTGTCCTTGAATGAACAATGCTTAACAAGGGCCATTGGGACTTTAAAGCTACAGGTCTAAGTGTGATAGAAGACACAGAGCTCCCATCTCTATGTGTCCGTCTCTGTCTCAGTGGCAATGTCTCTCCCTCTCCACTCTCCACTTCCACTCTCCACTCTCCACTCTCCACTCCCTCCACTACTCCCTGCACTCTTTCCCTCCACTCTCCTCCTCCACTCTTCTCCCCCATCCCCCTTCCCTCTCCCTCCCCTCTCCTCTTTCTTTTCTACCCTTCTTTCTCTTCTATCTAGTGTTAGAGGGTGAAAGGGTGGGGGTATAAAGGGTGGGGAAAGAACCTACGAAGTAGCGAATCCAGCTCTATGCTGGCTTGCAGGTTATACCATATGGGTCCTATGCCTTTGCAGACCAAGAAATAAAAACAAAGACCCTTTTTTGAGATATCAGCAAAGAAAGCAAAATTCATAGTGTTGACAAAGACTACAAGTGTCAGCCAAGAAAAAGATGAAAATCCACACAGATTTTATGAATGCTTTTTGTTTTGTTTTTTAATAGACACTCAAAATATTTTGCAGGAAAAAAAAAAAGCTGAATGTACGATAAGGCAAATAAACTACCTGAATGCCTACCGTCCCTGGAACCTAGACACTGTTTCACATTCACTCACATGGAAATGCCATCAGAAGTAATCAAAGCCATATTACTGTAGGGGGAGGGGCTGATAATTAAAATTCTGTTTCCTAATTGTCTCTTGATTGGCTCAATAAAGATGGCAGAAGTTAATCAATGGGCAAAGATAGAGTGGTGGGTTTTCCGGGTCCCAAGAGGAGAGGAGAGAGAGAGAAAGGCCTTTTCAGCCAGGCTGTGGAGTGGAGAAGAGGGACATCATATAAGAGGGACATCTATGGTCTGGAGGCTATTAGATCCGGTGGTGACTGGATGAATTCCAGCCTAGGATAGCCGATGAGTTTAGGACAATAGATTCCACACCTATCGGTTTTGTCATCTGGATGATTCTAAATATAAGTTTGGTGTTTTCCATCTGTGATGACTCAGTTGGGCAAGAGAGAGCGCAACCGCAGGGAGGTGGTTGGCAGTCAGCAGAGCCAACCACCGAGGGCAGGGTCGTCCGTGTGTGGTAGCTCTAGGTGTTCTCAGGAGGAACGGGTGCTGTACTTGGGAATATAGGCAGTGGCTTTTCTTGGAGCAAGCCAGGATCTCGGGAAAGCATTAGCTAGCTGTGAGGGATGACTAGATGGCAGGCGAGTGGCTGATAGTCCCAGAGCCTAGCCTGAACAAGAGTGGTTTTAAAATTACACCCAACATATTACAAAAGATAATCCCCTGTTTTTGGTTGCTACGTGGGATAAAGAGTGACAGGGATTGGCTTGTATTTTGTGGTGTTTTGGATGAAAATGACTACCACCCTCCAGGCTTATAGGTTTGAACACTTAGTCTCCAGTGTTGGGAAGGATTAGGAGGTGTGGCCTTGTTGGAAGAAGTGTGTCACTGGGGCGGGCTTTGAGGCTTCAAAAGCCCAAACCTTTCTGAGTTTTCTCTGCCTCATATGTATGGATCAGATGTAAGCACTCAGCCACTGCTGCAGCACCATGCCTGCCTGCCTGCCGACTGCCATGACAGTCAGAAACTCTAGTCCTCTGAAAACCGTAAGCCCCAAATAAACTCTTATTTCTAGAAGTCGCCTTAGTCATGAAGTCTTACCACAGAAATAGAAAAGTAACTAACACATGTTTAAAAAATAATAAAAAACTTTAGCGGAGATTGGCCTGCTTGTGTTAGGGTGTCTTCCTGGAGGGGCTAAAACCAAGCCCACGTGGGTTTTGTTCAGCAGAGCCTTCCAGGCATCTGAAACACTTTACTCCTCGCTTTAAACATGGAGGGATGATGTTTGTTGTTAAATATTCTTTTTTTTTTTTTTTTTGGTTCTTTTTTTCGGAGCTGGGGACCGAACCCAGGGCCTTGCGCTTCCTAGGCAAGTGCTCTACCACTGAGCTAAATCCCCAACCCTGTTGTTAAATATTCTTATTCTAGGCCAATTTCCATCACATAAACCTATGTACCTGAGATCAGTAAAGTAACTCTCTCTCTCTCTCTCTCTCTCTCTCTCTCTCTCTCTCTCTCTCTCTCCCTCCCCCCCCCCCCTCACTGTTTCTCTGTGTAGCCCTGGCTATCCTGGAACTCACTCTGTAGACCAGGCTAGCCTTGAACCTAGAGATCTGCCTGTCTCTGTCCCCTAATGCTGAGATTAAAGGTGTGTGCCTCTGAGCCATCTCTCCAGCCCCAGGTGTATGGTTTTTAAATGAAAGGCTAATGCCAACGAGGACTATTTGTGTTGGTTTATTTCACCACCAATTTTCATTACCAGCACAACGTCCAGAGTAAATCAAAACTCTACTAACGGGTGCAGCCCAAATGATCCAAATGATCTGGGATAAGGTATTTTATGACTGACACGGACGAACCTGCCATCAAATAGCCACCCGACCCTGTTCAAACTCAAAGTACTAGTCCTGTGTCTGTTCAGTCCCAGTGTCCTGAGACTGAAAGCCACGTACCAGAAGACTGAAATGGACAGTCTGACAGTGGAGGACTGGAGTGGGGCTCTATGCATGTTCTCATTCCTTACCATGAGCTTGGCAATCAGCACCAGGGCCTTGGGGTAGCTCTCCCATCTGGCCTGCCCCCTGTGATAGAAGCAGCACAGGAGCAAGCAAACTGGGGATAAGAACATCTTGAGAAACCACAACCTTAGCTCTTGAGATTCACAAAAAATGAAAAATACTGGACGACTAGGTTGGTAAGGGTTGAATATGGGTCATAGGCCCACCTGCTTTGGGATGATATCCTTCCCCTCACCGCAATTCTGTGGCTGCTCATCATCTGCTGGGAGAAGCTTGGGAATAGCACCAACCATAAGCATAAACTACCGCTTCCTGTGGAGATGGGCTTTGTGGAAAAAGAGCTTGCTCTCCCCCTCCAAAGAGGTCTTATGTATCCCCAGGCTGGCTTCACACCCCCTAAGTAGACAAGGATAATCTTGCATTTCTTTGTCCTAAATTTGTTTTTATTTATGCTTTCCCGAATGACCATCTGTGCGTACCCTGTACATGGCCCTCAGAGGCCAGAGGATGATTTCAGAGTCCCTTCCAGCAGAGTTACAGATGATTTTTAGATACCGTGTGGGTGCTAGGACTCAAACCTGGACTTTGGGAAGAGCAGCCAGTGCTGTTAACTGCGGAGCCATCTCTCTAGTCAGGATCTTAAACTTTGCATCTTCCTAGCTCCACCTCTCAGATGCTGGGAGTCCAGGCACGTGCTACTGGGTCTTGGCTTACACAATACTAGGGACCAACTCCAGGGCTTCATACTTGCTACTCTACAGCCAAGGCACATTGCCAGTCCCAGATATTTGTACTGCTTGAAGATTTTGCTTTTATATTTATGAATGTCTGTCTGGGTGCGTCTCGGTGCACCACAAACATGCCTGCTACCCATGGAAGCTGGAGGATCTTCTGGATGGCTGGTCATAAACCACCATGTGGATGCTAAGCCTTCCCCCCTAAACGTCTGCAAGAACGGCAAATGCTCTTACCCACTAAGACGCCTCTCCAGCATCTACACTTTTATTCTTTATTTTATTTTGGTCTTTCAAGACAGGGTTTCTCTATGTAGTCCAGGCTGTCCTGGAACTCACTCTGTAGACCAGGCTGGCCTCAAACCCAGAGATCCACCTGCTTTTGCCTCCTGGGTGCTGGGATTAAAGGTGTGTGTCACCTCTCAGCTTTTATTTTTATTTTTTAACATGCTATGGATTCTTTGTGAATTCTACATCATGTACCCCAATCCCATTCATCTCCCTAACACTTTGTATCCACCCTCTTCCCTTGCAACTGCCTCCTCCCCAATAAAAGAAAAGAAAAAAACAACAATAAGAGGAAAGTACATCTTGTGGAAGCTGTAGTGTGTCACAGTGTGTCACACAGTGTGCCCTTTTGTCCACACTTCTTTACTTGCGAATGTTCATTGCAATGAGTCATTGGTCTGTTTTGAGGACTCTGGCTTCTGCTACTCTATCAGTACTGAATCCTCACTGACCACCCAGCAATTTTTATTTTATGTGCATGAGTGTTTTGTTTGTATGTATGTGAGTGCACTGTGGTATCTGGAACAAGAGTTATAGATGGTTGTAAGACACTGACTGAGTGTTGGGAACCAACCTGAGTTCCCTGCAAGAGTAGCAAGTGCTCTTAACCATTGAATTATCTCTCTGCCCCAGCCCCCACATAACTTTAAAATAAGCTGCCTTCTTCACCTCCACCCTTTACTTTTGACTTAGTTGGCCTGCTGTAAATGAGTAACTGGATTTGAACTTGGGCCTGAGTGTGGTGACAGTCCCAAGGGTGTTTCAAGAGTCAAGCTCAAGGGTCTGGTGTGGTAGTTCACCTATAACCCAGAACTCAGGAGACAGAGACAGGACTGTTGAAAATTCAAGGTTTGCCTGGGCTACATAGTAAGGCTGTGTCTCAACAAAACAAAACACAAAAGAATCAAGAACAAAAAGCCAAACTTCAGGACCAAAGGAGCTATGAGCTAGGAAAAAAGAATATATGCCTGTCGAAGGGAAGATTATGAACCACCATTTTGAAACTAGGAACTGAATCTGAATCCTTTGGAAAATAGACAAATCCTTAAGTGCTGAACCATGTCTCCAGTCTGAGTCACCCATTTCATAAAGCCACTCTTGTGACCATAAAGCTACTGTTTTAACTGCGGTTGCCCATTTGGAGTATAAGGGTCAAGACTGAAGGATTCTACATCTTGTTTATACAAGTAAAACACTGCCTTCTGCCAGCACACCTGATGTGATTGATTTGTGCCAATAAAGAATTACACCTGTAAAGTATCAAATCAAAGGAAAAACACAGGACACCAGACATGCCTTTCCCCTGGGACATATAAAATCGAGCCCACCAAGACTAAGAAGATCAAGTCAGAAGATTGACTTATTCCTTGGGTGCTCGTTGGGATGGTTGAGTCTTGATTGTCGACTTGATATAATAATGGAGTCACCTGGGGATGGAATCTCAATGAGGAATGATCTGGATTGGGTTAGCCTGTGAGGATGCCTATAAGGCATCTTCTTAACTGGGCTAATTGAGGTGGGTGACCCTATCTTGAATGTCAGCAGCACCATTTCATGGCTGAATCCAGGAGTGAGTGAGGCAGAGAGAGGGAGCTGGGCACTCACATTCACATCCTCTTATTCATTGTTCTCACTTGACTGTAGGTAAAATGTTAGCCTTCCCCACAATGATGGACTGAAACCTGGAATTGTAAGCCAAATAATGCCTTTCTTGCTTAGGTTGTTTTTGTCAGGGCATTTTATCACGGAACAAGAAAGACAACTAAGACATTAATCGTGATTCATAAGCCTCGTCCAGGAAAGTTACCAGAGCAAAAGACCTCCACATTGACCCAGGGCTTCAACTCAAGGGCACTGTGCCCTGCCTGGACACTTGGACACATGGAGACCATTTCAAAATGACACCCAACACTGTCTACCACCAGGAGTTGCATTTGGCAACTCAGTGTCCTACACATGTCCAGGTTGCTAAATCTTATCTGGTCCTGTGTGGTGGCTTTTTCTGGTATGAAGCGGGGAACTCCTGGTTTCCTTGGAGACTCAGTAATGTCATGTGATGTTTTTCTGGAAGCTGTCTGAGAGGATGTTTTGCTGAGAATAGGCACATGGAAGCTGTCTGGTGAAAGGCCATGTGATGTTTTTCTGGAAGGGACACTTGAGAAGATACATGGTGTTTGGAAAGGGTATAAGTATGACCCAACGGACAGTGGACAACATTCTGACCCTGGTTCAGCTTGCTGGTCTTCACTGAGGACACTGGCGTTGGTTCATCTTGCTTTCTTTGCTGATCTTCTCTTGTGACTTCGTAGAGAAGAGCACACCAAAGAACTTCTGGAGGTGTTCTGGGTGCTTCAACAGACTCATACCAATCGGTAGAGCCTTTCAATTGCTTTTAGACCAACTTCAAGTCTCAACTTCTAGTGTTGCTTCAGACCAGAGAAACTTTAATTCCCTTCTGCTTACTGTATAAGCCTACTTATAGGCTCTATTTTTTTAAAGATTTATTTATTTATCTTATGTATATGAGTATACTTCAGACACACCGGAAGAGGGCATCGGATCCCATTACAGATGGTCGTGAGCGACCATGTGGTTGCTGGGATTTGAACTCAGGACCTCTGGAAGAGCAGTCAGTGCTCTTAACCACTGAGCCATCTCTCCAGCCCCTAGGCTCTAATTTTTATCACACTACACTGGCAATTCCCAGAAGTCCCCTGTCGACCACATTCAAAGATCACGAGAAATTGTCCTGGCAAGACTTTTACACGTCTTTAATCACTTGTTCATTTATCTCCCCTAACTTCTCTCTTCTTGGGAGCTCAATACGTGCTGCATCTACCATCCGGCCCTCTGCCTCTCATCTTAACTCTTCGCATCAGTTTTGAACCTCGGGAAGAAATCCCCACATGGCTTGCGCAAAATCTGGATGTTCTCTTCTATCCTTAAAAACAATTGGGCACTATCTGTAACATATATTTTCTACCATCCCACTTTAAGCTCCGGGCAAACCATGCTACCAGCACCCTCCCGGGAGTCACCCTGGATCCAAGGATGAAACATACACATTAACTTTTTTTTTTCTTTATTTTTTCGGGGCTGAGGACCAAACCCAGGGCCTTGCGCTTGCTAGGCAAGCGCTCTACCACTGAGCTAAATCCCCAACCCCTACATTAACTAATTTTTAATATGCTTTAGCTCAGTGTCTGGGCCCTTCTAAGCCTTCCTCAGCTATCAGGCCCTTCTTTTCACTCCCAGCTCAGCGTCTCTAAATCTTCCCTCAGCTTATTTTCCTGTTTCTAATCTCCCACCTGCTACCTCAGGCTCAGTCAGAGAAGCAGCCAATGGCCACTCTACCCAAGATCTCACATGGCTGGTGGCTCTTTCTCCCTCGGAATCATGGCAAACCCTTTTCTCTCTCCTCTATCTGCTAGCCTACCTTCAGTAACCTGGAAGTCCTGCCTATTCTTCCCAACCATTGGCTGCTAGCAACTTTATTGATTGATCGAGAACCAATAGGAAAACAGGACCTTCAGTGTTCATTCGAAGATTCCTGATCAAAGCATCAGAACCATCCCTACAGGGCATGGTTGTCTACATTTTAAATCTTAACACTTGGGGAGTCCTAGGCAGGAGGATTGCTGCAAATTTGAGACTGACTATGCTACATATTGAATTCCAAGCTCTGACTAGGAAAAGGAAGGGGGATGGGAGAGATGGCTCAATGGCCCAGAGCATGTAGTGTTTTTGCAGAGGAACTGACACAGAGTGTTTTTGCAGAGGAATTGAAATCAGTTCCCAGCACCCACCTGTAATTCTAGCTCCAGAAGATCCAACATCCTACTCTGAACTCCATAGGAACACATGTACGTACACACACACACACACACACACACACACACACACACACACACACACACTTTAAAAATAAGAAAAAAAGAAGGCGGGCTTGGCCAGCCAGGCGGGTCGACTGCTCCCGCGGTTCCACTCGGACCCGGCCCAGCGTCTGACCTCGCGATGGAAGCTGCTGTGGCGGCGCCGAGCATGTCAGCATCCTCGAGGGAACCACATCCCTGAAATCTGGAGAAAACCCTGTCCACTCACTCTCTACTCCTGCTTTGGGGTCACCGTTGCCTGTCGAGCCCTTAGTCCCATAGTATCACCCTAGTTCAACAAAGAAGCAGGACAATGATACTGACTTCAGTGCTGGGCAGCGGCCCTCGGAGCGGGTCTTAACTTTGGCCCCCTCTTAGGGTCCTCACTGTCATTCCGGGTTCGCTCAACATCAGCCACTGATACACACCATGTAGAGCTGGCCAGGGAACGCTCCAAGACTGTTACCTCCTTTTACAACCAGTCAGCTATTGATGTGGTAGCAGAGAAGCCCTCAGTCCGCCTCACTCCCACCATGATGCTCTATTCTGGTCACTCACAGGATGGCAGCCACCTTCTGAAAAGTGGCTGCTACTTGCAGCAAGAGTTATCGGTGAGGATCGCTCACCGCATCAAGGCCTTCCGTAGTCTTCCTTTCATCATTGGTTGCAACCCTACCATATTGCATGTGCACGAGCTTTACGTCCGGGTCTTCCAGAAGCTGACAGACTTCCCTCCGATCAAGGACCAGGCAGACTAGGCCCAGTATTGCCAGCTGGTGCGACAGCTGCTAGATGACCACAAGGATGTGGTGACCCTGTTAGCTGAGGGTCTTCGTGAGAGCCGGAAACACATAGAGGATGAAAAGCTAGTCTGGTACTTGCTGGATAAAACACTAAAGTCCAGACTTGGGATCCGAATGCTGGCTACTCACCACTTGGCGCTACATGAAGACAAGCCTGATTTTGTTGGCATCATCTGCACTCGTCTGTCACCCAAGAAGATTATTGAGAAGTGGGTGGATTTTGCCAGATGCCTGTGTGAGCACAAGTATGGCAATGCCCCTCGAGTCCGCATCAATGGGCATGTGGCTGCCGGTTTCCCCTTCATTCCTATGCGGCTGGACTATATCCTGCCTGAGCTGCTCAAGAACGCCATGAGAGCCACAATGGGGAGTCACCTAGACACGCCCTACAATGTTCCTGATGTGGTCATCACCATCGCCAGTAATGTTGTGGATCTCATCATCAGGATCTCAGACCAGGGTGGAGGAATCGCTCATAATGACCTGGATCGAGTCATGGACCACCACTTCACCACATCTGAGGCCAGCACCCAGGACCCCCAAATCGGCCCCCTCTTCGGCCACCTGGATATGCACAGTGGACCTATGCATGGCTTTGGCTTCCGGTTGCCTATGCGGAGTATCTCGTTGGCTCCCTGCACCTGCAGTCCCTGCAGGGCATTGGCACAGATGTCTACCTACGGCTCTGCCACATTGATGGCCGGGAGGAAAGCTTCAGAATCTGATGGTGGATATTGGCCAGCTAGCCTGCCACACTCCTCGTAGGACCTACTGGGCCTGGCAGGGGGCCACTGTGCTCCACACACTGCTGCTTCGTGGAGCTTAGGGCCTCAGACAGGTGGACTTAGATGGAGCTGGGCACCACTCCTCCTCAACAGGGCTCATTGCTTTCTGCCTCCTGGTCTCAGAGGAGAGGAAGCAGGAGCCTCTGAGGCCTCCAATACCAGCTGTGCTGTGCTTACTCTTGAGGAGTCCTTATTTGACCTGCTGTTATTAAAGTTTGCATTTTGAATGCCCTCTTGGGCCCCCAAAAATATATTTAAAAGAAAAAACCAGGCATATTGGTGTATGACTTTAATTCCAGAACTTGGGAGGCCGAAGCAGGTGAGTTCAAGGCAAGCTATGTCTACATAGTGACCAGCCAGACCTGCATAGAGAGACACTGTCTCAGAAAGAAGAAGAGGAGGAGGAAGAGAAGAGAGAAAGGGTGTTTCCTTAGTATGTGTAAGGTTATGACTACAAAAATAAATACATAAATAAACAAGCAAGCCAAGAATAAGAGTAATCTCAGCACTGGGAAGGCTGAGGTGAGAAGGTAGCAGGTTCAAGACCAGCCTAGGTTACATATGGGGGTTATGGGCTAGCTTAAGCAACACAGCTGTGTCAAAATAAGAAAATAAAACCAAAACTAACCAACCAAACGAAATCCCCTCTAAATTGCTATAATTTTGTCCTTTAGAAGATAAGACAAAATATTTCAGACATGTAGAAATAATATTTTTGAGTTTAAAGAGATAACTATGTGGAACACAGAACACAAACCCCCTGTCGTAGGACCTTGGCATGCTGAGTACTTTGAGGTAAAAGGACATCAGAAGGACCTCGGATCACAGTCTCTTCTACCCCCTCATCTCCTATAGCCCCTTTCCTTTCTGAGAATCCAGAATTCCTCTTTCCAAAGCTAATCCATGGAGACTATGTGATTTCTATATCTTTAGAATGCATTGTGTTAGAATGTTTGACTTTAAAAATTTGTTGAGTTTCTGGCTTAAGTTTCTCAAAAAAATGTTTTTTCAATGAGTTTTGCCTAGGGATTAGGACAGAAATCCCAACAGCTACTGAAATGGCCCTAACCATACGTTTGGTGTTTTGTACTACATATTTATATGAAGTGGTGTTCTCGGCATTGGCAGTCATAAAATCAAAGCATCAACCCTGAAAAATGCTGAGGATTTCCGTCCTACTTCGATTCTCTGGTGCTGTGATAAGACACTAACCAGAAGCGTCTTCATGGGGGTTCTGTTGCTGTAAGGAAAACAGATGACCAAAACATGGTCATCATCAAAAGAACGTATCAAAGGAACATCAAAGGAGCTCATCAGGACAGGAGCCTGGAGGAAGGAGCTGAGGCAGAGGCCATGGAGGGGTGCTGCCTACTGGCTAGCTTTTTAATGCTCACTCAGTCTGCTCTCTTATAGAACTCAGGCCACCAGCTCGGGGGTGGCCCTGCCCCATCAATCACTAAGAAAATTCCCTACAAGCTTGCCTATATCCCAATCTTATGAAGACATTTTCTCAATTGAGGCTCCCTCCTTTCAGATAACTCTACCTTGTGTCAAGTTGACAAAAAACTAGCCAGCCCAGCAACTAGTGGGGAAGAAGGGGTCCATCACTGAGGGGAGTCAACCAGGGACCATGGAGGAAGCTGCTTGTTTTCTTGCTGTAAATGGCTTGCTTAGCTATCATTCTTTCTTTTTAGACATAATTATTTTATTATTTTATGTGTATGGTTGTTTTGCTTGGCTATAAGTATTTGTACCATGTGTATCCCTGGTACCAGAGAAGATTAGAAGAAATGTTGAATACTCTGGAACTGGAGTTACAGATAATTATGAGCCACTATATTGGTGCTAGGAATTAAACTCAGGTCCTTGCAAGAGCCACAGTGCTCTTTTTTTTTTAAAAATATTTTATTTATTTATTATATATGAGTACACTGTAGCTGTCTTCAGACACACCAGAAGAAGGCATCAGATCCCGTTATAGATGGTTGTGAGCCACCATGTGGTTGCTGGGATTTGAACTCAGGACCTCAGGAAGAGCAGTCGGTGCTCTTAACCACTGAGCCATCTCTCCAGCCCGCCACAGTGCTCTTAATCAATTAGTTATCTCCTTAGTCCCACAGTTGCTTTCTCATACAACCCAGGACCACCTGCCTAGGAGTAGTACCACCCACAGTGGGCTGGGCCCTCCCACACCAATCCATAATCAAGAGAAAGCACTATAGACATGCCCACAGGCTGATCTGATGGAACCAATTCCTCTACTGAGGATTTTTTATTCCTAGATCTCTCTAGTTTGGGTCAAGTTTACAAAAAGCAATACAATGTTCTTCACAGGCAGTATCAAATATGCAGCTAAGATTTAATTCTTTATATAAAATTAATCAATCCAATTAATGTGCAAATTTACTTTAATTTTTCTGACCAAGTCAGCTCAGTCAGTCAATGGGCTCTCCAGGGAGGGAGCAAGGATTGAAAAGAAAAGACAGACGCACCCGCGGATCCCGGCCCGCAGCAGCTCTCTGCTCCCAAACCCCGTAGGAGAGAGACCTCACCGCCTGATCAGGTGGGCACTCCTGAGGCTGCAGAGCGGAGGAGACCACCAACACTGCCCACCCCTGCCCACATCCCTGGCCCAAGAGGCAACTGTATAAGACCTCTGGGTTCCCATAGGGGAGGGCCCAGGAGCGGCAGGACCCCTGCGCCTAAGACACCGCCGGAACCTGAAGGAAACAGACCGGATAAACAGTTCTCTGCACCCAAATCCCGTGGGAGGGAGAGCTAAACCTTCAGAGAGGCAGACACGCCTGGGAAACCAGAAGAGACTGCACTCTGTGCACATCCAGACGCCAGAGGAAAACACCAAACGTCATCTGGAACCCTGGTGCACAGAGGCTCCTGGAAAGAGCGGCGCAGATCTTCCCGGTTGCTGCCGCCATGGAGAGGACTTAGGCAGTACCCCACGAGCAAACTTGAGCCTTGGAACCACAGGTAGGACCAACTTTTCCCCTGCAAGAAACCTGCCTGGTGAACTCAAGACACAGGCCTACAGGAACAGCTGAAGACCTGTAGAGAGGAAAAACTACACACCCGAAAGCAGAACACTCTGTCCCCATAACTGGCTGAAAGAAAACAGGAAAACAGGTCTACAGCATTCCTGACACACAGGCTTATAGGACAGTCTAGCCACGGTCAGAAATAGCAGAACAAAGTAACACTAGAGATAATCTGATGGCGAGAGGCAAGCGCAGGAACCCAAGCAACAGAAACCAAGACTACATGGCATCATCGGAGCCCAATTCTCCCACCAAAGCAAACACGGAATATCCAAACACACCAGAAAAGCAAGATCTAGTTTCAAAATCATATTTGATCATGATGCTGGAGGACTTCAAGAAAGACTAAAGAACTCCCTTAGAGAACAAGTAGAAGCCTACAGAGAGGAGTCGCAAAGATCCCTGAAAGAATTCCAGGAAAGCACAATCAAACAGTTGAAGGAATTAAAAATGGAAATAGAAGCAATCAAGAAAGAACACATGGAAACAACCCTGGACGTAGAAAATCAAAAGAAAAGACAAGGAGTTGTAGATACAAGCTTCACCAGCAGAATACAAGAGATGGAAGAGAGAATCTCGGGAGCAGAAGATTCCATAGAAATCATTGACTCAACTGTCAAAGATAATGTAAAGCAGAAAAAGCTACAGGTCCAAAACATACAGGAAATCCAGGACTCAATGAGAAGATCAAACCTAAGGATAATAGGTATAGAAGAGAGTGAAGACTCCCAGCTCAAAGGACCAGTAAATATCTTCAACAAAATCATAGAAGAAAACTTCCCTAACCTAAAAAAAGAGATACCCATAGGCATACAAGAAGCCTACAGAACTCCAAATAGATTGGACCAGAAAAGAAACACCTCCCGTCACATAATTGTCAAAACACCAAACGCACAAAATAAAGAAAGAATATTAAAAGCAGTAAGGGAAAAAGGTCAAGTAACATATAAAGGCAGACCTATCAGAATCACACCAGACTTCTCGCCAGAAACTATGAAGGCCAGAAGATCCTGGACAGATGTCATACAGACCCTAAGAGAACACAAATGCCAGCCCAGGTTACTGTATCCTGCAAAACTCTCAATTAACATAGATGGAGAAACCAAGATATTCCATGACAAAACCAAATTTACACAATATCTTTCTACAAATCCAGCACTACAAAGGATAATAAAGGGTAAAGCCCAACATAAGGAGGCAAGCTATACCCTAGAAGAAGCAAGAAACTAATCATCTTGGCAACAAAACAAAGAGAAGAAAAGCACACAAACATAGCCTCACATCCAAATATGAATATAACAGGAAGCAATAATCACTATTCCTTAATATCTCTCAACATCAATGGCCTCAACTCCCCAATAAAAAGACATAGATTAACAAACTGGATACGCAATGAGGACCCTGCATTCTGCTGCCTACAGGAAACACACCTCAGAGACAAAGACAGACACTACCTCAGAGTGAAAGGCTGGAAAACAACTTTCCAAGCAAATGGTCAGAAGAAGCAAGCTGGAGTAGCCATTCTAATATCAAATAAAATCAATTTTCAATTAAAAGTCATCAAAAAAGATAAGGAAGGACACTTCATATTCATCAAAGGAAAAATCCACCAAGATGAACTCTCAATCCTCATCTTCGGTTGGTTTATATACAAGTGTGCAATTTCTAGGCTTGAAAGTAAAATGATGCTATCTGGTGCTGGATAGAGGAGCCTTATTTTTTATTATGGCAGCTTGCTATTTTTGTAACATGGTGATTTGGTTGAACACAATAAAGTACAGTAGTAACTGATCTCCCCTTCTTCCTGGATGAGTGAGGAGATGATTAAATGTTGATGTCAGCATCCTTGAGCATATTCAGATGAGCTTCTGCTTCTGTTGAAAAGGATGCTGTGTTTGATTGTGGTCCGAAGCTTTGAAGCAGTACTTGGCATCTCCTTCCTTGGAGGTCTCACTGTTTAAACATAACAGATTTGATAGCTTGTTGGTAAGGTGAGGTCCAGCTTGTCTCCACTAGGTCATCTTCATGTGAATCCGGTGGTTATACGGTTTTGTTCTAGGGATATTTCATTTTTTTAATAACAGTTTTAGCTGACATTCATGGAGAGAATGAATCCTTAGAACTGTGCCACTAGTGAAAGGAAATCCTGTCTAGAGTATGTTTCTTTACAAAGCTGTGTCACACCATCCTTTGGGCCCTCTGCTGGAAAAGTAGAATCAAGTCTCAAATAATGCCTTTTAAATTGTATCCTCTAGTATTATAGATGTAGGACAGTACTGTATCATACCTCTGTGGATGTAAAATAGCTTGTACCTGCTTTATGATACGTAGTAGTGACCGTGCTTTATCAGAGCTGTTTTTAATGATGTTGCTCAGAATGTTTTCTTTCCAGATGATGATTGAGAAGCTAATTTAAAAAAAAAATGGTGCCAGGTACCACAAGAGTAACAGAACTGTGCTGTTTTCTCGGGTTTTGTTTTTTTACTTTTTTTTTTTTTAATGGAGTGTGCTGGATGTCTCTACAGTTTTGTTCAGATGACTGCAGAACCTGGAAAAGCTGTTGCTGCTGTTGATGCATAACACACTGCTATTATTGGTCTTTTTATATAAATATAAATATATATATACAGATATATAATTTGAATTTTTTGAAACTTTAGCTGTGCTGTCAACTTTGGAAAAAAGTATCCCCGTTTACTGTGTTGAGTTGGACTGTACAGAAATTAACAGCCATAATGGTCTAGAAATGTTGAACTTAAGTTTTTTCCATTTGTACAGGGGTAACACACTGTATTAAATATGTAAGGTCTTATCTACATGGGTTTGATTACAAAAACTAATAAAGTATTCTCTAAATTTAAAAAAAAAAGTCTTAGTCAGCAGCCTTCTTTTTAAATTTTCTGTTTTTTTTAGTACCCTCAATTAAAGGATTTTGCAGATTATTGAAGATACTAAAATACATTCAAATTACAAAATATTTGTTTTCTGTGACTCTAAATTGGACCTAACTTAAATATATTCATTGTTTTTCTTGTGATTCTTGAGCTGTACTATCTTTGAGATATATGACACCTGATAATTTTATTACTATTGTACTAATAAATTATTATCATCTCTTAAAAAAAAAAGAAAAGAAAAGACAATTAAGACAACACTGTAACATGACCCCAGCCAGTTCTGAAGCTGAGGCCGGTTTATTTTTTTCCAACCTGCTTTTATATTATTCTAGGTACATCCAAAGAATATAGTCAATCCTAAGGTGTAAACAAAGTAGTCAAGGAACAAACAAGACAACAATCAAAGTAACCAAACAAGGCAATAAACAAAATCCTGTGGTTACTATGTTTCGGGGTTTATCAGGATGACCAAGATACAAGGAATATAATACATTTCTCAGTTGTATTTACCTTGAGCCTACTTCGATGTCCAGGCCCAATGTCAAATTCTTGCCAAATTCCTAGAAGCAGCCCCAAAAGCTCTCCACAATTTTTAATAAATGGTAAAATTACATGCATGCCAAATAATTATTTTTAACATAAATTTTTTATATGTCATCAGTAAACATTTGATTTGTATACTTATAGCAGGCCAGGTGTGGTGGCACACACCTTAATCTCTAGCACTGGAGAGGCAGAGGCACACACATTGCTGTGAGTTCAAGGCTAGTCTGAGCTGTATAAGAAAGCTGAGCAAGCTTGCCAGTGGCAGTCCTTTGTGGCCTCTGCTTCAGTTTCTGCCTGCAGGTTCTTGCCCTGATTTCTTTCAGTGATGGATTGTCCTGTGGAACTATCAGCTGAAATAAACCTTTACTTTCCTAAGTTGTTTGGTCATGCTGTTTTACCTCAGTAATAAAAAAAATGCAAAGCCATTTAAAGAACCACAACCTTGCCAGGCGTGACAGTCTAGTAATAACTGGCTGCTTTTGCTAAGAGCACAAGATTTCTTTATTAAACCAGCAGGGGGAGACAAGTGTGCTGGGTATCCCCTAAGAATAAAGGCCTTTAAACTTGGAGTTAGTGTTGCTATGGAGACTGCTGAACTACTTTAGAAATAAGCACATAGATTGGTATCAGGTGTTTACATAAAAATGGATCTGGGAAGGAACAAGGTCTAGATATTTGCATACCCCAGTGTCACGGTTAAGAATACAGTGTTAGACACTCTAACTGTATGAAACATTCAATATGTCCATTTAATCATACTGTAAACTTGTGCTTACAACAAAGAATTCAAATCCTTCTATCTCCCCTAGCTTGCAGTGTCTGTGGAGGCAAGAAGCATCTGATTATCCAGAAGCTGGGGTTACTGGCTGTGAATAAAACTCTGCAAAAACTCAGGTCCTCCGTGTGTCCAGAACTGCAGCGCCATCAGAACCATCAACCATTATTTACTATTAAGCCATGAGTAGCTCCTTGATATTTTTGGACTTGTTTAAGCCTCCTTTTAATTTAGAATGGCCAAAATGTTTTTTTGACATATTTGGCCTTTAATAACCAGGCCTCTCATTGTTCACGCAAAGAATTGAAGATGGGCTGGAGAGGTAGCTCAACAATTAAGAGCACGTATTTTTGCAAAGGGCTTGGGTTCAATTCCAAGCACTCACATGATGGTTCACAAAGGTCTGTAGTAACTCCAGTTCCAGTAAATCCTATATCCACTTCTGACTTCCCTGGGCACCATGAATGCATGTGGCGCACAAACATATATAGAGGCAAAACACTCACACACATTAAAAAAATCTGAAAAAAAATAAAATTTTGTTTAAAAAATTAAAAACACCTAGAAAGTAATCGCTTGGTAAATTCTATCTTCCCCCAAAGATCCAAGGTAGATGAGTCTTTAAAAAGTCAGACTCAGAGGATACTGAGTCTCGACTGTAATGTTTCTAGGATGTTAAGCTTTGAGATAGAAAGCTGCAGATGGATGCTGGCTTGGTGTGGGTTAGCAGAGGACCCCGGGTGCGGCCAGACCATGGCCAGAGCCTACTCTTCAGTCGAAATAGCTAGCGCCTGGGGCGGGTACATGTGTCAAGTTCCCAAGTTCCACTGAGGTCTCCAACCTGGCAAGGACCGCTGCTTCCCAGGAAAGCACACAGGTGCCACTCTGATCAGCGGCTTTATGGTATTCGCCCTCTTGGCTTAGGCATCTGAGGCGTGTCCAGGGAAAGAGAGGACACGTCCACTGGTGACTCAACAGCGGGCGTGTCCCAGGCTAAAGAGAGCAGTGGTCCTCCGAGAAGGTGCACCGGGGCTGGTTGGGGGTGTGTCCGAGAGATGCTTACGTCACAGGGCGGAGCGCTTGCCTAGTGAAGCTGCGAAGCTGTGGGAGGCTGCACTCACTCGAGGTCCTGAGTTGCGCGGAGCTGCTTCTGCTAGGGCGATCGCCTCCCAGCCAATCATGTTCCTGAGGAGCAGCGTCTCCCGTCTCCTCCACGGGCAAATTCCTTGTGCCCTGACGAGATCCGTCCACTCTGTAGCTGTAGTCGGAGCCCCTTTCTCTCGGGGACAGGTGAGAGCTGCTACCCGAGCTGACGGGACACTAAGCCTAGAGAGTTTCGTGGGGCCGGGAGGCAGGAGGGAAAAAAACGTGGGGAAGAGCTCGCGGGTTCTCATGGCGGGCACCCGGAGCGCACGTGGGATTTTCTCCGACCCAGAAGGAGATGAGGGACTGATGGAAGGCAAGGGCTGAGAGAGGGCACTGGGCATCGAGAGGGAAGTGGGCATCGAGAAGGCGAGCATCTGCGGCCTCCAGGACGACCGAGAGGTGGGTATTTCCAGCTTGGAGTGATGAAGGGAAGGAAAGGGGAGAGGATGCCATGGAGAAGCTGGATAAGGCGAACCCGGGATCGTTGGGAATTTGTCGGAGAGGAGGTTAGAGATGTGACCGGGGATTAAGGCAAGCTCCAGGTTCTATTCTTGCAGAAAGAGCATTAACCTGGGAAGAAATCGATGCTGATCTCTGCAGCTGCGGGAGGACTGGAGGGGCTTTGTTCTGCCTTCAGTGAAAGAAACCTGCTGTCGCGGAGGGCTCACTCACTGATGGGGAAGCTAGGTGCCGGGTCCAGCCAGATACACACTCTCAGTCACCGGATCATAGCTCACTGAGCCCTTTCCCGATCGGAGACAGACTCCTCTGGTCTGGCTCTCAGTGAGGGACCCAGAAGGTTGATTTGCTTTCAAGAACAAAATCTTCCTTCCTCCATTCATTAATATTTAATGAACCGACGAGCCTTCTACCGAAGAAGTTTTGATGCTGTGAAAGATTTGCAGAGGAATCTGTTAGGAACTCCGTGTAGCATCAGAGATTTGTGTGTAAAGTGTTTCTGCTCCTTTTCTCACCTTCTCTTATGTCTGTGGGATTTGTATGATTCACAGAAAAAGAAAGGAGTGGAATATGGCCCAGCCGCCATCCGAGAAGCTGGCTTGCTGAAGAGGCTTTCTATGTTGGGTAAGTGGTTGGGTTTCCATGTTTGTCCAGGAAGGGGAAAGGACCTGATCAGAATCTGATCTCTTACACGCTGATCCTGTGGTATCAGCTTGGCACCTGTAAGTGGAATTCTTTGGATTCCTTCTGCAGATATGAATCTATCAGGGAGTATTCAGAGGGAGTCTCCTTGCAAATAGTTTGTTAAGGAAGTGGGGCAGAGCAAAGTAGGTCCTGGAACAAGCCACCGGTGTGTGACGAGTTCAGCTAAGGATGCTAGCTAGCTCCAGCTTTAACTGCTCAGTCAGCCTTTCCCCGTTACACAGTCAGCTTTCCTAACGGAGACTTGAGCAGCTTCTGAGTCATCCATCTCACAAGTTGCCTCTTTCCAAACCCTCTCTGGGGCTAACAGGTTTGTGTTATTGTAAGCCTGAGGTAGATGGTTTTTTTTTTTTTCAAAACTACCTAATTATGAAATCACTTGGGTGACTTGTTAAAAGCACTTCCTAATCTCCTCCGTGGAGTTCTGATTCCTTGCAGCTGAGGCAAGAGCTAGAAAGATCTGTGCACTTTTACAAGCATTCCTTGAAGTCAGATTTGCAGTTTAATGTGTTGTAATTAGGGTGCTGTTTAGACTTTTAGGACTAGAAGGAATCAGACTCCGAGATAAACAGCATGTCTACAGCAGTGAGGAACTATTAGTACCAAGGCATCAAATTTCAGTATGTTTGGTATCTGACCCAAATACCCTAGCGTGCCCCCCCATTCTCATCAGGACCATTCACGTATCTTTTCTGGTTCTGTGAATACAAATTTTATAGCCAATAGAGAGCTTTGGTGACGGGGATGCAGAGTCTGGACTACAGATGTCCACTCTGAAACAGTTGCTGGTCACCAGGCCATTCCAAGGGGCACTCGACTTTCAGAGTCCAGAATAATGAAATCATCTAATGTGTCCCATTTATGTGGGACTGTGATAGGGAACCAAAGACATGAAAGTAAAGAGAACCACAGAAGTGAAGTTGGTGAACCGGTGAGTTTGCTGAGATGGCTTACGGGGGAACAGGTGAGGGGTTACTTATATTACTGAGAGCCGACCCCAGCTTGAGTATCAAAAACAACTGCAGTCACCTCTTTCAAATTAGCCTGGGCCAAATGTCAAAGGAGGGGCGGCCTTCAATAAGGTAGAGATTGGGATGTCTTTGGAATGGCTTGAGTAACTAGATTATGGGTGATTCTGTGAAGTGGGGGGAAAAAGCAAGAAAAGCAGATTTTTGTTGTTTTTTAAGGCATGGTCTCTCCATGTATCCCTGACTGTCCTAGAACTTGCTATGAAGACCCGGCTGGCATTGAACTCAAAAAGATACAATTGCTTCTCCCTCCAAAGTGCTGGGATTAAAGGCATTTGCCACCATGCCCAGCACAAAAGCAGATCTGAAGATGTAATGAACTTGGATTTGAACCTGATGACTTTGAGATGCGTGTAAAAGGAAAATGAGGGGCCAGAACAAAGGTGGAGAAGCAAGCAGGCTTCCTAGAGGAAGGTCCAAGTTGTGACAGCTGTAAGATGGGGAGGGGGCTTAAGGGGTAACACAACAGTCAAGAGCACGTGCTGCTTTTATAGAGGGCCCAGGTTTGGTTACCAGCACCCACACGGATGCTCACAACTGTAACTGAGGGCAGCTGATGCCCTCTTCTGATCTCCCTGGACACGGGGCATCCACATGGCACACATACATAGGACTCCTAGCAGACAGACATATAGGGCCCATGGCTATCTAATAAAGGTGGAGAATTTCTTTCTTTTTTTTTTTTTCCGGAGCTGGGGACTGAACCCAGGGCCTTTCGCTTGCTAGGCAAGCACTCTACCGCTGAGCTAAATCCCCAACCCCGGAGAATTTCTAAGATGGCCAACTTCTACCTCACTCTCCCGACTTGAGTCAAAAGCCTGGCAGCTTACAACAAATGCCTTGTAGGCTTTTGTCTCCCACCAGCAGGGACCCTGGTTCAGAAAGTTCAAATCTAGACCAGATGGTGTCACACAACAACTGTTGCATGCCAATCAGCCATCCTCTCTTTCTATAAACTGGCCAACTCTTCAGAGACTTGAAACCCTAGCCCTCAAGAAGAGAATGGATTTTCTGGTCTTTTTTTAGAGTGTCTTCTCTGTGTCTCTGTTGTATGTATGTATTTCCTCACCTCCAATGAACACCTTCCTTCTACTGCTGATGGTATCTGTTCCTGATGGCTGTGTTTGAGATTGCTTTACCGTAACCTGTTGAAACTGTATCACATATGCACACACATACATGCAGATATGTATGTGTGTATATATGCATACATATACATATACATACGTGTGTGTGTGTGTGTGTGCGTGTGCATGCACGCGCGTGCATACATAAAATGTGATTGTCACTTTGGTCTGCCGTAATGAGCAAATGATGGAGACACATCAGTTGAAGGTTTGCGGATTAGAGAATCTCTCAGGAAGAGGACCAATCAAGGAGGAAAGGAGGCCAGGAGAGGGGGAAGTGTTGATCCAAGCAGCTGTATAATAAGAAACGGGCGAATACATCAGGCAGATCCTGGGCATGAATGTGGAAGTGTCAGTGGAATGGTGGGAGGGAGCCAGGCTGAGCCATGACTGTCATACAGTGGACTCACAGGCCTCCCGAGGTTCTCTTTTCTTTCTGGAAGCAAATGTAGATGTGGAATTCACGGACCTCCGTTCTCAGCCTTAGAATCTCTAATGTCTGAACAACCACCTCAGGCTCAGTTCCTTGCATTAGCAAAACAGATTCCTCTTCTGCTATCTGAAGAAGCGCCAAGTGGACTCGAGAAGAAATGTCTTAGGGAAAATAATGTGGGCTTTGTGATGAGGGACCAGAAAATCCCCAAGTGGCTTCCTGTGTTACAGCGCCTGTGGCCTCCCCACACCTCCCAGTTCTTTTGTACAGCAGCCTCAGGAACGTGTAGCTTCTTCACTAGCATAGTGGAGTCACATGACCGTAATTCCAAAGTGAGACTTAGAAGTGGTAATTTAGGCTTGCTGCTGTCTCTAAGCACAGAACACTTGTAATGGCAAAGGGGGCGGATTCCCATGGTGCTCAGAGCTTCAGTGGAATCCGGAGCCTCAGAGCCTTGACACAGCAGGCCTCTTCCTCCCTCAGGTTCTTCCATTGCACATTCCACCGCGGTTTTTACTGTGGCTGAAGCTCTGGCCGTTTGGCCCAGGTTCCACCAAGGAAAGCATGCATAGCAAATCTTGATTTGAAATTCCAGAAGGGACTGTGACGATCCCTTCACTGGATCATTCTGTATTTCGTGGGTCATTATCCCTGGCAAGCATTTCAACTAGACTTTTTTTTTTCCTTTTTCTGAAATCCCTGTCTTACTGTATAACCCTGGTGATGGGAACTCCAGGGTGGCCTGGAACTCAGGGCAATCCTCTGCCTTCGCCTCCCTATCCCTAGGCTTACAAGGCAGCATCCCCGTGCCTGGCTTTAGACTCTCTTTAAAGATTCTAGGAAAGTCTCAGATTTGGTGAGCTGTTTTTCTGCTCAGGCAGGTTTCTGTCTTTTGTCATTAAAGCTACTTTGTAAGCAGCAGTGAGAAACAGCCCCCTGTGAAGACCTAGATGGTGAATTTTGATCTCCTGCTTCCCTCCCCTTTTATACAATCTGGTTTTTTGTTTTCTTTCTTTCTTTCTTTTTTTTTTTTTTTAAATGTAGCTTCCTAGCTTAGTTTCTTTGGCCTTTAATCTTGGGATACATCTTAATTCTTTTGTATTTCAGCCACTTCCTGTTGGCGGTGCTTTGATCCTTGAACTGTTACATTCCTTGCAGATAATCAACTTCTCAATAAATGGACCTATTGTGACTTGGCTTTTTTTTTTCCATTCTGTTTTTAGTGTGGAGGTGGTGGTGGTTATAGGACTATATGTATTTCCATCACAACACATTAAATTTAAAATGAATTAATATAAAGTATGCCTCAAATCTGTTTTGAAAAAAAATTCATCATCTTCAGGTTTCTTTCTCCCTTCCTCCCTCCCTCCTTCTCTTTGTTTCCTTAAGTGGCTATCATTATAGATCACAAGCTGGCCTCAAGTTCACAATTCTCCAGCCTCAGCCTCCTGAGATATGGAATTATGGGTGTGTGGCATTGTGGCCAGCTGAGGTCTGTCTGTCTTTCTGTCTGTCTGTCTGTCTGTCTGTCTGTCTGTCTGTCTCTCTCTCTCTCTCTCTCTCTTTCTTTCTTTCTTTCTTTCTTTCTTTCTTTCTTTCTTTCTTTCTTTCTTTCTAGTCTTGCACTTCATTGTCGCTGTGGTCTCAGGCCTTGACTGCTCACTTGAACAGTGCATACAGCTGCTCCTTCTGCTGCTGCTCCTTCTGCAGCTGCTTCTTGGTCTTCAGCTTCTCTGTGTGGTGAGCCGGCGGCTCATGTCTTCTTGAGTCGCAGGTCCAGGGGCTTGTACTTCTTTCCCTTGTAGAATTTCCTGAGGTTTTCCTGTTGAGTTGGGTTAATGACAGGACATGGGCGATGGATTTGTGTGCGACTCAT
This sequence comes from Rattus norvegicus, assembly GCF_021556685.1. Classification (NCBI taxonomy): domain Eukaryota; kingdom Metazoa; phylum Chordata; class Mammalia; order Rodentia; family Muridae; genus Rattus; species Rattus norvegicus. The sequence goes on from NC_141539.1 coordinate 104,301,285, forward strand.
ATCTTGGAGAGCTTGGACACAGCACCTGTCACTCTGGCAAGTGAAGCTGGGACACTTCCACCTTCAGATCGTCCAGTTGTTTCAATAGCTCCTCCTCCTCCTTGCCGTGCAGGTCCCGAGCCTTAATCTTGGCCATTGCTGCCATAGTTCACAGCAGCGGGGCTCTTTTTTTCTTTTCTTTCTTCCTTTTTTTGTTTTTGTTTTTCAAGACAGGGCTTCTCTGTGTATCCCTGACTGTCCTGGAACTCAGAGAGATCTGCCTCCCTCTGCCTTCCAAATGCTAGAATTAAAGGCCTGTGCCACCACCGCTTGGCAATTTCCTCCTCCTCCTCCTCCTCCTCCTCCTCCTCCTCCTCCTCCTCCTCCTCCTCCTCCTAAAGATTTGTTTGGTTATGTGAGTACACCATCACTATCTTAGACACACCAGAAGAGAGCATCAGATCCCATTACAGATGGTTGTGAGCCACCATGTGGTTGCTGGGAATTGTACTCAGGACCTCTGGAAGAGCAGTCTTAACCTCTTAACCGCTGGGACATCTCTCCAGCCCCCAGCAGGGTTATTCTTAAGAGCAGCTTTTAGGCACTAACACGATGCTGAGCTGGGCATGGGGATATACATCTTTAACTCGGAGGTAGGGGCAATTGGATCTTTGTGATTTTGAGACCATTCTGGTCTACATACTAAGTTCCGGGGCTAGCTAGCAAGATCCTGTCTCAAAACAAAATTATGAATGTAGGGGTTGGGGATTTAGCTCAGTGGTAGAGCGCTTGCCTAGCAAGCACAAGGCCCTGGGTTCGGTCCCCAGCTCCGAAAAAAGAAAAAGAAAGAAAAAAAAATATGAGTGTATTCACTTACTGATTGGTAATTTATGTATAGAGTTGTAGGATTTGCATACTTGGATTAGAGTGCTGATAAATCCTAGATGCTAGATTTAACCCTAGTGGACAAAATCAACTCCCGTTAACAATGCCCTAATGAAGTGTGATTGGAGATAGAAACAGAAAACACGAAAATATGTCAGATGGGGATGGGGACAGCAAATGTTGGAGCTGGATAAGCATTGAACCTTAGATAGATGCCACTGAAAAGCCACTGAGTCCGCAGCCCCTGGGAAGGAAGGAAAGAAGTCTGAGCAAGTTTCAGGCGGAGAAAACAGCACATACAAAGACCCTGAGTCAGGTCTAGATTCTGAGCAGAACCTATTCCTGAGCCGAGCCAAGGCTGCTGTGTTCACTGGCATCTTCAAAAGACGGTTCTCAGGAAATTGTCCTTACTTGACAAGTCCAGTCACTTCTTTGAATGCTCTTTTGACAAGGCTGATGATCTTTATTTGACTAACACAAGTCAATAGGAAACAGAATAATCTTTTATAAATGATTTCAGTATAAATGGATACTCTTGTACAAAAATAAATAAAATTTATAAGAGGATTCTCCCTCATAACATTTATCAAAATTTTTAATTCAAGCTGGAGAGATGGCTCAAATGGTCAAAAGCACTGGCTGTTCTTATAGAGGACTGGGGTTTGGTTCCCAGCACCCACATGTGTCTCTGTATTGTAGTTCCAGTTCCCAGGAGATCAACACATACTTCTGACATTCACATGCACATACACAGGTACTCACGTATGGACATACAATAAAAATAAGTAAGTCTTTAAAATCAACTGGGCATTTACCAAAGTTCTAAATGTAATATAAAGTTATGAAGCAACCATGTGGACTTTCGTGGACTTGGGTTACACTAGGTGTACTTTCTTAGCTATCTTACCCAGCCACCAAAATCACACACGACAGAAGTAAAAATAGATCACATGAATTTTATCAAAATGGAAACTTCAAGCTTTGAAGACATCATGCTATGAAAGAGGGCAGGTATAAAAGGCCACTGACTGTCTTCGCAAGTGTGAAATGTCTGGAGTGGCTGGATCTGTGGAGGAAGTGACTTCGTTGTTCCTAAGGGCTGAGGAAACAGGGCATGACTGAAAATGGGTTTAGGTTTTGAGAGGGAAGGGAACTGAAGCTCTTCTAGAATCAGATAGTACTGACATTTTTACAACTAGGTGAATAATATGTTAAAAAATTACTGAACTGTAAATTCTAGGAATGAATTTTGTGGCATATAAATTGTATCTCTAACAAACTATGTAGACTGCTGTGACCATTATGGAACTTGTGACCTGCATGTTTTATTATATGCTGTTTGCTTTACAAACATCGTGAACTATTGTATTTTTGCATAGACTTTATAAGTCATGTCTGTTGACATCTAGATCTTAGGCTACAAATTTATAATCTCTAGTTTTCAGGGAAAAGAGACAATTCTACTTTGGAAAAAAACGATGAAATTAATGTTTTCGGGGTGCTGTTTGAATAACACTTGGATATCTTTGGGACAAAAATCGGTTGCTAGGTTGTGTCAGTATCAGAATTTGCTATTAGTGAAGGAGTAGAGCGGGTGTGTGTAGTCACTCTTTTATATAAAAAAAGAGTCTGCCCTTACAGTCAGGAAGCCAAAGCAGCTGTCAAGGAGCAGTAGATGTCATTTAGTGTAGGTCTGCATGTGGGAGCGGAAGGTAAGCGATCAACATGAGATTCCTTAAAATTAAAGTTTTGGAATCTGCTTGTCAGTGACATCGTTTGGACACATCTTTAGAAACCAAATGTCAGAAAATTGGCTTTATACTTTCTTGATGATTGTGTTCGTCCATTTTGAGTGCCTGGGTCTGAGTGAGGTATAATAAACAGAAATGAATTGGCTACCGGTATAGAAGCGAAGGAGTCCATGACCAAGGGACTACATTCGGTGATGCCCAAGTTTACGGCATCCTAACATGGGTCACGTGGCAAAAGAGAACAAGAATCAATTTATAGCCTCATGCTCTCTTGTAATTAGCATTAATCTGTATATGAGGAAGCCCACATGATCTATCTGCATACACACTTCCCACTCAGCCCATTTCCCAGCACTGGTGCATGAATTAAATTTCCAGCACATGATTTTTGAGAGGGCACATTCCAAACCATAGCAAGACTCTAGCACAACTCAAAATACCGCATTGCTTTGGTCCTGTCTGAGCCATACTGCCCTTGTGTGGTGAGCGATCTGTCCTGAGGAAGTAGGAGCTGAGACCTGAGAAGTTGTCTGTTTAGGCTCCCTACTCTCTTAGACCTTGGCTGTCACTATTGGTGATCTATTTCTTTTAGTTTTAATTCTTAAAAACAAAAACAACTGTTGTTCATCTATTTATTTTTATTTAATGTGTTTTACCTGTATATATGTATATGTGTATGTATTGCACCACCTGGGTGCCTGGTGCCCTCAGAGCCTAGAAGAGGGCATTGGGTCCCCTGGAGCTGGACTATCAGATGGTGCTAGGAGTCCAAGTTAGTTAACTACTGAGCCATTATCCAGCTCTTTCAAAAGCACAGCTCAGATTATGTTTGCGCACAGTGTGAGTGTACAGGTCAGGAAATTTGTACAGCCTATCAGGCATAGTGACACACACCCGTAAACCTAGTCAGTACTTAGGGGGCTGACACAGAATCCAGTTTGGCCTGTATCGTGAGATCTTTTCTCAGAAAACAAATACACATGGTCTTCAACACCAGCTTCCTCTGAATTCTTGCTCCCATTTCCAGTGACTCCTTGTCTGTAATCTCAAGCCCTTGCTTTACCAACTCGGATACAAAGTCTCAAGTTCTCCCTGTCCTCTCCCGAACCAGCTCTATTAACAGGAGTCAGTTTTTCCTCTACTCTCAGAGTCTGCATCCAATCCCTGTATCAGGGAGCTCACATTACACCTAAGAACCTGAGATGGGAAACATTAATTTCACTTTCAAGCAAACAATCTGGAGGTCCAGAACAGGTTTGGTGGCTCTGTGCCTCAAATCTCGATTCCTAAGTTGTGCTGTTGGCAAGGCTCCTACTTAACTGCTGTGTGTTCATTTCTGGGAGCAAGGTATGTGAATGGACAAAGGTACAAAGGGAGAACTTTTCCCTTTCTAAGAAGCTATGGCAGGACACTACTCTCCTGTTGTACTTGTTGGCTCGTGCTGGTTACGTGGGCACATCCCTCTTCCAGGAAAGCTGGTGAGTTTAGATTATTCTAACAGGTTTACCCCAGAGGAAAGTCTTTGTGGATGGAAGGCCAGCCTACACCACGCTATCTCCTTATCTATATTAGGACTTGAAGTTTTTCCACTTGGGACTCTTTTTAACCTGAGGATTTTTCCCTGCTTTGAGACAGGGTTTCTTTGTGTATCCCTGGCTGTTCTCCAACTCACTATGTAGACCAAGTTGGTCTTGAATCTGGAGATCCACCTGCCTCTGCCTCCTGAGTGCTGGGACTGAAGACACCACTGCCCAGCTCACCTGAGAAATCTTTATCCAATTCTATATTTATGGTTATATAAATCAAACATTTTCTGATAAGCATAAATTAGTATTCCTATTTTAACATTTATTAAAGACAGTAAATCCATATACTGATAAGATGGATGTGTTTAGTTTTACCTACAGAATTAAGTCTTGAACCAGGTATGCTGGCTTGTACCCACAAACAGGTTTTAAGAGGTTAAGGCAAGAGAATCATTACAAGGTTGAGGCCATCAAGAGACATAGTAAGTTCCAGGCAAATCTGGGTACAAATGTAAGACTGTATTAAAAAATAAACAAATAAATCTTGGCTGAATACTTGATTTTGCCAGACATAGTTACTGTCAATGCTTTTCATAGTTGATTGATATTTATTGATTTTATTCTATAGTCAACTTTGCTTTAGGTAAATATGTAATACAAAGTGGAAGAATTATGTTGGGGGCTATCTCAGTGCCAAAATTCATGTAATAAGTTAGAAAAAATTTAAATGTATTTATCTATGGATGTTTCGCTCACACGTGTGGATGTGCACCATGTATGTGCTCAGTGTTTCGCTCGCACATATGGATGTGCACCGTGTGTGCGCTTGATGCCTGAGGAGGTCACTTCAGCGCATTGCGTCCCCTGGAACTGAAGTTACAGACAGTTTGAGATGCCATGTGGATGCTGGGAATCGTAGCGAGGTCTTTTGCAAAAGCAAGAAGTACTTTTAACCCCTTTCTCATCTCTCCAGCCCCCACATGACTTTTTAAAAAAATAAATCTCAGGTCAGCAACTCAAACAGCAAGTGTATTTATTTTTTCATCCTTTAATGATTTCATTTTACAGTGACAGTCTGGCCTGTTTGGATCTTCTTACACAAAATTGTTTCACGAAATGATGCAATCATATGATAAACAAGTTTTAGGAAGCTTTAGATTACAACACCAGTTTCAAAGAAAGCATAAGAGGAAGGGTAGAGAGAAAAACCAGAAAGATGTCTCAGGTGACCTGTAATCCCCCCTTCCTTGTTACTATATTAATCCTTGTTACCATTTAAGCACAATTTACAGGAAGGGCTTAAAAACTCATTGTCCTTTGATAGCATGCCTCTATGACGTCTGGGACTCTTGCCCCAGTGTATTTTCTTACAATTTCAGACCATGAATTTTAAGTCGTTATTAGGCACAAACATTTCTTTTCAATTGTAGAGTCTGCTTATGTAGCCCTGGCTGTCCTGGAGCACAGTGAAATAGGTTTGTTTGTTCTGCGGTATAAAGCATCCCTGCTCTGGGATTTGACAAAGTCCTGGGAAACGCTTTTTGCATTCTGCTGGCTGTCAGAATGTTTGAAGAGGTCTGATGGTGAGAGGTCAGATGAGCACGGTGGATGGGCAGGACATCATTGCCCAGTTGGTTCAACTTTTGAAGAAGCACTGACTTTGTGATGTGTAGTGATGCATTGTTCTGAGAACATGGCCCTTTCTGCTGAGCAGTGTCTACTGTAGGCTTTGCAAGTTGTGGTGTCTCCATGCCCTTCTCTGTTCCTGCTGTCTCCATGCCCTTCTCTGTTCCTGCTGTCTCCATGCCCTTCTCTGTTCCTGCTGTCTTGAACCTGGGGAGACCTAGACACACAAGAGCAAAACCCTAGGTATGACAAAGCCAAGAGCCAGGTCCCTGAATTACTGCGCAGACAAAAGTCTGATGGTTATTGGAGTGGAAATCAAACATGGCTGCATTTGAACTCTATTTTGAGTCGTGATCTGCTGCAATTTAACCTATTCCACCTAATAATCTTGTGTTATGCATAAATGTCTTCATGCATACATTGTTAGGTTTAGGGACTAACATGGGACCCTATATCATTAGATACTTTCTTACTCAATTTTTTTAAAAGAATTTTTATTGTCTATGAGGGAGGAGGGAAAGTACATAGCAAGGTGGAATTGGTACAAATTGTACTTGCAGAGGGCTGTTCCTTGAGTCTGGTATTCATTGTCCCTACTCTCTACCTGGCACTTACATTGTGAAAATTAAAGAGCTGAGTTAGGAAGGCTGTCATACCTTTGCAAGATCGAATCCCCTTCAGGGTCTGCCTCTTAGTGTTGTGGAAACACGAGGCAGGTGGAAACACGAGGTGGGTTTTCATAGACAGACTCACGTTGACATGTAAATTATCAAAATTGTGTGCAGCTGGCATAATTAGGTTGAGAAATAGTCCTTCCAACGTGCACTGTCAGGAAGCCCTTGTGGGTGTGTGAGGCACCTGGGAAGCAAGTGAGAAAACAAGAAAGGTGTTTGGTGAGAAGGAGTAGGTAGTGGGTAAACTCTCTACAAACAAACCAAAAAGATTTATGTGTATCGGTGTTCTGCCTGCATGCCTGGTGCCCATAGAGGCCAGAAGAGGCATTAGATCCTCTAGAACTGGAGTTACAGACAGCTGTGAGCTATCATGTGGGTGCTGGGAATTGAACCCAGGTCTTCTGAAAGGGCAGCCAGTGCTGTTCATCACTGGAACATCTATCCAGTCCTCCTGAGCTGGTAATCATAAGAGTCCATCTTCATGCATAAGCGAATCTGTTGAACTACTCCTGCAGTACCTCCCTGACTGGTGTCAGGGATCAAATCCAGGGTCTTGTGCGTGCTCAGCAATTGTTCTACCCCAGAGTTACAGCTTAGCCCCTGAGCTGCACATTGAATGACCAAAATCCTCCCATGAAATGCAGTCTCTCTTCCATGGAGTAATGCTGTAAGATCGGAAAATTCTTTTTAGACCTTGTGCAGCTCCTTTCTGCTAAGTGCATTTAAGTGAGTAGAATACTGTTTTTCTGTCAGGCTTATCTCAGTTTATTCCCTGGCATCCTTGATTGGGCTTTAGTGTTCCCTAAGATCTGTTACTTAATCTTATCCACTGAAACGTTAATGTCCTTGTTTTCTAATTGGTTGTGAAGATTTCTATGAGCTAAAGACTTGGCAAGTAGTTCTGAAAGTTAATATTAACATTATTATAATCTTTTGATTAGCCAGGGTTCTCTAGAGAAACAGTACTTATAGAATGAATATATATGTATGTATATATTATATATACATATATATATATACTCATTGTATAATATATATTAAAGGGATTTATAAAAAAGGGGGGATTTTATTAGAATGGCTTACAGGTTACAGTCTAGTTAGTCCAACAATGGATGTCTAACAATAGAAGGTTCAAGAATTCAGTAATTGTTCAGTCCATGAAGCTGGATGTCTCTGCTGGTCTTCGGTACACACTGGAATCCTGAGGAACTAGGTCCCAACAGCAGCGAAGGAGTTGATGTGCTGGCAAAGTAAAGGCAAGCAGGCAAAGAATGAACAAACTCTTCCTTCTCCCATGCCCTCATATAGGCTTCCAGCAGAAGGTATGGCCCAGATGAAAGGTGGATCTTCCCACCTCAAAAGATCTGGATTGGGGTTGGGGATTTAGCTCAGTGGTAGAGCGCTTGCCTGGGAAGCGCAAGGCCCTGGGTTCGGTCCCCAGCTCCGAAAAAAAGAACCAAAAAAAAAAAAAAAAAAAAAAAAGATCTGGATTAAAGGTGGATCTTCCCACCTCAAAGATCTGAAGCAGAATTGGATCTTCCCACCTCAAAATATTTAATTAAGAAAAATTCCCTCACAGGTTCATGAAGTCACTGGGGTCTTGTTAATTCCAGATGTAGACAAGTTGATAGCCAAGAATAGCCATCATACCTGTAATAGTAAATATCATAGTATTAAAAAAAAAACCAGGTCTACCCCAGTCTCTTAGACCACATTAAGAACCTCACACTTGGTGTAGTTTAAGGAAGTTGCTGGTAAACAAGGAGGCAGAGATACTCTAGCCCAGTGGTCATTAGAGATCTGTCCAGCGCTCTGCAGAGATGCTCAGTGGTTAGGAGCACTTTACTCTTCCAGAGGACTGGAGTTCAGAATCTTCATTGGCCTCACAACTTCTTGTAACTCCAGCTCTAGGGAATTTCACACCCTCCTCTAGTGTACCAAGTGTGTTCAGGTGACTGGGGAACGGAAGAGAATCCAGGTCCCTCAGAGCTAGAGTTAGAGGAGACTGTGAGTGCCCCAACGTGGGTACTGGGAGGGCAACTCCTTTGGAAGATCAGCTAGTGCTCTTAGCCCGCCTCTCCGGCCACACAGACTTGAAAAAAAGTTTTCTTTTTGTCTGTGAATCTTCAAACTTAATTCTTTTTGCATTCATTGTATGTGTGAGCACATGTGTGGTATGGCACATGTGTACACATGTGTAAAGTCAGAAGACGAGTTGGTTCTTCCCACCTACCATGCATATTCCGGAACCAGAGACCAGACTTAGGTTGTGTGGCAGGGGACAAGAGCCTTTACTCTATTAGCCACCGTGCTCAGCCCTGCTCCAAGCTTTCTACTGTGTATCTACACCATGTATGTGCAAGAGCTGGAGGGTGTCAGACCATCTTAAACTGGAGTTAAAGAGGTTTTGAGTCACCCATGTGGATGCTAGGAACTAAACACAGGTCCTCTGTATGAGCAGTTAACTGCTCTTAACCACTGAGCCATCTCACCAGGAGCCCCTACCCACAAACCTTTTAGGATGGCTGTTTTATTTGATAACTTTTCTGTTGGTTTTTGAGCCGGCTGGTTATTCTGTCAGTTCGACACAAGCCAGAGTCATCTAGGAAAGGGGAGATACCGATTAAGAATTGTCTCCATTAGACTGGCTTGTAGGCAAGTCTCTGGGGGCATTTTTTTTCTTGAGGCAGGGTCTCTCTGTGTATCCCTGACTGGCTTGGAACTCACCGGCTTCTACCTCCTGAGTACTAGGAATAAAGGCATGCACCACTGAACCCAGTCGTGGGAATTTTCTTGAATGATGATTGAGACAGAAGGGCCCAGTTCTCTGTGGGTATTGCTACCCCTGACAGGTGGTCCTGGGTTCTACACAAGTAAGCCATGGAGAGCAAGCTAGTAAGCAGCATTCTTCCATGGTCTCTGCTCTAGTTCCTGTCTCCAGGTTCTAGAACTGAGTTCCTGCTGACTTCCCTCAGTGATAGACTGTGACCTGAGATGTGCATGCCAAATACTTTCCTTTCCAAGTTGATTTTAGTCACCGTGTTTACTGCAGCAGAGTAGAACAATTCTCAGTGTCTTCAGCACGTTGTTGTCGTTGTCTCCTTCTTGGCTGTAGTTCCTTCTTTCTTTAGTTGACTAGATCTCCTTGCAGTTAATATAATTATTTTTTTTTCTTTTTTTTCGGAGCTGGGGACCGAACCCAGGGCCTTGTGTTTGCTAGGCAAGTGCTCTACCACTGAGCTAAATCCCCAACCCCTGTTAATATAATTATTAACTGATTGAAAGGTTCATAAATTTTTTTAGCTGAGGTATATCTTTTGAAAAAGGATAGTTTTGCCCCCAATATCCATTTTTGTTGATTAGGGTTGGCCTTAATATCCCAGGTCTTATGATTTGAAGTGTTAACACTTCTCATTTCTACACTCTCTCCAAGGGCTGCTGTGGAATAAGTTGAGTTCAAAAGGAAAGCTCCTAAATGTACAGTTTACACCCATGATGAAATCACACTGGTCATAACCCAAACCTTTAACTGACCTTTGTGAATGTTAAGATGTATGGTTTCCTAGCAATCCAGAGGTAGAGACAGGTGGATCTCTGTGAGTTTGAGGCCAACTTGGTTTACAAAATGAGTTCCTGGATAGTCAGGGCTAGAGTGAGATCCCATCTCACCAAACAAACAAAAGGAAAAACAGTAACAAACATCAAATGCTTTCCAGATGTCTTAGCTATAGGTTTTGACTTTGGGACTGGGCAGGAGTAGAGTGTGACCGTGGGCAACAGTGTGACCTGTGGGCAGGAGTGTGACCGTGGGCAGGAGTGTGACCGTGGGCAGGAGTGTGACCGTGGGCAGGAGTGTGACCGTGGGCAGGAGTGTGACTGTGGGCAGGAGTGTGACTGTGGGCAGGTTCCTTCTCTGCTGTTTCTCCATCTTTCTTCATTTATACAGTAAACATTATTTCCATTGCCTCATTTTGAGTCTGAAATAAAAATTTATGATAAGCATTTAGATCAGTGCCTGAGCCCCCATAACAAATAAATGTTAGATTTATGTCCTCTGATTGAGTTGTTATTATTTTGGGACAAGTCTTGTAGCCTTGGCTGGCTTTGAGTTTGTTTGTGTAACCAAGGTGACAAACAACTTCTGATCCTCCTGCCGTTAAGTCTCAAGTGCCGGGAATAGGGTTTTGTATATGTGTAGGCAATATTCCACCACTGTTACACTTCCAGCTCCTGACTTTTTAAAAGAGCCGTATTGCATGTCTGTGTGTGTGTATGTATGTATGTGCATATGTATATATGTATGTGCATATGTATGTATGCATCTGTATGCATATGTATGTGCGTATGTATGTATGCATATGTATATATGTATGTATGTATGTATGTATGTATGTATGTATGTATGTATATGCTCTATGTGCTATGGTGCCTGAAGAAGACAGGAGAGGGCACTGGATCTCCTGGAGCTTTAGTTACGGACAGCTAATGTGAGTGCTGGGTACATGACTCAGGTCTTTTGGAAAAGCAGCAAGTGCTCTCAACCTCTGAGCCATCTCTCCAACATTAACTCCTGACCTTTTATTCTAGAAAAAAAAATTGAGGTTTTCTTGCATTGCTGAGTATCAAATCAGGGCCATGAGAATTTCTACACATGTATTTTTGTCCTGAAAACCATTTAATTTTTTATATCCTAATGAGTTTTTTTTAATTTTAATTCTTATAATTTTGAGATGTAAGGTCTATTTGCTTGCTACCTATTTGATGATTCTTAGGTTAGTGAAGCTTCTGGAAAATGGTGTTCATAAAAGGGCTTACCTTGCTAGCAGGTGACATGTGGAGCTGTCAAAGCGAGGTGGGACAAAGTGAGTATGACATGTCACCACTTTGTCCTAAGTAATTACTTGTAGCCCAGGCACTCAGTAGATGATGGAATGGCACAAACGGCCCATTTTCTTGTTCTTCATCTGTTGCAGGATGCCATCTAAAAGACTTTGGAGACTTGAGTTTTACTAACGTTCCCAAAGATGATCCCTACAATAATCTGGTCGTGTATCCTCGCTCAGTGGGCATTGCCAACCAGGAACTGGCTGAGGTGGTTAGTAGAGCTGTGTCAGGTGGCTACAGCTGCGTCACCATGGGAGGAGACCACAGGTAAGTTTTGGGCTCAGCAATTAGCTTTATTTCAGTGTCCTTACTTGGAGAAAAATACACCATAAAAGAGACTATGTACACTCAATGCAAGAACTAAACAAAGTTTTGAGAAACTGTCTCAAGACGTTCATCTGGCTGTGTTGGAGCACTGGTCAGATCTGTCCATAGACTGAATTTGCATGTTTTTATTAGCATTTCTGCTGACTCATTTGTTAGCGATCCTTCCTTGGCACGTGAACACATTTTCTCTCTAACATGGACATGGTCAGTCCTTTAAGTCTCTCTTAGTGGATTATTTTGTCAAAGTATGAGATAATGCTCAACTGAGATCTATCAAATAATAATAATAATAATAATAATAATAATAATAATAAATAAAAATTAAAGGCTGAAAAATACTAAATACTAAAGAATTTCAGAGGGAGAGGTCTGGACTAGTGTAGCCAGATTCCACCAGGGAGTTTGGTGTGAGCTACAGTGAAGTAGGGAGAGGCTTTTCAGTAGTCGTGAACACATATTGATACCTTCAGTTAGTCAGTCCTAATGCTGTCCTGGGGGAGATACAGCTTTATCTCCTTTATTGCTCGAAGCTCTGAGGGACAGAGGTTAAACAGCCTGTTCAAGGCCTAACCCAGGAAGTAGCAGAGCTGGCATTCAAATCCACTTTGTTTTTCTTTTTGATTCAGCCTAGCAATTTTCCCTGAGGTGCTCGGAGAACTTTCTAGATAACGATCAGAAATTAAACCTTTGTTCCAGCTTCAGAAGCAAGTAGGTTCCTCATTAGGAATACAAATTCAGGAAGAGGAAGAACTCAGGTCACACTTGGGTTCTCTGGAGATGACTGGACACTCAGTGCAACCAACAGAGGAGAGTGTGGGCCTCTTGCCTCCCATCTCTGAATGCTTGTTCTTGGTTTTTGTTGTTTTGGTTCTTGTTTTCCCTGCTGGTCATGTCTCACTGAAGATCTCATCAGTGTGAAGGCCACAGCCTTTAGTTTTCCTTTTTGTCTATAGCTATATATACCGCAACCAGGTTACTAAACTATTTCCAGTTCAAAACTAAGACTGAGGCTGTTATAGCACGGAGGGAAGAGAAATGTAATTTGAATGACTATTTGTTCAGTGGTGTACATGAGCTCAGTAAGGGTTGCCTTGTAACGTTAATGTCTAACGGCCCCACTTTCCTGGTTTTCAGCAGTGTTACATGCAAGCTTTTACTGCTTTGTGATTGTGTGTGTGGTGCTGGAAATTAAACTCAGGGCCTCACACATAACTAAGGCAAATGTGGGGCTACGTAGCTACACCTGCAAGTCTGCTTCCTAATTTTTATCTCTAGAAAGTTAATGTAATTGGATGTAGTGGTGTATTCCTGTAGCCACAACTACCTGGGAAGCTGAAGTGGGAGGACTGCCCGAGCTCCTTAGAGAGCAGCCTGAGTAACATGCAAGACTCCATGGCCACCAATCAGCAAACCCCTCTAATGAACCAGATCCCTCGGAAGTCAGAATTTAAAAGATAGGCAGCATTCTGCAAGTTGTTAAAGACAAGACTCCATTGCACAACTAAATTTCATTCACTGGGAAAATGTTAATATTTGAGCTCCTTTTCTGGGCTAGTGCTAATGAACAAATTAATGTGGAGCTGTATGACACGTGTCACACTGCAGGGACAGCCAGTCACCAGCACTGCTTTTCCCTGTAACTTTGAATTTTATGCATATATGTGTTCTGCCTACATGTCTGTCTGTACACCATGAGTACAGTGTCCTCAGAGGCCAGAAGAGGGTGTTTGGGTCCCCTAGGACTGGAACACTGACTTCCTCCTAATTCACTTAAAAGTTAATCTTTGGGAGGTACGACTAAGGGACTTTTGTCTCCCTGTAACCCAGCCTCAGGCTAGACCCTGACTTTGCCCTGGGGACAGAGTGTAAGCACTGTTGGCTGGGGTTATCTGTTCCTGGGCATGCTTGCCAAGTAGAGAACCTTAAGGATTATTATATTTGTTCCTTGCAGCCTGGCAATAGGCACCATTATCGGCCACGCCCGACACCACCCAGATCTCTGTGTCATCTGGGTTGATGCTCATGCTGACATTAATACACCCCTCACCACTGTATCTGGAAATATCCATGGGCAGCCTCTTTCCTTTCTCATCAGAGAACTACAAGACAAGGTAAGGGGGCCCAAGTGAGAAGGCCAATGGCTTGCACGGTAATCTGGGGCTTTGGGACTCTAACTGAGATTTGAACAAAGGATGGGCTCAGTGTGACTTACATGACTCTTTCACTTTTACTGATATTTATATCATTATGGATTGGGTGGTCAACTGGATGCAAGGGCTACAAAAATACCTAGGTCTCTGTTTTCTGCAGGGTGCACGATCATTTAGGAAATGAAGTTTGTAGTGGTAGGTGATAACTGTAGTCGTGGATATTTCCATAGCCCCAGGACTCAGGAAAGAGGCCACACTCGAAACCACATTGATGTAGAGGCCAGGTCTCACCATGCTTACCTCTGGGTAAAATTCTTCTGAGCTCTTCAAAAGCCAAGGAAGTCTTCCTTAGACGGATGAGACTCTGTGCTCACCAAGAAGCTAAAGCCAGGCCAGACCCGATTAAGGATTCAATCTGTAATGAGCAAAGGGCTGGGAAAGCCTGACCAGTACATTCCTGCCACTTAGTAGTTAATGAGAAACCAGGACCATCTTAGAAAGGATGCTTCTACGTTCTCAGGAAACCTGTCATTTCCACTGGACAGTTTTCCTTCCTAGCACAGGTGCTTTCTGTCATCTCAAACATAGTAGACAGGAGAGTGACAGTACACTCTTGGGAGCACATGTGATTATCTTAATGAGAATAAGGATTTCTGACTGATGTGCTTCACTCCTCTCTTCACAGGTACCACAACTGCCAGGATTTTCCTGGATCAAACCTTGCCTCTCTCCCCCAAATATTGTATACATTGGCTTACGAGATGTGGAGCCTGCCGAACAGTAAGTCGATGCAGAAGGGGTGAGCTCTGGGCCCGTCCTGCCTATCTGCTTTAGGTCAATATAAAGCAAAACCTCTAAATACACATTAAAAGCTTTTAAAACTAGACTTTTCCCTTTTATCTTACCAGCTTTATTTTAAAGAGTTTTGACATCCAGTATTTCTCCATGAGAGATATTGATCGACTTGGTATCCAGAAGGTCATGGAACAGACATTTGATCGGCTGATTGGCAAGTAAGAAATGACATAAATGTCTACTCTTCTAGGTGTCAGGAAGAAGCAGGGCAGTTATGGGAGAGCAGCACACTTAAGCCCACACATTGAGCATAGTAATTTCACGTCTCAAGGAAAATTAAAACATGTACATGTATTTTCAAATAGTTCAGAAAGTCATAGTATCAATCATAAATCATATTTTTCTGATTTGGGAGGGGCTAAGTCAGTAACCCATCCTGTTTCTTATAAACTGTTTTCAATTTTATATCTTTTGATGAGAAGCCTTCATGACTGTTCCAGTAGTGCTGTTCTTCCTAACCTCGTTATTGCTTCATCTGAGTTCTTTATTGATCATAAAACTACATGCTAGTTAGGCTCCTTTTCCCAACAATGGGGGCTTTGCTTCTGGGTGGTCAATATCAGAACTGCCGTCTCGTCATTCTCTAAGCTGCCAAGAAGTTAGTTATCTGCCACAAGGATGTTGATGTTAGTTTTAGTCATGGGATACCTGCACTCAAGTTAGAATGGGAAGATAAATTTGCAGGCATAAAACTGGATTATTATGTTCATTTAACAACTATCACGTAATGAAGCTAACTCAGTGTATGACAGAAGCAAAGCGTTCCACAGAGTGAAGGCTGCAGCGTAACCTAGTCTCTCGTCCTTTCCCCGCCAGGAGGAAGAGGCCGATCCACCTGAGCTTTGACATAGATGCATTTGACCCTAAGCTGGCTCCAGCCACAGGAACCCCTGTGGTAGGGGGGCTGACCTACAGAGAAGGACTGTACATTACTGAAGAAATACATAGCACAGGTATGTAGCCAGGTCTGCAGCCTGCCCACTGTGGACAGACACGGAACATGCCGAAATCTCTCTGCAGCGGATCTTTTCTGTGTCACTCTGTTCTGGGTTAAACTTGTAGAGCCCAGAATCAAATGGCTAACAGAGGGTATAGATAGATACCTAGAGGCATCTTTGGGTCAGGACCAAAATATGCTAACACCGAGCAGGAAATTATGTCACTCGCGCACTTAGTAAACTTAGTATACGGAACAGAATGTCAAACATGCATTTCCTGTGTCTAAGCTGCCTAAAGGCAGATTAAGAAAACAAGCCAAGTAGCTCACTTTCTCTAATTGTAAGGGGTTGTTGCTTTACCAGCAGTTGGAAATTATTTAATTATTTGGAGTTAAGCTTGTCTCAAATCCTTTTTTTTTTTTTTTTTTTTTTGAGACAAGGTCTTGTGTAGTTAAAATGGACTTGAAACTCATGTAGTTAAGGAGGGGATGACTTTGAATCCTGTATCCTGCTTTTTATCTCCCGGGTGCTGAGTACAGACGTGCACCACCATGTCCAGCTTTTAAGAGTGTTTCTTGAAAAATAAGGTGCCATTCATCTCTTAGGTGTATGCAACTCAATAGCGGGGCAAGTCGGCTAGCCATGAGCTCTGAGCTCTGCGTCCCCAACACTGGAATGGCAATCACATGGATCATGCCTGGCTTTTTATATAGGGTCTGTGGTTTGAGCTCAGGTCCTCACGCTTAGACAAGCGCTCTACTGACCGAGCTAGCTCCCCAGTCTCCATCTTGAAGACAGTTTTAGGATTTTTTTTTTCTTTTTAATCAGAGATAAGCCACCTACTGGAGCCTGACGGTAACTCTAATTAAGGATACTGTTAGAGAAATGGCTGATGAGGGTCACTAAGGTCGTGATTAAGGTGAATTCTAGATTATGAAGAGTAACGACCACGTGATACAGCCCCAATCATTTCACGAAGCTAGGAGACAGACGCAAACAACACTAAGATTCAAGGGCTAAGACCTACAAGGAGCTTTTTTGTTTTCACAGGGTCTCACTTAGACTTGGCTACCCTTTAACTCAGATCCGAGTTGTCTCTGCCTCCAAAGTTGATGGGGTTAAAGATGCACACCTCACAACAGACAAGAAACCCTTAGGAAATATTTAGTGTGCGTGCGTGCGTGTGTGTGTGTGTGTGTATAGAAGACAACTCGTAGTAGTCACCTCCCCTAGTGTGTGTGTGTGTGTGTGTGTGTGTGTATAGAAGACAACTCGTAGTAGTCACCTCCCCTACTGTGTCAGTCCTGAAAATAGAATTCAGGTTGTCAGATTAGCAGCAGAAGCCCTTACCCTCTGAGCCATCTCACCAGCCATACAAGGAATCCTTAACTAGCTGGAAAAGAAATAGATCCTTAGAGTGTGCTATAACCTTAGGAGAGAACTGCCTATTACATCTGCCTGTAGGAAGACAGACGTATTCTTAGACCCACAAACATGAATATCGCCATGGTCTTTCAGTTAACAGCGAACTTAGAAGTTCAACATTTCTGTTGCTTCATTCAAGAGAGGTTAATAACCTTTGTGGCAGTGGTGTATCTTTTGTTTTCCCTGTTTTGTTGACGTGACATTGTCAACAAAGACAGCAATTGGCTTAAACTAACTTGTAGGCACCATAGGAAACATACATTTTTGATGGTGCAAACCCTCTTGATCACTAACTACTTAGGATATGCTAGAGATGCTAGGTCCAACCACTGGGAGTGAGACACAACTCACTACGGACACAGGCTCCTGTGCAGGAAATGAGGACAGTGTTAGCACCCTTGGTTACTGTAGTTTAGCACAACACACTCAACTATGCATCACTTGTCAGTTTGTCATGTGGCAGAACGTAATATAAATGAACGATTGGGTATTAGGATACACCTTATGTGACTTTACAGCCAGCCTAAATATCCTTAGACACTTGTGTGATTGGGTTTTAGTTTGTTCAGATCACTCTTTAAGAGACAGATTAACCTAGAGTAAGTGTTAGGAGAAGTAAGTTCAGGAGAAGCAGGCCAGATACGGAGGGACAGAAGTGAAAGGCAGCTATGGATTAAGTTCTTTCCTTTCCCTCAGCCCACTCTAAACAAAGGAAAATGCTGAGGACCTGGGCACAAACTCAAACCCTCAGATTAGGCAACTGAACTCCAGATTGAACCAATCAACATATGGCTGGACCTTTTCTTTGACTAAATGCTAAGGTGCTGGGCCAGTCAGATAAAAGACAAATATGTCATATGTGGAACCTGTAAATGCCATTCAGGAGGCTAGGGCAGGCAGATTGACAGTTTGGGGCTAGCCTGGGTTACATAACAAGACCTTGTCTCAAAATGGTAAAGTTAGGAAGATGGCTAAGTGTTTGGTAAAGCAATTGCTGCACAAACGTGAAGACCCAAGTTTGCCAAAGATAGCACACACCAGTAATCCTGTGGTAAGGTGGAGGCAGGAAAGTCCCCACAACTTGAGGGCCAGCTATCCTGCCATGTTGGAGACCCTGCCTCAAAGCAGAAATGAAAACCAACATTCAAGGTTGCCTTCTGACCTTCACGTACACAGTGGCAGGTGCAGGTACACGTGCATGCTCACACACACACACACACACACACCAACGAAGTACTGATGGTGGGCTGGACTGGGTTGCAGCTCAGTGGTAAAATACGTGCTTAGTGTACATAAAGACCCATAGTGATGGATGTGAGGGAAAAGGACCAATAAAACCCCCAGACAGACAAGGCGCCTGAAATCCTGACAACTGTGCTTACTTATTACAGTAGTTTGAACAGGGATAGATTTTATAACTGTTCTGTACTAACATGGTTATTTTAACTTAAATGTACAGTCAAGAGGATGAGACACAATGTTCTTTCTTTAAATGTTTGTATGGATGTGTATGTTTTTCACATATATGGATGTGTGCATACATGGTTGATGCCCATGAAAATCGGAAGTGGGTGTTGGATCTTTTGGGATTAAGGGTAATAGACACGTGTGAACCACCACGTGGGTGCTAGGAAGTAGCCTGGGTCCTCAGTCAGAGGACCAAGTGCTCTTAAGTGCCAGTCTCGTTTAGCCCCTCAGGTTTTCTTGTTTTTGTTTGTTTGGTTTTTCAAGACACATTTTCTCTGTGTAGTCTGAGCTGTCCTAAAACTTACTTTGTAGACCAGGCTGGCCTTGAAATCAAAGATCTACCCACTTCTGCCTTCTGAGTGTTGGGATTAAAAGTGTGTACCATCACTGCCCCGGTGTTTTTGTTGTTAAAGTTGGTTTTGTGTCTGTTTGTGGAGTGGTGAGTACATGTGGAGGTCACTGGACAACTTGCTAGTCTGTCTCTCTTAATACCATGTGGGGTCCAAAGATCAAACTCAGGTTATCAGGCATGGCTGAAGCTCCTTCACTACACAGCCATCTTCCTGGACTGTAGACACTGTAGGCGCTGACAGTAGATCACTTAATGTTTGAAAATGACCTGTTTTTAGGAGGTGGGATAGCCCTCACTGAATGTAGCAGCTGGGCATGTTCTAAGGTCTTCTCCCTTTGATTGTTCCAGGGTTGCTGTCGGCTCTGGATCTTGTTGAAGTCAATCCTCATTTGGCCACTTCTGAGGAAGAGGCCAAGGCTACAGCCAGCCTAGCAGTGGATGTGATTGCTTCAAGTTTTGGTCAGACAAGAGAAGGCGGACACATTGCCTATGACCACCTTCCTACTCCTAGTTCACCACATGAATCAGAAAAGGAAGAATGTGTGAGAATTTAGGAAACACTGTACTCTGGCACCTTTCACGACAGCATTCCAGAGTTGGGAGGCATTTAAAGGGACAAAGAGTAAATGGCTGTCTGGATCAATATTGCCTTAATGAGAACATCTGTGCACTCTCACAAGTGTAGAGTCCCCTTCTCTATTTTGGTCACAATACTATCACTGTAAATGTATCTGTTGGGTTTTTGTTTCTGAAGTTTACAAGCTATTGTTATTATACACGTGTGTTTGAAGGAGTCATAAACAGCATTTATTACCTTAGTATATCATCCTGCTCTTATTGCTGCTCCTTCATTTATGTGGTTTTCCACTGCCCTCCCGCCCATAGTCTGACAAGACATTCTGGAACTGTTAGCCCACAGCAGCGACATAGATCCCTAACACCATTCAGAGTCAAGATCTCCACAGTGCCTCTCCTGCAGGCAGCTCAGTGGTGTCGGAAGAACTTGTAATACACCAGCCCGACCAGGATGGCCAGCTCCAGCACGATGATGACGGAGAGCAGCAGCTTGTTGGTTATCACTCTGCAAAGACAAGCAGAGGGGGAGACGTGAGGAGCCTGCGTGACCGCAACCCCAGCTGTTCCCAATGCTACACAGTGAGGCAGACCGCTTGTCTACACAGCCACATAGCAGCAAGCACTGAGCCCTTTGGATAGTGACAATTCATGGTGCTCTTAGCTGTGAGGGACAACACTGACTACATCACAAAAATGTGGGAAACAAATACTAAAACATATGAATGACTTCTTGACTCTAAAAAAATCCTCCCCTTGTCCTGCTGTTTTAAATATGGTCCTATCAGCCATGCATTCGCTATGAGTGCATGTTGGAAACAAGGTTTGGGGCACACTTTTTTTTTTTTTTTTTTTTTTTTTTGGTTTTTTTCGGAGCTGGGGACCGAACCCAGGGCCTTGCGCTTCCTAGGTAAGCGCTCTACCACTGAGCTAAATCCCCAGCCCCTGGGGCACACTTTTTAGTGTCAAAGTTAATTTAAGCTCATGGATGGTCCTGTTTTTAGGATGAGCAACTAAGCCCCTGAGAACTGCTTTTCAGTGTCTTGTAGATTCTCCCTTCTTACTCTTCCCTGTTTCTCCCTCTGCTCCACTACCTGAGCAGTCACTCTCCAAACAATTTACTTCAGACTGTCATCTGGTTTCTCCTTCTGTAAAGAAGGACTTACTAGTGTTTGGGGAGGGTCTACTCCCACTGCTCATCCTACGAATGGATTACTGTGGATCGCTGAAGCTCTTGCTTGCTCATGCACCAAGGACATGCCACACTAGGTACCCAGCTTAGCCCCAATGTCACGACCTCCCTTCGGCCTTGCTTTTACTGCAGTTACAACTTACCTCAAGGTTGGTTTTAGTGTTTTAAATTAGTGAGCACAGGTGAGTGTGTGCTCTCACAAGTCCACTTGTGGCAGTAAGAGGACAACTCGGGATGGCTCTCTCCCATCAACTGTCAGGCTCACGCCACAGCCACCTGACCTGCTGCTAGCTTGCTCTTGTTTTTGTTATTTTTAAATACTTCTTGCTAACAAGACAGGACGTCCCAAAAGGGCCTGCCATGCAAGGCAAGAACTAAGTACTATCCATGCTCACAGGTCAGGTGTTTACAAACATGTTCCAGGGAGCAGAGAGCTCTTCTTAGTTCCTTAGGTCTCTTCTAAGAGACAGAAACTGGGATTGACATTGTTCAGTAGACAGGTTTTCCACTACTTTATGTTGGAACAATCTATGAATTTAACAAAGACCTCATCCTCAGATATTTAACTATATAAACTATAATATAATAGAGAATATCTTCTCCTTCGGTTGGTGAATGCCTAGAGGAGTGCTTGGGTAGCACTAAGGTAATTTATCAGGGTGTTTGTTAAGTTACTGGTCTAAGCTCTCTATATTTCTTAGTTGAAATATATTGAATATCAAGAATTTGTGGGGGTTGGGGATTTAGCTCAGTGGTAGAGCGCTTGCCTAGCAAGTGCAAGGCCCTGGGTTCGGTCCTCAGCTCCAAGAAAAAAAAAAAGAATTTGTGGGTTTCTTGAAACTTACTTTCTGGACATAGAGCGAAGAATCTTTCGGCTTTTGCTTAAGTTTTCATTTGTGTTTACCAGCTGAAAAAGAAAATAACAGATCATTTCTTCTTCCTTTCAAAAAAACTTATATAATTTGAACATGGGCATTAAAAAGGTCTATAATTCCAGTTCCAGGGGATCTGATACCCTAACACAGACTTATAATATATGTAGTCAAAACAGCAATGCACATAAAATAAAAATAAATCTTAAAAACACCCCACAGAAATATAGGAATATGCTTTTGTTTTAGTCCCAGGTATGGGATATAGGGATACTTCAGGTTGTTCACAGCAGCTGACTTTGATTGCTTTGTGCAGGGGTGTGATAGTCTGTGATTGTGAGATATTTGGAATTCTGGGGACTTTTCAGAGTCCCCAGAAGCAGGATGGGTTGGCTTTTGTTGGTTGGTGGTTGCTGGTCATGATTTCTCAAGAAGTTATGCACAAAGAGATGAGAAGAAATTAGATATCTTGATGAAGATCAAACTTGCCACAAGAAACTCAATCCCCCTAATCAGCAGGAAGTAGCCTAACTATAACATCACCCCCTTTCTTTTCTTTTTTCTTTCCTATCTAGTGTTAGGGGGTTGAAAGGGTGGAAAAGGGTAGAAGAAAAACTCACAAAATAGCAAAAGACCAGTTACACCACCATATTAAGAAAGGATTTCTTAAAATACTGGCTGGCCAACAAATTCCAAAGATCCAACTATTTCTAATCCTCACCCCCAAACTCTGGGGTTCCAAACCCATGAGCATCTGTATTGATCTTTATTGACAGACCCATCTCCCTTAGCTCTGTACAAGTACTTCTAATGCGGAATCTTTCAGCTGAGGAATTTAAAACTTGTGAAAAGGGGAGGCGGGCTGTTATTCCCAGAAGTCAGAACTGGTGTAGTGTCTGGCCTTAGTGTGGTATCTGGGTATGAGGACCCCCCTACTTTACACATTGCCCAGACTTACTCTACTCTTGGTACGTTCCAACTGGTCTCGTTGCTCCCCCAACTCTTCTATGATTTCTGAACCAATTTGGTCAGTTTCTGCGGCAATCCGATGAGAACGCTCAATGCTTTGGGTGGCTCGGTTCAGGCTTTCAGTGCCTTGCAGAAGTAATGCTCTTTGAGACTGCAGCCGATTCTGATAGCAGTAAGGAAGAAAAATGTTAGCTACTTCTGTTATAAATTTATTGTCAGTTATTCCTTGTGGCTTTCTTCTTATGTACAAGGATACAGTAAACCATCATTTCCCTAGCTTTTCCTTTCTGTCTGCAGGGCACTGATTCTAGGGCACTCCTGCTGAGGTCCTATGTGTAAAATAGTAGTCTGCATATAACATGTACATATCCTCCTAATACATTAAATCATCATTAGATTACTGATACCTGAGAAAAGGTAAATATTATGTATATTTATTGTTCAAGAGAATCATGGCAAGAACATCAAAAGATGTTCAGCAAATAAAAACATTTGTAAAGCTTTATGGGTACCAGAAGAGGGTATCGGATCCTTCAGAATTGGAATTTTTTGAGACAGGGTCCTACAGTGTAGTTCTGGCTAACCTAGAACTTACTATGTACACCAGCCTGGCTTCAACTCCCAGAGATCCATCTGTCTCTGCCTTCCACGTGCTAGGATGAAAAGCTAGGTGCTACCATGCCTGGATAGATGTAATATTAAAAAAAAAAAAAACAAAACATTTTCAATCCAAAGCTGACTGAAGAGTGCTTTTAAAATTGAATCAAAAATTCTAATGAAAAATAAGATCCTGTTCAAGGTCAGGATTAAAGCAGGCAGATTCCACTTCCCTTAAGACTTCTGAAAAAATAATGAAAAAGAATTGGAGCATTTCCCCTGTGAACCAGTTAAAATCCATTAACATGTAACTGGCTATTAGCAACTTCAGTCAGCATCCAGACTGAGTGAGAAGGTAGTAGTGTGTGCAAAAATGACCTAATAATGCAATTAGCTTGTAACTTTAAAACTCTCTGCTTAAGCATTTATTCATTTTTGTTTTTTAAGGCGGCCTCACTGTAACTGAAGTTGAATTCAAACTCATCATGACTGTCCTGGCTCAATGTCCACGTGCTGGGACTGTAAATGTGTGCCATCATGCCTGGCTTGCCTTACACTTCAACAGTGCCACAAGTAAACAACGAGCTTCCAAAACACTAGAAACTAACTAATTCACTCAAGTTCCCACTTGGCTGGTGCTGATGTAGAGACCATAAATAACGTATTCTTTCTCAGCTCAGAAGTCATTAAGAACTAGAGACATTGGTGCATTCTTAAAAAAACTTCCATGGCCATGAGTGGCTCATGCCCAACAGCACTCTCAAGTTATCACCATGCTGGTGATTGTTCACAGGGAAGGGAGAGTCTGGACCTCACTCGAGCTTCCCTAGCTTCCCAAGAACTCTTACTCTTCACTGAAATTTTCTCTCTCTAAACACAGCATGACAACAAAATCGGCCCAGGTCAGGCCAGAATGAGTAGTGATGGACAGGGGTTCAGCTCAGAATTTACTACAGAGCAGGTGGCAAATGGCAGAAGATCTCATCAGCAATCAGATTCTGAAGCCAAGCACTGAGGAGGCAGAGACAGGCAGATCTGAGCTCCAGGATAGTCAGGGCTACATAGAGAAATCCTGCATCCAAAAATAAATAAATAAATAAAAAATAAATAAATTAGCCTCTTGGGCCGGGATGGTGGTGCACAAGTTTAATCCCAGCACCCACAGAGAGGCAGAGGCAAAAGGATTTTTGTGAGTTCAAGGCTAGCCTGAGCTACACTAGGGAGTTCAAGAACTATATACTCTCAAAAAATTTTTTTCTTAAATTAGATTCTTAGAATGTTTATACAGACCAGTAAATAAAGAAACCACCAAGGGTCAAATAAACCCATGCATGTGGTCCTCGTCTGTAATCTTAACACCTAGGAGGCAGATGTGGGAGGACAGCTCTAGCTATGAGGCCAGCCTGGTTCATATAGAGAGGTTCAGTCCAGCAAAAATGGTGCTGATGAGAAGGCTCAGTACCAAGTCTGAAGACCTGAGTTCAGTTATGGGGACTCCTGCATGTGGTCCTTTGACTTCAACACATGTGCTTATGCATATATATATATATATATATATATATATATATATATATATGCACATACAAAATAAATAATGTAATAAAGGAGGGCTGGAGCAATGGCTCAGTGATTAGTCCTGGTTGTCTTCCAGAGACCCTGGGTTTAATTCCCAGCACCCACACACTGGCTCACAACCATCTGGAACTCCAGGTTCAGGGGATCAATAGTCTCACCTCGCCTCTGTGAGAACTGCATGCACATGGTGAACATGTAGTCGAACACCTACACACATAAAAATAGGTCTTTGTAAAAACCCACAATTAGCTGAAAGGAAGAAAAAAGATTTCTATATAAAATACACAGAGTTTTAAATGATTAAGCTAAAGAAAGAGCAAGGAAAAGTAACATCCCACAAATCAACCTCCGACAGACATGGGATAATCCTGTGAAGGTATCCATGTTATCTACATTCACCATGGACTTGGGTGAGGTGCTAAGTGCCTTACGGTTCCACATATTCAGGCTGCTGAGTCAGGAGGCTCGACTGGGCATTTAAGGTCAGGCTTAGCATCATGGTAACAATCCTTTCAAGTTGACTTATTGTGTTTTTAAATTAATAAATTTAAAGCAAATGTTTGAACTTGTCAATCCTCTTTTTTTGAGGGGGAAATTAGCCAAAAAAAAAAATTTTATGAGTGGTTTTTAAGTCTCCGTTTTAACAAATTCTATTTGCCTTTTCAGCCTTCCTTCACAAGTGTCCTCACAGGTATCCATTTCAAAATTGTTTTGTTTTGTTTTTCTCTTCAAAAATTGTGTATAAAATTCAAGAACTCAATATAGGGGCCATTGCTAGGGAAGATAATTCGGCTCTGCTCCAGGTTACCTGCCAAGTAGGGCTGTGCACACCTCGGGGACTTGAGCAAGTGTCTGTAGGTCAGGCTCTAGGCTGGAGCAAAGCTGAGAGCTCCCTGCCCTTGCCTGGATTGGTGGTCTCTGCACAAAGTTCTTCAGTCGGCACTTTGGCAAACAAGGCAACCAGCATCCCATCAGTGTCTGTGACCCGGGCAATGAGTGCTTGCCTACACTGGCACACAAAATGTGCTGCTCTGGCTGCCGTCTGAGGAGGAACATTGGTTGCAGCTGACACGGATTCTGATGTGGGTACCGACCATTTGCAGCTGCTTTCCATCCAGTCTCTAAGTTCTGAGGACAGTCACTGTGAGCACCAAGCTTTGAGACAGAAGCTGAGCAGCTTGTCCAAAGGCCTCTGGGGCCTCCAAGGGATGCTTCCAAAGTCCTATGTGGCAGCACTGACAGAAGCCTCATCTGGAACTCCTTGAACTCCTCACTGTGTGGCATCCCAGGCCTACGCCATGATTCTGGGGTTCCCAGCCTCTTACCTTGGCTGCCACCTGTCTCCATGTCAACGTTTTACATTCCTCTCCAAATGATGTGCTTAAACATCAGCAATGCTAAGTCAGCAGAATTTGCTTCTCACACTCTAATGAAAACACATGAAGTGGCATTTAAACTCTACTGCTAGCCCGTCTATAGATGTTAATTTCACAGTGCTGGGTCCCTTTCCATTTCTTTTACAAATTCTGTCAATTTTGTTCTTTGTGGACTATAATCCAAAAGCACACTAAATTTAATCTTCGGGAGTTTTTACTTTATTCCTTCAACTAGTCAGCTTCTCTGATGGTTTCAAGATATGGGTTCTTGAAGTACAGTATTATGTCAGAGTCATTTGTTTAGAAGCATTCTAGCTGACTTTACAAGACTAGGTGTCTGAATGGCTCTACTGAGAAGTACTCTGTGTTTCTCCACCAGTTTTAGGGCCTTCTTGATATTAAGTTAACAGAAAGCTTGGATTAATATTGTAAAATACTGTGATTAATTAAAAACCTAACTGACCCACAGCTGCTCGGGAGTTGTGATGAGATAATTACTTGAGAATACCACACTCTATCTCAAAAACAAAACAAAAACTTAAAATCTAACTGAATGTTGGGAGTATACCCAAGAAAATGATTCTAATTTATATGAAAAAAGAAAAGTTCAAGAAGAAAGGAAATTAGATCAACAAGTCAAAATAAGAGTCTAGCTTGGAACAGTTTCTAGGTTTGGTAGAGACAAAGTACTGTTCTATCTGTCTATCTGTCTTTCTAAGCTCACAAAGAAGTCTAGGCAGATTGGAGTTAAAAAGAGCAGGAACCAGAGGGTAGAACGGTGACTAGATGCAGGAAAGAGGTCAAGGTTAAGAAAACAAAAACCTGGCGGTTGGGGATTTAGCTCAGTGGTAGAGCACTTACCTAGCAAGCGCAAGGCCCTGGGTTCGGTCCCCAGCTCCGAAAAAAAAAAAAAGAGAAAAAAAAAAAAAAAAAAAAAAGAAAACAAAAACCTGAGACTCAGTATACATTGATAACATAAACCGTCTAGTTCTTGTACCACAGGCCCTTAAGGAGGAGTAGCTAACACTTACCAAATGCTCATTCTCTAAGGTATATGTGCCAAACTTCAGGTCTCCTCGGCCTCCAGGTGTGGCTGTCAAAGGTGTACTTCTCACCTCACGGTGGAGTTTAGCAAGGTCCTTCCGGTAGTTTCGAAGCTTAGACATCATGGAGTTACGAAAAGTCAGGGGTGCATATCGTAGTTCTTCCTCCATCTCTGCCAACTGGAAAGGCAGAAAGGGGTAAGTAGACAGCCTGGTTGTCCCCTAACCTGGACAAAGGAATCCAAAAGAACAAGTATATTTCTGTGGCAGATCCACCTTAAGTGCCTGAAATAATGTTCTAGCAGACATTCACTCAAGTAAGCATGTGGCAGGCTGGAGAGACAGTATTGTGCTTGCCCTGCAAATATGAGGACCTAAATTCGATGTCCAGAACCGTGTAAATAACACCGGGGATGGTAGCATGCACTTAGAGTCCCATGCTGGCTGGCAAGTTCTAGGGCAGTGAGGAAATCTGTGGAACTTGAAGGAGATCACATGCATGTGCAGCCACATATACACATGTACTTTCACAACAAACATGAGTATTTGATGAATGTACTAGTGGTAATGTGCCTACCTACCAATACTAAGCATGCATAAAGACCAAGGCTCTATACCTAACAATGCAAATAAGTGTGCACATACACGTATGCATGGCCTGTGAATTATTCGTCTTCTGTGCTACTAAGTTTAACAAAGGTCAGTAATCGATCTCAATGGGCAGCTTCAGGAAAGGTATGGGAATGCCCCTACTACTCATATTAGGAATGTGTCAGCAAAGGCTTGTACTTCAGAAATCTAAAAAACTACCTATTTGTGTTTCTTAAGCCCACACAACACCCACACCACCAGTTAGCCTCATTTAATAAATGCAATGGTTAGTGGTATGCATTCGTCATCACTTCCTGTGATGTGACCAACTGCTTCAAGTTTCTACTACTTTCCCTTCTCTACCATGTGAACTGTGAGTCAGAACAAACTCTTCCCTGAGTGGCTTTTGTCAGAGTATTTTATCACAATAACAAAAGAGAACCTAAGAGTTAGAAACAGGCAAAATCAAGACCAGAAGACAGGGAAAGGTTACCTGTTATGAAGTCAGTATTTCTAGAAAAGATCAAAACCAAGTACAAGAAACAAGTACTTGCTCCCTGTCCTCACCGTTTCATTTGCTTCCTGCTGCTTTTCATCAAAGTCTCTGACCAGCTTCTTCTTCTCCTCTAGAAAAGACAGTGCATTTCAAACACTTATTACTGCTTCTGTAATTTGTAGAGGCATTCCCTTTGCTTAGAACAACCTTCCCATTCTTCCTGGGTGGGGTATAACACTTAACTACCCCTAGAAGCCTAACTATGTTTGGAGACTTGCTTTCACTGTGCCTGAAGGGTGCCTACCATGTTGGCATTTAGTATCCAGGGAAATACTCCTGCGGAGGACAAAGCCAAGCATAACAATTATTTGGTTCTAAAGCCAACAACATCCCTACTAAAGGTTTAAACTAACAATCACTCTTAACCTTCTCCTCCCCAACCTAATGGAGGGCAGGCACTCATCAATATGAATGTCCATCAACACTGGTTTCTACAGTGAATCCATAACCGCCACTGTTAGGCACATCAAGCTCAACCTTGACTCCACTGTGATTGCTCACTGGTGTGATACACCTCTCTCCCCTATGGTGGCAGGGATAATGACTTGCCCACGAGACTATTGTTTTTCTTTCAGTCCTTCCATGTCAACTAAACTGCTGCACTTGTTTGTCTGTCTGTTTAAGCAGGCTCTCACTATATCTGGCCAGGCTGCCTTCAAATTTGCAATCTTCCTGCCTTAATCTCACAAATGCTAGAATTATAGTGAGTACAACCATTCCTGGCTGGTTTTGTCTTTAATAAATTACTTATCTTCCCTTTTAGCAGGATAGTAAGAGAAAAAGCTTCAGTTTCAAAGCAATAATATCTAGACAAATATTTCATCTTTACTATGTTTCTTTTGATCATTTATAATATGAAGATTTTCCACTTAAAATATAATTTCCTTTAAAGCTAACTGCATCAGACACATATATTTTACAAGAATACACTGATAAAGGGAGAATTTTTGAGAGGAAAAATGGCACCTGACATAGTAAAAATGACTAAGGAATGTGGAATGCTGTCTGTCACCTGGTAAACCTTTGTGGAGGGAAGAGCCCTGGTTGGTCAGGGGATTTGGTTCAGACACTAGTGCTGAACCTCCCTTGATAGAAAAGCATGGGTACTTTTCATTTCTCTGGCTATAACACAAAGCAGATCATTCCTTCATATCTGACAAGCAGCAATCAGCTTTATTTGTGAAAAATTTGAATTTGTAGATGCATGCCTTCCCTGGGTGTGGTTAAAAGCTTGCACCTTGGGGCTGGGGATTTAGCTCAGCGGTAGAGCGCTTACCTAGGAAGCGCAAGGCCCTGGGTTCGGTCCCCAGCTCCGGAAAAAAAGAACCAAAAAAAAAAAAAAAAAAAAAAAAAAAAAAGCTTGCACCTTTAATCCTATGCAGAGGTGGGCGGATCCTTGAGTTTGAGGCCAGCCTGGTCTACTGAGTTCTAGGATAGCAAGAGCTACATAGTGAGACCCTGTCTCAAAAACAAACAAAATATTCACCTGAATGATCTACATGCATGTGAAAATCTACACATAACTTACTTACTGCAAAGTTACCACTGCTTACAATATTTTTTAACTCATTTTTTCCTCTTTTGAGACGGGGTCTCATGTAGCTCAAAACTCACTTGGTACCACTTACTTGGTAGCCAAGGGATGACCCTGAACTTCTGAACCTCTCACCACCACCTTCCAACTCACTAATTACTATGTCCGCCCAGTTGTCTGAGACTCCCTGAACATACATGAGGCACTCCCTGCAAATGACTCTTCATACTACTTCCTACACGACACAAAATAAACAACAAAACAAACAAGAACCAAGGACCCATTAATTTAAAAAAAAAAAAAAAGACAAGTTTAGCAAAGAGTGCACACATATGCTATCTGTGAGGTAACTGAGATGGACAGCAAACATCTGTGACTGTCCCTGAGGGGCTGGGCTCTTAGTCACCAAGAATGGAAAAGCACCATGTACAGTCAAGAATGGCTACTCTCCCGAGAGCTGAGTGTCACTACTCCTACAATGGAGCGTATCTCCAAACTCAGGTACACACTCTTCCTGGCCTAAACTAGGAAGCGTGCAGCAGTACTGTATACACACCTGCATCCCTTTTCCTACCTCAGATTTTTCTACAACAGTGTCATTCTTTATCTTCCATTGTTAACTGATCTAAAAAGCTACACTCAAAGAGGTGAATTCTAGAACAATTCAAGAAAAGCATGCCAGTGAAAGCAGTGGGGGTGGGGGGTGGGAGGGAGCAGTTTGTTTTCACCAACTTTCCTGTGTCGCAGTTATTTATTACCTTTCAAAATAGAACTTCACCTTTGAGCTCCTTTATGGAGTCCTACATTTAAAACAAAGGAAAAGCCTAAGAAACCATTCCTTCTGCTGAAGAACCTAGAGAGGGCTCTTTCCAGTCTTGGCTCCAACACAACCAAGAAAAAAAAAAAGAAAGAAAGAAAGGAAGAAGAAACAAGGCTGTAGCCATGTGCAGGCAACGTACTGTATGAACTGCACTTGGTTCATGCCCAAGGACAAAGCCATTAAGAAGTTCCAAACAGGGCTGGAGAGATGGCTCAGTGGTTACGAGCACTGACTGCTCTTCCAGAGGTCCTGAGTTCAATTCCCAGCAACCACAGGGTGGCTCACAACCATCTTTAATGGGGTCTGTGTCTGGTGTGTCTTAAGTCAGCAACAGTGTACCCACATACATGAAATAAATCAATCTAAAAAAAAAAAAAAAAAGTCCCAAACATCATAAAGGCTACTACCAATGGAGACATTTTCAAAGCAAGTGTATTGATGCTTATGTGCGTCCCAAAAGCGCTATGCCAAGCTGCAATACCCAGGCATTGGTGAGACGCATAGCAAGGTAATCAGGGATCAGTCTTGTGAGGCTGGAAGGACCTAACACCCCCACCATGATATAGACCAGCTGTTGCTGCCCTCTGCCAAAGCCCGCAAGGACGGAAAAACATCTAGAAAAATAGATGTTAGGGAAGCAAATATTCAGAAATAAAAAGAGGCTTGTCTCTACTAAACTGAGGGGTCACTCGCTGTTTCTTTAATGCTTCGGTCTCACACATCAATCAACATTAGAGATGCGAGAATTCTCAGAAATTATCAACTTTGTTTTATAGCTGTAGAAACTAGAACGTAAGAGACTGGAGAGATAGCTTAGCGGTTAAGAGCATTGACTGCTCTTCTAGAGGACCTGAGTTCAATTCCCAGCAACCACATGGTGGCTCACAACCATCTGTAATGGGATCTGATGCCATCTTCTAGTGTATCTGAAAATAGCTACAGGGTACTCATATACATAAAATAAATAAATAAATCTTAAAAAAAAAAAGAAGAAGAAGAAGAAAAAGAAACTAACCTGGACAGGTGCCTTCCCTAAGGCCATAGGAGCTCAAATTAATGTACCATTAAGGTTGGCGCCCTCTTCTTATGGAATATTAACTCATCAGACAGTGAGAAAACTTCAGTTTCACCAAGAGCTTTAAAACACAAGGTTCAATTGCTTTAGCACCCTATTGTGGCATTTCTGTAGACTCACAGTGTACTTATGTCATCTGAAGACAAACAACAAAAACACAGCTCTCTCAACCTCTTTCCTTTGTAAGTGCAATGCAGTAATGCTGACTAGAGAGGGCACTTAGCAAGCACCAGACACTGTGAACTTTCAAATATTAGGAACTACCATTGATTCTCAAATCAAATCCATAGACCTGGAGCAAAACACAGTTCATACCAGCCTGACTTGCATGGCGCTTCACGTTTCCTTCCTAGCTCTAAAAACACAGCGTCTCAGGGCTGGCTGGCTGACTTACCAGGTAAACTGCCGCAGACTGATGACCTAGGAGCCATGCAGTGGAACAAGAAAGCATAAGATGACCTCCTCTAAGCTACACACACACACACAACAACAACAACAAAACTGAGGTCTCAGGCATCCATACTGGACTTCACGCAAACTAAAATGGAAAACTGTCAATAACCTTATTATAAGGACACATGTCTACAGGTACCACAAAACCAAAACAATTGTTATTAAAACAATAACCATAAGCACTTAACATATTAATCAGATGACAAAATTCTATCACTTCTGAGGCTTTTGAGAAATCTCTTCAGAAGATGCAATGTCAAGATAAGAGATACCAGATGTAGGTGATGAAGACTATAAAAGTCTAATGATTTCCATACATGGTAAGACTGTTACTGCCACAAACCTCCTAGATTAGGACACACTGTGGCAGCGATCCCTCCAGGGCCACGAGAATACAGACTATACCTTGAGGAAATAAGTCTCTCTTTCACTTTGGGTGTTTTAACCAGTGTACACATCAATTTGAAGAGTAATGAATGTGAATAAAAGGGAGAGAAATAAATTATTCTGCTTCGATACCCAGCTATTTTCTTCTAAGAACTCATAGTACCTTTAACAACCAAAAATGGTTTTTACAGTAATTTAACAAATACAATATGTAGTATTTTTTTTTTTTTTGAAACAGAGTCTCACTGTATACTCTAGGCTGGCCTTGAACTCACTGAGATTTCCTGCCTCTGCCTCCCAAGTGCTAGGACTAAAGGCATGCACCACCACCCCAGACATATCTAGCAAATATTTATCAGATACCTAGGATGTGCTGGGTACTGTTCCTGGGAGTTTAGGTCATATGCTAAACAAGCAAGCAAAAATACTATTTCATTTCCAGTTTACTGGCTCTCACTTGGGAGGCAGAGGCAGGAGGATCTCTGAGTTTGAGGCCAGCCTGGTATACACAAGAGAAACCTTGTCTTGGAAAACAAACACAAACCCAAAAAGCAAAAACAAACAAATGAAATGGGCATCCTAAGAATAACTGTATAGAGAGCTAATATTTCTAAATAAAATAGCAAACATATTAATAATAGCTGGTAGCTCTTACTATTGTCAGACAGTAATTTTAAAGAGCTTTACATATCTCATTTACTCAAAAACCCCATTCAGTTAGATGCTATGTTTTACTTTATAGTAGAAACTAGTTTGGTTAAAATAACTTGCAAGATCACATAACTAATAAAAGGTATATATAACTTCTGGCTCTAGAATCTCTCTCTTTTTAAATAGAGTCTCAAGATGTAAAATCTAGCTGGTCTGGAAATCTCTGTGTTGCTGTGTACACCAGGCTGGCCTTGATCTCACAGAGATTCTCCTATTTGTACCTCCCAAGTGCTGAGATTAAAAGTGTTCACTACTGTTAATCTCTTAATTTTTACTGTATTTACTAGATTAATAAATTCTTCATAATGTTTTTAATGGCAGAAAAATATTTTGTCATGCTTGGTACAGAACACACTGTTATCTCTAATCTACAGGTAGACATTCTCATCTACAGCTCAAACGAGTTTGCGCCTCTTATTTAAGTTCATTCACTCAACTGATCACGTGAGAAAACACGGACCCTCTTCAATCTTTCTTCCTACTCATATCCACCAATCTCATAAATCTCTGCCTCGGAACCACCTGTTAGATTTAATGCTCACTCTCCAGATTCCCATGCTTACCTAGTCAACTGTCACGGAAGCTCCTAACACAGTCTCTTATAGCCATTCTCACATCCTCTATCCAGCTATCCGCCGCCTTGCTTCTAAAATGAAATCCACATTACTCAGCTGCTTATGTTCCTTACTGATTTACCCTATTACGTCAAAAATCTTAATGTGAGACATTCAGGTTCCTCTTTAAGTGGCTGTTTTACTCCCCTCACCTCCCACCACTGTCTTACCTATAAGCTTTACAACTATTTTTAAATTTTCATTGCCTACCAACCAAATTCCTACATCCCCAACCCCAAACTAAGTTTCTTTTTTATATATATATAAAAAAGTCGTCTTAACGAAACACAGGACCGTAGATTTAAGAACGCCCTATGCTGCTGGGAGAGGAGGAGAACTAAGAATTTGGGGGCTAGGACGTGGGAGGCTCGCTAGGAGACGACATCCTAATGTCGATCCCATTGCACGCCCCCAGTCACAAGAGGCTGCAGATCCTGGGCGCCCGGGGCTGGACAGCAGCAGGGGGCGTGCCCGAGTTGGAAGCCGGGAGCCCGGGATTGCGTATGGGATCCCGCACCCTGCGGAGTTCTACCGGTCTGGTCCCGCCCCCGCCTCACCGGTCCCCGCGGTTCCCAGCAGCCGCTCCGGCACCCCTTGTAGATCTTCAAGGAGGCCGCGGAAGATCTCGTGCAGCTTCTCGAAATGCTCGGAGGAGGCGGCGGAAGTGGCCATAGTGCAGGTTGCTCGTGAGCTGCGGCCACTGAGACTCCGGGCGCTGGGCCCACTCCCACCTCAGGAATCAGCTACCCGGCCCCAAAGCCATCACCGCTGCCGCACCTCGGCCTCCCGGAATCAGGCGTTTCCGGGGTCCTCCGAGCCGGACGCCCTCCCCCCTGTTGTCACTGTGCGAGCGCCAAAGCCTGACAGAAAGCCAGGCGAGGACGACACCCGGCTACTATAGGGGCGCGGCCTGGCGCCAAGGCGAGCTGCTGTCTCCAACCTGGAGACAGGCAGTGGGCACAGGGGAGGTACCAAAGCGAAGAGCCCAAGGGAGCCCGCGGGACGGGCGCCTCGGACGCCTCATTCGGGCCCGCCGGTCCTGCAGTGCATGCTGGGGGTTGTAGTTAAGTGAGGAAGGGCGGCTGTGCAGGGAGGGCCTGGAGTGCCAGCCCTGTTGCGCAGCGACTGGATAGCACAAGTGCCTAGCTGTCATTGCACTTCATTCTGCCACCTGACTTCAGTTCAGTCTCAGCCCTAGATAGATAGAAGAGCAGAGGCTTGCCCTGCTCTTCTCGGATGGTAAAGCTCTATAACTGGGGAGATTAAGTGGCCAGGGTCACATGCTTTCAGAACAGGAAAATGAGCACTGTGCTCCCAGAATACACAAAGCTTTTAGGGGCTGAGCCAGTCCAGTCCATTAGGCTGCGCCGGGTTCTCATTCACAACAGGTTAAGAATAGCCATTTTGATAAGTTAAATATTGATCAAAATATCTTTGCCTTTGCCCTTGAGTAATGTATGATTTGGTGTGGAAAACAGACCCGTCTTACCATGTCTCTCTCTCTCTCTTTTTTTTTTTTTGGTTCTTTTTTTTTTCCGGAGCTGGGGACGGAACTCAGGGCCTTGCGCTTCCTAGGTAAGCGCTCTACCACTGAGCTAAATCCCCAGCCCCGTCTTAGCATGTCTTATCTGCCCTTACATAAAACATATTAACAATTATGAAGTCTTCTCTGTTCTTTCATAGGTATAAATTCCTATGTATACTGTTGGCAGGGTTTACACAAAGAGCCTACTCTCAAAAGTTTGCGTGGGAGCTCAGTATTTATACATGGAAATACACACACACACACACACACACACACACACACACACACATATGGCTGAGGATGTAGCTGAGGGTACACTTATCTAACATAAGCAAATCCTGTAATCCATCTTCCAAGGTATATGGTAAAGTGGGTTACTGGTGATTTTTGTCTTTGAGGCCCTAGGTTTACAAGCTTGAATCCATTGACCATTAAATTCAATGAAAAAAATTGTAAAATGCATTGTGCAAAGATAAAGTCTGATGTTGTTAGCAGTGGTGCAAACTCTTATATTTTTCTCATAAAATTCAAAGATAGGCCAAGAGTGGTGTTGCTTGATTTTAATCCCAGCACTTGGAAGGCAGAGAGAGGCAGATGGATCACTGAGTTCAAGGCCAGCCTGGTCTACAAAGCACTTTCAGGACAGCCAGGGCCACACAGAGAAACCCTACCTCAAAAGCAAAATATAAAATTAACAGGGCCAAGTGCTCTGCCTGTGGAGCCCAGAAGAGGGCGTCGGATCTTCTGGAGCTGGAGTTGAAGAAGAGCTGCCTGGCGTGCCCTGTAAGAGTTGTATGTGATCCTAAGAACTGTGAATCTCTTCAGCCTCAAGTCTTATATTTCTCTGTCGCTTAGTCGGGGCATGTAAGTAGGAAATGCTTTGATGGTTGGTCTGATGGTCACAACCCAACTTAATGGCATGTGTGCGTGTTGTAGGTGCGCTGTAATGATTCTGGGACACGTGCCCCCAATAGAATGGGAAACAGCTGCAGAACTAGAAGTGGTTTTTGTTTTTTTTTAAAACTACAATCGGACTTTCCTTTCTTACAGTTATAATCTGGAACTAAAAACATGGTAATTGAAAAGAACCTTTATTTTCATTAACAAGTGAATAAAAAATTAAGCTAAAAATATTAATTCAATTAATCACTGCAATTGTCAAGTTTTCCAATATCCCCATAAACTAATTTTAAGATACAGTTTATTGGTCAGAACAACCCCCTATAAATGATTAATTACAAATATTAGAAATTAAAGATATGGTCCTGTCAGTCCTATATATTCAAGCTTAAAATGTAGTTGTCAGCCCAAGGCAATGGCAAACTCCCACAGAAGAGCATCCTCCAAACGAGTGCCTGGAACACAAGGGCTTCCCGATACCTTTGCCTGTACTGCTTTTGACAAAAGCTCTCCAAATAAAGCAGAGTTTTAGTGAATTGACGCTATCTCCACTCTCTTTGGCAGTGCTGGGATCAAACCCAGGGCCTCACACATTCCAGGAGAGCATGTACCCAAATCTCAAAATTGATTTTTTTTTTTACAAAATTATTTATATAATGTATCTGTCCCGCATTCCTGCAGTGCCTGTGGAGGTAACTGAGGCTGTCATATCCTTTAGAGCATGTATAGCTGAGGTTACAGATGCTTGTGAGTTACCATGTGGGTCCTAGTAATTGAATCAGGGTCCTCTGGAACAGCAGCCAACAGTAAGCCACCCCATCGCTCCACACACACTCCTGACAAGGACATCTTGTTACGCTAATGTAAGAAAATGCTCTGAAAGATACTGAACTGACTATAATTACCAATCCTTAGGATAACATTTCTCAATAGAGACTTGGTTTCCCTTGTGTGCTTTGGACGTTTTCTTGCCACCGACTGGTGATTAAGATGGTGTGGCTTTGTAAAGCTGTCTATCACTGCCTTTCAGTCATGGTTTTAGATCCTTAGCTGACCCCTTCATTGCCATGTGTCCCCTCCCAGGGTGTTTCTTCTTTTATACTTCCTCCCCTCTGCATCTGTGCCTCAGTGATGGATTACCACACAGACAGTGTCTCCTTCAGTTTGCAACCTTACTCAAAGGCTCCACCATGGTCCTCCTCTCTCATCATTTGTCTACACTACAGTCTGATTAAGGACTTTCCTTTTGGGGCCACTGTGAGTTTTCTGGAAACCGAACTGCATGAATACACAAGATACACAAAATCAACACAATGACACGAGAAGGCCTTTCTTTTTCTAGTTTCCTAAGAGAAACTAAGGCACAAAAAGGAGACCTCCATGGGTCTGGAGCCAGTAACTCTCATTGTTCCTATCATTACCTCCTTACTAGGCTGAGAAACAGTAGGAAGATGACAGTTTGGCTTTATTTTTATTTCTGTTCTTCAAATTTCACAAACTTCTTAGAGAAGGAAGCTCTTCTGTGGTCTGGGTATAGAAAAGTGTTTTGGT
Organism: Rattus norvegicus; assembly: GCF_021556685.1. Lineage (NCBI taxonomy): Eukaryota > Metazoa > Chordata > Mammalia > Rodentia > Muridae > Rattus > Rattus norvegicus. The sequence goes on from NC_141539.1 coordinate 104,339,038, forward strand.
ATCAAAAGCTTCAAACTGCCAGATTTAGTGAAAACTTTTGTTAAGTATCCAGATGTTGGGACCACAAAGACCTGCTCTTGGGCCAGGTCACTGGACTCCTGAGGTTCACCTGAGGTTCCAATGGAGCACAAGGAAAGGATGGTTGGCTGGGAAGAGCTCCATCTAATCCACGTTGCCACACACCAGCCTTTATATCGCTTTCTGCTCCTGGTTAGGAGTAGCTTCCAAAGGAAAATGGGATCTGTGTGGGTCATAGGAAGGTCCTCTGTCTCAGTCCATGATACTACTAGAAACGCTGGCAGGAGCAGGAACAGAATAAGTCAGGACAAACTGAAAGGGTTTAGAGGAACCTGGCAGTATACTGGGATTTAACTGGATGCCAAGCAGGCGAGGCTTGAAGTTCTGCCTTCTTCATCTTCAAGGTTTTGGCCACTTTGAAGGACAATCATCAGCTCTTCCAATCTTCTTTTGAGCCAAACCGCCACTACTTACCAATCCATAGGGAGGCCCAGCAGGTCACAGCTGACATCCCATAGCCGTCTGGCTATTGTCTCATTGCCAGCTTGGCTAGAGACCCATGCCAACTGGCAGTCACTGGAAGGAAAGCAAAGAAACTTGAAACACAGGGTCAAGAATGGAATTTTCTCTTTGCCTAATATAAAGAAGCTAAGAAAGCAGTCTAGAGCTCACAAGTCCCCCAGGTACTTTACAGGGTCAACGCTATCCTATTTCTTCACTCATTGATCCTTTTCTTTGTTTGTATCTCTCTATGTAGTCAAGGCTGGCTTGGAACACTTGCTCTGTTGGCCCAGCCTGGCTTCAACCTCATGATCCTTTTGTTTCAACTCCCTCCCCTCAAATGCTGGGGTTATAGGCACCACAGCCAGACTATTCTCCAGTCTTTTCCTCAAGAAAATACTTCTATCTTCTCACTCTACTATCTCTGATCAGAATGCTCTGCCATTATATAATGTGGTCTATGTATATGCTTAACTATATCAGTGCCTCCCAGACACCTGGCCAGATCCATTTTCGTCAAATAAGATCAACGGTCTACCCTTCAAGGCCTTGGACAGTGTCCTCAGGCTAAGGTCCTGCTGTTCACATTGGCTCCAGAGGATATTGCCGTGGTGGAACTTTTTCATAATGAATGAAGATGACAAGGGACCAATCACTGTGAGAGTAGGCAGGACTTCCAGAGAGGGAAAGCAGGGAAAGGAATGGCCCTTTAGGATGGTGGGAACAAGGGAAGCAGACAGAATATAGGAAGCTGGAGGCTGTTGGTCTGAGTGGCTACTTGACCACCAGGATCCACCACTTGAGGATTTATAACATAGATTAGTTTACAAGATTAGGATGCTAGGTTCGGTGCCCAGCCATTCGATTAGCTGTTGATTCTAAACTAAGATTGTGTGGTGTTCTCCTTCATGCGGTGACTCAGCTGGGTTCCAGAGAAAAGTATGGCATTGGTGTGCAAAAGTGCACCCCGGCCAGTCATGAGAATTTGGAAGCATGGGGCATGTGTGGCAATAGCCAGCCATGGGAACTCAAGTCAGCTAGGAGGAGAGAGCGATTTCAGAGCTCTGAGTCAGAGTCTGCCAGGCTGAGAACAGGCTAGCCTGTCTGCTGGTGCCTAGCGATAGCATGGGATTTTTTAAAATATATTTCACACTACACACTGTTACATGAGTGAAGAAGCTTGGGGAGACAGCTCAGTGGTTGAATACTGACTTCCTGGCTCACATGACGCCCTGGCACATGGGGACACTGTGAGAGAAGGCAAGGAAGAGCAAAAAGCTTAAAAGTGAGAATGAGGGGAAACCACTTTTATAATCCCATACCCACTCGTAATAATGGCAATAGTGTTCCATGGGCTTTCCATTCTCAACACCGTTGTGTTGGGGACACATTCAAGCCACAGAAAGGTATTCTTATATGCCTTCTCTACATTGCCATAACTCTGCAGGACAGGCATCCAAACTCTGTGCCACCTAGAAAATTCTTTCAAGGACAGTTCTTTTATTCATTTTATATTCTCTGCATCTAGTAACATTTTGTGTATGCATGTGTGTGTATACATCAGTCATGTATACATTCTTGTTCACGTGTGTACATGTGCATATGTGCATTCATGTATAAGGAAGGCAGAGGTTGACGTCATGTGTCTTCCTCAATTACTTTCTACTTTATTTTTAGGACAGGGTCTCTCACTGAACCAGAGGTCACCAATTCAGCTAGACTGGCTGACCAGCAAGCCTCAAAGATCTTCCTGTCTCTGCCTCCCCAGTACTGGGATTACAAGTGTGTACCACTGCACTTTTCTGTGGATGCTAGAGAGTGAACTGCAGTCCAAATATCAGATGTGATAACTATGTGAGAATCATTTCATCCCATGATCTTGCAAGAAATGCTGGTGGGAATGTGAGCAAAGTAACTCTGGACAAACCCAGAGTGCTCGCCACCTCGAGTACATACTTATCTGGGATTTTCCTTATCCTGTGTCCCTGTGCTCCAGGGCAGTGGCTCTCATACAGTGGTGTCCCTCACCAGGAGACGTGGCAACGTCTCACTACAGTTGTGGCTGTCACAGTGGACGGAGGTATACCAGTATTAGTAGGGAGAAGGTAGGACTGCCAAAGATCTTCCTGTGCACACGGCAGCCTCCCACAAGAAAGGTCTCCTCTGAGGACTGTTGACCTCCCAACAATACCAACTTTGCCTTCATTCCTATAGTTACAGGAGGCTCAAAAGCTTTAGCAAGTGAGACTTCCTGCCCTGCATAAATAAAATCAGAAATCCTCTCAGCACTCATGGCTGGCCACAGGTGAGGGAGGTATTTGGGTTGCTCTGCAGGACCTAGCCACTCCTCTCTGAACTACATTAAAAAACTAACGTCAATGGACCTTAGCCCTCAGTGTAATAAAATGGTGAGAAGGAAGGAAAGCACCGCAGTATGTCCTTGTGGCCTCGTCAGGCAATAGATCCCTGGATACGACACCAACAAAAATGATAAACTGGACTTCATCAACATTAAAATTGGATACTTGAGTTAGGGATGGAGCTCAGTGGTGGAAGCTCTGGGTTCAGTCCCAGCAGCACACGCACGCACATGCACTCATGCACATGCATGCACTCCATAAACATATTTGAGCTTTAAAGGAAACCATTAGTAAAAGGTGAAATGATAATTCACAGAATATGAACATTTATTTGAAAATCATATATCTGGACTGATATCTAGACTATAAAGAACACTGAACAATAAAAAAGACAAAACCTAATTTTAAAATTGGCAGAAGAGTTGAAAAGACAATTCTCCAATAAAGATGCACAAATGAAAAAAAGCACACAAAACGCTCAACAACATTAGCAGGAAAATGAAAAGGACAAGCTGCTATTTCATATATACCAGGATAGCTAAAACTAGAAGGTGCGAAAGGTGTTGTCTGTGACTGTGGAGAAACCAATGCCTTCCTTCATACACTGCTAATGGGAATGAAAATGGTTCATACAGCCATTTGGAAAAGCCTGGTAGTTCCTCTCCAGTTAAACACAAAGCTGCCCCATGGCTCCGAAACCCCTCCAAGGATCATTAAGGGATGCCCATACAAGAATCCCTATGCAAGTCAAGTGTGACAGTGTATGTCTCTAATCCAAGTAGTCAAGAGGCAGAGGCAGGAAGATCATAACTTCAAGGCCTGCCTGGGTTACTTTGTAAATTCAAGGCCAGCTGAGATACAGCGTGAAAACATCTCAAAAACAAACACACATGAAAAAACAAAAACACCACAACTAGACATTAGAGCTCACACCTATCATCCCAGCACTTGGGAGGCTGAGACAAGATACCTGCCCCAGATGCCAGGCCAGCTTTGTTTGAAAAACCAAAATGAAAGCAAAACAATAATAAAATAAAAATTATATGAATGTTTATAATGTATATAATGTTTATAATTTAAGTAGCCAGAAAGTAGAATATCATGTTCATTTATGCATGGTATATAATGTTATGAACATACAATGAAATATTGTTTGTAATTAAATAGTGAAATATGCTTTCACATGGATGAAACTTGAAAATATTAAGGTAAGTGAAAGAAACCACAAGAGGTTCTAGCTATGATTCCACTTATATGAATGTTGAGATGAGGCAAATCCTTAGAGACAGAAAGTAGATTAGTAGGAAGAGGCAGAGGGAACAGCCACTAAAATAGGAAAGGCCTCTCTCAGGACAGGCTTCGACACTCATCTCTAGATACCGATCTACATGACTGCCACTAGACCTTCAAAATGAAGTGAAAATTAATATTCACAGCATGAGAAAGGTTCCTTCAGAGTCACACATCTGAGCATATGGGAATTAGAAGCAAGAGGATTAGAAGTTCAAGGCGAGCCTCAGCTAGAAACTGAGCTTGAAACCAGCATGAGACCCTGTCTCAAAAAAAAAAAAAAAAAAAAAAAAAAGAAAGAAAAGAAAAGATGAGGCCAATGTGGTGGTGCACACCTTTAATCCTAGCACCCCGGGAGGCAGAAGCAGGTGGATCTCTGTTTGAGGTCAACTTGCTATACAGAGCAAGTTCTAGGACAGCAAAGGCCTAGTGAGACCTTGACTCAAAAAAATAAAAAATAAATAAATAAATAAAATATAACCATTCCAACACAGTTATGTATCGAGTGTACACTGCTTTTATACTTTATATAGTTCTTGAGGGTCAGATCTTTATTTCCATCTATCTGCTATACAATGCTACTTGTATGCATGCAGACATCACATACTAGACACATATAGTCTCAGGGAGACAGCTGTCACTTCAACTGAGTATCCATTTAACGTTAGTTGGGGGTGGGGACAGCAAACTTACTCTCCCAATCAACCCTTTGAAGAGTGGATGGGAAACAATGGAACTAAGATTCAAGACAGTTGGTGTCCCACACTCTCAAAACAGTTCCCATTGAGGTAGGCCAGCCCTCTGATTGGCCACTGACATTCCCAGTCTGTGTTAATCTTGTAGTACACTACACTTCCTTGTTAGCCAGACTCCATGTTCACTGCTTTGGAATTCAAGTCCGTAAGTTGCATGTATTCTTTCCCCATTCTGCATCTCCTTTCACGTTCTCATCAACCTCCTGGTCCTCAGACGTGAAACTGGGTTACCAGATCCTCTTTCAGCCACACACTCAACTAGGCATCAGCTAAAAAGTCAGGCAGGCCTCTCTCAAGAAGCTGCCTTTTCATCCCAGCTGCCATTGCTTGAAACCAGGAACTCTGTATCTTACCGGGTTACTTATTCAATCATTTAAATAAAATAAAAAAGCTTCTTTCTTTTTTCTCCTGAAGCAGAGATCAGAGTCTATCTTTCTGCTGCTCCCCCACCAGTCTGGTGTTATTCATCTGTTTATCCATCTTTCCAATCTAATGCTACCCACAGTTTCTTCTCTGAAATATCCTGAAGGTGGAGGTAAAACGCTGTAAGTTTGAATTTATGTGACACATAATTTCCTTTATAAAATACGGAGACAGGCTTGGGGATAGGGATGGGACAGGTTTGGCCATGGGTCACTGGCAGCTTAGCTGAAACGTAGGTGAATGTGGGGTTAATATGCTATTTATTCTACAATAAAAATCGAGGCAGCAGCAGGCAGATGGTGAGTTTGGGATCAGTTTGGGCTATGCAGTGACACCATGTTTCAAAAATAAATATGTCAATAGATAGTAGCAGGACTGGGCATTAGCTTAGTAGGCGACGTGTGCTTCGCAAGTATGAGGACCCATGCTAAAAAGGAATGCAGTTGTGGTGGCACAAGCTTGCAATCCCAGGAGAGAGACTGAAAAGGTGGGCTCCTGAGGCTCACTGGCCAGTTACTCTAGCTTTCTTGGGACAGCTCAAGCCAAGAAGAAATCTTGTCATTCTCTGTGTCCTACCCCTTTCAAAAGGTGGAAGGTGCCTGAAGTTATCCTCTGGCTTCCCCATGTACAGACACACATGCAAGCCTTCGCATATACAAAAATGTGTACAATACACTCAAAAAACCCCACAAAACTTAGGCAGGTTTCAAGCAGGGAAGTGATAGAACCCTTGCCTGAGCATTGCAAGAGGCCCCAGGTCCATCCCAGCACTGAGAAAATAATAAAATAAAATACAAGGGACTCTATTGGTTCTATTTCAATTATGAAGATAACAGAGAAATACAGATTTAAAACAAAATAGAGGGCCTGGAGAGATGGCTCATTGACTGCTCTTCCAGAGGACCTGAGTTCAATTCCCAGCAACCACATGGTGGCTCACAACCATCTTTAATGGGATCTGATGCCCTCTTCTGGTGTGTCTGAAGAGACTAACAGTGTACTTTCATACATAAAATAAATTAATAATTCTTTAAAAAAAGAAAGGAGTTGGGGTACAAAAAGGGAAGAAAACAGGATTGACATGAGAGAGAGAACAAAAGCAGAAAAAACATAATTATTAACATAAAAGATGGTATAAAAATAAAATCAAAGCTAGCAGTACTAAAAGTGTGAACAGGCAAAATTCTTTCATTAAAAGACAAAAGCTATTTTAGGAAATATACCTTAAAACTTTAATTTATTGTTATTACTTTATATGTATGAGTATTTATGTATGTCTATGAACCATGTACACCCCTGGTACTCATGGTGGTCAGGAGGGAAGGTCAGATTCCCTGGAACTGGAGTTACAGACAGTTGTAACTAAGTGCTGAGAACAGAACCCAGGTCCTCTGGAAGAGCAGCCTGTGGTAACCCAGCCATCTCTCCAACTCTGGGAAATACACATTTTATAAAAAGCATATACTATACCAGACAAACCCCAAGTTATTCCCCTTACACAATAACAACTCATTTCAAAGACAGATACATTCATACCTGAAATGACTTCCACTTAGGCCCTCGATACCTTCTGTCACGGCACAGTACAGGCTTGTCTGGGCTCCCTGTTGAGGGGTCTTGATGAAAAAGAAGAAAAGCTGCCAAAGCCATTTCAAAGCAGTCGAGTGCCGAATCAGTTCAGAGTGGACTGTGCCGGGATGGACAGAATATGTTGTCACTCTAGAGCCTGGGGCAGAGAGGGGATAGGTCAAGAAGAAGGAAGGCAAGATCTGATTTTATCAACTAGACAAAGAGAGCATAGCATGTGAGGACACTTATGACCCCCACAGACGATCTCTGCACTCCTGGTACATCACTGTGATTTATACATGCTGCACAGATTCCAGAACTAGGCTCCTAAGAGGCAGGCTTGTCACTGCACTAGGGCAGGAGAACCAGGTCCCAGCCTCTTGGCAGTCCTTTCCATTGCTGGCCATCCTCATCCCTCCCTCTTAGGCTTCTTTCACCTGGCTTCCTACAATGTTCTTACATCTCTAGGTGCTGTGACTCGGTTCCCAATGTTTCCCAGTCATCACTTTACCCAAATACCAAGCCTCAGAATTCTCATGGCTCATTAAACTCCCACCATACAAGTTTGTTTGTTGGTTGGTTTGTTTGTTTGAGATAGGGTTTCTCTGTGTAGCCTTGGTTGACTGGAACAGGCTGGCCTAGAACTCATACAGATCTGATTGCCTCTGCTTCCCAAGTGCTGGGATTAATGTGTGTATTACCACTACCTGGCTGATACTTTCTAAAAAGATTTATTTCTAGTTTATCTATGTGTATATGTGGGTCTCTGTGTCTGTTGCCATGTGTGGGGTGCATGGGGTACATGCAGAGGCCAGAAGATCCCCTGGAGCTGGAGTTACAGGCAACTGTTCCTTTGAAGAGCAGTAAATTTGTACACATTACATGGAAAGACCACAGAGATCTTACTAGAATGGTAGATCCGTCTATGATGAATACACAGAAGCAAATGCTAGGAAAGTGGCTGGCAGCTGCTGACAGAGGTAATCTGAAGGATGGGAATTAGTAGAGGCTTTCTGTCTCAAGTTCTGTGCACTTCTAGACTATTTGAATGTCAAAAAGTGAATGAGACTTACATACACCTAGAGTGACTTCATGTGCCGGTTTTACAAACACTTGTTAACCTCTCTCTCCTTCAGAGCTGAAAGCAAATCAAGGAAGTGCCAGAACCTGCCCTGTCCTGTACTTCATCCGCAGACCCTAAGAAAGACATGGATGCATGTCTGTGGGATGCATGCTCGACCTTCCTGACATCAGGGCTCCTGTATTATATACTCCACTATTTTCCACTTAATGAACCTAACTACCAGCATTCCCCACTGCTCCTTCCTAACTCTCACAATGGTCGAATCTCTCTTCCTCTGCATCCTCTTAGCTTGCTCATCAGCCCTTTGGTAGTTCTCTGTCCTGAACTGATGAGGGATACCTTGCCTTAGCGTAGACTGAACACTGGGTCTGAGCTGACTACTGGCTTCCTTCTTCTCATCTCGAAACTTTGCACCCATCCATGTGATTTGATCACCCTGTTTCAACAGTGGGGGGCTCAAGCTCCTGACTCCTTGATCTTCAATTCTGTCTGGCTCAGCTCCTAAGCACTGCCTGTCCTAGATTCCCTTTCTCTTTATTTGAAATCCACAGCAGAAAATGCTAACAACTCTGTTTACCCATAACTAGAGATTCCCTTTCTCAAGCATATTTTTCCCATGAATTTGACCTTTTCTTTTAAAAAATATTTGTTTTATAGTTATGACTATGTTGCCTGCAGGTCTGCATGTATACTATGTGTGTGTCTGATACCAAGGAGGCCAGAAGAAGGTACAGGATCTCCTGGAACTAGAATTGTGGAAGGATGAGCCCACCATGTGGAAGCTGAGAACTGAACCTGAGTAAAAGCAACAAGTGCTCTCACCTGCCAAGCCACTCTCCAGCCCCTTGGTTTGACCTTTTGCTACTAGAGAGATGCCCCTCCCCCTGTCCACCAGTGCCAGTGCATGTTTGATACTACTGTCTGCTATTGTGACCACTTCACTGGTCACAAGGAGTGAAAAACCCTGACTTGCTTGTGAGGACTCAGTGGGTTGATCACAAGCTATGAAGCAGTTCTCACCTTACCTAGGAGGGACTAAATCTTGGAAATCTCAGTCACTTGCTACAGTAAGCAGTGAGGCCAAGTCTACAGATTCAAAGTCAGAATTCCCCTGTTCTTAGCCAGCCACCTCCAATATTCAGAGAGGGCTACTTACTAATAGCATACCCAGTTATACTCATGGAAGCAGATCCTGTCTAGGTAACGGGCTCAGGAAAACACTTCCCACCCTGTGGCTTTTCGCCATTCCCACTGCCTCCTGTCTCTCACACTGCTCACTTCCACACTCACCTTTCAGCCTCCTGGCCAGTTCCTTAGTGAAGAGAATGTTGGCTAGTTTGCTGTGGCAGTAAGCCAGGCCTCCACTGTAGAACTTCTCGCCATGCAGGTTATGGAAATGGATCCTTCCCAGATGGTGTGCCAGAGAAGACACATTGACTACCCTTGATGGGCCTGACTCCTTTAGCTTTTCTAGCAGCAAATGGGTCAAGAGGAAGTGACCTGTTGAGAGAAAGTAGGATTATCAGAGCTGTTCAGCACCCGTGTGGGGATAAGAAGCATTGTGATAAGCAGAGATCAGCTCTGGGAGGAAGGGAAGGAGGGAGGGGACCGCCACAGCAGCTGGTATAGGTGAGGTGGTACTTCAGAAGGAGGCCCACCACTGCAACTTCTCTTCATGAATTAGAGAACAGGTTCAGAGGGGATTTTAGGAAGTAGAAGCAGCCAAAGATATGAAACACCCTTATACAGGCATGTTCGTGCTAAGGATATGTATGGATCCTGTTTTAATTCAACAGAGGTTACCATCACTGTTTGAGAGCAAACAGTGGCACACACGTGTAATCATAGCACTCAGGAGGCTGAGACAAGAAGATCACGAGTTGGAGGTAGTCTAAGAAAGACCTTGACCCACAAAGGAACATGGAGAGCGTGTGGCTTCTACCTGCTGCTAGCTATAAAGATTGCTTGTTAAGAATAGCAACATAATCCTCTAACCAGCTAATCAAGCTGTTCAAATATATCCCAACATAAGCCAAACCTGAATTACATGTTTAAAAAGTAGGGAGAAAAGTTGGAGAGACAGCTCAAAAGTTAAAGTGCTTGTTATTCTTCCAGAGGACCCAAGTTTGTTTTCTGGTAACCGATGTGGAAGCACACAACTGCCCATAACTCCAGCTCCAAAAGAGCTGATGCTTTCTTTCAGCTTCTGTAGATACATACATGCATGTAGCATACAGACATACATACATGCAAATAAAAATAAATCTTTATACATGCATACAGATATAAGTGTACGTGTGTGTGTGTGTGTGTGTGTGTGTGTGTGTGTGTGTGTGTGCAGAACCTGAAGCAAGCCTCAGGATTAGCTCTCATCTTTCAGGAAGTTCTCAACTATTTATCATGCCTGCATGGTTGATTATATCCCTGAGCCCCAATGATGCCCAAAGAAGGCTCAACCTGACTCCTGAGTTTTCTGAGGTTTCAGTTCCCCCTGGCTTTGGACTGGAGACAAGACTTCTCACCCAGGTGGTTGACTCCAAAGTGCATCTCAAAGCCATCTGCAGTCTTAGAGTAGGGGCACATCATCACTCCTGCATTGTTGATTAGAATGTGCAGGTACTTTTCCTCTGTAGGAAGAGAAAACAGCCATGGGCATCCACATCTCAGACATCCTCCTCACAACCTAGGCCTAGGCCTCCAAGTGGGGGTGAAAGCAGGAGTGCAAGACTTCACTCTTTGCCCTTTTTCCCTCCAGTGACCTTGTACTGGTTTTTTGCTGTAAGACTGGGGCTAATCCACACAATTTTATAGGGCAACATTCCATTTTCCATCACAGGCTATCATGTGCAGGTTTTCCAAAAGCTCCACTCATTGCTTTGGGGAAGTGTTCCATCTACCTCTCCACACAGAAAGACTTTCCAAGCTGAATGGAAAGACCTAGAAGCTAGCAGGGGTGAAGGGGGTGGGGCTGGGGTGCTCCGTGAGCACCCATGCTTGTGAGACTCAGGCCCTCAAAGAAATCTACCACCTCTCTCCCATGGTTCATTTCCTTGTGTGATTTGTAATTTATGACTGTAAACTCTTAGGGGGAAGTTGTTTTCCTCAAGAGGTCTAGATGCTTAGGTGATGGGGCGAGGCATACCTACTTTTGGTGAGATACCACGCAGGTTTCTAAAAGCTGTTATTGCATCTGTTTACTTGAGAGAGACAGAGAAAATGCATGACGCGGAGTATGTGCAGGACAACTTGTGTGAGTTAGCTCTCTCCTTCTGCCATGAGGGTCCTAAAGATGGAACTCTGGGTGCTTGGCAGCACCTGCTGAGCCATCGTGCCAGCCCCACAAGATTCTTTTTTTTTTTTTTTTTTTTCCGGAGCTGGGGACCGAACCCAGGGCCTTGCACTTGCTAGGCAAGCGCTCTACCACTGAGCTAAATCCCCAAGCCCCCACAAGATTCTTATATTAAGATCCTACATCACTTAGAATGATTTCATGATACCAGCCTGGGTATAATTCTTGCACATCACCACCCTTTCTTTCTCTATCCAGATCGCAAGTGTATGGTTTGAATGAGATGTCACCCATGGATCTCAGACATTTGAATACTTGGTTCCCAGTTGGTGGCTGTTTGTTACCCTGCTGGTGGAAGCGTGTCTCTGGGATCAGGTTTTGAGGTTTCAAAGGACTCGTGCCATTCCCAGTATGCTCTCTGTATCTTGCTTGCTGTTGTAGATGTGAGCTCCCAGCTGCTCCTGCCGCCATCCCTTAGCCTACCATCATGGACCCTACCTTTCCAGAACTGTATTATCACAGAAAAGGACAAGTAAGTAATAGACCCAGAGCTGGTAAGCTGCTGTACTGTGTCCAAGGTGGTCAGGGCTTTGTTCTTCTTAGCTCGTAAACCATGGACTAAATCTCAACCTTCTACATAGCTCCAGCATTCAAGAGCCTAGGGCCTCATCATCTTCCTATCCCAGCATGGATGATTGTGATATATCCTGCTAAACCCCTCTTGAGTTCTGATGCTCCTGCTACAGTTTTGACTTTAGCTCTTGCTCACTGCTGCAATTTTGGGGCTGGAGGAACTCTTTGGGAAGGACTTGGAAGTGTAGCCTCGTTGGAGAAGGTATGTTACTTGGGGTGGGCTTCCCAATTAGCTATTTCTGCCTTGTGGTTGCAGATCCAGACGGGATGTCTCAGGTACTTCTCCATAGTCAAGCCTGCCTACCTGCTGCCATGCTCCTTACTCCATGACAGCCATGGACTCTAGTCTTCTGGAACTAGGAACCCCAAATTAAACACTTTCTTTTGTAAGTTAACTTGGACACGGTGTCTCACCATGGCAATAGTAAAGGAACTAACACAGGCTCTCTTTTCATTTCTGTACCCTGAAGATGTCCCTTTGACCTAAATCATGTCCCAGCGATCATAATATCGGCCACCACTTACCAGCTAAGAAGCCTTCGGCAAAGGCTCGAATAGACTTGGTGTCAGCTAGGTCCAGTTTCCGTACGAGGACCTGGCTATTCCCTGTGGTGGCTTGGATCTCACTAGCCACCAGTTCCCCCTTCTGCATATCCCGGCAAGCCAAATACACACGGGCTCCTGTAAACCAACGGAAGGGAAACCAGTCAGCTCTGATTTTATGTGGTTTGAAAGGCTGAGCACAGACGCTGAGTGTTCCTGACATTTTACACAACAGGAGTTTTATCCCTTACTTCACAACCATGCTATCTGAAGCAGATTAGCAAAGAAAAACCAAAACTGATGTTTGCTATTGTTAAAAGTTTTTTTTGTTAAGTGCCTATTATATGTAGAGCAACATACTAGAATTCAGACTGTCACAGGAAAGAAGGTACCTGGAGTATTCTTACATTCCAAGTCTGGGAAGAACCATGACTATCACTGTGAGGGGTGAAACGTCAGCAGAGGTGAGTTGGGAACATGTGCACTTGCCTCTTCGGGCCAGGTCTTTGGCTGTCTCTTTCCCAATGCCTGTGTTAGCACCGGTGACTATGGCTACCTTCCCGGAAAGCTGGACGTTAGATGTGCACACCCCACAGGACAGCATTTTCCTAGGGACACAGGAAAACATATCAGTCCTTCATCATATGTTCCTGCTGAGAACTCCTGAAACTCCATCCGCCTTCCGATTCCAGGGCTGGGTTTGCTTGTATTTCTTCCAATGTTATTCTTTTATAATCTTAAGTAACAAAATGTCAAGGCCAGCAGGATGCCTTAGCAGTCAGGCACTTGCCTCTACACACCTGTTGACATCAGGACCTACATGATGGAAAATGAGAATTGATGCCTCAAAGTTAGCCTCTGACCTCCACTGTACACCATAGTACACACATGCACCCCCACCCCAACATATAATAACTTGTATACAGTAAACAGATGTTAAAAGTAAGAAATGAAGAAAAAAGACAGCTTTCTGCTCTTAGGACAGGTATATACCACTCAGGGTATACATGAGTTCAAGGTCAGCCCGGGTTACAAATCAACCATCTCAAAAAGGAAAACAAAAACTTTATGTTCTTGTTTAAGGACAAAAAGTGATAGCATTTTAAAGACAAAAGTGAGATCTGGCTGGGTATAGATGGCCCATGCCTTTAATCCTAGCACACAGGAAGCAGTGGTAGGCAGATTTCCAAGTTCAAGGCCAGCCTGGTCTACACAGTGAATTTCAGGACAGCCAGGGTGATATAGAGAGATGCTTTCTCAAAAAAACTGAAACAAAGTTATGTCTGCTCCCCAAAGCACAAAATCTAGAGGAGTGTTTGATTGGTCAGGCACCTGACTTCAGTTTAGAATTTCCAATCAGGCAATTTTGGCTTAGGAAATCATAAGACTCAACCAAATAGAAGAAAAGTGGTCTTTATATGCCAATCTGTGGCAAGCTGCATTTTATAATCTTAAGAATGGCTAATCCAATTCAAAGGATAGAAATCATAAGCTTATGAATCTAGGTCAAAAATAAGAAAAAGATAACACATTAGCACATTTTTTTAAAAATTCATTTAAGAATGAGGCAAGGGTTAGGAATGTAACGGGGTAAACATATATAGTTTACCCCAGTGCCAAGCCCTGAGTCTGACAGAATATCAACAGAGCAGAGCTCCAGCAGAAAGAGTCAGGATCTGCATCTTGTTTGTCTAACTGGAGTCCTTGCTCCTGTTCTGCATGCTCTGTGAGCCTTCCCAAAAGGATAAGGCACAAACACAACCCTCAGATTTCCCTCTTCTTGTCCCCTCAGTTTTAGGACTAAAAGACATGTTGACTAAGAGGTGTGTTTTTAAGGAGCATTTCAACCTACTTTACTCAACTTGGTAACTGCAAGCAGCCACCACTTAAGGCAAACTAATTTGTGGTGCCCAAAGGAACCTCTCTCCTTAGGGATCAAGGCCCGCTGGCCCTGTCTCTCACAGCCCTTCAGACTGAGCTTCAACACTGACAAATCCTGGGACCAGTAATTGCCCCTTCCTCTGCAACCAGCAGAAACAAGGCAATCCACTTTGAAAGCGCAACTCTGGCCCCACTCTCACAACTAGCCCCAACGGGGATGTAGAGTCCTTCCAGTGCTCTCTTCTAAGACACATTTCACTGGCTGTAGCTCCGGCTCAAGGTTTTGCTCAGATTCTATATGGATATGAAGATCTTGTGGTAGAAAGAAACCCATGTTTTCACCTGAGTACAAGGCCCATGTGTGCCTACATGTGGGAGCAGTAAGTGTTCAGAGAGGAGGAAAAATACAAATGGAAGTAGGCCACTAGAAAGAGAGGGAAAGGCAAAAAGCCGGACTTGGGGGGAAAAAGTTGGTTATGGTAAGAAATGACAGAAGGATGGCACAGCCTCAGGTCCAAAGAACTATGGCCAAGCGCCTAGAAAGAAGGGGGCGTTTATTACTGGTCCACCCGTCACTCCTGGTGATTTACTCAGAACCAATCAGTGGACTGCTCCTTGTTGTAGCCTGCCGCTAATTCTCAGATGACTGAACCGCCACGTTTGGGCTGACCTGACACCTAATCAAGAGACCATTCCGCCTTCTTTGACCACTTGCTTCCTCTCCTGGTCCCTAGAAGTCTAATTCAGCCAAACAAGCACACACCCTACTCAGAAGGAAAAAGAATCTTCCCCTTCAATTGTCTCTAACACCTGCACGGTGGAGTGAACGCAAGAGAGCAATGCCCCAGATAACACTGGCTTCAGGTTCATAGAGCAAAAAGTGCAAACCCCCTGTAGTACCTCAAGGGCTGGAGGCAAGTAGCTAGACAAAGGCTGGTTCAAAGCGTGGGAGTGGAGAAAACACTGTTAGAATCTGAAGCCCGCCATGCTCACCGGCTTCCAGGAGTCAGAAAGTAGATGGTGCTGGAGGAAATAGGGTAGGCCAGAAAGAGCAAACAGAATGATGGCGGCCCAGACCGCTTTTTACGACCACCTGGGGTCTGGCGTCTGGCTGTGCCCACGTCCAGGGCACCAGGGTCTTGCCTGCAGTTCAGTAAACTCCAGATCTTAGCTATCTTAGTGGACTCTTCAGTCATTTCTTAGTCTTTCTTTACGGGGGTTGTGGGGTGGGGAGAGCTTCTCTAAAAGACCTGGCAAGAAAAGGCAACATTCGCACAGACCTGATTTTCGGCGTGACCAAGAACAGGATGAAGGGAAGAGAGAGCAGGAGCGGAAACCAAAACATCTCAGCACCACCGAAGCGCAGTGAAAGTTGATGCTCCAAAGAGGACAGCCGGACTATGGCTTTTAATTCCTAGACACACCCCGGTTCAACTGCAACTGCCAGGGAGCAAAGCCCTCTGGGAAATGTAGTTCTGGATTTGGCGGCCGCCAGGCGGCGAGACATTCAGAGTGATGCTTCTAAGCACTGTGTAAAATCCAGCCTGAACTGAGTGCCGCTGTGACTCCCAGGATCAGAGTGAAAGCAGACCCGGTACATCGTCACTCCAATCCACGGAAACCATAACGAAAACAACCATTTGCGTGTACCACTTCCTTGTTTTGAACTGGTGCGTTTTCCTCAATTATTACATCCCACCTATTGGAAAGGATGATGAGAAGCTAACGGAATTTCATGACGGTGGACGACCCAAGTACTTGACGCTCCTTAATCTGCTCTTGCAGGCCATTTGGGGTCGCCTGCCTGGATGATATGCACAAAGAGTCATCAAGTTTACCACACCCTTCAGAGATCTGCTTTTTACCACACTGGCTTTTCCTATATCCACATTTGTATTCTTGATATTCTGGACCCTCTTTGACTATGACCAGAGCCTTGTTTACCCCAAGGGCTTGGATGATTTCTTTCCAGCATGGGTTAATCACACAATGCATACCTCCATATTTCCCTTTTCACTGGTTGAAACTATTCTCAGACCACACCACTATCCATCGAAGAAGCTAGGACTAACCTTCCTGGGTGCTTAAAATTTTGCCTACTGTGGCCTTACATTCAGACTGGGAACTGGGTGCACCCGGTGTTTGCCTCCCTCAGCCCAGTGGGTATTAGTCTCCTCTTCTCAGCCAGTTATGTCCTGAGTGCCAGCATCTTCAGCTTTTTGGAGAGAATCACTGGAAATGGGGTGCCACAGTGAAGCCACGGATGAAGAATTGACTACATACTATTTTCCAAGCATCATGGAAAAAGAAACTTAAGAACTGATCATCTTTCTATTATTCTCATTATTTCTTTTTGGATCAGGGGTGGAATTGCTTGGGGAGATAGAAAGGACTGAGACTGTTGCATAGTTTTAATAAAGAGCACAAAGTGGGGTAGGGAGTAAAGTTCAATAACACAACACTGGAGCAATAGTCTTCAATGGTCCAGGGCTAGGCCTTGTGGGATCATTGAGTCAGCCCTTCTACCACCCTCTGGCCACTAATTGCTTCTTTGGAAGTCTCACGAGTTTGCTATCTCCTAGGGCCCAAGTCCAGTGTTTGGTTCAACTTTCCCCCAATCATTATTAGGAGATTACCACATTTTGTCTGGGAGACATCTTCTGGAAAGTATTCCGAAGCCAATTACACAGGTCAGGAGCCGTTAGTCTGACAGTTGGTGTGGTGGAAGATGCCCTTCCTCAGAGACTACCTTTGTACTATGTGGCAAAGCAAGTTTAGACCTCCCCCTAGAGCTTCACTGTTGTGTGCACTTTGAACTATGATAGCATCCTTCATGATTTCCCAAGCACTTGGTCGTTATTTGATAATAAAAGAGTTTCTTGGATGGCTGTATCATGCATTACTCCTCAAGGTAACAGTGAATTTCTCAGACTGGCATAGTTGGTCTTATCACTTTGTCAACGAATTTAATCTTGTCTTGAACTGAGGCTGGGAGCACTTCTCTGGGAACAGACAAGCTCCCTGCTCGAGTTTTTCTTTCCTTTGAGGTGCATTTCATGGGGATAAACATGGATTATCAAGTTTAACGCGTTTTAAAAGTTATTATCTGTCAGTGGTTTCCCACCTACACTATTCATTTCTGATTCATTTGCATAATTGATTTCCATTCACTGGAACACACCTGTTCCAAGGTCAGTTTGGAGCTATACGCTGTATAGCATCTGGGAAGAAGGCTTGTTCTTGCAGATCTAGCATTGGATTATCTAGCAACCATCAGCACTTGTCCCTTTCTTGTCACCGTGACGTCACCTTTCATGTGTCCTGTTTCTTATTCATTTTATAAATGTTTAACAGTGTTTCTACCATGAACTGGTGTGATCTCTGAGAGGTGACACAGAGACAGCTGTGAGGGACTACTGTGGGAGCTGTCAAAGCTGCAGCTTCTCCTTCCTGCTTCAGTCTTTGCCTTCCTGAGATAACGCTACAGGAGTGATGAGTGATGAGTGATGACGCATCAGCCACTCTGACGAACTGGCCCAATGTAGGGGAAAGGAGGTAGGAAAAACCCCTGCCAATCCCTAAGCTCCTCAATGTCAGGACTTGAAATCCCACTAATCCTCACTCTGGAAATCTCTGCCCTGAAAAGCTCTACTCCCTAAGAAATACTATACAAGCCTGTTGTTGAATATTTTTAATCCCAACCTGGGATTTCTAGTCCACCTTTATATTTATAATAAGCCTTAATCAGCACAAGAGCTGGGCAGGTATCTGTCCTCTATGTTATTAAAATCTATTTCCTATTGATAACCCCAAGTTTCATCTGGGCTGCTCTTAACTCCAATTGGCCAGCTCTCAGGGCTATGCTTTCCAGAATCCTAACCCATGGTGTCTTTCTTCTTTCTCCACTTTCTTCTTTCCCTCTCCATGGTCTCTTCCAGCCCTAAGCCTAGGAACACCAAGCCCCGCCCATCTCAATTCTATGCAGCTATAGGATGTAGGCATCTTTATTCACCAATCACAAATAACTTGTGGACAAGGTCACATAGTCACTTGGGTCTCTGTGCAGACTCTGGGAAACCCAGGTCTTGTGGGCCACACTTAGCATTACAATACATAGCAACAGACCAAACCCCAACAATTCTCCCCAAGCTCAGGACTTGAAATCCCACCAATCCTCACTCTGGGAATCTCTGCCCTAAAGAGCTCCACTCCCTAAGAAATCCTATATAAGCCCTGCCTGCTTTTCAATTTGCAGCTGCTTCTCCCCTGAGCAGAGTCAGTCATTCCTGGATTCTTCCTTCCTGGTAAAATTTCCTACATGAGGTTTGCTGTGAGGTGTGACTTCCAGGAGCTGTAACACTTTCCCCCAGAGTGGGTAGCCATCAGAGTATTGGGGCAATCCATCTTCCTTCTGGATTCCAGGGCTACCTACTCAGTCCTGACTGAGTTCTAGGGACTCACATTTCTTTTCTATTTCCCTATGGACAGGCTTTACTATGCTCTGTTGAAAGCCAGCTTTAACAAGTCAGGGGAAACTGAGGCAAAGGAATAGAGTCAACAATTGATCACTCAGCAGATTTCTCTCTGAAGGAATAAAGCTTGATTCACTGGGGCTGGCACTTCCTGTGACCAGCAAGAAAATCTCTGAACTCTTTAAACTCTTTGGGAGTCGGTGAGAAAGAAAAGAGAGAAGGGGGAAAAATCACACACACACACACACACACACACACACACACACACACACACACACACACATTCACACATTTGGCAGATGGAGCAAAGCTCCAATGAGCAAGCTCCAGCCATTTTCCATACATACATATACATACATATATACATATATACATATATACATATATACATACATACATACATACATACATACATACATACGTATATATACATTTAATGGGTGGAACAAGTTTAACAAGCACACCCCAACTACTTTATTATTCCCTTTAGTCTTTTGATACCATCTAAGATAAAGCTCTCTATGTAAGAAAAAGATTTACCCCATAGCCACATGTTGCGATTTTCTAAAAACTATCACTATAAAAGCATATTCTTCAAAAATAGATTAAAATCATTACACAAAAGGAAATTACAACAGAATTATCGAGTATGTATTTCTCTTTTGAAACTATTACATAACTGAATATTTCCCATTGATCTTTCTCTCCATAAGTTCATCATAACCCCAAAGCAATAATTTTTTGTCATTGATTAACAAAGTGTAAGCAAGGCAGTCTATGGTAGCAACTTTTTCTATGCTTAGCTGATAACAATTTACCAATTGTTTACCAAAAATTTATATCTTCTGTCTTACATCATTGTTTTGAAGTCTGGCTCAGTTAAGCTGGTAAATTCTCTATTCTTTATTCTTAAGCTCATAATACAATTATTTACTCTTTATTCAATACCCCTGTCTTTTCATGCTGCCCACCAAAACCTGGGGCCACATTTTTAGATCACAAGATCCAGGAACTCAGATCCAACCTAGGATGAAATGTTTTTTTGATCATTAACTTGCCCCCAGCCTATATTTCTCTTCCAGGTACAATTACTTGCTTGTAATGCATGAAAGTTCACTGAACTCCTTTCTAACCTATGCAGCCCTCACTATTCTATAAGGGATGGGCGTATTCTGCTGTTTCCGGCATTACAACTTAAACCCCCTCCTTAAACTTTCTATCAACTACTCTAACTTCCTTAATCTTATTCTTAAATCAAGTCATGGATTCTGTAAAAATCATTACTTCATCTAAACAGTACTATTTTATGAAATTTCATCTTCATATTGATCTGCAGGAAAATTGCCCAATAAAGTAGGCATTATCCCAAGAAGCAATCACATGAGGGTCTCCCCGTGCCCAATCATACGATGGTAGATATATGAGGAATATGGCAATGACAAGCATGAGAAGGCACAGCAGCAGCAAAGAGCAACCCAGGGACAGACCTTCTGGGACTGTCCCTCTCCATGGTACATCCATTACAGCTGTGCAGAAGAGTGGAGTGTCTCCAAGAAACTCATTTGCCCACTGCACTCCTTACTGCTTGGCATCTGCCAAGCTTACCAAACCCACCACTTAGCTGTATACATAGGGGTATCCATTTTATCTATTCCTCCCTACTGATACCAACTTGTCTCATCCCCTTGCTGGGAAGGGACCTTCTAGCCAAAATGGGAGTCTTTATTTTCTTTCTTCTCTACGTTCACATGACTCCAGAGCTCACCAGTTGTTTCTTCTCTCCTCCTTCTGCTCCAAACCACACACTCTGATACACCTTTCCCTCACCTCCTTCTCAGGTAGATCCATAGGTATAGGATACCCAAAACCCTTCTAGAGTCAAACATCACCCCCAACTCGTCCTTCAATTACAAAACCTCACCAAAAATATCACCAAAGATCCCACTTCCTCTCCAATACTCCGAGCCTTGGGAGGCAAGATCAGGAATAGTGCCTTGGAAACAGCGGATACTGGTTCCTTGCCAATTGGCCTGGAACACACCCCTACTGCCAATAAGAAAGTCCCACTCCATTGACTACTGGCTCATACAAGACTTAAGGGAAATCAACAAAAGGGTAAAGATATTCGCTACATGGTGCCTAACCATTACACTCTACTGAGCAGTCTGCCTCCCAAACAAGACACCTATATACTGTACTGGACCTTAAGGATGCCTTCCTTAGTTTGCCACTAGCCCCAGCTAGTCAACCTTTGTTCACTTTCAAGTGGAGCAACCCAGAGTGAGGATTCAATGGGCTGCAAACATGGGCCAGGTTGCCACAAGGATTCAAGAACTTGCCTGCCATCTTTGATGAGGCATTGCATGAAGACCTGGGTGAGCACAGGCAAGCCAACCCTAGATAACTCTCTTGCAGGATATTGATGACTTACTCACAGCTGCCCCAGATGGAGAGACTTGCCGTTTGGCAACTTAGGCTTTGCTCAGAGAGTTAGACCAGATGGGATATCAAATGCCTTCGAGGAAGGTACATCTCTGCCAAAAGGAGGTAACACACCTGGGGTATATACTCGGGGTGGGGGGAAGGGCAACCTCTGCTATCCCAGGCTAGAAAAAAAAAGATTCTCAACATTCCAGTACTAGTTCCCAAGACTCTGCAACAGATTTGTGAATTCCTGGGTTCAGCAGGATTCTGCAGACTCTGGGTACCAGGATTCACAAAGATTGCAAATCCACTAGAGGACAGGAGAGTCCCTTAAACTGGACTCCCCAGATGGACAAAGCTCCTCATAGACTCAAGGAGGCATTGCTCGAGGCCCCAGAACTTGCCTTGTGGGGCATCTATGAGCCTTTCCACTTGTATGTAGATGAAAGCAAAGGCCTAACCAAGGGGTACTGACTCGCACCCTGGGTCCTTGGAAGAGGCCAGTGACCTAGCTGTCTAAGAAATCAAACCCCTTTGCTTGAGAACGGCTGGCTTGCCTACGTATTGTGGTAGCTGCTGCTTTGCTGGTCAAGGACACAGACAAAATCACCATGGGACAAGGACTGATTATAACTACCCCTCATGCCATCAAGGGAGTGCTCAACAACCCCCACTGCAACCCGACCACTGGAGATCTAGTGTCCAACTGGTGTATTATCAGTCCCTGCTCCTGAACCTGCCCCACATTAAATATCACCCTGCCTCCACCTTAAACCCAGCTACTCTGTTCCCAAACATGGACCTGGACGTTAAGCAATCAATAAGGCTGAGCCACTTCCAGAACCTGAGGCCAGACCTGACAGACATCCCTTGACTGGATTCGGAAATGATCTACTTTGAGGACAAGAGCAGCTTCATGCAAGGCAGAACCAGGTGTACAGGTGTGGAGGTGGTGGCTCCTGACTCTACAATGTGGGCTTTGGCCTTACCTCCTAGGACTTCGCCTCAACAAGCTGAATTAATTGCCTTGACTCAGGCCCTAAAACTGTCAAAGGGTAAAATTGCTAACATCTATACAGACAGCCAATATGCCTTCCCTACGACCCATGTTCATGGACTCATATATGAATAAAGGGGGCTGCTCACGGTGTGGGGAAAGGCTATCAAAAGTAAGTTTGGATGAGATTGGAGGCACTATGGCTGCCCCTCGAGGTAAATATCGTTCACTGCCCAGGGCATCAAAAGGGCATGGATGAGAGGGCAAGAGGAGGCTGTGTTAGACTCCACAGCTGAAACCATGGTAGCTTCAGTTCCACTAGAGCTTCCCCCAACCCCACATTACAACCCAGAAAGGATCAAGGATTCTATCACAAAGAGGGATGGCTCCATACCCTAGACAGTCATGTAACCCTCCCTTCAGAATTTGCTAGACAGCTTATACATCAGATTCATCAGAATACCCACCTGAGCCACAGGAAACTCAAAGAACTATGAAGGAATGCCAAATATAAAATCCTCTTACATCTACACAGTGAAGTACTACCCAGCTATTAAGAACAATGACTTCATAAAATTCTTAGGCAAATGGATGGAACTAGAAAATATCACCCAATCACAAAAGAACACATACCAATGCACTACTGATAAGTGGATATTAGCCCCAAAGCTTGGAATAACCATGATACAACTTACAGACCACATGAAGCTCAAGAGGAAGTAAGATCAAAGTGTGGACGCTTCAGACCTTCTTAGAAGGGGGAACAAAAATACTCAGGGGAGGAAATATGGAGACAAAGTTTGGAGTAGAGACTGAAGGAAAGGCCATCCAGAGACTGCCCCACCTGGGGATCCATCCCATAAGCGGTCACCAAACCCAGTCACTATTGCGGATGCCAAGAACTGCATGCTGACTGGAGCCTGATATAGTTGTCTTTTGAGAGGCTCTGCCAGAGCCTGACAAATACAGAGGCAGATGCTCACAGCGAACCATTGGACTGAGATGTAAAATGTAAATAAAGAAAATATTCAATAAAAAAATAAAATCTTCCATGTAGGCTCCTTAGTAGATGAGGTCATTCCCACTGCCCGTCCCGCAAGGCAGTAAATCCCTAAATACAAGACAAGGAAGCCCAGGGACCAGGCTTTGAGGACAGAAGTCAGGCACAAACCGAGAAATAGACTACACTGAGATCAAGCCGGTCTGCACGGTTATAGATACCTCCTTGTCCTTGTAAAGACTGGGAAGAAGTGCTCCCACCAAAAGAGAGACTGCTACCATGGTAGCCAAGAAGCCCTTGAAAGTTATCATCCCCAGGTATGGATGTCCTCACTGTTGGGGTGACAATGGTCCAGACTTGATCTCTCAGGTAACACAGTCATTTGTTAAAATATTGGGGGAAGACTGGAAACTACATTGTGCTTATCGTCCCCAGAATTCAGGACAAGTAAAACTGGCAGCGACTGGGTAGCCCCCCCCCCATGCCTTGTATAAGGCTAGGAACGCCCCTTATATTTTGGGATTGACCCTTTTGAGATACTGTATGGGAGACTTCCTCCCTACTCCCTAACCTCTAGTCTGAAATTCTTGCAGAATATGACCACCAGAAGTTCCTGGGGGCAGTGCAGTTTCTTCACAGGATGCAAAAGTAAATATGGCCAAGCATTGGCCAAATCTGTGAGTCTGTATCCCCTCCTTATCTGCATTGCTTTGAACCAGACCCGACCCTTGAACCCCATTAGAAGGACCCACACACGCTGATCTTGACAATGCCCATGGACATAAAAGCCGATGGAATAAAGACCACTCCCACATCAAGCCCGCAGGACTAGAAACAGCTGAACAGCTGAAACACTGCAAAGAACAGTTTCCAGATGGCTGCGTGCCCTGGGTCAATGCTGGTCTGTGGTGAGCTATCACCCACCCTTGAGATCCACTCAAGCTAAGGATCCAGAAAAACTCTTGCCTCATGTGTACCCTGTTGTTCCCTAGAGGATGGAGGGCCTTCATAGATCTCCAAAGGGTTTCATCTACCTGGTCCTTATACTTGGCTTGCTTAGAAATCAGATGTCAACAAACACAAATCCTCAGCAAACTGTTACCACCAAATGGATATTTTGAGGCCTTGAGAGAACCTCACAAGGCTTAGAGAGAGTACTGACTCTAGTATTTACTGGTCTGTTGAGTACCACCTTCCCAGTTTTAACCTAGACCTTTGTGCAGTGGTCGGATATGTATGGAAGGGTCTAGGTTCAAGAGGTAAAACTGTTGGTCATCAGGAACTGCAAAGGCCCTAGCTCAACTTTCAGGAAGGGTTTCGAAGAACGGCAACTCACAAATAGCCAAGTCTATGTGTGCATACACATGACTACGGGATGTGCAGCAGTACTGAGAACTTCTTTTGCAAAGAATGAGGCTGTGAGACCAATGTCCCATGGGTTCATAATAATCGGGAACTTATCCAGATAGGCAGGACAGCAAGCCCAGCATCCCGGGGACTGGATGTGGGGAAGGAACCCTATCTCCTTCTCAATAATGAGAAAGGGAAAAAGAGCAGAGGCTGTGAGGATGGGAAGGTTTGGAGCTTAATGGGATATCATGGGCAAAATAGGGGACTCTGGGTTGGGGATTTGGCTCAGTGGTAGAGCGCTTGCCTAGCAAGCGCAAGGCCCTGGGTTCGGTCCCCAGCTCCGGGGGAAAAAAAAAAGAAAATAGGGGACTCCACTTTCAGATTAAAAAACAAACAGTCCTGCCTGGACCCCCTTCGATAGCTGCAGGACCTGCGGTCCTGGTTATGCCAATACCTGTCTCAATAGGTCCAGATCCCTCCTCCCTTACAAATTTGGTCCTGTCCCAGTCATCATGTCCCTCCCTAGGGCTTTTGACCCAACCATCTTGTTTAAACTACTTAACCGCACCTTCACTTTTATTAACTCCACCACTAACCTCACTAGAGAAGAGCGTTGACTCTGTTTGGACCCCAGGCCCTCATTCTATGCTGGCTTGTCTACCACAGGAAATCTGTTGACACCCCTAGAAAGCCTGCCAAGGTGTTCCCGGAGAAGGACTCTGGTCTTCACCCTCCAAGCAGGGACCAGAAAGGGACTATGTGTAGTAGGAAGGGGACAATTAGATAGTTTCTCTCACCTTAAATGTCTTTGCAATCACACCCTTACTGTAGAAGCCAGCAACCTGTGCCCCCCATGGAACTTGGTTTGCATGTACCTCAGGTTTAACCCCTTGTGTCTGTCCATAGGTACTTCAAAATCCCAGCTATTGTGTTCTGGTTACCCTGTTCCCTCAAATCTACTACCTCTGCTTCAGTACCTATATGAAGACAGCTCTGGACCAGCATAGGGAAAAATGAAATTTTGAGACCTCAGCAATAGGATGTCAGGGAAAGCCTTTAAAGGGGAATTACTGTAAATAGATCATGGGAAGGCTGTGGAGGAGAATAGAGAAAGCTTTGGCAGTTGACAACAGGCAGGTCCCTCCTGCTCGAGAAATCAGAAAGGGCTACTTCGAGAAAATAGCATTTGAGCAGAGGCCTTAGGAGAGGTCAGGATTAATGCACCTCAACACATAGGAGCACACAAAGGAAAGAATCCCCCTATCACTGAAGGGCTTGGTATAGGATAAAAGGATCAGGAAAAGAGCACCCTAACCCTGACTTGACCCCAAGACCAAGACAAGAGCCAAGGAAAAATATCCCATTCATCCCAGCGTTTGCCCCAAGATCAAGCCACCTGAGACATACTCCCCTCCCCCTTTGCAAGAAACCCTGTATAAAGCCTGTGTCAGCTCTGTCCCCTGCTGCTTCTCAACCTGGCAGACTCAGTGGCAGCTGCCCTCCTAGGTTTTTCCCTCCCAAGAAATCTCTTGTGTGAGGTTTGCCTTGCAGCGTGAGGTGTGCCTCTGTGATATTCCTTGGGTCCCAACTGTAGACTACGTCTCAGAGCAGAGCTGTAACACCTACGCTGGGGAAACATTTCCACACACACCCGAGCAGAGCTAGAACAGTTACCTGAGCTAGAACAGGAAACCTGTCCCTGTCAGAGAAAGCCTTTCCCTTCAGAAGTATGACACACTCGGAGCTTGGGACTCCTGGGCAGGGTGGAGTGCTGAATGGACCTTGGGTCAAGGAAGACAGCCTGAAACGATATTAGCTTATGTTTATATAGGGTTTATTACGTGCCAGATTATGGCCAAGCACTTTTTATTCTCCCTCTCTCTTCTCCTCCCCAGCACCCCATTGCTAAATTGCCTATGCTACTTGGTTGGAGCCTCGGGTGGCTCGCCATACCTACGTAGTCGGGGAAAAGCTCCATACTCTTCTTCTCTCTAACCTGCCAGCTCAGAAAGCCTCCGAACAAAGAGAGGGCACCAAAAGCCCAGTTCTGCATTCCTGCAGCTGTCACAACCACCTCCCCTGATATCGCCAGCCACCCAAATCCCCACCAGACCCATTCTGTGGCTGAGGTCATTTTCCTTCGCCTACAATCTGTAGCCGGGGCACTACTTCTCTGGTTTCGTTCTCTGAGACTGTAGGACTCGCCCAGCAACTGTTCCCACATAAAACTCTTAGTGCTCAAGGAGGTCAGAAGAGGCCACTGGATCCCCTGGAACTGGAATTACTAAGGTTTGTGAGCCACCGTGTAGGTGCTGAGAACTAAACCCAGGTCCTGTGCAAGAGTGACAAACACTCTTAGCCACTGAGCCATTTCTTCAGCTCTACCTCTTTTCATTCTTATTAAGTGTGAAGTCAATACTATATAATTTCCCCCCTATTTTACCAACAAAGAAACTAAAGCTCAGCTAAGACATTAACTTCTTTAGTCATAGAATGACCAGCAGCTGGGGTTCAGACTTCTGCAGAGGAGACCTTGGTCTTCCGTCCTTATCATTAAACCAGAGTGCCAAAAGATGAAGCCTCCCTATACATATACATAGTTTTCATATCCATGTAACAGTAGCATATAATTTAAGGTAACGTGATATCCTTACCCATAAGCTCTAAAAACTATTAACTGAAGGGCTGGAGAAATGGCTCAGCAGTTAAGAGTACTCGTTACTCTTCCAGAAGACCTGGGTTCAATTCCCAGCATCCAACATGATGGCCACAACCATCTGTGACTCCAGGTCCAGGAGATGCGGTGCCCTCTTCTGGCCTCCTCAAGTATCAGGCACACACACACATGAGACACAGACATGCATGCAGGCAAAACACCCATATGCATAAAATAAGAATTAAAAAACAAAACCATTGGTTAAACTGAGAGTGGGGGCACATACCTTTGATCCCAGCACTCAGGAGGCAGAGGCAGACCATTACCTATGAGCTTCAGGTCAGCCTGGTCTAAACGAGGCCCAGGACAGCCAGAGCTACAAAGAGAACTTGTCTTAACCCCTGCCCTCCTCAGTAGCCATGATAGTAATACTAAGGTGAGTCAGTCAGTTCCGTAGAGAGGCTGTGTCAGAGGGAACCTGGAACATCACTAATGGAAGAGATGGGGGAGACGCTGAGAAAGGCCAGAGAAGTTGGACGTGTATCAGGTTTAATAAGGAGAGGGTGTAGTTTTTAGAATTTTAATTAAAACTTGTAAAAAAATGTGTAGGACTCTTTTTCCATGAATGTACATCTGTGTAGTATAGGCATGCCTGGTGCCTGCTGAGGCCAAAGAGAGGCCATCAGATCCCCTAGAACTGGAGCTACCATGTAGGTGTTGGAAATCAAAACCATCTCTCCAGGACACAGAGAAAAATCTTTTAAATGGCCAAGTGATTTGAACAAATGTAACTGAAGTACTAAATACTGCTTACTACTGTCAGACATTAGGGAATTTTAATTAAAACCACAATAAATATCACTGCACTCCTATGGCTGACCGCACCAGTATTGCAGGGCTTTCTGGGTCCTGCTTGTGGTTTAATCATTAAGATGTGGAGACAACTATATAGATTAAGGCTGTTGGCCCTTTGGCTGGGGCAGTCTCTCAGCTAGTCTCTCTAACCTAACCTGACTTCTCGAACACTGCTCTCCTCCACGTTGTCTCTCCCTGCTCTCCCCCTCTGCTCCATTGTCTGTCCTGTCCTTTTGCCCCAGAGCCATTCCTTTCTCATATGAACAAGCTGTCAGCATAGTGGGAGATGTTGCACAGACTACCCATTCTGAGCCGAGGCACAGCAGGACTAAGCCCAGTCCAGATCTTTGACTGTTGGGCAGACGGAGGACAACATGACCATCTGGGACCTCCCAGACAGCAGCTTGCTTTTAAACAGGATAATCTTAGAGAGGGGCAGGTGAGGAAGTGACAGACATTCCCAAATAGAAAGCAGTTAATGGGCCGCAGAAACGACAATACCAAATATCCTGCTGACACTTGGGCTCATCAATTAACAATTGAAAATACAATGGCATGCCTTCAGAGCCATTTGGTACAATTTGTGTGTGGGTGTAAGTAATCCCAACAGATTACTACTATAATACAGAACAAGGGGAATGGTTACTTCTGGGGGAGTCATAGTACACCTTAGTGTTGTCGCCACTGATAAGTTTTGGTTGTACAAGGAAATAATGCCCCACCTATGCTCATGTATGTAACCTTATGCATGCAGTAGACCTCCCCGCTCCCCCAAATGACATAAAGCTGGGGAAGATGGGGGATTCAGTGGAGGGGGAGAGCAGCACGAGGGGATAATATGGGCAGGAATTTGGTCAAACCGCGTATGTGTGTGCATGAAATTGTGAAAGTATAAACAGCAATTTTAAAAAGGGAAAAGTTAGATTTAAAAAAAATTATAGTATGTACATTTTCCCACAATTAAAAAATTAGAAGAAAAAGGAATGAGTGAAACCTAATGAGATAATTTTACAAATGTCTGCCAAAAGCAAATCTTTACAACTTCTATTTGGACATTCTGTTTTGGCTTGGTTTGGTTTTGCACTCGCCTCCTCCCTTTTTGAGACAGGCTCACCATAAAGTCCCTGGTTGGCCCAGAACGAACAGAGGTTTGCCTGCCTCTGCCTCCCGAGTACTGGGATTAAAAGTGTGCCCACCACCGCCCAGCTCCGTTTGGACATTCTCTTTAGGTTTTGTTTTGTTTTGTTGAAGCAGAATCTTACTATGTAGCCTGGGATGGCCTCAAACTCACTAGGTAGCCCAGGATGGCCCTGGATTCACAGTCCTTCTGCCTCAGTGTTCTGAGCATCGGGATTATAAGCATTAAAAAAAAAGGAAGTGAGCAGAGCTTAAAGAGTGAAGTGACCTGGGCCATAGTGGAGACAAGAAGACTGAGAAGTAGGCCTTAGAATCCTCAGGGGAAAATAGCAGACATGAGAGGGACAGGACTACAGAACAGGGACCAGGAATTGCCACAAAACCACCTGAGCCAAGCTGGTACCAGCAAAGTGGGGGTATTTCTGTGGCAGACCCACCCATGTTGTTTTGGGGAGGATTGTGGAAGACTTTGGAATGGGCTAGAAACGCCATTGAGTGTTGAGAGCTCAGTGGGATGTTCTATAGAAATTTGGAATACAAGAACGTTGAGAGCAGTGCAGAAGCTGGAGGCCTGGTTTGTGAAGTTTCAAAAGGAAGTTTAAAGACTCTGAGGTCCGTTTGCTATTTTGAATTAATTCTTTTTTCATTCTGATCAGCTGGAGCCGAAAAGTCAGCTGTAGTTAACAAGAGACCAGCGCCATTGAAATCTTTGTGTTACTGGGACAATCGATGCTGGTGAGCTGGAGGTAAGAAATTAGCAGTGATTAAGAAGGGATCAGCATCCCTGGGGTGAAATCTGGGAAGTGTTTCCTGAGGGTCAGCATGCAGAAACTGTGGTCCAGAGGCAGCCAAGATCATACTTCACACTGGCAGCAGAACTTAATAGTGAAAGAGTCAACCAGGTGGTGTGGGTTTTGAAGGCACAAAGAGGTCACGGAGAGCGGCTGAGGCTTGGCACTGCGGGAGGCCAGGAGAGGCCATTGGTGAAGGCATAGCCTCAGTAGCAGTGTATGGCCCAGGACTGAAGCTCATGCAGAGAAGCTGAGTCTTGGCACGGTGGAGGGAGATGAGGGGAAGATAAAGGTGAAGGTATCACCCTATGGCAGCATAAGACCCCAGCATTTTGGAGATGTCACAGCCATGGGATGACCACCAAGAACAGTAGCATCAGAACAGAGAAAGAACTGGCCGACTCCCAGATAGCACTGGCTTATAGATGAATATCTTTCATGTGTGCAAGTAGGCATGGATTCAAGGAGAGTAAAATGTCATTAGTAAGGAGTCTTTGCTTTATTGCTTAAGGTATATTTATTTTGCAAATGCAGTTGAGCAAGAGTTCTCTAGGGCAGTGCTGTCAGACCATCGCTCCAATTATCCGTAGTTGAGTAACGATCTGTTCACACTTAGGAATTAAATAAAACTTCACAATGGTCATGATCCTGTCATGATTAGGAGTTCAGGAGGGCTGCACAAGGTGATTCTTCTGCACCCTATGGAGTTGATTGTGAAAGCCCTGGTGTCAGGGGTTACAAATGATGTTTGGGTAGGTGTGGGGAAGTTCAAGAAGATATCTCTCAAATATTTCAAGTTTTGCCAGTAAAGCTGAGCTTGGCTGGGCTACTTTCTCTTTGTAGTCTCAGAACCTTTCTATGACCCTCCTCAGAGTGCTGATTGGTCATTTCCTCCTTTTCCTCCTCCTCCTCTTCCTCTTCCTGTTGCTGCTTCCCTTCCCCTTCTTCTTCTACTTTCTCCTCCTGTTTTTTTTCTCATATTTTAGGGATTTTATTTGGTATTTATACATTCTTTTGCATAGGATAGTTAAAAGGAAAAATTCAGGTAACAGGAAACTGGTTCCATCCAGACACAATAGCATACATTTCTAGCCATGCAGGTAAATCTTGGGTGTTGCACTTCTAATGAGATGACTTTGTTTTCCAGGAGTGATAGCCTAAGAGACAGGAAGACCCCTAAGTCTGAACCTAGAAACCTAGAAATGAACCATGCCATGTCCATGTGGTCTGTAGTTCAAGAACGTACGTAATATGGAGGTTTAATGAGAGGTTCGGTTTCTTTAAAAACAAATATTATAAGAATGTGTTTTCATTTTAATACTAGGTGTGGGATATGAGCTGCTTCAGGTTGTCCACAACAGCTGACTATGATTTGCTCTGGCAGGGGTGTGAGAAACCCTGTCTTGACAAAACATGAACAAAAGGCACTCAAAAGAGATATAAGTCAAACTATTATGACTGTATTAAAGAAGAGGTAAATAAATATAATACGTGGTAGCAGGGGGGAGGGGAGGGTGTGACTGATGAAGGTGGATGAGGGCTGCAGAGAATGTAGAGTTAAGACATAAGGGGGTTTAAAGGTTTATTCAGCTAAAACAAAACACTTATATGATGTTAGAAAGTAAAAACAATTGATATAGCAATGCCCCAAGTCTTCATTCTGGAATATTTCCTGTGTTGACTTCCACAGCAAAAGGTCTATGTGCAGGTACATTTCAAAATGTTCGTAAATCTTAAATTGAGAAATATTGAACATTCACAGTGTTTGTAGAGTTTCGTAGTAACTGTCCAACTGGTTCTGCCTTCTTTCTACACTTACATTTTTTTTTTCTTTTTTTCGGAGCTGGGGATCGAACCCAGGGCCTTGTGCTTGCTAGGCAAGCGCTCTACCACTGAGCTAAATCCCCAACCCATTAAAACATTTTAAATACAGTAAATATCCAGTGAATCATTGGTTTTTGCTTCCTCTGTCCATCAAACTATGTATTAATCTACTTAATACAAATGTATTAAACTTTTTTGAATTGTGTGATATGGTGACAAGTGTTAGTTTTAAAATTTATTGATATGCTATTGACATTTAGAAATTTATTTATTTATTTATTATTTATTGTATCTGGTATAACTGTTTTGTCTGCCTGTATGTGCACCATGTGTGTGCCTGGAACTGGAGTTGTAGACTTGTGAGCCAACATGTTGGTGCTGGAAACTACCTGGGCGCTCTTGAATACTGAGTCATCTCTCCAGCCCTGATTTAGACTTTTTTCAAAGTAAATTGAAGGCATCAATTTACTTCTAAAAACTTCAGCATGTATAGCATTAATCATAGCTCAATATTTTATCTAGTTTTTAATATTTATGTGAAATTGCATATAATGAAATGTAAACGTTTAAAATGTATAGTTGCCATTTGACCAATGCATAGATCCATCATGGGTCCCAGGGATTGAACCAGAGTCATCAAATTTTGTGGCAGATGCCTTTACCCAGTGAGCCATCTCACTGGCCACTCTAAAGTCCAACCCAAATTTCTACCAGTGTAAAATATTCTTATCATCCAAGAAAGGCATTCATAAGAGGTGTGGCTTTAACTTTTTTCAAAATTACATTCCTTTACTAATTTATGTATGTTTTATTTTGTGTATGTGTGTGCACTCACATTCCCCAGAAAGCATGTAGAAGTTAGAAGACAACTTCAGGGAGCTGGTCCGCTCCATCACATGGGTCCTGAGTATTGAATTTAGGTCATCAGACTTGGTGGCAAGTGTTTTTACCTGATGAGCGTTTTGTTAGCAGGAGAAGTTTTTGACTTGTTCATGTGCACAGATCCCTGATATTGTAGGTTAATGGAGACAGCAGAGGTAGACATAACTGAACAGTGAGAAATAAAGTTCGGGAGGTTGAAATGATTAGTTGATGACCAGCACCCCAGACCCTGTGAGATACTAGTCATTTGGTGCAGATGGTCAGCAGATTAGGTTGGCTGAACCTGCATAACATGCATGGGATCCAAATGAAACTTTGCTGTGCTCAAATCCTTTCAATATCACACCTACGAGAGCTGTGACTCGGCGTTAGAGAGTGCAATTAGCATTGACGAGGCTCTGTGTTCACTCTGTAGCATCAGAACCAAAATCTCATACCAGGATTCTCTCATATGCCAGACAACCTGAAGGACAGACAGTGTTTCCCGTGTGGAGGTGTTTGTACCCCACAGTGGACAGTTGACAATGTCAGGAGACATTTTTTTTCTTTTTTTCGGAGCTGGGGATCGAACCCAGGACCTTGCGCTTGCTAGGCAAGCAAGCACTCTACCACTGAGCTAAATCCCCAACCCCGTCAGGAGACATTTTTGGTTGTCATTTTGGTTGTCATTTTGGGAGTAGTGCATAGGCGGTTTACTGAATGGAGCCCAGAAATCCTGCTAAACACTTTGTAGTGCACAGAACAGTCTTTTACCTTTTTATAACCCCAGTGGCAATGGCTACAGGTTAAAGGTATGCTATCTATAGGAGGAAGTCAATCACATTGTGCCCTCAAAGCAAATTTTTAGAAAGTAGAGGTGCTATTTTACCTTTAAGATCAAGAAGAGAGAAAAGGAGACTCAGTGGTGGTCAAGAGCATGCACTGCTATTGCAGAAGACCCTAGTTTAACTCCCAGCACCCACACTGAGTAGCTTGCAACTATAAATGACTCCTGTACCTGAGAGATTTGAAGCCTGCCTCTATGGACACCTGCATTCACAGGCATATATCTCCCCGACGCATACTTTAAAACCAAATCTAAAAGGATGAAGAAAGAGGACCTCATTATTGAATAAACAAGACACAAGCAGGTCTGGTGGCATTGCACACCTTTAATCCTTGGGATACAGAGGTAGCCTGATCTCTGTGAATATGAGGTCAGCCTGGTCTAGCACCAGGCCAACCAGGACTATCTGGTAAGACCTTGATTCAAAACAACCTCCCCCTACCAACACATACAAACAAAAACCCACTACCACTACCACCAGTACCCCAAATTCTTTCATTTTGGTATAGTTTTGAATAGGGATGGAGGGGAGGCAGCAAACTGCTTGTGACTAGAAATGAACACATTGTTGTACAAAAGATCTTTTAGGGAAACCATTGGGGGTAATGCTAGGCTCCCACGTTTCTCATCTGGAGGCCAGCATATATCATTTGAGGGTAAAAAGAGGGGGAGAGAAGGAAAGGAAGAAAAGGAAGAAAAGGAAGAGGCATTTACAATTTTCACATTTGCTCTGATTCTGTGAGCTCTGTTCTTAGGACAGTGGTGACATCAGCCACAGGCATGTGACTCCACTTGACAAATCACCACCAAAGGTGAACTCAGAGAGTAGCTTCTCCTTGGTTCTGTTTTATAGAGTATGACCTCCATAGGCCCCCCTGCTGTGTCATCTTCTGAGTCTGACTAACCTGTGAATCATCTGAGGTGAGCAGCCCCAGTGTCCAAGTGGGGACTTGCAAGTGAAAATTAATCACTCCCATTGGATAATCCAGTAAACTGAGGTAGCAGAAAGACTCGATAACTTGTCCAGGACCATAGAGCTTGAAGGATGATGAGCTGAGATTTGAACCAGGAATTTTAGTCTAGCTCGAGAATACGTAAACACGACATACCCTTCCCTTGACATGTCATTGGGCGTGTCAACTTCATCGAAGCGTAACATAGAGCATACATGGAAAATGCCCAAATCAAAAGCATCTGACCCAATGAATTTTCATGGCGAGCATACCTGTGCACTACCACGAAGATCAAAGATCAGCTCGCAGCCAGCCCCACAGGGACCGTCAGCCTCTTCATCCTATATGTCTTCAATGTATCCATTTATCGTTATTGTTTATTTAATTGTGTGTATATAGGTGAGTGCAGGGACGCACAGGCCCAGCACATGTATCACTTGGGGAGTTGGCTGGGGGACCCAGGATCTGAACTCAGGTCATTGTGCCCGTTTGCTATCGCTGATACCTGTTGAGCCGTTTTTCTCTGCCCTATTTACTGATTTTGGGGTTCGTAGGGACATGCATATGGAAATTAGAGAACAGTTTTTCAGGGGTCAGGTCACTCCTTTTACCTTCTTTCCGAGGCAAGGTAGGAAAGCGCGTACCTCTTGAGTCTAGGGCAGTTCTATGTCCTCGAGGCTACCTGACCTTTGAGTCCCAGTTTCCATCTTGAATTAAGATTGCTGTGGTTACAGATGGCAGCCACTCTTCTAGCCTGAGCTGCCACATTTGACCTCTACACCGGTTCTGGGGATTGGACTCATATTGACGGGCTTGCATGGAGAGTGCTTTGACCCTCTTAGTCATCTCTCTGACTATCTCTCGTCCATTTTTTTTTTTTTTTTTTGGTTCTTTTTTTTCGGAGCTGGGGACCGAACCCAGGGCCTTGCGCTTCCTAGGCTCTCGTCCATTTTTAATCATGCTCATTTCAAGCATCATTAGAACTTAGAATTTTTTTTTTCTTTTTTCTATTTTTTCGGAGCTGGGGACGGAACCCAGGGCCTTGCGCTCGCTAGGCAAGCGCTCTACCGCTGAGCTAAGTCCCCAACCCCTAGATTTTTTTTTTTTGTTTGTTTCCATGCTTGCTTTTTTGTTTGTTTTGTTTTGACACTGTTTATTATGTTGTTGGGCTGGTCTTGAACTTGTATGTTCAAGTGATCATTCTGCTTTAGCTTCACAAATAAGTTGATTATAAGACTTTGTCACTAATGTGTGGCTTTTATGAAGACTGCTGATAATTTTTAACATGTTCTATCTTGAAAATGGAGTGTTGCGGGGGACTCTAGTTTTGCCAAATTCTCTCTGCCACTATAAGGCGAAGATCTTTCCTAAAGCCCCACCCCTCCAGGACTACATCTCCCATGAGGCTATGCTCTGGTGGCTCTCAGATTTAAGTAAGATTCTGAGCACTGCTTAAGCCAGCCAGTTGCTGAGTGCCCCGGAGTGAGAGGAGCCTAGAGTCAACAGAAGCTGCCAGGAATTGGAGCCAGAGAAGGATCCTCCGGCCAAGTTGAGAGTGGAAGCTGCAGAGACAGCAACTAAGGCGGTTGACAAGATGCTGGTTATCTTGGTACTGCTCACGTCCTTCTTCTCGATCTTGTACCTGGCGACTCCATCCATCAGGTTTGTCTTAATCCAGCAACTCAAAGATATTTTATGAAGCTGGTTTCGACTGCTAAAAGAAGAGTGAGGGGAGGCAGCGAAGGCAAGCTTAGGGCATTAAAAACAGGAAAGGAGGGGTTATGGATGCCTCTGCGGAAAAAGAGAAGGAAGCACCTGGGTGGGAGGGGGTGGGGCTGGTTTGAATTCGGATGCTAAGAGAAGGCGGAGTAGATGACTGTCCTGGCTCTTCCCCCTGATTCCTTTGGGTTTCTCTGACACTTTCCTTTTCTTTTCTGTCCCTAGGTAAGACGGGTGTCATGGGGACTTCATCTTTTAAGGGACTCATTGTCAAGTAGTAGGCATCTGGGAAGGAAACACCCTCTCTTTCCTTGATACTTCTCTCAGTAAATGTTTTGGAAATGACTCTTTCACTGGGGATTTATGGAGGTGTCAAGAAATGACTATTCTGTGTGAAGAATTTAAAATCTGTTGATGATTAGGAAGGTTATGAGCCAGATGTGGTTGTGCATGCCTTTAATCCCAGCACTGAGGAAGCAGAGGCAGAGAGATCTCTGAGTTAGAGGACAGCATGGTCTACAGAGCCAGGTCCAGGACAGCCAGGGCTACACAGAGAGATCCTGTCTTTTTGAACACTGAGGACAGAGTGTCAAAGTGTCATACCTGGTCCTGGCCACCCTTAGAAATGACTTGAACATCTTTGGGCTTCAGGGTTTTTTGTTTGCTTGTTTGTTTTTGTAATGTAGAAGTAATACTGAAATGGCTGGGGAAATTAATGTAAATGGCATATGGGAAGATACTATGTATGGAAGATGTAGAAAGGTAGTGAATGTAGAGTCAATCTAGCATGGGGTAGACTGAGAGTAGAAAGTGTCTAGCCTGGGATAGATATTGTGGAGAAAATCAAGCCTGGGATAGACCTCATGAATGTAGTAAGTGTCTAGCTTGGACTAAATATTGAGTGTAGAAAGTCTAGCCTAGGCTAGACAGTTGGTATAGAAGGTATCGAGAAAAGATAGTGTATAGAAAGTATCCAATGTCTGTCAGCCAATGATGTTCAGGAAGCATTCTAGACTCTCTGGTCTTGTTTTCAACAAGAAAGTTTTCTCTGTGTGCCAATGGCCTAAATAAAATCCTTAACAAAGTGCCAGAAAGACTTTCAGGATGCTCACTCTCTAAAGAGGCAGCTGAGGTGCGGTAGTTATGTGTCAGCCCAGATGCTGTTCGCTAGTTCTTGTGGTAACTATTGGAGATGTAGGGCTCAGGACCATTGAGTCCTCTAATGTGTCTCACCTATGTGATTCTAATGTGGGTCAGAGGAGGAAGCTGACCCATGGGAATCTAGAGATTAGACTGATATCTTTTTTATCTGACAAGGAATGTCCGAATTGGCTCTGGCTCAGGAGCACTTTCTCTGCTTGCCCAAGTGACTATTTTTAGTTTCCGGACATATGACCTTTCAATTCTTATCTATGAGCTGGCCACTACCTTTTCCAACCAAATGGTAGCCCATGCAAATTAACTTCTAAAGATGATAAAGTCTTATGACTCCAGGTTATGGACCTCTCTCTTTGGACTATTGTGGCCTTACTTCTTTTATGCATCTCAGCATGAGATTGGGGAAATGGTGGATGACTTTCCTCCCTTTGGCGACAGGAAGTTCTTTGCTGGTGGAGTTTGTACAACGAAGGTGCAGATCCCAGGGAAGGTAGTGGTCATCACAGGTGCCAACACAGGCATTGGCAAGGAGACAGCCAGAGAGCTTGCTCGAAGAGGTGAGTCCTTTTCTTCTATCTCTGCAGAACCATACCCCCTGCCCTCTTCACTGCGGTTCTCTCATAATTTCCTTGTCTTTCCTTCCTGGCTTGGAGGCTGTGATGGGAATTTAAGGAAAGTGGAACTCATGTCTAATGTGACAATAACTTATTCTGACTTTCAACATAGTTCCTTTCCTTCCTGCATCTTCCCTATTTCAGAAAGTGGGGAGAAGTATTTCAGAAAGTAAGTCTCAGCATAATATTGGTCATTATTGATAGTTATTCTAAGGTAGATACTAAGCAGAGTTAACTATCAGAGGGTTCTCGGCCCCACTGTGAGAATTTGGAGGTGACAATATGGCCACTCCACTGCCGTGGGGACAGCTTTGGTATGCTCCTGTGCCTCTGTACATATTGCCCTGCTTTCTCTGGTCCCAGGAGCACGAGTATACATTGCGTGTCGAGATGTGCTGAAGGGAGAGTCTGCTGCCAGTGAAATCCGAGCAGACACCAAGAACTCCCAGGTGCTAGTGCGGAAACTGGACCTCTCTGACACCAAATCCATCCGAACCTTTGCGGAGGGCTTCCTAGCAGGTAAGCCAGGAAGGCAGGAAACTAAGTGAGGGGTGGTTGCTCCACCCAGGACGTTTATGGCCCTTGCGTCATATCTGTGATCCCACTGGGCAGGTTTAGCTACATAAACCAGCAGGACAGGGATTTGGCAAAGGGATGGCGGGTGGACAAGCTGAGCAGGATCCTTATCGGCGTTTTGCTCCACAACGGGAATCTTGGAGGTATCGCCTCCATGTCTGAGCTTGTGACTTAGCATAGGGTGTGGCCCCGATTCTGCTCTTTTCTTTCATCCAGAAAATCAACCTTCTGCGGGTACGGGCACTAGATGAGTTTGTGCCATTGTCAAAAGGCTCCCGTGTCTTGGGAAATTACCAACCTATACCGAGAACTACAGCTCCCTGAGGGACGAGGTTTAGGTGTGCCTTGTTTTATCGTGTCTTCCCAGGGCCAACCATGCCGGCCTCCTCCAAAGTTAGTGTTAATATGCATTGGCTATATAAATGAATAAATGGTGTTCAGAAAAGATAAAATTAGAAACCCAGTGACAACGGAGAGTCCATATCACACAGACAGGTCGGGATGGGGATAATTACTGACTTCTGAGCCAACACCTTATCTTGGAAGACAGGAGAAAGATGAGCATTATCCTTGCCCAGCAAAGTGTATTCATAGATGAAAGCCCCAGTGAACACTTGGGACAGTGACAGGTGGATAGAAGATGCCATGACTAGGAGACCCTAGTCATGGGTCTCCTTGATTGTTCTCAACAGAGGAGAAGAAGCTTCATATTTTGATCAATAATGCAGGCGTGATGATGTGTCCATATTCT
Source organism: Rattus norvegicus (assembly GCF_021556685.1). Taxonomy (NCBI): domain Eukaryota; kingdom Metazoa; phylum Chordata; class Mammalia; order Rodentia; family Muridae; genus Rattus; species Rattus norvegicus. The sequence goes on from NC_141539.1 coordinate 104,378,369, forward strand.
AAGACAGTAGATGGCTTTGAAACCCACTTTGGAGTCAACCACCTGGGTAAGTATCTTTGGGTGACTAACAAGTGGGTGACAACTTACCTTGTTCTTTATAGGAAGATGGCCCTGCACCAGGGTTCAGGGTCTCCATGGGTCCTCAGAGAGCCTCATAGACTCCTCACAGGATTCCCCCTACACTAGACACATTGCTAAGCAGTCAAAAACGTGACTCTGTGCATTCTGTCCAGAAGTCTCATCTTGGAAGATACTATGGAGAAAAAAAAATGTCATCCTTGGATGGGGCAATGGCAATGCAGGGCTTGTTGGGCAGGGTCAACCTGTGGGTACTCAGGAATCTGGATTTGGCAGGGAAAGTACCATCCATATGAGAACTGAAACAAGCCTTGGGCTGCTCTTTGGTGGTAAGTGAACCCTGAGAAGTTGACACACAAGGTAAATAGGTGTTCAGAGTTTCCAGTGAAGGTTCCTTCTAGTCAGGGGAGCATGCGTCATATTCTTGGATCCTAAGCAAACGTTATTTTCCCTGACTACTCTAGCTTTCTTCCTGCATGAGTGTGAGGACCCATGGTTGTGCAGAGATGCTGGAGGCTAGCAGATGGGTATATAAACAATAGGTACCTGAGTATAGGTTAGATCTTGTCTTACTGAAGTCGGTCTTTGTCCCTTGCTTTGGAGAATGGACTACCCTAGAGTAAGTGACCAGTTAGCACTGAGTGACTCGATGTGTCAAACTTTACTCATACTCGGAAGGCAGAGAGCTGATTCGGAAGTGCTGTCATTGGTTCCACGTATCCTGAGCCTCGGGTCCTTCTGCCCTTGAGCTTTTCCTTTTGGATTGCTTTGCAGGCCACTTCCTTCTTACATACCTGCTTTTGGGGAGGCTGAAGGAGTCTGCTCCCGCACGGGTGATAAACCTATCCTCGGTGGCCCACCTTGGTGGCAAGATCCGTTTCCATGACCTCCAAAGCAAGAAGCGATACTGCAGTGGTTTCGCCTATAGTCACAGCAAGCTGGCCAACGTGCTTTTCACCCGAGAGCTGGCCAAGCGGCTCCAAGGTAAGCGTGGAGAAATGATAAAATATATTTAAAAATTATAAAAATAGTATCTATATATATACAGTATGTATTATATTATATATTTAATTTTTAAATTATAAAAAGTAAATATTTTATTATATTTAAATAATAGATAATAAAATAATAAAATAAATATTTTATTTCTTTTTTATTATTTTAAATCAGAACAGAATCCTTGGTCCAGATTATAGGTTCATAGAAACTTCTGGAAGCAGGCTGTTGAACATATAACTTTTTTTACTAGTCTTCTGTATAGTCCAGGAAATGATAACTGTGCTTTTTTTCTCTGAATAAATGAGTTTATTGGGTAATAACAAGCAAAAATAAAAGAATAAATAGCGAGTAGCAGGTAGAAGCAGTTGACAGATACTAAACATTATCAAATTGTGTGCTGACAACATCTACAAGGGGCAACTGGAGTCACTGAATTGAGAGAACAAACAAAAGATAACACCCCACGTCAGGGTCTTCAGACATCTAGCACCAGTTAGCTGAGGAAGCCCCTTTGTGGCAATCCATTGGAGTTCTGACTGAGAAAACTGGGCAGAGCTCAGAACGGCCTCTAATAAAAGACAAGCATCCTCAGCCAAACACAACCATCAAAGCAGGCACCTTCAACATCCAGCAGATGCCAGCTATTGAGATGCTGGAACCCCCCATTTAGCTTTTTCTCCATGGATGAATTTCCAGTAGCTGAGCTTCTCCATCCCTGTTCCTTCTCTAGGCATTATTATTATTATTATTATTATTATTATTATTATTATTATTATTATTGGATAGACAACAGTAACCTTTGGTTGGAAATAGTATATTTCTAGCTGTTCTCAAGAACACAACAGGTTTTTTTTTTGTTGTTGTTTGTTTTTTCGTCTGTTTGTTTGATTGGTTTGGGTTGAATTTTTGAGACAGGGTTTCTCTGTGTAGCCTGGCTGTCCTGGAACTCATTCTGTAGACCAGACTGGCCTCAGATTCAGACATCTGCCTGCCTCTGTCTCTTAAGTGCTAGGATTTAAGTCATGGGCCACAGCGAGGCTAAGAACACAATTTTTTTTAACACTCTTAGCATTTTTCCCTCTCCTCATACAGAGCCAGGGGGGCCATCCTGACCCAGGAAAGGGCAGAGGGTTTTGGAAGACATTTGACATAAGTATGCTTGACCCTGAAGGGGGCAACCCAGCTTCCAGAACCAGCTTCCCAGTGAGTCCAAACAGCACGTTAAATATTACCATGTAATGTACATTCCAAGAAGAACTTTGTGAGCTAAGAAGAGTGAGACTGTACACAGAATCCCGCTGCTGTCCCACAGGAAGCATAGTCTAAGAGGTGCTGGAGCACTGTAGTCACCTCACGTTTGATACACTTTCGCCTCCTATTACTTCACTGTGTTCTTACAACAAGCCTTTGTAACATTCAGAGTGGGCACTCATTTTCTATTTTATGATAAGGTCAGAACTGAGCTTGTGGAAATGGCTAGATCAGGATTACATGGCAATGGAGTCATTAGTCTGTGCCTCAGGAATTGCTTCCGTAGTTCATAAAGGTGTCAAGACTGGAATGTGAGCTCTATGCTTTTAGTCTAGAGCTCTTCCTCCTGTGTGCCTCTCGCTGAGTTCTGCTAAGCTCCAATGGGGTCCTTGCCTACCATTGGGGAGTTAGGGCTGGATTCTAGGATCCTGGGCCCGAGTTCTTGCTCTTCCAGATATGAGGGCCATGTATATATAAACCTGTTCCTTTAACTTCCCCAACTGCCTCCTCAGTTGTAACATGATTAATAATTATAATTATTAGTAACTCTGCACCTCCCTGGAGTCTAGGTAAGCTATGACCTCTGATGTCTCTGAGTCTGGGGGAACGACTTGACATTGTGAATAATTCAGAATTTGGGAAGAATAGTCTGTATCAGAATGCCAAGGCAGAAGAATAGGACAATCAGGGCAGTGAATGGCAATGACGAGGAGCTTTGTGTGCCTGTCACTGTGCGAGCCTCAAACTGATAATAGCGCTCATGAGGTTAGCACTATTATTTTCCGCCCTCTACAAATGAAGGGAGAGGTGCATCTGTAAGGAATTTGTTCAGGTAAGTTCGGAGAGCTCTCACTCTGGAATCTAGCACTGTTTCCTCTGTGCGAGGCCTTGGTCTGCAGCTGACTAGCTATGACTGTGAGTGATGTATTAGGTTTCTCTGCGTTTCAGCTTCCTTAGGACATGAGCATCTTAATGTTATTTACTGCATATGCCTCCTTTTAGAATGGAGATGTGACTGGCCTCTGCCCAATGCTTGACAAGTCTTCCTACCTCTGATTAGTTGAGCAAGAAGGCACTATTCCAAAAAGGAGAAGCAGAGGGCGGCACAGAATTGTTTGACCTTGGTGGCAGGTGACACCTGTGTGTTGGGTAGAGGTGATATCAGAGGAAGAGGCAATCTTTCACCATCAGATGATCAGGAGCTTTGGCCAGACCTTTGGACACATATTGAGGCAGTGAGGGGCTAGGTGCTCAGACTACATGTCGAAATGGATTAATAAGGAACTTTGTGACTCGGCCCACGACCCTCCCCCACAATGTCCTACAGGTCAATTAAGGATAATGTTTCTTTAATTAAGCAGCCCGATGACAGTCCACACCAAGCCAGTGTAGTCTTTAAGTTTATTGTCCCACAGTGGCACCTTTCTCAAACAGCCAAGGCTGCATTTACAACCTGACTTATCATCCAAATATTAACAGAAATGGCGCCATTTGTCTCAACATTCTGAGACTGCAGCAGTCTCCTGCTTGAGTTATTTCCCAAGTTACCTTGCCCATTTTGTCCACTGCAAAGTGATCCAAACAAATGTGCCTCATGTCCTAATTGACAAAACAAACAAGTGTTGCAGATGAGAGTGCATCCTAGGAACAGACTCTGGAAGGCCATGGAATGTCACCTTAAACCCACAAGAACCTGCAGGAACCAAGTCTAAACCGCTGTTCCTGTGTTGATTTTCTTATCCCTGTCAGACCTTGCCTTCATTTTATTTTCTCCCAGCTTTGGACAATAACTACTTTCTAAAATAGTAACAAGTGAAAAGTTGTCCGAGACTGATACATTTTTTTAATAGAATGTGTGTATTATGTGGCTAGTATTTTCACTTTAATTTGGTTGTGATACTCTGTTGTCACATCAAAGGAAGCGATGGCATTCTAGCTGTGTCTCTTCTCCTTTAAGGCATCCACTGTGTTCATAACTGATGGGGCTGCAGAACTGGTATTGAATTTACAGTATCGTTAGAAGAGAATGTGTGATACAGGTTACGCATGCCAATAAAGGAATTGCTTGCTCTTACTTTCCAGAGTGTGGAAACTGAAAGTCAAGTACTTTCTGCCTTCTAAGTTAGAACCTCAAAACCTGTATACTTTTCATTTCAATTACTGGGAGGCATTGGGGTTATTAGCCCATCTTCCTTCACACAGTTTAATATCTCACCGACTGACTGATGCAAGCTGTTAGTGGCTGATTGCTCCAATGATAACTCTGCTAGTAATTGATTTATTTTCCTTCAGTAAAGTTGTATAAACTAAACAAAACTAAAAAGGAAATGGGATAACACAGGGAAAGTGCATAGTGTGGTCTCATAGGTTAAAAAGTACAGCCAACAAAGTGGTACCAGAATTGCGTTGGGGCAGCATAATGTCCCATAATTCCCACCAGCACCCTTCCATCCACACCTCATAAATGCTCTTGCCCCTACTCCCAACCTTTCAAGCATATTGTTGTCCCCAAGCTTCTCCCATAGAAATGGCAAAGATACTGCTATTAATGATTAATGCTACTAGTTCGCACGTGTTTTTATGGGTAGTATGTGAGCCCTCATATAAGATGACACTGAAATAGGACTCTGGCTTTGGAGCATAGAAAGCTCTTTCTTGGAGGGGTTAATTCATTACTAGGCAGGGTAATAAAGCCTTTTGAAGCCTAGTCTTTTATTTCCCAAGTCCCTTCTTCTTTTTTAATTAATTTATTTATTTTACATCCCAACCACAGTTTCCCCTCCCTCCTCTCCTCCCAGAGCCCCCCCGCCCCGCATTCCGTTCTTCTTTCACTTCTCCTCAGAAAAGGGCAGGCCTCTCGTGGATATTGAACAGCCATGGCGTATCAAGTTGCAGCAACACTAGACACCGCCTCTTCCATTAAGGGTTTACAAGGCACCCAGTCGGAGGAAAGGGTTCCAAAGGCAGGCAACTGAGTCAGAGATAGCCCCTGTTCCCACCATTAGGAGCCTACAAGACGATACGAGCTGCACAACTATAACATAGGCAAGGAGGGCCTAGGTTAGTCCCACGCAGGCTCCCTCATTGGCCGTTCAGTCTTTGTGAGCCCTATGAGCCCAGGTTAGTTGATTCTGTGGGTTTTCTTATGCCTTTGACCTATAATTTGTTCTGCCTACAAGGCATGCTAGGGTAAAGATCGCCCAGAAGTTGTGGAAGTGGCCAACAAATGACTCATCCAGCTTGAGACCCATGCTTTGAGAGGGAGCCCACCCAGGCTGGATAGCCCAGAGACCTAGGAGAGAATCAGATAGGACTGGCAGTGGCAAAAAAAAAAAAAAAAAAAAAAAAAAAAAGTCAATAAAATGATTCTTAGTGACATTCTGCTGTACTAAAAAATTGGTGCCTAGCCTAGTTGCCATCAGAGAGGCTTTACCCAACAACAGGTGGAAACAGATGCAGCAGAGACCCACAGCCAAGCATTAGGCAGAGCTGGGGGAATTATGTGGAAGGAGGAGGCAAAGGACTGTAGGAACCGGAGGGACTCCTACAAAGTGTGTCCCTAGCCTTACTGTATCCTCTTTGTCCTAGGGACCGGAGTCACGGCCTATGTGGTTCACCCAGGTTGCGTCCTGTCTGAGATCACCAGGCACTCCTTCCTGATGTGCCTGTTGTGGCGCCTCTTCTCGCCCTTCTTCAAGTCCCCTTGGCAGGGGGCTCAGACCAGCCTGCACTGCGCCCTGGAGGAGGGCCTGGAGCCCCTGAGCGGAAAGTACTTCAGGTAGGAAGGAGCTGGCAGTGCCCTGCGTGCTCAAGAATTACGGTACCCCAGGAGCTTTGCACCAATCAGACTCCTCCTGCCTGCCGATGAAATCCACGCTTGGGTTAGGTCTGGAAATCAGCTGCAGTGAGTTTTCCAAAGGAACTCAAGTCAGAAAGAATTGCTTTCCTAGTTTGGTTTTGTTTCAGTGTGACACATCTCTGTGAGCGGCGCTGCTTTCTGAAAGCCTTCCCCTGTTGGTTGTACTATAACAAGGATGTTAGCTGGCCCTCTGGATTTTTTTCCTTGAAGGCTCGGCTGACTTGACAATTGGATTCTTTGGCATCATAAAATGCTAGCAGGAGGTCATATCTACTGAGTGGGAGCCCTCAGTGTTGTTAGGACTGGCCTTGCCTGTTGGTGTGTAGGGATAGACATTTGGGTACCATATGTAAATACAACTCCACACGCAGCCAGAGCTTCCAAATAAGGAATCCAAGATAAAGGCTCTGTTCCTTTTCATAATTTAGCCTAGCCCAGTTTGCTCTGCTGTCCTTTGCTAAGCAAGGCACCGTTTATTAAGTGAGGCAATGAGAGTAGGCTTAGTGTCTGCTGCAGGGGAATGGCTGAGCGACCACAGCCAATACTGCTCGAACCTTTGGACTGTGTTTGTCTCTTGACTAAGTGTGTTGTGTGCCTTGACTGATGCAGTCATCTCCAGCTGCCTCTGGGATTAGAGGATCGTGCCACCACCGTCCACCTCTTGATTTACTTTAGAGGCAGTTTCTCACTATGCAGTCCCGTCTAGCCTCAAATTTAGGATTCTTCTGTCTCAGTCTTCTGAGCGCTAGGATTACAGCTGTGTCCCAGCATGCCTCACTTCTTTTTCTTTTTAAAATGTGGCCACTGGAAATTTCAAATTCTGTATGTGGCTCCTGTTTCAGGTTTGCAACTTTTGTTGTCGTTGTGTTTTATTTCTTTGAGCCAGTCTGTGATCCTGGGCATCCTGGAACTCACTATATAGACCAGGCAGACCTGAAACTCAGAGATCTGCCTGCCTCTGCCTCCTGGTTGGCAAGTGCTGGGATTAAATGTGTGCACCACCATGCCTGGCATGCATTCCCTGTTTATTGAGCAAATCTACCCCACAATCTGAGTGTTTATATTATTGCCTTATGAGTGTGACAGATTTAATTAATAAGGGATTTTCATGATACAATGTTATAAACAAAAAAACCCATAGAATACAAAACTATATGTTCTGGAGGCACAGCATAAGAGTTCTTACTGCTTTGGCAGAGGACTCCAGTTCAGTTCTCAGCACCAGATGTCTTACAACTGCTTGTAACTTCGGCTCCAGGGCATCTGAAACCCTCTTCTTGCCTCTACAGGGACCTGCTCACATGCAAAAACCTTCACAACAGACACACACAGATACATATAACTACAAATAAAATCTTAAAAAAATGAAAACATTTGTTACAAATACATAATGAATAGTTTACATAGACCAGTCAGTGCCTAGTAACAGTTACTCCAAGGGAGTGTGAGGAAGAGAGGCAAGGCCTGAAAGAGGACTGCAGCTGCTCCTTCTAGACACTTCCTTATCATTCAACATGTTTAGAAGAACATACATTTATTTGCTGTCTATCTAGTTAAAATACATTTTAATAAAAGAAAGACTTCCCCAAACTAAATACACGATCCTGCTTTTGAATAAAAGGAAAAAATATACATAAACTTATGTATATCTCTAGATAAACAAACAAGGCTTTAAAAAGGCAGTCAAAGGGTAGGCTTTTCTTTTCTACCAGAATCATAATTTTCAAACATCGTATACAAGTTTTATAAGTATAAAAGATAGAAGCATGCCCCATAGGGTGGTCTCTCTTCCTTATTCCTCCCAGCCTCACTCCCTCTGCTCACTTTAAAACAGGAGTGTGCTTAAATAGGTTCCACTGGGCACAAATCACTCTGGTTGGAATTCAGAGTTTCTCTAAACTTAGGCAGAAAGTAACCGTGGTGTTATCTATGACCTTTGCAGGTATGTTCATATCACATTGAATTATTGAAGATAATTTCATAATGTCTCCTTTGCTCACAATTACTTTGAGGCAGCATTCATCCATCTGGTATTATATCCTGTTGTAGACTATAGTAAGGAAAAGCCTATGTATTGCTAGTTTGTTTAAGTATTTATGCATATGTGTATACATTTTTAAAAGATTTTTCCCAACTATGTGTGTATATGTGAACATATGTATGTGTGTGGGGCCATGGAGGCCAGAGAGGATATCGTATCCCCTGGAACTAGAGTTACCGGTGGTCATAAGCTGCTTGACATTGTGCCAGGAATCAAACCCAGCTCCTCTGGAAGAGCAGCAAACATTTTTAGCTCCCCACTCATCTCTCCAGCCCCTATATTTTGGTTTGTCAAGACGGTTTAACTGTAGCCCAGGATTGGCTCAAAGTCACTCTGGAGCCAAGGATGGTTTTGAACTCCCAATCTTCCTGCCTCTGCTTCCCAAGGGCCAGGACTAATTAGGCTATGCCACCACACCTTATACTTTTTTTTTTTTGGTTCTTTTTTTTCGGAGCTGGGGACCGAACCCAGGGCCTTGCGCTTCCTAGGTAAGCGCTCTACCACTGAGCTAAATCCCCAGCCCCCACCTTATACTTAAGAAGTCATTTCAGTGTAGTTTCTTTAAGTCTAGTGCACATATTTTATATCATTAGAAATCTATTCTGAGGAAGGTGTTCCATGAGGGCCGGTTTTCATTCTAACATTCACTTTCTCTGCCTACCAGTGACTGCAAGAGGACGTGGGTATCCCCAAGGGCCCGGAACAAGAAAACAGCTGAGCGCTTGTGGAATGTCAGCTGTGAGCTTCTAGGAATCCAGTGGGAATAGTTGGCCTGAAGACCAGGGCCTTTTCAGGCCTAATCCATGCCAGAAAAAAAGGGGACCAAAGAGAAGGCTGACTGGAAAGGATTATCCTCCTGGCTTGGTGCTGCTGTAACTCCTGCCTACTAAGAACCTTCTGGAGCCCTTTATACACATGTTTTTGTGAAGCAGGATTGTAGGACAGGATGATACTCATACTTCTAGATGGTTCTCAAAGGATTAGAGAATCCACAGCTCCCTTGGGCAAGAGGCTGAACATGGGGATGGAGGAGGATCCTGAGAAGTTGGATCGGTTCCCTCTCCAGTACCACTGATGTGAGCTTACATGCTCATAGGAGCAACCAGCATCACACATTTCTATACCCTCAAACTCTAGCTTGGCCTCTTTTTCCTTGAAATGAAATGCTAGTCACAACCCTGGAGTCTGGACCAACTCAGGAAGAAATAGCTCATTTTGGCCAAACTTCATTTCTTCTTTTGAGCATCCCGGAGCCACTCATGAAGCTGGGCCCTTCCCATTTTTCATCATGTAATTTTTTTTCCTAAACCATTCTCTTTACCTCAATTTTTAGAGAAATAAAGATTTGTGTTTATCTCATTGCCTTGTGTCTTCCCTCAGAGAGAAATGGAAGAGAGGAAACCAGTCTGTTAGTCCAGTGAGTCACATGTCACCCTACTCAGCCACTCCACCTGTACATCCAGAATTTTCTCACAATACTGTGTGTGGACACAAAGTAAGCTGACCATGCTGGGTATTCAGTCAGGTCTCTCTCAATGCCAGTATTTTATTATGAGAAGTGAGACGGTTGGCTTAAAGTACAGAACCACTGAGCTCCACTGTGGATTATGACCAGATAGATTTGACATATAAATACAAAAAAATCAAGACTCTACCTATCCACCTCCATAAACATGGCTCTCATTCCCTCTGCCTCCCCTCTCTGTGGTGTAGTCCTCATGAACTCCTTGCTGAAGGTCATCCAGAAGAGGTGGGCAGATGTGCCCAATGTCATAATACTTGGGCCCAAGAAACAAACTTCACTGGTCCCAGATCTGAGGCATTCAAAGGGCATCTGTTGATAAATGTTCTTGTCAATAAAACATAGCTTTTAAATTTCATTAGTATATGTTAATTGTTTAAAATATGGCTTTAATTATGACATCTTCACACATATGGATGTAGTACTTTGATCACATTTATCTCCATTATTTACAGTTATCTTCTTGCCCCTGGAAATAACCTTTCTCCTAAGAGGCTCTGTTAGAGCCTGACTAATACAGAGGCAAATGCTCGAAGCCAACCACTGGACTGAGAATGGGGTCCCCAATGGAGGAGTTAGAGAAAGGACTGAAGGAACTGAAGGGGTTTGCAACCCCATAGGAAGAATAACAATATCAACTAACCAGATACCCCAGAGCTCCCAGGGACTAAACCACTATCCCAAGAGTACACAGGGATGGACCTATGGCTCCAGCTGCATATGTAGCAGAGGATGGCATCAATGGAAGGAGAGGCCCTTGGTCCTATCAAGGCTCAATGCCCCAGTGTAGGGGAATGTCAGGGCATGGAGGTGGGAGGGAGTATGTGGGTGGGGATCACCCTCATGGCAGCTTCCAAGTCTATAACTTCACTTCCAGGGCATCTGATGTCCTCTTCTGGTTTCCATGGGCACCAGGCATACACATGAATATAGTAAATAAAATCTTAAAAAAGGTCAGTGACTCCATTGCTCCTTAAGTCCTTGAGTTCTCCATCTGGTGTTCTGTGTGGAGCAGGAAAGTGAGACCATGGGGACCAGTCGTTACAGACCTGTCTGATTTATAAAGTATCATGTACTCGTCTTAAAAAATGTATTTTTCTTGCTTTCTTATCAGCACCTTTTCGGTTTTGATTTAAACATGTTTCATTCTGTCCATTTTCTCACAAAGATTTTTTTCCTATCTCAGGAATTATTTCTATATTGGTGCTTTAGTAAATGTACGATTTCTACTTACATATAGTAAATTTCATGAAGACAGAGTCCACTAGCGGTGTTACCAGGGGGTGGGGGAGTTTTTGTGAGTCATTGATCATGCTAGGGAGGGCTTTTCAGTCATGTGGTTGCCAGAGACTTACCCATGCTCCTTTGAGTATCCCTACTAAACTCACTGGTTTACCAAGCCACATTGGAGAGGATTTATTTCTTTGTTCTGTCATTGGTGTCCTATGCCAGGTGAATACATATGTCTGTTCACATCTTCCCAAGGAAAAAAACATAAGAGAGAGGGTTAGACCAAGAAGAGCCTGTTTCCACCAGGGTAATGCAACTATTGGTATATGCTTGCCTGGGTATTAAGAGTCTAATTGCCTGGGATCTACTTTGCCTAAGCCTCAGCCAAAGGCCTCTGGCAACCTAGCCTGTCGGGTTTCTAAACACGTTATTCATCTGTCTTAAATTCAGACGGAATGTCTCAGTGTTCTTCGTTGTGACATGTCTTTGTGTCATGTCCACACCAGATGTTTCGGGTCTCCTTTCATTATTATCATTTCTTTGCTGTACTTGTTTTTATTGTTTAGTTTTGAATGAGGAATAGGAAGGGCTCACATTTCTGGGGAAAAGGGAGAAGAGCTGTGACACGAAGGTTTTCACTTCAGGTATCCTTCTGCAAACGTACAGCCCCAAGAGAAAGACAGGCAAACAGGTTTTTTGATATATATTTTTTTAAGCTTGAATTATGCTCTTCTCAAATACATACAGGTGGTTCTCAAAAAAGATTCACAAACCAGTTGATAGTGAGAATATAGTTGGCTATTTTCAATCATTCTAAGAATCACAAAGTTTAAAAAATGACAACTCACTTTATAAAAGGTTTCAGTGTGCCATCTGTCTCCCATCACCTGAGCAAAATTACAACAACAACAACAACAAACTATGAAATTGAGACCCTATTTCAAGAACAAAATAATCCATAAAGTTTGTGAATATCAGGGGCAAGAATGGTGGGAGTGGTAGGATGAGCAGATTCAGTGAAGGATGATGGGAGGCAGCTGACTTATTTCCCCAATGCACATATCCTCTGAGTCAGCAGTTCAGAATCATTCATTGCAGAGAATTTGCTGTGACAGGAGTACTCCCCTGCCTACTCCCCTGTCCCGGGAACTATACATTAGATATTGGTAACCCTGGTCACCTCTGGGAGAGACAGCCAGTGGGGTAGTGACAGGAGGACCTCTTATTTATGTTTTCTACTCCTAATGTATCACCTATTTCCACCCCTTCACCTGGAGCAGACATGAAACACACCAAGTTTTCTGGTGGTAGATGGTATGCTAAGATGATTTTAAATTAATTTTTTTTATGGTGAAATTGGGGATTGAACCTAGGACTTTACACATCAGGCAACTGCTGTTTATTGAGTCACATTCCTAGAAAACTAATAAAACAATACTTCATAAAAACAAACCTATTTTATTTTATATATATGAGTATTTTGCCTGCACATATATGTCTATGTACCATACGTGTGCCTGGGGCCCTTGATGAAGGTTGTCTCTGGACCTGGAGTTAGAGATGGTTGTGAGTCTCTGTGGATGCTGGGATTGAACCTGGGCTCTCTTGATAAGCAGTCAATGCTCTTAACCTATGAGCCATCTCCACAGTCCCAAAGGGAGCTGAGCAGGAACACTCACTGCTCTCTTTGTCTTTCCGAGACACAGTCTTATTATGTAGACCAGGCTGGCCCTGAACTCAAAGAGATCCTTCAGCCTCTTCTGAGTGCTGGGAATAAGGGTGTGCGTCATCACGTTCAGCCCCCTTTTAAGGTTTTAAACTTTACTAACATGTGTATAGTGTGTGTGCATGTGTGTGCATGCTCTTGCGTACATACCATGGTATCTCATGCTATGGTATATCGGAGGTCAGAGGGCTGGAAGAGTCAGCTCTTTCTTTCCATCTTCATATGGGTGCAGGGATCAAACTCAGGTTGTTAGGCCTGTGTGGTGAGCGCTTTACCCGCTGAAACATCTCCCTGGTCCACTAATCGTTTTTTTTTTTTTTTTAACACATTTGATTTGAATGGTCACTCCAGGAATTGTTTAAGAGGAAGTTAGCCAGTTGAACTTTATTTCCCACTCATCTTTTCTTTCCACAGAACACACAAGCAAAAGACAGGAGTCTGGAAACAGGGAACATGGAGGCAAGAGGATGAGGGGTTCAAGATCACTTTCATCTATACAGCAATTTCAACACCAGCCTGTGCTATATGAGACCTTGTCTCAAATCAAATAGAAGGCATGGGATGAGACACACCATTAAGAGCACTTGTTCTTATGCAGGATCTGAATTCAGTTCCCAGAAACCCTATTAGGAAGCTAACAGCCACTTGTAACTCTAATTCTAGGGGATTGGATACCCTCTTCTGGCCTCCACTGGTGCCAGGCATGCATGTGTCACACGCATGTGCGTGTGCACACACACAGGCACACACACAGACACACATACACTCATATGAAAATTTTTAAAAAGTGTGTTTATATAAATAAAGCCAAGGGGTGATGACTTGGATGATAAGAGCACTGGCTGCTCTTCCAGAGGATCCAGGTTCAATTCCCAGCACACAACTGTCTGTTACTCCAGTTCCAGGACACCCGACATCCTCACAGAGACATACATGCAGACAAAACACCAATGCACATAATAGTAAATAATAAAAAATTTAAAAAGCCTAGAAGCCAAGAAGTATGTGGGACAGCCAGTTTATTGTGGCGTGGTTGTGGTAGGATACACAGTCCCTCAACATGTACAACTATTTTGATGTTATTGTTGCTTTTCAGGAAACCACAGTATGATGTCTTAGGTCTGCAATCTTTTCTCTGTTAACCTGGTCAATGGTCCACCTATTTTACAATTCAAGTTAGAGAAAGTCAGGGAAATCTAGTTGTGTCATCCTAAATCGAGGGCTGCAAGACTTACAACCCAGTTGTGTAAAGTGCTTATGTTCAGTGCAAACATAGACAGCCTTGAGTGTAAGCTGACCTCAGGCAATGGGGGTTCCTGGGAGCTGTGGTGTGTTCTATGCATCAGGAAGGAAAGGCCACTGTCAGACTTTACCCTCAAGGGAGCCCATTTCAGCCTTTCTTCTCTACTAGGACCAAAGCTTGGAATCTGACAGATGTCCACTAACAACTGTTAATTAAGAAAAACTTGGTTCAGAAGAAATGAGCAGGGTTTCTAAGCACCAGAGACACTGACTTCAGTTCCAGTTCCTGTTGCCTTGGCAGCAAAGGGGAGACCAATAGGCTGAGCTCTGGCTGGTAGGAGACTTGGGGCCACAGGCCTTTCTTTAGGGCTCCCAGTCACCAAATGACAGACCCTCTGTCTAGAGCACCAACCCACCCCAGGTGAAAAGCAGATGCACAGTAAACCCTTCATACAGTTCCCCACCCCTGGGTGAGAATTACTTGTTATCCGCTTGTTCTGCCTTGCCTGTAGACCCAACTCTGAAGCAAATCCCTCAGTGCACTACTGCCTCAATGAGCTAGGTCTTTGCATATCCAACCCATGGCCCTGAGGAGGCCAAGGGGAAGCACGAGGGATGGAGAAATGGCTTCTTAACTAATTCCTGAGGTACAAACACAAATGGAATGCAAACAGGTAGAGTCTAGCATTCATTCAGCCCCAGGGTCTTGGCTACCATTTCTCTCCCTGTCAACCCTGCAGCAGGGATACTGACAAGAGCCAGCTTTGTGCTCAGAAGGGTTGGCCCTTTCCTCCCTCTGAATGAATGTGAAGGGGTCTGGCCTCAGTCTCCCAGATCTGACTCTTTATACCATTGCCAGAGCTTTCAGATGCCCACACTTGAAAACCTTGTGCTTGTGAGAGGTATGGCAGGGAAAGCTGACATATTCCACAGCCATACTCCTAACATTCGCTCTGAATTTTGGGGAAAAGCAACCTTTTTGGCATTGCTCTGTAATTCTGTTGATCCCTCCAGTTAGGAGGAGCTGTTAAAGCATGTGTGTCTGCATAGAGGGGAACTGTGGATGAACAGGCCGACCTGGGACAAGAACCAAACACACTGAAGGTCTTCAGACTAGCAGAAAGTAGGAAGTAAAGTGCCTCTCTTCAATGGAGGAATCTCATTTGTTCAGAAAAATGCTTGGGCGTAAACATGAGTGCACAGGAGCATGCACACGGGTGTGCACACATGCACACACACACACAGTCACTCTGAGGTAGAAAGTGGCTATTTGCAGACAAACACAGAGTCTACAATTTTACATGGCACTTGTGTGAAAGGACCTACTCTTGCCCATTCAGGTAAGTAGAGTCCGACTTGCTCACTCCAACCTGGGGCAGGAGCAGAAGTCCCACTCCACAGGAAGATGGAGATGGAGGGCGCTGTGTGGCACTGTGCCTGTTGCTATAGTTCCCAGGCTGTAGTTCCCAGGTTCCGCAGCCCTGGGTCACTTCCTGGAGCCTGAACCATGGGCACCACGGGAATGGCTTGTCAGAAGCCACTGAGCACAGATGTCTTGCACTACAGAATCCCCGCTGCTTTTGGCAGCCTGCTGCACCTGCTGGACGAGGGCGGCGGCCTGAGTGTGTTCTTGCTTCACGGCAATCAGGTAGGCAGAACGCAGCTTGCAACACGTCAGATAGGCCCGGACCTAGGCATTGGGGATGAGATGACCACCAAGGAAAATCAGTAAGCACAGAGAGCACCAGAAAGCACAGGCAGATGGACGATACTTCTCACTCACCAGATCGAGAGCGAGGTTCTTGCCTTTTATTGTTTTATAACAATTTGAAGTGTTCTAGGCAGTAGGCTATTGCATGGCCCTATGTTCTAATGTAAAGAGCTATCACAGGTAAAATAAGATTTAGAAACTAAGGTAGGCAGAATCTGGCCTCTGTCTATTCTTCCAACATCTTTTTAGAATCAGAGCTAATATTGCCATTATCTACACGCTGTGATTTTATAGTTACTTGGTGATTGTTCTTGACTAGACTGCACGGTCTGAGAGCGCAGGAATAGTGTTTGCTTTTTCTACACTTTGTATTCTTGGTGCCTAGCTGGTAGTCAGTGTTCAATTAATGAGCCTTACATGGGTAACTGAATATATGTGTAAATGATCATACCTTTCTTTTACAAAGGGTTTACAGATTCCCTTTTCTGGTTGTGTGTTTTGAACATGCTGAATTAAAAGAAAAAGAAACAAAGCCAAAAAGCCTTTGGGTGGGTGGGTGGCACTGGGGATTAAACCTGGGCCCATGCATGCTGGGCGAGCCCTCCCACCATTGAGCTGTATCACATCACCAAATCTGAACTTAAAGCTCTCCGTATTTCCTACGCTCTCTGTCTCAACTCAAGAACCCTTTTCTTCTTGGCTTGGGTTTTACCAGCACCTTCTGGTTAGCCATCACTCGTGGCTGAGCAGTACCACGGCCTCCATAAGCTGTGGCTGAGCTCCCACTGGCAGCTTAGTTTCTGCTATAACAGTTATTTCTGAATCAGAGATGCATGCATGCATGCATGCATTTATTTTTGCTCCATGTAAAATGTGTTATCTTTTTGGAGGTGGGTGAGTCTTAACCTGCCAAGGGCTTGATTACATATAGTTTCCCACTACAGAATACATCTGGTGTGCTGTGAGCTCACTGAAGCAATTTGGTGTGTGTGTGTGTGTGTGTGTGTGTGTGTGTGTGTGTGTGTGTATGTATGTATGTATATACTGCCATAGGGGGTGAGCCCTCATCTAGCTCTAGTTACTGCTAACTGTATGAACCACAAGTTGACAGGCAAAATTCAATAGGGGAATAATGATTATAAGGTGATGGGGAATCAAACGAGGTCCTGAAAGCACCATAGAACAGCTGCTGAGCAAAACAACTGAAGAGTAGTAATAACTGTCTAGCTTGACTCTTGGTTCTCATTCAGACTCTACAAAAGTAACCGTCGTTTCAGAATGTGAGGATCCATCCTTTCTGAGGATCCAATTAGGATGTTACTCAGACTGTGAGGAAATACTTAGAACATGTTTCCCTTAAGACCAAGACTGAGAACGATGGCTGGCATGCTCTGTCTGGGGACTGACGCTGCCGCAGGAGCAGTCCTACAGTTGTGTAAGATACCACCACCTGACACGAGGCATTATACCACAAGGGACTTGGCTGCTAGGAAATCTGTCTCCCGATGGCCACTGGTCTGGCTTTGCTTCTGTGGGACTCTGCCTTCCTGAAGATGTAGAACAGTTGATCCCATGGCCAGCCACAAACAGCGACACTTTTGTCCTAGCTGGCACTCATAACAGAGGCAATGTAAGCCAAAGGTTCAGTCATGTCTGAAGCAGGGAAGAGTTCGTGGGCTCCAGAGGAGCACTGTCCTCCGAGGGCAGAGTGGATGCTTTGGTCTGAATGTGAATGCCCCTCATATGTTAGATCTACTTGTCTGCAGCTGGTGGCAGTGTTTCAGAAGGCCACACATTTGCTAAAGGAAGTGGTCACCTGGGGTGGGCACTGAGGGTTTAGGACCTGGTCTCCTGGTGCTTTCTACCTCTGGATGCAGTGTCACCAGACGGCCATCTCTTCCCCTTTTCCTCCCCACTGCTATGGAGTATATCCCTCAACTCTAAGTCAGAATGCGTCTTTCCTTCCTTCAATTGCTTCTTGTCAAGTATTTTGTCACATTAATGAGAACAGTAGCTGACATAGTGGGGTTTTCCTTACTGAACTCTTTTGAACAAGGAAAAAACTGCCTCCCTAGAAACCTTATACCTGAAGACGGAAATCAAGCAGGTGTCCCCTACCTTGGCTATATGGTGAGAGACCTCAGAATAACACGGAGAGTTAAACAGTCTTCAGGGATAAAGAGTTGGGAAGGCAAATGTTTGGGCAGCCAATGTTCATCGGCCCCTGTCTATACCCTCTGGGGCTTTAAAGCCACTGTCTAGGCCCTGGGTAGCAAAGAAAACTGAACTATGAACTGCATGGAAGTGAGAGAAGCTCAGTGCTCTCACTCAGCTGCGTCAGCAGGGCCAGGACATGGCTGCTCACCTTGTTGTCATCGCTGTGGATGGCCTGGATCAGTCCCTCCAGCTCCTGTGTACAACAGAGACATAGCAGCCGTGAAAGAGAGAAGAAACTCAATCCACACTGAGCCCAGATATTGTAACTCCGAGGTAGGGACACTTGCTTGATAGTTCTCTCTAACTCAATTCCCATTACACGAATAATAAATTAGAGCTAATAATACGCTTGAAAACTGGGCTAGAAGGGATGTCTTCTAAGTGGCCTATGCTGAGCAGTCACAAATACATGAGTCTCTGTTTGCCCCACAAGCATGGTTTGTAGTCAATGTGCTACAAAGGCCACTCTGATCTGTGCACAGACACTTCTGGGAATACACAGTATTAGATGAGAAGATGCTGAGCCACATCTTCTGGATACAGAAGTCACAATCATGAACTACACAGGGAGAGGGCTGGGAAGAGGGAGGCCATGGTTGCAGTGTTGGAAAGAGAAATGAATCTTGTAGTGAGGAGGAGGAAAAAGAGGAGGAGGAGGAAGAGGAAGAGGAGGAAGAGGAAAAAGAAGAGGAGGAGGAGGGGGAGGAGGAAGAGGAAAAAGAAGAGGAGGAGGAGGTGGGGGGGAGGAGGAGGGTGCAGACAGAATGATACAGGAGCAGACAGAGGACTGGAGAGACCCAGGAGGTAGCACACCTGGGGTGGAATTCTCTTGAAGGCTTCCAGGCAGTTGAGGAGGATGGTGTCGCCATCGCTTTTGGCTGCCATGCCTGACTCACTGACACATTTGAGCAGCTGTCGAATCTCCCCATATTTTTCTTTCTCAACCAGCTGCCTGGCAGCTCTGCAGTAGGTCACAGCAGCGTCCAGCTGGAAGTCCTAGGACAGAACGTAGGATGATGGACTTAGGGCATCAGGGACGTCCACCATGGGAAGCCATACAGGAAAGCAAGAAAGGAGTCAGGCAAACATTTAAGAAGTGATTACAAACACCACCTCCTCAGTAGATGGAATGGTGCATCCTATGAACTTCCGGTTCTTTTCTTTTTCTTCTCTTCAGGACAGGGTCAAGGCTGGTCTTGAACGCCTGATCTGACTGCCTCAATTTCCCAAACACTGAGATTCCAGGCTGTGCCACCATGCCTGGCTCCATGGACTTGCAAAAGACATTCTACTTAACTCCTACGACAAATTCTCTCTCCCCTGATTCATTTTTCTTTGGGAAATAGTGTTGTCTGTTAAGAGCTGCCTAAGTGTTGAAACAGATTATCAAAAGACTCACTTCCTGAAACTTGCCAGATAAATACACTAAACCTAGTCTAGGTTAGCCCTTACGCTACACACAGGCCTCGGGAGACATGTTCTGGCTCCTCCTTCCAGACCTGAAGGTGAGTGAAAGTTCTGCAGTAAACCAGTTCTGGGCAGCTGCCTTACATGGGCTCCTCGATATCTTTTGAGGGGCTAAGGTTGGCTTGTGGCTAAGTGACAGAGAGCCTAGCATTTGATCCAGTTCTGTATCACCTCTGATTTCACCCCTCATACACACGTAAATCCACTCCTCTTGGGATACCATTTTTTTAAAGAATAGCATTTCACAGAAATGTCAGGTGTGGGTTCCCTTGGCATACACTTGACTAACAAACATATCATACCTGCAGAACACGGAATGCAATTCCAAAACCATCTTCCACGTTTTTCCCTCCCAGCATGACCTGATGGAGAGAGAGATATGCTTAAAGGAATCACAATTATTCAAATAGCTTCTCAATTAAAACAAAAACAAAACAAAGAACAGGGTTCCTATCAATATCACTATTACCACCACTACCACCACCACCACCACCACCATCATCATGTTTTCTGTAGAGACAGGGTTTTCCACCACAGTCCTAGGTGGCTTAGAACTCACTTTGTAGATCAGGCTGGCCTTGAACTTGTAACGATTCTCCTACTTCTGCCACTCTAGTGCTGGGATTACAGATATGAGCCACCATACCCAATGCATTTAATTATTGAATATATGTTGAGATTTTACTAAGCATCCAAGTACGAGAGACACAAGTGACCAAACTGGACTCTGCCTCTAGCCTGAGGCTTGCTTTCCAGTATGGAGGATGCCGTCCAGGAAACAACGGACACAGTCAGATAATTACACCTGGAATAAGCATCCTGAGAGACGTGAGCTGTCTGCCAGAGGTGACACACTCTGCGTACCTGGCAGGCAACTTCCATTTTCATGTGGTTGTTTCCGAAGAGTGTTGGCAGAGGCAGGGTGGTGATCTGAGAGGTCCTGGCACTTTCGCAGCGATGTAAGAATCTGGTCACTTCCATCTGGAGCTGCAGCGTGTTCATGTGCCTATGGGGACAGGGCAGGCGTGGTCCAGCCTTGTGAGGCTCTCAGGAGTGGGGTGTCTGTGGCTAGCTGATTGGTTCACCATGGCCACAGAAAGACCAGACAAGTTACATGAAGTCAAGGGTCTTGAAATACCTTCCAAACAGCTATGGCTTGGCAAAAAGGAAGGACCTAGGTCCACCCACAGATGCACGGTAGTTAGGGTGCACTGCGGAGCTGGATGAAGTCCCAGCCCTGGAGCAACAAATAATTGCTGAATACCTGTGTGGCAGGTACCAGAGTGAGGATGGAGGCCTGTGCTGGACCTCACAACTCACACTAGAGAAGCAGACAGGAACCAGACAGAAGAGCTTTAGTGACTGAGTCTAAAAAGGTAACAAATTAGAGTGGTGGAAATTTTGTTTCCTCAGGGTTTTTTTTGTTTTTTTTTTTTTGAGACTACATCTAACTACATTGCTTAGACTCACTTCAAATTCACAATCCTTCGCTTTAGCATGGGCTACCATGACTGGCTAAGCATTTACTTCAGAGAGTATGTTCTAAACAGAGGGGCTGACAAGCATAAAAGAAGGAAGCACTTGGGTTGAGGATCCTGGAGGCTGGGTTGGCCAGTGGCTGACGTGTGCCAAGGGAGAAAGAGGAGTATAGAGACATTGCATGGGACCTTTTCCCCCCCTCATTGTACAGAATGAGGGGCTCAGTCTGGCTGTAGCACGTGATCCGAATTCCCTCCCTTCAAGCACCTCGGGAGCTTTCCAGGTTGTAGCAGACTTTGTCATCCAGGGCTGATGCCTTTTCAGCCCCAGCTTCCCACCTGCACTGACCACCTGAGAGGCATTCAATACCTGGACACATCAGCGGCAGCCATCTTCTTCCGGAAGAAGGTGGTTTTCTTCCTTCCGGAGCTGCGGGAGTTTTCTTGGAGGTAGATCTTCAGGTGGTCCTTGGCCTTAAGCAACCATGACAGCTTCTCTCCCAGCTCTGTGTATGACTTTGCTTTGTGACTGAAGAACCGAATACAGGTCATGGCAGCTCGGACTTGGTCCTAGGAGTGAAAAAGCGAATGTTCGGGTTGGGAGAGATGTTGGAGTGTGGTCATGAGAATTCACAGGAGACCTTCACATTCTGGCCCAGTGAGCTCCACTCCAGGTCCTCCCTTCTTCCCTGATTAGAAGTGCCTTCCCTATCGCCAACTGAGCTGCCATTTTACATTGGTGATTACATGGTCCCAGACACCTCCTTACAGTGGACTGCAGGACAAGCTCTTGGGTTGGATGTTATTTTTCCCTGTGGAGATCTAAAGGAAGAGCCTTTGGATTCTCCATTGAGAATGGAGTCTTAATGTGGCATCCGTTGATGTAATTTCTTTGATATTATAGCACTGAGAAACCTCAGACAGTTTGGGGAAACTTGGCCTTTCTACTTGTATGTGTTTTCTTCTAAAGACTCCAGCTTTCTGGAACATCATTCCTTATAGATAAATCTTTTTTTTGTTTGTTTGTTTTTAACTTTTATAGTCCTTGAATTTTTTTTAAATTAGCTTTATTTTATTTTATGTGTGTGAGTATTTTGCTTCATGTATGTCTGTGTATCACATGTGGACCTGGAGCCCATGGAGATAAGAAGAGAGCATTGTTTCTTAGGACTGGAGTTATGGATAGTTCTGAGTCACCATGTGGGTGCTGGAAATTGAACCTGGATCCTTTGGAGGAGCAGACAGTTCTCTCTCTCTCTCTCTTTTTTTTTTTTGGTTCTTTTTTTCGGAGCTGGGGACCGAACCCAGGGCCTTGTGCTTCCTAGGCAAGCGCTCTACCACTGAGCTAAATCCCCAACCCCCAGACAGTTCTCTTAACTGCTGAGTCATCTGTCCAGCCCCATGTTTTTTTAATTCTAAAGAACATTACTATGGACAAGATTAAAGTTTTGCTCTAAATGTAGGATTAAAGTTTAAATATTTAACAATGTCAGAGAGCCTGGTGGAATGCCAAGGTCAGGGTCAAGTGTCTCCCTGGTTCCCTCATCTTGCACAGCCTCTCCTGCAGGACAGGGCCCCAGGGACAGGAGAGGAAGGGCGGCTGGGCGTCGTCACCTTCATAAACTGCTGCAGCTCGTACAGGATGTGGTAGTAGTTCTTCTTCTGCAGATGCTGGCACGCAGCGATCAGGTATGCTCCCCAGCTCTCCAAGGTTGGATCAATGGATTCCAGTAAGTTTTCCAAAGTGTGCAGCTTCCCACTTTTATAGCTTGGCTGGAAAATGCCTTCTATGAAGACTTCTGCAGGACTTTCCTGGAGCAGGGTAAGGTAAGAAGTCAGAACTGTGAGGGCTGCTTCTGGCAGGCTCTAGGATTTGCTTTGAGCCTAAGTGTCTTCCTTGAGCACCACCTCCCATCCTGTGTCACAGGTTTTCGCTCTGATTCCCCTAACATCGCTTTTGCCCCAAAATGCTATCACACTGCAGCTAACTAGCTAAGAAGGAGCTCTACATGTTAATTCTATCAGAATTGGTTCTTTGTGGTGTCGGGGACCAATCAAACACCTCTCACACACTAGAGGACTGGTTTGTCGACCCCAATGGGACCAGCAGATTTTGACAGATGATGACTTCCTTCTCCTTGAAAACCTTTAAGCTTAAAACTTTCACCTTTAATTGAGAAAAAAATATCTTTATTTTGCTTCCAGGATACTAGGAACCATCCCCTGCAGGTTTTCTTTCGACATCTCTGGCCACTGAGCTCCTTAGCTGGTTCCTCTCCTCCCTGTAGGACTCCTCTTCTATCTCTAGTTCCCCAGTGAGTCTATCCAGTCCCAGGCATGGCTTTCCATGTTGTGTGTTGATGACATTCACGCCTCTATCTCCAGCCTGCTCACCCTCCAGGGTCTCTGGATCGGCATCTCCCATGGAACCCAGCCACCTTTCAACATGTCTTCCTGCAAAGCTGACAAATTCAACACACTGAAAACTGCTCCTTCCATACCTTCCTCTTTCCCACAATTCCATTCTTCCAGTAGTTCAGGCCGAAAGCCTCAGGACCATTTTCCTCCTCAAACTCTGATAGAGAACTTTTTAGCAAGTTCTGCCTTGGGGACCTACTCAGAAGCTGCCCATGCACACTCACACGCTGACCACCATTAGCGCGCCTGGGTTACTGAAGTAGCCTTCTCCATGACCTCCCACTGCCCACTCCTGTCTCTTCCATATAAAGCCAACAAATCAATTTTGCCGGCACATGAATCAGATGAAGTTACCCTTCTGTCCACCATCTTCCAGTGATTTTGTTACTCATGCACTATGAAGCCCAGGTTCTCCCAATGTCTACATATACTGTATGACTTAGCTATTGCCTTCCTGATTGTTTCTGCTACTGACCTGTCCCATCTTTCCTGGCTTTAGCTACCCTAACCTTTCTCTTTGTTACTTCCTCTTCTTGGGCCGCAATCCCTCCAACTGTCCTGTCTTTCAGCCCTTCACTCAGAGGCCACCTTCTCTGGGCACCCCATCTAATATTGCATAACCCTGCTCTTCTGCTCCCTTCTTCTCTTGACTGCTCCTCCCCACCCTTCCTTCACCTTCTTCTGCCTCTCTTTCTCCTTTCCTGCTCTTCTCTTCTTCCTCTCTACTGAGCACCAGATATCTTAGAACTTGAAACATAGACCAGGCTGGCCTTGAACTCACAGAAATATGCCTGACTCTGCCTCTGGTCTAGGGATGCTTAATCCCTGTTTAGCCCGAAAGGATGAATGGAATTTCTCCAAGAAAATGGGGCTGGGGCATTCTGGATAGGTGGAACAGTGCAGGAAGACTAACAAAGATATTGATGTTAACATTTTGGTGAGTCTGGAATATGGAATAGCATTTGTGGTGAATAAAAAAAACATTAGAAATATGGAGACAGATCTCGAGGTCCAGCTGCATGCTAAGGAGATGTCCTTCACCCTAATGATTCATGGAGGCCCTCTGGGGAGAGGAATAACAGGAGGGTGTCATGTTTAGGATGTTCACACCAAGGGCAGTGTGACAGGGAAGGAATTCATAGAAGCCCTGCCCATGCTAGGAGCTCAAGTGTCGTTTTTCAGTGCATTTTTTCTGTGTCCCCACTTGCTTGAGGATAAAGGAAGGCTCTTAAAAAGGCAAGGGTAGCTGATGACAGGAGACCACAGAGCCTCAGAGTGAGGCAGTGCTGTCGTCAGCTTCTCCTGGATAAGGAGATGAGCTGCTTACCTCTGGCTGCACTTATCCAAGGCAAAGGACCTGATGATGTACACCATTAGTCTGTGCCTGCCAGAAACATCGTTATTTCTCAACTCATGTGGAGATGGAGGAAAAGGGGACATTAAATTCCAAATAATAAGGCTCATTCTATATGACTCTTAAGACACGCTCAGCAGCGAAGACTCACCAGCCAAGCAATGGTCTCCCTTTCACCGACCTAGAAGGGTCTAGTTACCATGATGCTGCTTTTCTCTTGGAGTCGTCTACAAAATAGACCTATTTGCAAACTGTTGTTGGCTGCTGTTCTGATTTAGTGTGGCTGGATGATGTTTAGTTCTCTGTGAAATCTGGTAAATATCAGTTGCTTTGTCAGGAAGTTACCATGGAATGTGGAGAGATAAAAAGAAGTGCAGGCCTAGGAGAGAGCTCAGAGGGTAAAAGCTTTTGCTATGCAACCTGATGACTTGAGTCTGGTCCTGGAGCCCATGTAATGTGCAGTAGCGTGTACCTGTAAGCTCAGGATGCCTGCGGTGAGATGGAAGGCAGAAACAGGAGAAAGCTTAGCTTACAGGATGCAGAAGAGCAGCAGAGACAGGAGAGCCTGCCTCAAAGGTGGAAGGTGAGGAGTGACTCCTAAAATTTATCCCCTGACCACCGCATGCACCATGACCCCTGTGTACAGACTTTCTCTCTCCCTCCCTCAAACCTACCCCTTCCTTCCTCCCCCCCCCCTCTCTCTCTGTCAATAAGTAAACAGAAGAGTGATGGCTCTCAGTGCTCTTGCCTCCAGTGGGAAGTGCCAGGGGAGAGAGAACAAGGAGAGGGCGTGCTGCTTCCTCCTGTGCACACACATGTGCCTGGTGCTACACAAAACTCCCACTGAGCACCTCACTCCAGAGGCCGGGTTGATTCTCTGACTGTGCCCTGTGCTTTGGGAGAATTTGCTATTGTTGGTCAGGAGGGTTATTAGGCTCTTAAGTTAAGACTTGCTTCCCTCGTTGGACAACCGTATAGACAAGTTTCATTCTGACCTGACTCTGCTGGAAATGATCTCACAGTAGGACACTGAACTACGTCTAAGGAGGTGATGGGGCAGCCACTGTCCTTGGCCCATGTCTGAGTGTCTTACCTTGTTGAGCAGGTGCAGCAGGGCTTCCCGAAGGCAGTTATGCCTCATGTAGAAACTGATGATGGCCAGGTTGGTGCTGTAGTTGTGCAGGTAGAAGAGACATTCTTGGTAGTAAGTGTTGTTCATGATCTTCCCATCAGGAATGGCCTCCAGGAAGAGGCTCTGGGTTCGAAGGGTGGCTTCTAGTTCCCTCAAGGTGGCAAAGTAATCATCATCTTGCTGGCAGGAAAAAGAGAAAGTGAGAAAAGCTGGGGCATGGTGTATTGTAATTGTAACGCAATACACAGAAGCTGGGACTTGGGAGGCAAAGGCAGGTAGAGCTATGAGTTCAAGGTCAGCCTGGTCTACATAGCAAGTTCCAGGACAGCAAGGGCCACACAGAGAAACCCTGTCTCAAAAAAGAAGCCTACAATCAAAGGTGGAGAGCACCGAGTTTTCTCAGCCCCTAGAAGCTGTGGTGGAGGTGGCGGCAGAGGTGGCGGGCCATACGCTGCTGCAGTGTGGAGCCCGGCTGCCTGAGGGAACGACAAGTTTTAGAGCAGAAAAGCAGGTAGGATACAAGCGCCTCTACGGGAGGGCACAAACTCAAGCTCCATTCAACACCATAAACACCTTGTTTGTTTACTGACAGTCTTCCTGGACTACTCCATGTGACCTTGAACTGCAGTGTTTAAGAAGTTATTTTCCCTCTTCCAAGCCTCTCAGCTTCCGAGTAGCCCAGACTGTGGGCCTGCGTTACTCTGCCTGTCTCTCAGCAGATCTTACACTAGCTAGGGTGGATGGTGCACATGTGCTTGAGGCATGAGGATCGTGAGTTCAAGGCTGTTCTGGATTAAACAAAATGAAACCAGTTTTCAGAGTGCTCGCTGTGCCGTTCTGTGGACCCCAGCGTCCCTGCGTGTGTAAGCTGCTGTCCTGGCGTGTATCTGTAACCCAGTGTTTGAGTGTGCAGACTGCAGCGGGAAGGAGAATCTACTAGAAGCAGTGAGCTCCAGGTTCAGCGACACACCTTGCTGTGAAAGAGAAACAGAGTAGGGTGGGGCAAGAAGGTTCAGCCATTGAGGGCACCACAAACCAGCCTGATCTCCGAATTTCATCCTGGAGGGAGGACAGAACTGACTCCTGCAAGTTGTCCTCTGACCTTCTGGAGTGTCTGTCTGTCTGTGTGTGTGTGTGTGTGTGTGTGTGTGTGTGTGTGTGTGTGTGTGTGTTTGCGCGCGCGCGCGCACGCTCACAGACTCAAAACAAAAGTATAAACAAAATGGAAAGAGTGAGAGAAGACAGCAATGACCTCTGACCTCCCTCCACACATTCACATGGGTGAGTACACACAGCCGCACACAAATACACTGCAACATACTCTGTACAAAATGAAAAAATGAAGAAACTCTAAATGGAATATTAAAACTCAGTAATCTGGTTATATGATTTTAATTTTTTTTTTTTCTTTGGTTCTTTTTTTCGGAGCTGGGGACCGAACCCAGGGCCTTGTGCTTCCTAGGTAAGCGCTCTACCACTGAGCTAAATCCCCAGCCCCATGATTTTAATTTTTTAATATGTTTTTAGAGTTTCTTTTAAAAAACTGACTTTGTAACTGAGTGGCCATGGCACGTGCCTGTAATCCCAGCACTTGAGAGGCAGAGGCAGGTGATTTCTATGAGTTCAAGGCCAGCCTGGTCTACAATGTGATCCAGGACAGCGAAGGCTACACAGAGAAACCCTGTCTTGAAAAACCAAAAACCGGGGGTTGGGGATTTAGCTCAGTGGTAGAGCGCTTGCCTAGCAAGCGCAAGGCCCTGGGTTCGGTCCCCAGCTCCGAAAAAAAAGAAAAGAAAAAAAAAAAAAAAAAAAAAAAAAAAAAAAGGAAAAACCAAAAACCAAAAAGTCAACAAACAAAAAATCCCCAAAAAACCCCCCGACTCTGTGTCACTTATTTAACCATACAGTCACTTACCTAACCACATGTAATAGAAACAGACAGACAGACCTCAGGTGAGGATGAGCCCAAATGCACTGCTGATAGGATTAAGCCAGTCCTCTCCCTGGATCCCTACTGTCCCCAGCCTCTCCTGAACAGGGTCCACTCTCTGCTTTGCTCTTACCAAGGAAACGAGGGGTCTCACTGTGGACTCCAGGTACTCCACCACATCCTGGACTAGCCTCGAGCCATGACTCAGTTGGTTCAGGTCCAAAGGAGGCTTCAGGCAGCGACTGAACTTCTCCCTAGCAGCAGTGAGGTTCCCAGCTTTGAGGCAGGCCATGCCCCAGGCGTGCCATGCTCCTGTGGAATCAAGCCCAGTCTTTGTAGAGACCTGGAGGTAAAAATGAGAGGCGTATACTTTCAGGTCTGAGAGTCTCCCAAGCTCTGTTCCGTTCCTTTGCCCAATCATCAGCCCACCAATCAAGCGCTGTAACTCTCACCCCAGCAGGCTGGGTGTACCCTGTACGTTTCCATTATGAGGACAATGGAGAGATGGTACCGCCTGATTCAAAGCCACTCATGGCAGCAGGGTCAAAGGAAGCTTCATCTTTGTCTCACCTCAACGCCCAGTTGGTAGTACTCCGCTTCCAGGAGCTGGTTCCTCAGCCTGGTTACCGAGGCCGGCTGCAAGATCTGATCTAGAGACGGCATATGGCGGTAGGCAGCAGCGACTAAAATATGCAGCACGTCTACCTTGCTGATGTAGCTACGGGAGAAAGAGCAAATAAGGCTATATAAAAATAAAAACTAATCCCTAAGGAACAAAACAAAACAGCAAAACCCACTGACCCGTACTCCTGGTCAGTACAGTGGTTTCGCTATTACTATGGTGGTACCTTCAGGAGCCCCTTGGCCTTTCTGGTCTAGTCTCCTGAACTTCATATTCTTTCTCTGGCCTAACAACAGTCTTCCATATACCCCAGCAACAACCTTACTCCTGACACCTGAGCACTGGGAGAACCTTATTAAGACAGAGTCCAGAGGGTCCGACCATTCTGCCTGATGCAGCAAGCTTACATCCATGGTTCTGGAGTTCTGTCTCATAATTACCGAAAAAAACCCAAAACAAAACCCCAAAAACCTGTGGTACCTGACTTATCTGCTTAGCAATTTTTCTGATTCCATATATTTAATGATTTTTAACTTGGTGGGGACAGGTGGGGACAGGTGGGGACAGGTGGGGACAGGAGGATAGTAAAATGTAAAATCAGATTTGACCATAATATAACTCTCCATTTGGAAAATGAAAACATTTGAAATAGATGTGTTATTTGTTTGTTTTGAAATATATTCATTTTTATTTGTTTATCCATCAGAAGGGGACATAGTTAAAAACTGAATATTCTGGTTTGTATAGCAATATGTAGCAGAGATGAGTCCTCGCCCATGGATAGAATCACATACAGTCATCATACTAAAGCAGGCGCGCGCGCGTGTGTGTGTGTGTGTGTGTGTGTGTGTGTGTAGAGGGAGAGAGAGAGAAGACAGAGAGAGAGAGAGTGATTGACTGATTGATTTCAAAGGGCTGTAAACTGTTCGGGAAGCCCATGACCCTGTGTATGGGTGAGAACTCTGTTAACGTCAGGGCTTCCTGAATGTGTGCCACCCTTGGGAGGCTCACTGGGGTTAAGCAGACTTGTCTGAGGTTAGAACGTTAAGAGATGATGCTGCAGGTATGTGCTGTAAGTGAGTGTCTGAAGGAGGCACTTATGCTTCAAAGCACCTTCTATCCCGGGCTCCCAAGGCTGGCTGGGATTGGAGCTGGAGCACACTTCATGAGTCACACCTCTGGGTGGGTAAGGAAGGAACTAGGAGTTTTCATTGTCAAGTTAATGGATGGAATCAAAGCAGGTTGTACAGGAATCTGTGGGAGAAGGGAGGCTAACCACCAGTTACGCTCTCCCCACTTCCATAGGATGACTCACAGTCCACCATGATTGAAGTTCCCCACTGGTTCCCCAACCTTTTTAAAAGACATCTATTCATTTATTGTGTGCACATCAGTGCACGAGTGCCCAATGGCATGTATGTAGCGGTCAGAGGACCTGTGGGGGGACTTGGTTCTTTCCTTCCACCATGTCGGTCCCAGAGACAAACTTCATGTAGTGAGGCTAGGTGCCCCCAAATTGTTTTCATGGACCCATTTTCCAGATGTCCCAGAGGTCACAGTCAAGACAGGAGAGGAGTTTTTTTGCAAGGTTAATCACTGGTCACATTTCTTTTAAAAACTAGGGTTCCACAGACACTAAAGGTACTTCTCTAAATTATTTTAATGACAAAGAATCTAGTTAAGGTCTTTCCTTGCTTTGTGACAGGGTACAGCTAGGGAAAGTCTCTGTGCTAGTGTTATGTGAACTTGACAAAAGCTGAACTGATTTAGGAAGAGGGACTCTGGACTGAGAAAGTGCCTCCATAAGATGGGCCCAGGCAAGGCTGCAGGCTCTTTCCTTATTAGTGATTGACGTGAGCGGGCCTAGCTCACTGGGGAGGTGCTACCCTTGGACAGGTGTTCCTGAACGGTACAAGAAAGGATGGGCAAGCCGTGAGGAGCAGCAAGCCAGTGAGCAGCACTCCTACATGGCCTGTGCTTCAGTGCCTCCCTCCAGGTCCCTGCCCTGACTTCCTTCTGTGATGGACCATGACGTGGAACTCTGTGCTGAATAAGCCCCTTCCTCCCAGAACTGCTTTTAGTCATGTTGTTTTATCATGGTAATAGAAAGCAAATGAACATAGTCTGTTTTTAAGGACTGTGGAAAAGGAAAGGATACAGGCTGACATAGGGCAAGGCCACCAGCTGGACCACTTGTGATGAGTACTTATATCTCACCAACACCAAAATGGGATGTCGGTCAGAGAGGATGGGAGGATGAAAGGAAGGTCATAGTAGAGTCAGAAAAGGAAGCCAGATAAAAACCTGCCACTGTATAAAAAGAAAAAAAAAATGGGGGCTCCTTCTTATGTACCTGTCACAAAGAGCCAAGTCCTGGCTCTGGCCAGCCTTGACGAACATCATTTTGGCACTGAAGAGTAGCTGCTTCATGATGTCTATGAGCAGCCCGGCGTCCACCTCTGGGTTGGTGAGGCCCCTGGACAGCCTGCAGCAGTGCTCAATCAGCTGGTGACCACAGGCGATGCTGTCTCGGTGTAGGTTCAGGATGGCAATGCACAGGGAGGCGCTGGGGGCCTGATCAGGATGGGAAAGAAGAAAAAGACAGTGAATTCAGAGACCAGAGCATTGTTTAAATACAGCTGTAGGTCTGGAAACCACTGCAGGAGGAAGCTGGACATTCCACAGCAAACCAACAGAGCAGCCACATTTCAGACGCTCATAACTCTGAAGCACTGGCTGCTAGGTTCTCTCATACTGTCAGAAGAGGATTATATGCCTACAGTTCCTACTTCTTATGTTGTCTTTTGCTTTGTTTTTCAGACACAGTCTCTCTACACAGCCCTGGCTGTCCAGGAACTTCCTACTGCTTGCCAATTTCCACAGGTGGCCTCCTTTCTTGGTCTTCTGTCCCACAGGTGCAATCACACTCACACCGTCTTCTGGCTTCTCTTTGTGCATTTCTAGAGATGGTCCTCACCATCTGCCTGACTGGGTTACCCGTTTAATCTCTCAAATAATTGTATGGTATGCAAACATGCACCAGGCTTCGTCAGCAACCTTCATATTTCTGGCTATACTGTGACACATCATAAAGAACCTTATATGACATTATGTTTTATGGTTATTACCTGCTCATAGTAAAACTCACTGCGCACCAGCTCATTTTCTTCCTCATTTAGACTCAAGATCCATTCCACCTCAGTTGCTTTGGGGATTCTCACCACAGCTGAATAAGAAGGGCTTTCATTTTTAGCGCTGTCTGGAACTGAGAAGAGGCTTGTTATTCATGTGCCAATCACTGGCTGGTCCTGCAATCTGGCAAGCTGGTGTGTCTGTCACCAGCAGCTACCTGCCTGCTGTCTGAGGGCCCCCATCTTTCTTCTTGGTCCTTTCCCTTTTCTTTTTTAAGGACTTATTTACTTGTTTGTGTGTGTGCCTGCGTGAGTTTATGTGTGTGTGTGTGTGTGTGTGTGTGTGTGTGTGTGTGTGTGTGTGTGTGTATGCACATTCGTGTGCATGTGCCTACAGAGGCCAGGAGAGGGTACTGGATTGCCTGGAATTAGTTGTTCAGACAGTTATGAATCTGGTTCGGGCACTGGGAACCAAACCTGGGTCTGTCTCTGTGAGAGCAGTGAGTGTCCTTGATTGCATTCTCCCCACTTTCATTTTCTTTAGGAGAGCCCACCGGGTACCTCAAGTCCTCTTCCCCAGGCATAGGTCTGGGATAGATGTCACAGCATTTGTGATATGACTGTGATGATTCACACAAGAAACCCTGAAAGACATGGCTCAACCACTGGATACTCCCAAAACTACCCTGCTTTGGAAAGGCACTGGCTAAACACAGTAATCACCTGAGGGAAGGACAAAGCACTGGATGGAGGACAAATGGAGGAGGGAGCTGGAGTGGTGGTGGATGGGGTCGCCTACTAAAAGCTAAAACCCAAAGTCCTTGGTTGTTGGCCTTCCCAGTACTAGAAGCCATGGGCTTAGCTAAAGGTTCTCGTGAAGGATGTCAAGGGAACCGGTTGATAGAAAAGCCACAGTTTTCCATTGCTGCACCAAGTGGACTGAGTTGTCACAGTCATCAGTTGCAGCTGGTGCACTGACAACAGAGACACAGCAAACAGATTTAGGCCTTACCTTCTGACTGGCATGGGCTCTCCTCTGGTGCACTAGAAACAGAGAGAAACAGAATGCCTCAACAATCACTTCTCTGTTTCGCCCTTAGTGAAGAGAACTGACATTTGTTCTACTAGTCATTGGTCAGTGTGACAGTTTGAGTGGAACAGGCCCCATAGGCTCATGGGACTGACACTATTGGGAGGTGTGGCCTTGATGGAGTAGGTATGGTGGTGTTGGAGGAAGTGTGTCACCAGGAGTAGGTTTTGGGGTTTCAGATTTCAAGCCAGGCCTAGTGTGTCTCAATCTCTTCCTGCTGCCTGAGGATCAAGATGTAGAACTCTCAGTTCCTTCTCTAGCACGATGTCAGCCTGTACACTGCCATGCTTCCTGGCATGAAGATAAAGAACTACACCTCTGAACCGCCAGCCAGCCCCAGTTAAATGTTTTCCTTCATGAGAATGGCTGTGGTCAGGGCATCTATTCCCAGCAATAAGGCTGTAAGGAAGACGGTCAGAAAATTAATCACACATAACTTTTTTCTTCCTTGCTGTTCATGACCATCTCTTACCATGTTTTTTGTCTCTTTTATCTCTTATACATCCATTTAAAAGTCCCCATCTCTCTCTCTGACTGAGGAGATCTCATGGTTTTTTGCTGGCTTCTGTAATAACTTTGCCATAAATCTGCAATAACTCTCCTTGACTCTGACCACCTAGCCTCTACTCGTGGCTGTAGCAGGTTTCAGGAATTCAGATCTGCTCCCATTCTGCTGCTGCTTAAGAGCTCTTCAGAAGCTGCTCATGTGGGAAGCATCCCTCAGAAGACAGGCTTCTGAGAGTTGGCATGACAGCTCCTTTAGCCATCTCCTGCCACCCATGACCTGTCCTCGGGCTGTAAGGGTCCCATGGTTCCACCTCCAGCTCTGCTCAAGGGCCAAGTTTACAATGTGTATAAGGAACAAGCTGACCCACTCCAGTCCACGGCACCAGGGAGCAGGCCAAAGCCTTGTGCCAATAAGGCTTCTGGGTTTGGCTGCCTGCTTTACATCCAGGGTCCACTGATCAGAACCCTAGCTGTCATCTACCTACTCACAGCTCCTCAAATGGGTCATCTCCTGCATCTGCTTCTCCACCTTCTGGGAATACTTTTTCTTTCTTTCTTTTTTTCTTTTTCCCTGTTCTTTTTTAGGTCTCTTTTCTACCAAACTTCTCATTCTCTAAGACTCATCTCTTGGGGTCACCTCCAGGAGAGTCTCTTAACTCCCTGGGCCAATCTGTTGTTCTGTCACCACTGCTCTCATCCAATCACCTTGTGGTGTGCTTATTGGCTGTCTCCCTATTAAAATGAGGTTCCCTCAGGGTAATGGAACTATTGCAGAGTGACTGCTGGAAAGACTCCCCATTAACATCGACTGCTCATTTAAAACCCCGCTAGGATGGTGTTTGGGTAATCCCTGTCAGGGTCTCGGGAGCTGCTCGACGCCTGTGACATGCTTCACTCCTATGCAGTCAATACTTATTATGGTAAACAATGACCAAAAATCCTTCTGAGTAGAATACAAAATCCAGTTAAGTCTACTGAATAAAATGAAACCTGAGACTCCAAATAATATTGCTTTCGCATAGCTGATTTTCCCCAGGTGCCCTAAGAACTTTACACTTCACACTCTCAATGAGAAACAATAGAAAAAAAATCCAAGTCACCATGACTCACAAAACATCCTCTTCATCCATCTGCCTTGCCAAAGGGAGGGGCAGCTACTGAAATTTATCTGGAGTTAACCATGTGCAGGGGAGTGTAAGGGCTTGTCTGTGAGTAACCAGCCAAGACGACTACCAGTACAGAGCTAGAGCAGATGCGCTCACACACCAGCGGGTATGGACACATCGTCCCAAGTCCAGCTGGAGTCACATGAACCACAGGTAGCCAGGTAACAGGAGAGGTGACAAGGAGAGATGGTGACCTCAGTGTGTGGAAGGGCTGAGGATCAGTGTCTCAATTTCAGAAAAAAAAAACCAGCCTGTGAGAACTCTGAACACTTCCTTCTTATCCTACTCCCCATCTACAAAGTGTCTGACAAAGTCACTCGTTCTACACGCATTTCACAATATAGTTAATGACACTGCTGTGCACATGTTAAGTCAAACACCTCTGTGGTGTAATACAGTATAATACTGCACAGTGGGAGAGAAGGAACAGTAAGGACCCTGGGGAGGTGACAGTGGTCCATGATGGTGTCACACACTCACTCTTTGTTGTAGTAGCTGTAGCACTGGTCACAAACGCGTGTTGGGTTTTCTCTGCAGCCTTCCACCACCATTTTCTTGGTGGAGCAGGAACCGCACACTAGCCGCCCACAGCGGCGACAGTGATGACGCCTGTTGAACTGAGGAAAGCCATCGAGACAGAAGGAAAGGCAAGAGATGAAAGTGAGGCTGTCATTCATATGTTCATACTTCTTTTTTGATCAATCATGGCTTATTAAGAAGACCAGGCACTTAGGTTTTTCCTGAACATGAGCACTAGCCCTTGTCCTGGGAAAGGTCACACTTAGGGAAATGCTTAGTGCACAAGGTCCTGGGTTGGAATTTCAACACCCCCTCTCTCATACACATGAAAGAAAAGAAAAAGAAAACAAACAAAAGCCCACCAAACATTCTAAGGTATTATTCGGCCGAAGAACAAATGTTCTAAGTCCTGCACCATTTGCAACTAACAGTTCCTGACGAGGTTTGCCTCTGTGTGGAAGCAACATGTGGAGACACTGTAAGAAGCAACAGGGAAGGTGGGCACTCAGGAGGCTGAGGTAGGGGGATTTCTGAGAGTCCGAGGCCAGCCTGGGCTACAGTAACATCTAGCAGGGAACCGCAGAGTCTTGTTCTCCCGACCACTTGGTAAAGCAGTTGTTGTGCTCCTTCTGAATGTGGCTGCAGTGCAGGAGTCTGGTGACTAT
Organism: Rattus norvegicus; assembly: GCF_021556685.1. Lineage (NCBI taxonomy): Eukaryota > Metazoa > Chordata > Mammalia > Rodentia > Muridae > Rattus > Rattus norvegicus. Next base: position 104,413,724 of record NC_141539.1, read on the forward strand.
GGGAACGGCCCCTGAACAGAGACCAATGCACACGCCATGGCCTTCTCCGAGCTTGCAGGCTCTGAGGGCAACAGCGTTTGCATGAGGGCTACATACAGTTAACCTGCATTATTAACAGACTCCATGTTCAGTAACACAAATAAAAAATAAAAACATTAAAAGCTTTATGCATTAACATCTTAAAGCTTTATTTTATTCCTATTTACATGTTTGTGTCTGTCTGTGTGTGGGTCTGTACACATGAGTTCAGGTACACAGAGCCCAGAGGAGGGCACCAGGTCCCCCAGAACTAGAGTTAGAAGTGGTTGGGAGCTGCCTGGTGTGGGTGCTGGGAACTGAACTCTGGTCTTCTGTAAGAGCAGCCAGCATTCCTAACCACTGAACCACCATCTCTCTAGCTTTTTTTTGACTCATGGTCTGTCTCCTGCAGCTCAGGCTGGCCTCAAACTCACTATGTAGCAGAGGATGACTCTGAACGCCTGATCCTCCTGTCTCCGCCTCTTGAGTACAGGTACCACAGCTGTATATCATCCCATCCATTTTAGGAGGTACTGGGACTGAACCAGGGGCTTGGTCCACGATAGGCCACCACTCTTTTTTTTTTTTTTTTCAGAGATGGGGACCGAACCCAGGACCTTGCGCTTCCTAGGTAAGCGCTCTACCACTGAGCCAAATCCCCAACCCCAGGCCACCACTCTTTTAAGTGAGCTGCATACCCAAGCCCCTCCAAACTGTCTGTGTTTTTAATGGATTGCTCTATTTCACTCTTAGAGGTTGGTAGTCATTTTATACTCTTTCATAGATGATGAAAGAGACATAGAGAAATTACACCACTGCTGTTGACATTAGTGCTGATGTAATCTACTAGACAGGTACTGGTATTAACTGTGGTACCATATGCAATTGTATGTAGTTTTAACAACTCCATGAGCCAACTCACACATCAACGGTAGCTTATAAGAGGCCCATGAGATTGAAAACGTTTACAGTCACATTGCTATTAGGAAGCAGAGCTGATAGGAGGAACTGAGTCTTCTGTCTCCTGAGCTAGCATACACAACTATTACAAGGCCATGTCTTATTGTGAAAGACATAGGGACTAGATATAGGATTGCAAAAGACTCTTGACTGTTTTTATCATCCACTGGGAACAACAATGGTTTTTATAACTTAAGGCTATCTGAGGATGTCTACTAATGAATAGGTCCTGAAGATGCACTCAGGTCAGGTTGAAGGCAGACACAGCCGTAGGATTGGTGATTGGAAAACATCACTATCCTTGTGGACAGCTGAGAACTCACAGCCCAGCACTGCTTTTCTCTGTGTGGAGTGATGCTGAGGGCGGAGGCTGCTCACCATGGTGAAGTGCTCTCTGCAGCAGACCATGCACATGCTCTCTGTCTCATCTGGGACCCACTGATCCCGGGCCGGGGGTGTCTCTGGGGGCACGAACTCCAGTGGCGGCTGAGTCTGAGGGAAAGCTCTCTCCTTGGGACTGGGAGAACAGACTAAGGCACTTCCTGGAGTAAGAAGTCAGAGAAAAAGCTTGTTAGCATTCCGGCTCATCCGTGAAGAGGGAAAGGCAGAATTTTACCTTTCACAAGGCCCTCCTGGAATGACAGATCTAGGTACTTGGTGGCTGTTTGAGTCACAAACAGAGACAGGGGATATTGTGTACCTATCCCCAAAAATGGAAATGCACAATAAAATCGGTTAAATATAGTTAATAAAAACTGCTAAGCCTGGGGTGGGGGTGGGCAGTGAGTGTTCTGTGGGTAGAAGGTGCTTGCTGACAAATCTGAAGGCCTGAGTTTGATCCCTGGGACTCACATTGGTAGAAGGAGAGAACTGACTCCTACAAGTTGACCTCAATACATATTCTATGGCACACATATATGCACACAATAAAAAATGTAATTTAAAAAAAGCCATATAAAGATAAGCTTTAGAACTACTAATGCACTAGAAACATAGGGGACACAGACCCTCATTGTCATAAGGAGGCAGCCTGCAAAACTCAGCATGTGGTCCAGAAGCGGTGGCACACGCCTTTGATCCCAGCACTCAAGAGGCAGGGGTAGGCAGATCCCTGAGTTCTAGGTCAGCCTGGTTTACACAGTAAGTTTCAGGATAGCCAAGGCTACACACGGAAACCCTGTCTCAAAAAAAAAAAAAAATCCAACATATGCAACAAATGAATTAATTTCCTTAATAAATAAAAGGGGGGGGTGGGCTGACCAATTAGTTAGGCTTAAGAGACACTTTAGTCAAATGCCACATGTGGATGTTATTTGGAACTGTTTTTAGAACACACACACACACACACACACACACACACACACACACACACACACACACACGTGAGCGCAGGTGTCAACAGAATCCAGAGGAGGGTGTTAACTCCCCTACAGCTGGAGTGACCACCAATTTTTGAGTTGCCCTGGTTGGGTTCTGGGAACTGTGCATTCTTCTGCAACAAAAGTGCATGCTCTTAGCAGCTGAGCCATCTCTCCAGCCTCCAATGGTCTGATACTGTAAAAGTGTTTGGCTTTGGAAGTTTGTAATGACATACTTATAGTGACATAATGTATATCTGGGATTTGTTTTGGAACAGGACATTAGAAGAATGGGCACACAGATATAATAACACACACGCACACACACACATACATACAGACACAGACAGACAGACACACACGCACACACACACATGCAGACAGACACACAGACACAGATACACACAGACACACACACATACAGACAGACACACAGACACACACACGCATACACACACACATGCAGACACACACAGACACACACACAGACACATACGCATATACACACACACATACACACACACGCAGACAGGCACACAGACAGACAGACACAGACACACACACAGACACATATGCATATACACACACGCATACACACACACGCAGACAGGCCCACAGACAGACAGACACAGACACACACACAGACAGACACAGACACACACACAGACAGACAGACACAGACACACACAGACACACACACAGACAGACAGACACAGACACACACGACCCCAAAGTTTCTCAGGCTTCCTTACAAAGCTGCTTAGATACCCAGAGTCTGGGGCCTCCCTTCAGGTCTGCTGGTTGTTGTGAAGTCTGGCTAGGAAATGTCATGTTCTTTGCTTTATGGTGTCTAAGGAGATTTCTTATTGTCTGGAAGTGCAATTTCACTACCAGCAGGAAAACTGAACTGAATGGAACTGAGAGCACAGTGATCTTTGGCAGCACCCAGAGCCCCACTCTCCTGACTGTTTGACTAATCAACTGCAGAGCCTTTCCTGAATATGGGTTGTTGTGCATGGCCTTGGAGACTGGGAGAGCAGGGTGCTGAAAAAAAGGTGACCAGAGAAGAATTGAGGCCTCCAGGGAGCTTGTTCTTTGTGTGGGCAATAGAATTTCCACGAGGGTAAATACAGTTAATCCTCATTATTAACAGATCCCATATTTACAGTGTTGTCTATCCACTGAATATGTCACTTCAGAATCAATACTCTTGTGGTGGCTAGCTTTTGTCAGCTTTGGTATGAACTAGAATCACATGAGAAGAGAGACCCTCAATCAAAGAACTGCCTCTATCAGACTGTCTGTGGGCACATCTGTAGGGCTTTTTCTTCATTAATAATTGTGCGTGCGCATGCACCCATGTCTAGCCCTCTGTACCACCCCTGGGCAAGTGGTCTTGGGTTGTATAAGAAGCAAGATGGCGAGCTGGGTGATGCTGGTGCACGCCTTTAATCCCAGTACTCAGGAGGCAGAGGCAGGCAGAGCTCTGAGAGAGAGAGAGAGAGAGAGAGAGAGAGAGAGAGAGAGAGAGAGAGAGAGAGAGAGTGTGTGTGTGTGTGTGTGTGTGTGTGTGTGTGTGTGTGTCTACAGAGCTAGTTCCAGGACAGCCAGAACTACACAAAGAAAACCTGATCAAAAAAACCCCACAAACAACAACAAAGAGAGAGAGAGAGAGAGAGAGAGAGAGAGAGAGAGAGAGAGAGAGAGAGAGAGCGAGAGCTGAGCAAGCCACAGGAGCAAGTTGTAAGCAGCGTTTCTCTGCTTTAGTTCCTGCCCTAATGCCCCTCACTGATGACCTGCTACCTGCAAGTGTTCAATAAAATAAGCCCTTTCCTTCCCAAGCCGCGTTTGGTCAGTATTTTATCACAGCACCAGAGAAGCAAACCAAGTGACTGGAAACCCACATCCCCACTGCTTTTACAGTTACACATGGGCATGTCTGGACTGGAGAGATTTTGAGTCACCCAGCATTCAGGTTCTCAGTAGAGGTTGATTAAGGTGACATTCCTCACTCCTGTCTCAGTTTTCACGTGGTGGGAGTCAAGGAAATAGTAGGGGGCAGGTCAGGGCTAGGAAAGAACTCTGGTTCCACGCAGATGGACAGATTTAGAATTCCACCGTGGGTTCTTGTTAGTGAGGTAAGTCGATTCTGGGCCTCTTTTTCCTTTGTAAGGTAAAGAACGTCACTTTGTCAGATTTTAATAAGATAAAGTATGTAAGGAGTGTGTGTGTGTGTGTGTGTGTGTGTGTGTGTGTACATGCCCATATGCATGCAGCTTCCTCCTCTGGGAGCAACAGATCAGGGTTCACTGATGTGGTGTTTACAGGGACATTTATAGGCACAATGTCATAGATAATGAGAGTCAGGTATACGATGAATCTACTGGGAAGTAAAAAGCTGGAGTAAATTATGAAAACAAAAGAGTTTCTTAAGTGGACATGAAGGCTGAGTGAGAGGACGAGACAGGAAGAGCAGCAGTTCTCAGTTCTCACCAGGAGCAGCAGGAGCAGGAGCAGCAGCAGCAGCGGAGAACTCAGCTGACGATGACCTAGACAGGGTCTCTGGGTCTGAAGCTTGGTGGACAGGCTCCTGGAGGTGAATCATGGAATCTGTGGAGACAGAGAAAGAGCTGGCAAAACCCCGGTCTACCACAAGCACCTTGTGTGCTTACCACGAACTTCGGCTGGTTTTGTTGATTGTTGCAACATGATTATATTAAATATAAAACAACGGTTAAAGAAACCGTGTAACCTCAAATCAAACAACAACAAAAACAAGTCATGCTTAGGGCGCAGGAGACAATGGAGCAGATTTCTCAAAATAAGTCTAAAAATGCCCAGAGAAAAGCGGAAGGCACTTCAGTGACGTCCCTGGAGGACAGGGCTGGCCAGGAGTTTCTAGACTGGTTTCTTTCTTTCATTCTAGAAGAAGCTGAATCAGCTCACATACAATTGATGTCCAGCATGACCCTCATAAAAACGACAGCTCTTATAAATCCACTGTCAAGGCCAGGTTGTCTGGCTTCCCACACCTTTGTGCCATCAGACATGGAGCATTTGGCCCTTCTCCTAAGATCCAGGTCCTGCCTAAGGAACAAACGGCTGGATCTCCCGAGGGTCCCTTCAGTTGGTAGGGAGAAGAGATGGAACCCAGGACCAGTATGGCATCTTGTCTTATGTGTGCAAATTCGGTCTAGCATGCTGTCACTCACCTGATCGTTTTTCTCTCAGAGGGTACGGGAGGTCCAGGGCTTTCCCTGCGTATCTGGAGAGCAACGAGTCAACCTCGTCCAGGGTGAAGCCAATGTCCTGTCCAGCCAGCAGCTGCTGCAGCGTTTGCACGGCTGTGGTGGCCCAATCCACCTTCATGTTCATCAGCAGCTGCTCTAACATGAGCAGAGGACTGGAGGACAAATGGGCATAGCTGGCCCGGTGCTGCTCAGGGAGGGTCAGAAGAACCTGTTTACAGGGTAGTGCGAAGAAAATAGTACATCAACTTCAGGAGACTCTCACTATTCTTGCACGGAAGGGACAGGGTTAAAGCACTATTGCATTTGGGAAGCAAGTTTGAACTTCTAAGTTCTCTGGGTGGCAAATGAGAAGTGTCCTAAGGGTCTTTACATAGACGAGAGGTTGTTAATCTTTTTTCTGTAAGAGGCAAGAGTGTAAATATTTTAGAGTTTAGGACTTAAAACCCATTCAGCTCTGCCAAAGTAGCATGAAAACAGGCACAGGAAAATAGGTAAGTGAATTCATGAATGGATGTGGCCTGTTCCAATACAACTTGGTTTTCAGAAATAGGCTGAGGGCTAGCTCTGGGCTACAGGCAGCAACTGGCGGATACCATGGCCTAGAACCCCCAGGCACAGTTGAGCTTTGCCTAACCCCAAATGCTGTCATTCCGTGTGAAGTTTTGGTTTTAATGGATAATACAAAGGGATGCTGGCAGGCTGTCCCATCCTGGCAGCTCCAGTGTCCAGGTCGTAAAAAGATGAATCTAAATGGCCTTTAGTGGTCCTGTTCTGCTAACTAGCTTCCCCCACTCCCAATTAATTCAGTGATGTGAATCAAGAGGAAGAGCTGAGCATGGTGGGCTACACCTGACAGCCCAGCACACGGAAGGTGGAGGCATAAGAGCTGGGAATAGTCTCGGGTATGAAGTGAGTCTGAAGCTAGCCTGGGTTTCCAAAAACAGACAGCTAAAACCTAACAACCCCCAAATTCCTCACAAAACAAACAAACAAACCAAAAACAAAATGAAAGAAGGAAAAATAATCTTTTGAGGGCAAGGCTGTGTCCCTGGCTCTCCTGGTACTTTGTTTCACTTGTGGGGCAGTGAACATGAGAAATCAGAATAATTAGAAAGGAGTCAGAGGATCTTGTCTCCACTTAGTCATTCATTTGTTTTATTGTTGTCTCTCACCTATTTTCTCATATAATTACTGAGACAAATAATCCTCTTCCACTGAGTGTGGACTACTCACCAGACAGACATTTTAATGAACCTGTGTGTGTGTTTGTGTGTGTGTGTGTGTGTACCTGCTTGTCTATACATGTACCACATGCATGCAGTGCCTGTAGAGGCCAGAAGACATCTGATGGAACTGGAGTTGTTGTGAGCAGCCTCATGTTGGTACTGGAAACTGAACCCAGGTCCTCTGTAAGAACAACCAATGCTCTTTTTTTTTTCTTTTTTCTTTTTTCTTTTTTTTTTTTTTGGAGCTGGGGCCGGAACCCAGGGCCCTGTGCTTGCTAGGCAAGCGCTCTACCATTGAGCTAAATCCCTAACCCCGCAACCAATGCTCTTAATCTTTTTTTTTTTTTCTTCAAAAACCTTTTTTATTATATACATTGTAGCTATCTTCAGCCACACCAGAAGAGGGCATCAGATCTCATTACAGATGGTTGTGAGCCACCATGTGGTTGCTGAGATTTGAACTCAGGACCTTTGGAAGAGCAGTCGGTGCTCTTAACCACTGAGCCATCTCTCCAGCCCCCAATGCTCTTAATCTTAACCACTGGGCCATCTTTCCAGCCCCTCAAGTAGTAGTTTTAAATCCTTACATCCAAATCCTTTCAGAAAAGAACTAGTCCTTATCCCAGGACCATTTTCAACTGGTCTTGTGTGAACGTCAACTACCAATATTTTTGAAATGGCCAGTGATCTTAATAGATGGTCAGTCAGTCTCGAGAAACAATGATATAACAGGTACCATAGAAAACCCAAGGACAGCTTGAGAGGTCTGGACAAACCTTTCCTTCAGAGGGAGAACAGAAAGACTATGACAAGTTCTAGGATACTCATTAGGACAAGGTGAAGAGCACAGGCCAGGGGAGCCGGTGCCTGGCATGAGGGCCTACGAAAGGGCAGATTCTGAAGGGGAAGCGAGACCAGATGTCTCTGTCAAGCATCATTTCCACAGACCTCTCTTCTCCTTACCTTAGATCCCATGTACAGTGCCTGGATCTCATGGTGTCGGTCAGTGGTCAATTCTCCATAGAAGTGGGAGGTGAGGTAGTTGGCCAAGAAGTGTGAAGTGGCTAAGCTAGGGTGCTGGTCAAGGGACCTCTCTGTGACCTCAAGGCACATGGTAGGGTCAGGGATTCGTTGCAGGAGCTGTAGCAGAGGGCAGAGGGGGAGGTGAGACCTACAGAACTCTCAGCTGGCCTTGTTTGGTGTGAGGAGATAAAATTTAGGTTTGTTTATTTGGGGCCAATTATCTTTCTCGATTCATTCTCATTTGTTGTCATCCCCCTGCCCCCATACTTTACTAATGAGCCGTGGCTTTGGGAGGACCCAAATGCTCCATGTGGTACTTAAGGTCTAGTCACCTAGCTCAAAATGAATGTACGTGTCCCCAGAAGCACGGAAGGGGCAGGTCTGCAATGGCAAGTACTTTGCATGGGATTCAGTAGGAATCATGTGAGTTGGGTAACCTGGCCCCTCCCTGGATGAGAAGGGTGAAGAGGCAGAGCTTACCTGAAGAGCCTTTTCATACTCTCTTCTTTCTAGCAGGTAGAGAAGATGCTTGTGATGCAGACTGACCAAATGTTCTCTTGGAATGGGGTACAAACAGCCCCACTCCTCGCATAGTTCATACTCCTGGAAGGAAATGCACACCGTCAATCAGTTTCTTTACATTCCTACCTGTTGGGGCTGGAGAGATGGCTCAGTGGTTAAAGAGCATTGGCTGTTCTTCCAGAGGTCCAGGTTCCATTCCCCGCACCCACATGGTGGCTCACACCTATAAACTGCAGTTCCAGAGGACCTGGCACCCTCACGCAGGTGCAGAAAAAACCCCAATGCACATGAAATTAAAATAAACAAATCTTTAAAAATTGTACAGTAATGCAGCCTTTGCATGTACCACTTTCTTTTTCTGAGACAGGGTCTCTCTACGTACGCCCTGGGTGCTTTGGAACTTGCTATGTAGACCAGGGTGGCCTTGGATTACATAGATCACCTGCATCGGCCTCCCGAGTGAAGGGATTAACGGTGTGCACCATCATGTCTGCTTCTTACCACTGCCAAGTCATCCCAGTGCACTACTGTTTGGGGTGCCTCTCTATGCGTCTGCCTGGGCCTGCCTTCCTCACCATGATTCTTTTCTTTTGCTTTTCTGGTGATGGTCAGGTGCTGTTGAATTCTGGGATAAATTCTGTCGATATTCACGTCACATCGCTCTGGGATGCATCTTACATTGCCCTTCCTTCTGAACTGTGAGCCACTCAAGAGCAGGGACCGAGCTTAGTTATGTGTGTCTCAGCACCGTTTCGTACAGTGCTTAGCAACATTTAGCAAGTGTTTCCGGAATAAGCATCTACATCGGGAACTTTGATTTTTCAGCTTCTTAAAAAGCAGCTACATTGCTATTAGTGCCAAAACGGACTATAAATCCAGAAAAGTGATTCATATTCATGACCAATCATGGAAATGCAACTTGGATCAATAAGATGCTACTGAGTGGCAAAAAAAAAAAAAAAGGACAATATAAAAACTTGGCAACGCTATGGAGCAGTGAGAATAAAGCTGTGACCTCTGATTTGCCGAGAGACTTGATTTCATCCTGGTAAAAAGGATGCTCACGATAAACAGCATTCCATGTGTAGGAACACTCTGCATGCAGGACAGGAGAGCTCACACAAGATCACTAGCCTGACAGGATTACCTCGCGCTCTCTCTGGGTTGGCAAATCTCACAACTAAAAGGGACAAAGATTCTGCTGTAGTTAGGAAGTACGTGGACACTGACACCTGCAGTGGGCTCACCCACTGGACCAGCTAAGAAGCTATAGCCTGTGGAGGGAGAGGAATGCATCCTGGATCAGGTACCTGTGATCCCAGCATCATGTCCATGACAGTTGATGGGTCTTCAGCACAGCAGCTCCTCAGGGTCTGCCAGTCACACCACACTGGAGGATCCTGTAAACCTAGGATCTGAGGAAAGATAGGCCGACCCATAAACCAGCTGGTAGCCGTTCCCTCCATGAACATGTCGTATGTCTATGGAAGGGCTGTCTCTAGAGCTCCGCCCTGAGTCAAGCTGTCTGAGCTTTCCAGGAAAGAGGGGGAAGAAAGCAAATGAGCAAACGTTGTCTAGAGACAATAAAGTTCACCAGGAGTTAAAATCGGGGGAAAGTCTGACCAGCAGTCAGGGTAGGAAGCTCTCACTAGTGAGGACAGTCTGGCCTCCTGGGGTCACTTGTCCCCAGTTTTTCTATCTCAAAACTCTACCCAAGAAGTTCTCCCAGCCTGAATGTCCCGAGGACCATCCTTCCCATAGCACGTAAGTGAAAACTGTCAGGAGGCACACGAGACCCTTCTCCCTGACCACGGACACCTTGCCTGGTGAGCTCCAGGCTCTGTTCTAGGCCACAGGGAGGTTCGCGTGCACTGCATTCTGGTTATGTAGCTGACCTGGGACTGTCTCCCTGAGCCTCTTCAGCTTGAATATGACACACGTCCCACAAGAGTCTTCCACTTTTTTCTCTCAATGCCACAGTCTTTACCTTCTGGTAGACCCGCAGCTCTGTCAGTTTCCTCTGCAGCTCAGATTTTAGTTCTTCTGGGACAGCCATGTCTGAAACACAGTAAGCCAAGATCTCCAGGCAGGACTCCAGGGGCCACTTGTCCACAAACCGTAGGGCCAGTTGACTTCTCAGGGATGCGTCCTTCACGGGAAACAGGTACTGCCAACCTTCCTTGTCTGTAAGACAGAACAATGTTCAAGGGCAGCAAGCCTGACACAAAGGAGCTCAAAGGCCCAAGTTCAGAGGGCTTTGTTCTATCTTATGACACAGGAGGGTCCTTCAATCCACGTGACTGGAACTAGGCTTATACTGGAACCATTACATGACAGAGAGAAACCCTCTGCTCCTGTCACAGTCATGACTTTCTGAAGGGAGAGAAGGAGGGGAAGGACAAAAGAGAGGAAAGGAAATGAAGGAAGGAAGGAGGGAGAGAAGGAAAGAAGGAAGGCAGGCTTCTAATATTTTGTTCTACTGCATATCTGGTGCCTTTGCAAACTCATCTTGTCAGTAGGGCTTTTGTGCTCCTTAAAATTTCCACCCTGCATCCTATATATACATTATTGTAGGTAAAAGAACTTTATTCCCTAAATATCCTGTCACCAAGTAGAACTCTCTCTTTCCTACACCCATTCATAAATTTGATCTTAGAGACACAAAAACATAGACCCCAAGCAATTGATATCATACAGTTCTTTTAGTGGGTTTCTTAACCTTCTTGGAGGCCATTTTCCTTTCAAAGGGTAGCTCTGCTTCTACAATAGAGCCACCCTGAACAGCACATCTGGCATTTGCTCTCTCCAGTGGAGCACTACAGCTCATTGGTTTTCTATATTGATTATTCATGCTCTTCCATTTATTTTTTTGATTGTGTGTGTGTATGTATGTGCATGCATGCGTGTGTGTGCATGAGATTAGAAGTTGCTGTTGGGTATCTTCTATTACTCTCTACCTTAGCTTTTTAAAAATCTTATTTATATTATTATGTGTGATATATGTGTATGTAGTACAGCTGCACGTATACCATGGCAGAGGTCAGTCTTGGGAGTCGGTTCTCTCCTACTTTTATGTCAGTTCTGGGATTCAAACTCAGGTCACTGCACTTGGTGGCAAGCACTTTTAACAGCTAAACTATCTCACTGGCCTCAGACCTTAGTTTTGAAACCTGTCTTTCATCTACCTGGAGCATGGTTTTTGGCTTGACTGGCTGGCCAGATAGCCCCTAGGATCTACTTGTCTCTGTCTCCAAGTTCTGGGGTTAACAGTTGTGCGCTGGACCACATGTGGCTTTTATGTGATGCTGTGGGTCCAAGCTTAGATTCTCATGCTTGAGCAGCAAGCCCTTTCTTCGCCTTGCCATCTCCCCAGTCCCTTGTTTTGTTTTGAGAAAGGATGGCCCCAAACTTTCTTTAGCTCCCCAAGTGCAGGGCTATGAGCATTGATAACCAGGCCCAGCTCACAGTTCATTTTGCATAAGCAGTTCTATTAGCTTGCGGACATTCCAGTCCCTGTACTTGTGGCCTCTGGCTGCCTTCTTCATGCTGCACAAGCAGAATGGCATAGCAAAGACCATGTGGTCTAAAAGGTCTCTGTAGGAAAAGGTTGCTAAAGTCTCTTTTAAAGGTACCACTTAATTGAATTCCATCCTGGGCCTCTGAAGGCAGGCCCAGATTGTCATCTACACACTTGACAATTCTGATATGCAGGATTGAAAACATTGGTTACAACACCCATTGTAAAGTGAGATTATAGTCTCCCTAGAGTTGCTATAAAGATTACATGTGATCACACCACCGTGAATGCTAAGTGATGTTAGTGCCAAGGAGAGGGGGAGGGAGAGTGTCCTGCTTACCACACACAGTAGCACAGGTCAGGACCGAATCCCGTACACTGCTCAGGTCGTCCGAGTCTTGCCCATACACGTCAATGAGTTGAAGGGCCCGTGGCCAATCTCTGGCCACCAAAGCTTCCTCAAAGGCCTCAGTTACTACATCCTGGGCCAGAGTAGAATGTAGGCCCAGAAGCACAGTAGAGAGCCTGGCCTGACCACAGAGACTGGCTGCCAGACTTGGTCTTGACTCAGATGCTTGCTGCAGAGGCTCCCAGTTAGCCAGAAGGGCGGCCTCAAACACAGGAAACTGTTCCAGAAGGTGCTCACACTCCTGGGCTACCTTCTCTGCAGTCAGAGGTGCCTCCCTGCGACCACGAAGTTCTTTCCAAGACAGGCTGGGTCTGCTGACCTTTGTCCCCCGGGAAGCCCGCAGACAGGCCACCATGGCCAGTATCTTTGAGCGAGACTTAAGGAAAGCCAAGGCAGAGGCGGTGAAGGCTGGGAGGGAATCCTTTGGGGAGGAATCAGACTTTCTTTCTGCTGAGGGATTCTCGCTCGGTCTAGGGGAGCCCAGTACAGAGAGGGGCAGGCCATCCAGAAGGTGAGAGGCGTGCCCCTGAGCCAGCATGCCTAGATGGGCCGTGAGGGATGAGGCCTGCTGGCTTTGTCGAGACAGGCAAAGAGTAAGGGGCTCACAGCAGCAGCTGACAATGACCTGAGGCACACTTAGGTTGAGATGCTCTTGGGCAAGAAGAGCTGCCAACCTGGTGGAAGAGAAGAGAATGCATGTGAGGCCTGAGCACATAGGCACCATCGCCCAGTCTTTTGTTCGTTCATTCGCTCATTTATCTTAGACTAGGTTTTACTGTGTAATCTTGGCTGGCCTTACACTTGCTGACTTTACCTCCCAAATGCTGGGCTTGCAGGCAGGTGTCGCTGCACAGCAAAAAGGAATGAAAGCTCTTAGTCATTCTTTTGAGAGTCATCTAAAAGGCAGCTCCCCAGACATGCTACACAGCTTCCTTTCACTTCACAATCTGAGGGATCCATTCATAGCCTTCTATAGGGAGGTGATTTTTCTATAGCTATAAAGTATTATATAACTTAATGTACCCCATCTTAGTGGACCATGGGGGCTTCTGGTCCGTTGCACATGTACACTTTTCATATATGTACAACCAAGTGTCAGGATAAAGTCCCCAACATGGATCCCTAAGTTAAAAGACCCATCAATTTGCTTAATTTTAAATAGCACACAAAATAATAGATTTCATTATGATGTTTCTATAGTTTCCTTTTGTGGACCATTCTCTTTGACTCTTCTCTATCTGCTGGCCCCCACCTCTTTCAACTTTAGTAGCTAGACAGGGTTTCTCTGTGTTGCCCTGGCTATCCTGGAACTCACTTTGTAGAGCAGGCTGGCCTCAGACTCCGAGAGATCCACCTGCCTCTGTCTCCCAAATGCTGGGATTAAAGCCACTGCCCCCTGGCTGTCCCTTGTTTTAATATCCTGTGTATCTGACACAATACCCAGCTATCAAACCTCTTCTTCCCATCTTGTCCCCTTTCTAGTTATATGACCTATGATCATAAAAGTATATATTAATCCAAAGCTAGGATCTGTATATGCAGAGGATATACAGTATTCGTCTTTCTGAGTCTGTGTTACTTTCTTTAATATAACACTTGGACATTCATCCATTTTTCTGCAACTTCGTCTTTCTCTGTAGAGAATTGGCTTCCATTGTGCACACGTAGTGCATTCTCACTGTCCACTCATCTGCTAATAAACACCCCACCTGTCCCATTTCCTGTAGTTGTGAATAAGTCAGCAACAAACATGGCTGTGTAAGTATCTCTGAGGCACAGCAGAGAGTCCTGGATACACAACAATGGTGTAGCTAGGTCATATAGTAGTCCTGCTTTTTGATCTTAGAGAAAGCACCACACCGCTTTCCACACTGCCTATCCCAGCTTCCTCTCCCACCAGGGCTGAATGAAGATCCCTGCTTCCCTCACCTTCACCAGATATTGTTGTCACATGCTTTTCTGATCGAAGAATGGCATGAGGTAGAATCTCAAAGTAGCTCTAGTTTGCATTTCCGTGGTGGTTAAGGATGTTCACTACTTTTGCAAATATTTATTGGACATTTGTGAACAATTTTTAATCTTAGTAGATAATGATAAAGTGCTTTCCCACAGGAGCTATAGCAACTTTTATACCTTACAAGCAATAGTCTCGAGTCTGAGAATGCTTATTTTCCTACAGGCTACATGACCATCACTGCTGAACCTCCGCCTTTGCTTATCTGTCGGTAAGGAGTCACCATTAGTATCCTACTTAGAACACACACTAGCGGAAGTGAGAGAGAAAGAAAGGAAGGTTGTTGAATTTGAGCCTGCTATGAAAGAATAAAAATTTTCACATGTGAAGCTTACCTGTCGGGGGGAACTTGTCTTTCGAGCAGGAGATGTGACACCAGTTGGGAAGAGCTCTGCTGCAGGAGAACAAAGGGATTTCCAACCTTGACCTCCACATTATCTGAGAGAGTAAAGAAATAATCTTTGTTTGCCTTGCTGGGCACAACTGCTCAGGGCTCTGTTTCAGAGGATGGATGAGTCTACTGTGAGCGACAATGAAGACAGCAAGAACAGTCTTCTGTTGACTTATAGTAGGTTAATCTACATCACAGCCTTAAAGACTTCCAGCCCAGACACACTTCAGTGGCCAGTCTAGCCACCATCCATACACAATGCTCACTGTAACCTGACTGCCGATGAAGCTGACAGTTTGAGCATCCGTCTCTGAGATGCCCTGAAGTGTTTTGGCTCCTGGAATGCCTGCATGCACATAATGGGTTACCATGGGATAGGATCTACGTTTAAACATTGATGTTTTATTGATATCTTATGTACAGAACCCAAAGGTAAGATTATATGGTATTTTCATGCATCTGTGTTTTAGCTATGAGCTGTCAAACCATTTATGGCATTACATTGGTGGTTAAAAAGGTTGGGAATCTGGAAAATTTAAAATTTAAAATTTTCATTCATTCACCTGGAATTTACTACCAACTCCAGGAAGAATCTAGGACTCATGCCAAAAAGCCTGAGTTTTCTACTGGGCTCTTAAACCCACAATGGACCGTAGGCCTGACGGAATTTTTTGTTTTGTTTTGTTACAGGTTATTATATAGCCCAGACTGGACTGGAACTCCTGATCCTTCTGCCTCTGCACTCCAAGTTTTAGGATTAGAGGCATGTGCCACTACACCTGGCTTCAGAGATGTTTCTGAGACACTAACTTCATGAGATGTTATTGAGAACTTCCAAGAGCTGGATATTTTTACTTAGCAGAAAGATGCATAAAAAGAGAGTAGTAAGAGATTTACAAATCTGATATCCTTGGTTATTGTGTAACTAGAAAGAACTTCTTTTTTTCAGTTTCCTTGTATAGCCCTGGCTATCCTGGAACGCACTCTGTAGACTAGGCTGGCTTAAAACTCACAGAGGTCTGCCTGCCTCTGCCTCCCGAGTGTTCGAATTAAAGGCTGTACCACCAGTGCTTGTGTTAGAAAGAGCCTCTTAATGAAGCCCTTCTCTTCCTTTCCTTAAATAACTGCCAGTCATGACTCCATATCTTTTTCACTACTCACCAGGGTCCGAGCTCAAACTCCGAAGGAGGACTTTAGCCAGGCTGCTGCAGTAGCTGAAGAAGGCTCCCACATAGTCAGTCTGTCTAGGGCCTGCCAGTGTCTGTTTTCCCAGGGTCTTCTGGAGCAGCTGACTTTGGATGTGCACGGGGTGGGCCTCTGCCTCAGGGGCTTTCTGGGCTGCCTGCTCCACTAGGCAAGTGAGTGGAGTACTCTTGGGCTCTGTGAGGAATTCGGGTGAGAGAAGAGATATTGCTTTATTCTATGCTTCTAGCTTTGAGTCAATTTCTAAAAAGAAATATCCTATTTATTTATTTGTTGGTTTGTTTTTGAGACAGGGTTTCTCTGTGTAGCCCTGGCTATCCTGGAATTACTTGCTCTATAGACCAGGCTGACTTCAGATTCACAGAGATCTGCCTGCCTCTGCTTCCTGTGTGCTGGGATTAAAGGCATGGGCTACTCACATGGGCTCAGTTTTCATTTTTACATATGTGCCAGTGTATGTGATTTTGGGTGCCTGCAGAGGCCAGAAGATGATGTGGGACCAACAGGAGCTTGAGTTCAGGTGTTTGTGAGCCACTCAATGTGGGTGCCAGGAACTAAACTTGGGTCCTCTGGAAGAAGAAGTCCTCTTAACCACTGAGCCATCTCTCTGACCTCTCAGCTTTGGATCAATTTGTGACCCAATATGTAACTGAGCTTTCTACATAAGTACACTGGGTATCTATAGGACATACGTGAATATGTAAAAACCTCACTTAGAAGGTAGACAAGACAGATAAATATAAATCCCAGTTTAGCCATATGACCAAGTGATCTCAGCCAGAAAGAGCCTGGAGTTTAACAAAAGCAGGCCATATCGATCTCTTATGACCCTGCTGTCTCTGGGGTGAAGCATCTTTATGAAGAGCATATGAAGTTTTTTGAGGAGGGTTGGCCAAAACCTACCTTGTACCAGCTAGGTATATTTCTTACCAGGAGTTAAAAAAAAAAAAGTACCTGTTAGTAAGAGTGTCAAGTGTCCTTCCAATTGAGCTGAGGAAGGAGGTGCAGTTCTGAGATGTGCCTTCCTTGGCTAGAAAGGGCTGACTGAACCCAGCTCTAGAGGGCAGAGCTTCTGCTCTAAAATGCTCACACAACCTTGGCTGTCTCACCTCCCTTTTCTGCTGCTCTTTTTTGCTTATCTATTCCTGTGCAGACGGACCTGTACCTGACAGCGTTAAAGCCTCTCGCAGCGATTGGAGAGCCTGATCTAGCTGTTGGGAAAGACTGGTATGGCTGGCAATGCAATCTTCAGTGAGGCTGGGCCAGCACATCTGAAGCAGCTCAGAGATGCTGCACCGTGGAGCGCCTCCTCCTCTTTCTTCTAGAGTCTCTGTGGGAAGCATGCGAAAAGAAAGAGAGGAAAAAAATGTCTACAGGCCCATTGTTCCAAGACCAGAAGAAGCAAAGATGGTGGAGTAAAGCAGCTTACCTGATTTTGTTAGTCCTGTTACCGTAAGGGGATAACTGAGAATCTTACTAATTTGCTGCAGGACAAATGGAAAACCTCGCATCCCATCAGGATTCAGGACGACCTGGTCTAGCCTTCGACCTGAAGTAGACAAAAGAGAAAATGGATTTCAGAGCTGATGCTCCATTTCGCAGTTTCTTGTGTAATCTTATCTTTTCTAACAGTAATGGCAAGGTACACCTTGTGTCACTTTGGGTGACAGCAAGCTGACCTGGTGCATGCCATGTCTCAGGCTCCAGAACTACCTTGGTGAGATGCCTCAGCCATCAGCAGCAGGTTCAGAATCTCTGGCATTTCTGTGGGATTTGTTGGCTAAAGACAAAGGGACACTTCCTGGGGATTCATCTTCCTATTCTCTTCGGCCATGGGCCTGAGCTGGAATCAGATTTGTCTTTTCTAATTGCCCAAGGCTATCTTCATATACCTTCCCATACTCTTTCTCTCGGATAGTGGCTCTCAACCTTCCTAATGCTGTGACCCTTTAATACAGTTCCTCATGTGGTCACCCCTCAATCATAAAATTATTTTCATTGTTACTTCATGATTGTAATTTTGCTACTGCCATGAATTGTAATGTAAATATACCTGTTTTCCGATGGTCGTATGTGACCCCTATGAAAGGTTGTTCAACTCTCAAAGGGGTTGTGATCCACGGGTAGGGAACCTGCTGCTCTAAGAATTCCATGTACTTGTCCTAGGACATTTTCCTGTACCCTGGTCTACAGATTTATAGCAGTCTCAGGCTACTGTCAACATCTTCACCAGGAGGGGCCTGTAGTCTCACGGTACTCGTTTCTCTGGATTTTGTAGGCCAACAGATTGAACCAAGGGCCCCAGTCTGCTACACTCTCACCCCACCCTCTGTATCAGTCTTAAAGTATGTTGCTTTCTTTTTACAAAGTAGCAATTGCTGGATTTCTTTGTGGCATCATTATGCCATAAGCCTTGTCCTTCCCTCCTGTTTATCCTCCTCTCTCTTCTGCTCTGGATCCCTCTTCTCTATAAACCTGGTTACCCTCTGATTTCCTTCAAGTTAATGATAAATGAAAAAAAGGATTTCCCTGAATGACTGCAGACTGCCGTCTGAATATGAAGAGACACTCGTAATCTATTCTTATGCCATTAGGATGAGGGCATTAACTAATGTTTACTACCTTCTTCATGTCCTCCCCTCCCAGCTTCTTAAAGGTTTGATGAGCTCTTTGGTACAACTGAGAATGAATGAATGAATGAATGAATGAGTGAAAGGGGATGGAGGGAGATGAACCCCTCCTTCCCCACTTACCCCGGCCCTCAAGGCTGCTGCTGAGTCGCCGCTCAGCTGTTTCTAAGAGCTGTTTGCAGGTCTTCCAGAGCTGGCACTGGCAACAAGCTAGGTCAAATGCAGCCATGGCTGGGGGGCTGAGGTCTTCCAGGACCCCTCTAAGAGGAGTGTTGGTTTCTGTGAGAGCAGCATTTATCCAAAAATCCTCCTGGAGTGTGGGGATGGGGTCTTCGGAGGGGCTGAGGAGCTTGTCAGTCACATCAGAGATGGAGTAAAATACCATTCCTGGATATGCAGCATTGGAGGAAAGCACAAAGGTTAGGGGGATCCTCCCTACCACCTGTATTGTGGAAAGCAGTTTGCCTGAGGCTCTTCTGCACAGGACCTATGTCATGCTAGGCTTTCATTAGGGCCCATTCATGGGTCACACTCTAAAACACACTGCTAAAAAAAAAAAAAACCATACATACACCATGCTACTCTGTCACAGCCCCTTTCTGTCTGAAACATTGAAACGATGTGCCTGTCTATGTTTCAAATCGGGACTGGGGAGATGGCTCATTGGGTAAGAACACTTGCTGAACAAGCACAAGGACTTGAGTATGTATTTTAAGTAGACACTGAAAAGTTTCTGGAAGCACACAGGATGGTAACCTGAGTCTGGGGACAGGCAGGAGAGTTGAAAATGTGGGACAAGATTCGCTTTAAGAAAGAAGAAAGGTAGCTGCTGGAGAACGCTGCCACTGCTGGGAACCACGCTGTGGCCCCCAGGTTGCACACGTTAAGAAGTGAATTTTTTTTTTTTCTTTTTTAACTTTAGGAACAATCACGTGATACAGCTTACTGTGGAACAAATGCAGGGAGGGGAACTACTCCTAACATCCTCCAAAGGCCCCATGAGTGATTACAGAATGCACTGGGGCAAACCTCTTTCTCTTCAGCTTAAGCTGTGGAGGATAAACCTGGGTGGCAGGCATGTGAAACCTCTTCAGGGAGGCTTCGTGCAGCTGGGAAACTGCTCAGAATGTGTCAGGAGAGCTGGTTTTTAGGACACGTGTCCTGCCATTTCTGTCAACTTCTCATGATCTGGGTGGTTTCTTCCCTTAAGCCACCACCCCAGCTGTCCCCCAATGTTGATGTCAGCAGGGAGGACAAACCTGCTGCTGCAGCACTGCCAATGGCCTGTAGAGTCGAGCGCCCACTGCCAGTGCGCCGGACGGTGTTGTTACCCCCATCAGAATTCTGGTTCTCAATCTTGTGTTCCACTCGGGCCAGCTCCTGGATCACCTCTTGGTAGCGCTCTACAAACATCAGCTCCCCGGCACTAGGTGAGGACTTCAGGTTGAACATGAGCACCACCTGTCATGAGAAAGGAAGGGGTGTGATGGTGGTGGGTCCACAGATGCCGGGAGCATCCAGATAGGATGCTGGGCCAATTCATCAGACCATGGACCTAAGATGGCCACTTTACAGGACTAGAAAGCAATGGATTTTATTTTATTTATTTATTTTTTTTGAGACAGGGCTTTTCTGTGTAGCCCTGGTTGTCATGGAACTCACTTTGTAGACCACATGGCCTCACTCCACCTGCCTCTGCCCCCCACGTGCTGGTTAAATTCATGAGCCACTACACTCAGCTGACACCGAATGTTAGGAGACCAAATCCAAAAGGGCTTTACAAAGTCCACAAACCAAAGGTACAGTAGGAAATAAGCAAATAAGATCAGTGATTTCAGAGGAAGCACCTATGCGAAATACACAAAAAACATTTTTTTCGATCAGGAATTTAATTAATGATACTCCTTTCAATTGCAATGATGAAATACTGTGACCAAAGCAACTTGAGGAGGAAAGGGTTTATCTGGCTTACACTTCCACATCACTGTTCATCCCTGAAGGAAGTCAGGACAGGAACTCAAGCAGGCCTGGAATCTGGGGGCAGGAACTGGTACAGAGGCCATGGACAGGTGCTGCTTACTGGTTTGCTCCTCTTGGCTTTCTCAGCCTGCTTCTTACAGAACCCAGGGGTAGCTCAGCTCGTCAATCACTAATTAAGAAAATGCCCTACAGGCTTACCTATCGCCTGATCCTATGGGGCCATTTTCTCAGTTGAGTGTGGCTCTTCTCTGAGAATACACACACACACACACACACACACACACACACACACACACACACACACACACCCTAAGACTTGAGGAAAGGAAGACAACTGTAGGTAGGGTATTTAGAGGAGAAAGCACCATGCAACTCCTAGTCCAGCTGTTAGGAAGCAACAACAAACAGTGAGATCCAGGATTCATTTCTGATCCAGGAGTGTAACTCACTGTGAAGCCTAGCATGTGTGAGAGCCCTGGTTCAATCCGTGGAATTACAAAAAAAAAAAAAAAAAAAAAAAAAAAAAAAAAAAAAAAGAAACAGTGTGTGTGTGGGGTGGGGTGGGGTGGGATGGGGGTAGGATCCCCTATCTTGTCCAGAGGTTCCTATTTATTAAAGTAGGAACTCTAAAAGGTACTGGGGGAATTAAGGAAAGATCATCTCAGCATAGAGTTTCCCCTAGATCTACTTAGCAACTGCAGTCACATCAGAGAAAATTCTAACCTAAACGTTTGGTCATGGACCAGCAATAATTTTCAAAAAACACATTGAGTGTTTGAAGCATAAGTGGTACTTAATGCTATTAAGTTTAGACAGCACATGGTTCCTGCGCTCCTCATGACTTCTGTATAATCTTCTTAGCCACTATAAGGTGGGAAAAGCAGGAATTATATACTGAGCAACAATTCTCCAGGGAGGATCAAGGCTTGGAGGGCTTGAGTCTTTTGACTGCTAATTTCCTTACATACCAGAGCTCTCCAGTTTGCTACTTCTATGCTGTGTGGTGAATGAACTGTCATTCTATTTATTACCAGAAGTGATTTTTTTCAAGACAGGGTTTCTTTATGTAGCCCTGGTTGTCCTAGAACTTGCTCTGTAGACCAGGCTGGCCTCAAACTCAGAGATCCAACTACCTCTATCTCCCTTGTGTGGAGATTAAAGGTGTGCATTACCATGACCAGCTCTGATTTTTTTTTTCTTTTTTTTTTTCAGAGCTGGGGACTGAACCCAGGGCCTTGCACTTGCTAGGCAAGCGCTCTACCACTCAACCAAATCCCCAACCCCATCTGATTTTTAACTATATAAAAATACAGATATGTTCACAGAAGTATGAAGAAAAAAACAAAAGTTTCACAGCTATGAGATAGTGAGATTGTGGGTATTTTATTTTATTAACATACGACTTCTATTAGGAACACAAATAACTCAATGTCTCTAAGCCTGCAGTACTGAACACAGGGCCCGAACACTTACAAATTCCTTTCCATTTCTTTTGCTCAGCGGGACATCCTGCGAGCACGCCCAGGTACTTTTGGTGTCACATACATTTAGCTTTCCCTGAGGCGGGATGTGACAGCCAGTTAGGGGCTCACTCAGCAGGCTTTACCATGATGAGGTGTGGCTCTGCTTACCTGATGGGCTTCTGCAAAGTTCCCCCTGAGGATGCAGGATGCCAGCAGAGACTCTGGCGGGGAGAACATCATAGGGATGATCGAACTCTGAGGTTGGGGCTGAAACCGGTTGTCTGCCTCCACCTGCCCAGACACAGCACTCAGACTCCCTTCTGTTGGGTGTACGAAAGTTGGAGACATTATGGGGCAAAAAACTAGTTGTCATCTCTCTCCATATTCCTATGTTTTCTCTAAAAGATTTGTAAATGACTTCTGCTATTATTGCTGTTTACTCAAGACAGGGTTTCTCTGTGTGGCCCTGGCTGTTCTAGAACTCACTCTGTAGTCCAGGCTGTCCTTAAACTTACAGAGATCCAACTGCCCCCGCCTCCCGAGTGCTGGGATTAAAGGCATGCACCGCCACTACCTGGGTTAGAAAGAGCTTCTTAATGAAGCCCTTCTCTTCTTTCTCTCCCTAAATAACTGCCAGTCATGACCCCATTAACAAAGACTAAACATTTACTGCCGTCTTAGGATATAAGGACCAACTACCTCCCTTGAACAGTCCCCTTCTTCTCATTGCTGGATAACTGAACTGAGGGAGCCTTTTCCCCTTCCCCAGCTGACTTCTGCTGCTATCTGCAAGAATAAACCTCGAACAAAGCTTCAGTTCTAGTGTTATACCACAGGGCGTGGCAGGAGTGCACCAGGGCAAGCAGTCTATAGGTAGCAGCTGGCTGGGACGCACACACCTGAAGTACTTGTGCTCAGCTCACTACTTGTACCTTCCAGGGAAGGGTTGGAGCCTCGTTCCCGGCCATCTAGAGGTAAGAGATCAAACACTTAGTCAGCAACTCCATGTAGTGTACAAAGTGCAGAGTCAGACTACAAGCCAAGATCAGCCTAGACTAGGCTAAAGGTTGACTCAGGATGGAGGGTGGGTATGATGCGGTTCCAGAACTCTCTGGGTGGCAGTTTATACCAATGGCTTTTACCATGTGGGATCTTAAGAGTCCTAGGAACATGTGAGCAACATCTAAAGACTAAGCACTATCCACAGTTTGGTCAAACAAAGGCACAACTATCATGACCAGGAAACAATGGGGCACAAGGAGGTCATGACATTTCTGACACAGAGGATGTGTCTTCAGATATGAAAAGGGAGGAAATACAGTGTAGCCTGTGGCCTGCAGAAGCCGCTTGATTCAAAGCCCAGCGGGGAGAATCTGCTCAGTTTCAGTGTCCTCAGTGCCAATGGAGGCTGTCTGGCCTAGTGTGGCCTCATGGAGGCTGTGTCATCCACCAAGGTTATCCCCTTGGTCCCCTGTTGAGGCAGCCCCATGGGTAGAGTCAGCTGTGGAGAAAAGGAAATGGGGTGCATATGCTCGGGTTGTGTGACTCGGGTGGACACAGACTCTGCCTGTGTCTCAAACCAATCACCTGAGAAGCATCAGAGCTGTGTGACACCACCACGCAGTTTCCCAGGTTTCTCTCATGTCAGCCTTGCCCTACTCAGAGTGTTTACATTCTGTGTGTGTGTGTGCATGTGTGTATGTGTGTGTGCATGTGTGTGTGTGTGTGCAGGTGTGTGTACATGTGTGTGTGCAGGTGTGTGTATGTGTGTGTGCAGGTGTGTGTGTGTGCAGGTGTGTGTGTGTAGGTGTGTACGTGTGTGTGTGCAGGTGTGTGTGTGTGCAGGTGTGTGCAGGTGTGTGTGTGCAGGTGTGTGTGTGTGTGTGTGTGTGCGCATGCAGGTGTGTGTGTGCAGGTGTGTGTGTGTGTGCATGTGCAGGTGTGTGTGTGTGTGTGCAGGTGTGTGTACGTGTGTGTGTGTGCAGGTGTGTGTGCATGTGCAGGTGTGTGTGTGTGTGCGCAGGTGTGTGTGTGTACAGGTGTGTGTGTGTGCGCGTGTGCAGGTGTGTGTGCGTGTGTGTGCAGGTGTGCGTGTGTGCACGCTCGTGTGCTTGGGAATATGTGAAAGGATAGGCATGTTGTGTTTCTGCATGGCTATGTAGGAAACTGTTAAGGCCTGACGTGGAGTGGGATGATGCTTTTGTATTTTTGACCATATGCTCTGCCTAAAAGAACAGACGACAAGCATGCGTATGCCTCTTTGTCAGGTGACTGGGAACAAGGCCTGAGAAGAGAATTCTTTAGATCACCTGCCCGGGTCCTTCTGGTCCTACGACCTCGGCGGAGACTAGAATGCCTCTTGGCAGTGGGCCGATATCTTCGGGAAGGTTGCTCTTCTGAAACAGCAAACATAGGCACTGTGACCAGGTTTGATCTTGAGGAACCAGGTGGGGCAATCTTCATTAAGGTTTGCAGCAGTGCCCTGGGCTGCCATGTCATATGCCCTGGATGAGGGTGTGTGGTTCCCACATGCCTGCCCCTTGCCCACACTGCTGGGGCTTTCTCCTTTCCTACTTTCTAGACGTTCTAGTTCTGACCCCTCCTCTCACCTGAGCTCTGGTTGCTTGTAACCACTTTGTACCGCCACTGTGCCTCGGAGAGAACCTTTGAGAACCTGTGCAGGCGGCCCTGCAGTCCATCTCTGGCTGCCCAACAGCTCTGGTCTTCCAGTAGTTCTGTCTCCTCGGGAGTCCTGTGGCTGTTGAGCTCATTGAGCTGCTCCTGAATAAGGCTGAGGAAAGCTCCTATTGCAAACTCGTCAGCCAGGAATCCACTCAGGCTACTGGTAAAGTGCTTCAGGTCCAAAAAGCTGTGTGTGTGAGGCCCTGGTGAATTGTCTTTCGGTTCTCCCTTTGGACAGCCTGGCCCTGTAGGAGCAAGGTCCCTGGGTCCCATGGAAGCCCGCTCTGACCTCCTCTCAGTTGCAGCTATGTGCTGAGGGCTCTCTGATGGAGACCACAAACCCCAAGGGCCTTTCCCCTCGATGTCATCGTCCTCGGCATAGTCCTCTGGCAGGTGAGGCTCGGGGTGAAGGTCGGCGGAGGTAATGAGGAGCAACGAGAAGATGTTTTCGAGAATTTCCAGGCACAGAGAGTCGGGGATGCGCTGTAAATACTGTCGGCACCTGGCCAGGTATGTTGGGAAGAGATGTGAAGCACCTAAGGACAGATGAGGAAGAGACCAGGGAGAGCGACGTTAGAAAGCACAGCCTACTGAACAATGCGGTGCTTCTGTTCCTAAACTTCCTCATCTACGGCAAATGCTCCGTATTTCAGCTCTACGGATTAAAGAACATGGACTCCTTATCCCTCAATTCTACTTTAACTTCCCATGATGCTTAAAGAGGATCTCAGGCTGCCTAGGTCTCTTATCCCACAAGAATGTGGTGGTGCAATTCTGATCCCAGCATTCTGAAGGCTGAGGCAGGAGGGTTGCCACAAGTTCAAGGCCAGCCTGAGCTACAGAATGAAACTTCCCTAAAAAAGAAGGGGCTGAAGGTTCAGTGGTTAAGAGCACGGCTGCTTTCTAGAGGATCTGGGTTTAAAACCCTACATCTGTAGAGATGGTTTACGACCTCCGCATCTCCAGTTCTAAGGAGGGCTGAAGCTGTTTTCTGGCCTCTGTGGGCCCCAGGCATGTGCATAGTAACAGAGCTACATGCAGGCAAAACACCCACATATATTAAAAATAATCTAAAAAAAAATTAAAACAAGAGAAGGAGGGGGAGGGGGAGAAGGAGGGGAAGTAGAGCGAAGCTTGGTAGTTCATGCCTGCGATCCCAGTGTTTGGAGGCTTCAGAGTTAGAGACCAGACTAGGCTGCATCAGTTTCCATTTGGACTGACCACACAGTATGACTTAGGAAGGAAGAAGGGAAGGAGGGAAGGAAGGAAGGAAGGAGAAAGAATCGTAAGTCTGTTCCACTTGGAGTGCTGCTTCCTAATACTAAGCTTTGATTTATATCTCACATACATTAATGCATACATACATAAAGACATACACTGCATTCCCATGTTTATACCAGAGTTGATAAGAAATATTATTATTATTGTTATTATTATTGTTATTATTTTACATACATAGACAGGTTTACTGGGAAGATGCTCTCAGGCAAGTTCACTGACCCCAAGGATAGAAGCCAGGGAAGTCACCATGGGGAGAGAGAAGGAAGAGAATGAGAGAAAGAGCACGTGAGGAGAGAGAGAGAGAGAGAGAGAGAGAGAGAGAGGTCTTCTATTTTTTAAATGATCTATGTATTTATGTATTTTATGTATGTGGGTGCTTTGTTGGCATGCACATCTGTACATCAGAAGAGGGCACTGGATCCCATGGGACTACAACAGTTACAGACAGTTAAACACTGTCATGTGTGCTGGGAACTGAAATTTGACTCTGAAAGAGCAGCCAGTGCTTTTTTTTTTTAATATTTATTTATTGTATGTGAGCACACTGCGGCTGCCTTTGACACACCAGAAGAGGGCATCAGATCCCATTACAGATGGATGTTAGCCACCACGTAGTTGCTGGGATTTGAACTCAGGACCTCTGGAAGAGCAGTCAGTGCTCTTAACCACTGAGCCATCTCTCCAGCCCAGTTAGTGCTTTTTGTTTTATTTTGTTGTGTTGTTGTTTTTGAGACAGGGTTTCTCTGTGCATCCCTGGCTGTCCTTGAACTCACTGTGTAGACCAGGCTAGCCTCAAAGGCAGAAGAAATCCACCTGCCTCTGCCTTCTGAGTGCTGGGATTAAAGGTGTGCACCACCTCCATTCAACCACAGGGTCAGCTCTTCAACCTCTGAAATGCTATTCTCACTATGGTGTCTACTACAAAAGAAAACATTTGGCACATACTATGCTAGATGATCAGAATAAGACCCATCAAGATGTAAACAGGTCCTTCTGATGCAGAGGTTAACAAATGTATATAATTATTCCTGAGCATTTTCAAATCAAGGAAGAAGGTGAGAACCACACAAAGCAGTCACTGGGGAAGGTGTCTGCACATGCCAGGGGCAGGGAAGCTCTGTACCTGGGGAAGGGAGAGAATCCCTGCCTGGCTCCACCAAGGCCAGCTCCTCAGAGGAGGCACTGTCTCTGCAGTCCGGACACTGAGAGTGCTGATGTGAGTTCACACAGAGGGCGTAGACCGCATACTTCATGGCACAGAAGCCTTGGTAGAGGGTCAAGCTCTGACACTGGCTCAGGTGTTCAGGGACTGAGGCATCATGGGTATCTGAAGCATAGAAACAAAGGTTCAGAGGTAACCTTTTCAGACAGCAGCAAGTACGGCTGAAGCAAAGAGGGTTGACCTGGTTCTTACCCTGCTGCCTGTCTGACCTGCAACCCTCCAGGCCTTTCCCCTGGTCAACCCCAGCTTTGTCGTCTGTGCTTTCGTTTCCCTCTCAGTCTTCCTCTATAGGATGCATGGCCGCCACTGCCTGGGCCCTATCTTCTCCCTCATGTGGTTGTACCCTAGCCATGGTCCTATTGCTGTTCCTTCTTAAGTTTAAGTCCCAAGCTCCAAGTACATCTCAGTGGGTTCAGGGGCCAGATCTCAAATACATCCTTGGAAGCTTTTTGCACTTGCCTATAGGTGTGAATCAGAATTCTATTTGGGGTAGGTGGAATTTGCTAAACGAGTTGCCCATCTTTCTGGGTGGGAATGCTAGTGGGGTTTGGGGGGGGAGGAACGTGGTGACAACGGTTTGTGGTGACACTGGCTTGTGGCAGATTTTTTTGGAAAGTAAATGAAAGCAACATCTTCCTGCTGGAGACATCTGTTCTCATCTGACCTGTGTAGCGGAATGTGACGCACTATGGCGATACTTTTAGATAGCAAGGAGAAAGATGGGGTCTTGATTTTTCAGGAAACAAAACAAAAAAACAAAAAACAAAGGTTAAAATGCAGTGTTTTTGTTTCTGGCAAGCCTTTCCTCCAAACTTCTTGTTCTATTCAACAGAGTCCAAAGGAGGCGCAAATGTGCCGTGAGGAAGTTTATGAGTCCACGCACCAAGGATTTCCACAGAGCTGAGAATGCAGATGGCATTTCATAGCATGGCTTCACTGACACTCTAGTTGGTCCTGCCATGACTCCACAGGGTGACAATGGGATCATGTCCACAGGATTCTCTACACCTCCGTGGCAGAGGGGAGGGATGCCACTATCTAATCAGACTTGGGGAACACCAATACTTCGAAGGATACCTGCTGGACCAACTGCCTACCGGGTATCCTGGCAACCATGCCTAGACTCATCTCATACTTCGAGAGTCATGTGAGAGACTCTTCAGAGGGAATCCTGGCCAGCTTACCATGCTCTCCCTGGAGGTCCTTGGTTGGCACCTTCTGTAACAGCTTGAGGACTTCTTCCTCCCTGAGGGCTGGAAGGTTTGTAAGGTGATGGAGAGAGTAGAGCACTGAGTGGCTGTCTCCACCATGTAAGTGACACAAGAGCTCTCTCTTTGGTATGAGGCTGTTGGAAGGGAACAATGAGAGGGTGGGGAGGGAGGCCGTTTATAATGTTGCCTGGCAGAGGACAAGTCTGTCCTTCTCTGACCTGTAATACTTCAGGTTTCACTTTCTCAAACTATCTTTCATAGGTCTAGGAAAAAAAATGACATTTATTCACTTGGAGGGAACTGAATCCACCAAGTTAGATACTTGTCTAGAAAGGATGGAGGAAGAACCTTCCTGCTCAGTGGTGTCTTAGATGACACAAGTTCCTAAGTTCTACTTGCTCTGTAGCTCTGAAATAAGTTTCTTTGCCTTTCTTTGAGTAAGGACCCCTCCCTGCTCACCCCTCTGACTACTTTATGAGCATGGGTGAGATGAACAAAGTACTAAAGGGAAGCTCAGATCTGGGCTAAGTTACTAGGAAAATACAGGGTTTCATATACATCCAATGAACATAGGTTGAATAAAATATGACCCAGAAAAATGTATGGCTAAGAATATGGATGATAATTTACTTGCTGTATAACTCTGTGCAGATTATTTAACAGTTCTGGGCTTCAGTACCTCACCTTTTTGGGGGGTGATTGTGTTTTTTGAGGCATGGTCTCACTAGGTAACCTTTGCTTTTCTGGAACCTGCTATGTAGAATGGGCTGCCTGTGAATTCAGAGAGACCAGCCTGCTTCTGCTTCCCAGGTACTGAGATTATAAGAGTGAGCGGCCACGAGGGTCCCATGTTTAAAGTGAGAATCTCGTTGGCGTCTCCTCCACTGGAATGCTGTGAGGACTGATTATCTTCTGAGGGGCTCGGAACAGTGCGTTGTAGTACACGTCTAGGGACTGTGAGCTGTTGTTCTGTCAGACTCTGAGTTAGCCTCTGGCTGTGGCACAATGGTTGCAAGTGGAACGTGGTCATTATGTTTTCCCTAACTCCTAGTTTAACAATTATTCCTGCCTGGCTAACAGTATCAATTTTCCTTTCTCAGAAATGGAGCACAGGATTGAGTCTGCCTCAGGTAGGGTAGGAAGGGAATGACTTCTCAGGTACATACCTGCTCTGCTGTACACACCACTCCAAGACTTCTAAGTGAGCCCACAATCCTTCACAGGCATCCCTGAGAAGCTCATCATGGCCTTGGTCCTATGTCAACGTAGAAGAAACATGCTGACTTAGACACCTGGCATCAGACACTGGCTGACTAGAGACTGATCTCTGTGTAGGCCCAAAGCTCCATGGTATTCGCTTCTGGAGCACCCTGAGGTGCTGAATGAGGTACCTGGTTCCTGTAGAGAGTCTGGAGTAGTCTCTTAGCTGATTCAAGGCTCTGGCAGTGTGTCCAGCCCAGGAGCACGAGCAGGTGACTGAGAGGCCTGAATTCTCTATCAAGCAGGTATCCAAGGCTTGGGAAATCTTCCTCTTTCAACAGGGTCAGTGCCGTTACCTGCAAGCCAAAGGTCACCATAGGTGGCTACCTGAACGGGAAAGGATGACTTCCAGCTTCCTTAGGATGGGATGCTGATAATGACACAAATAGTTGGTTACATAAAAATGAATGTCCCCAAAGCACAGCGTGCTAAGCAATTTGAAGCGAGGGACAGACTTCTGTTATAACCCCGTCTCTTCACATAGTACATGGCTTACAAGATGGGATTCATAAATAAAGTTCAGTTGTAATCGGGAAGGTGAGAGTTAGGAGTTAAACATCCCTGGCAGCTAGACCTAGCATGGCTGCCATGGCCTTTGCTTTCTACATCCTCCAGAGAGCCGACACACAGCTAACATCTTACTTCCTACCAAAGGTCCAACAGAATGAAAGTGACTACAGCATCCATCATGAACAGAACTGATCCTTAGAGGTCTCTCTCTAGGGGCTGCAGGATGACAACCAGAGGGTTTGTCGCTAATTAGATTGTAGGAGTTGAATACATAAGTGGGAGAGAGTTCTGGGTTCTTCTACGATGGACAGCAATTAAGCTCAACTCACAAGGATCTGCTCCAGGAAGTGTTTGTTGTTACTCAGGCAGTAGAAAAAGGCCATTTTCCACGCGTGGGCTGGGTCAGGAGTGGAGAACAGGGCCAGCATCGCCCGCTCAGGATCAGGATGATCTGGGGAGATGGAACATCACAGCAGAAAGGTTACCAGGCAAACTCCCTTTTCTTATGCTACAGCCCACAATGAAGACCAAGCCACGTGAGGCTAGGCGCGCGGCTTTATTGAAATTTATTAGTCAGGCAGTGGTGGTGCACGCCATCAATCCCAGCACTAGGGAGGGAGAGGCAGGTGATCTCTGTGAGTTTGAAGCCAGCCTGGTCTACAGAGTGAGCTCCATGATAGCCAAGGCTACACAGAGAAATCCTGTCTTGAAAAAAAACCAAAAAGCTAAAACCAAATCAAACCAAAAAAAGCCCAATAAAACACCCAAAACCTAAAAACAAATTACTATGATGGTGGTGATGATGATGATGATGATGATTGATGATGATGATGATGTGTGTGTGTGTGTGTGTGTGTGTGTGTGTGTGTGTGTATGTGTATATTATGGAGGTCAGAGGACAATGTTGTGGAATCTATTTTTTCCTTCCACTTTTATATGGATTACGGGGATCAAACTCAGATTACTGGGCTAGTGTGGCAAGCATCTTTACCCACTGATCTTTCTGGCCCAAGAGTAGACTCTTGTGAAAAGCTAAATCCAATAGTTTACACTTTATCCTAAAGATGCTTCATTCCTCTTAGCAGCTTCTGCAAAGCTCTTTTCTCTTTTATTGTTATTGTTATTATTTATTGTTGTTGTTATTATTAGTATTAGTAGTTTTTCTGAGACCAAAAAGCTCTTCTGGAACTCGATCTGTAGACCATGCTGACCTCAACCTCACAAAGCTCTGTTTGCCTCTGTTCTGGCTGCTGGGATTAAAGGCCTGCACTACCACCAACTGGCTTCCTGTTATTTTTTTTAAGCTCTGATTTAATCAAGCAAACAAACAAAAAAAGAAACCGACAGACAAACAATTATGAAATACTCTACATATTTTGGCTTAGCCTCTCTTGTCTTAGACAACAAGCAAGTACAACAACAGTTAGTCCCGAGTTTCAGAAGGGCTGGGGAGATTGAAATTACCCAAGTAGAAAGACTGAAGGAACACCCATTCAGAGCCTGCCCCACATGTGGCCCATACATATACAGCCACCCAATTAACAAGATGGATGAAGCAAAGAAGTGCAGACCGACAGGAGCTGGATGTAGATCGCTCCTGAGAGACACAGCCAGAATACAGCAAATACAGAGGCGAATGCCAGCAGCAAACCACTGAACTGAGAATAGGACCCCCGTTGAAGGAATCAGAGAAAGAACTGGAAGATCTTGAAGGGGCTCGAGACCCCATATGTACAACAATGCCAAGCAACCAGAGCTTCCAGGGACTAAGCCACTACCTAAAGACTATACATGGGCTGACCCTGGACTCTGACCTCATATGTAGCAATGAATATCCTAGTAAGAGCACCAGTGGAAGGGGAAGCCCTGGGTCCTGCTAAGACTGAACCCCCATTGAACTAGACTGTTGGGGGGAGGGCGACAATGGGGGGAGGGTTGGGAAGGGAACACCCATAAGGAAGGGGAGGGGGGAGGGGGATGTTTGCCCGGAAACCGGGAAAGGGAATAACACTTGAAATGTATATAAGAAATACTCAAGTTAATAAAAAAAAAAAAAAAAAAAAAAAAAAAGAGAAATGGTGAAAGAACATACCTTTTCCTGAAAGTGAGGCCTTTGGTGGCCTTTCTGCCACCTTCTCTGCATAGGTGTGGCCATAGAGGGACAGTAGGCTCCGTCCAGCCTTGTGCAACAGGCAACCAAGTAGCCATTCCTCCTTCAGGGGACTGCCCTCAGTTCTGCAGGTCTCCAACAGCTCCTCACATAGGACGTGCCATTCGCCCTCTGGTAGCTCAGCAGTGCAACACAGAGCCTGAAGGGCTCCACAGACAGCGTCGGTCACCCCAGCGGGCTGAGAGGCAGGGTCCCGCAGGGTCTGCAAGGCCTTTCGGATGAGGTCCAGCAGGGATTTCTGCAGAGAACTATGACAGAGACTGGCACTGTGGCGTTCCTCAAGCAGCAGCTCCAACAGGGCCTGGGCTGGCCCGGGGGCTTGCTTCAGAAGATTCCAGAGCATGGAGACAGCTTCAGGGCTGAGCTGAGGGGCCCCGCTCTCCCATCTTTGACTTCTGTCAGATGTACAGCCTGCTGGGCCTTGTGCTAAGGTTTCAAACAGCTCCTAGATGGAGAATGAAGACAGGGACTGTGGTGGTCACCCAGACGGTTATGTACGCAGCAGCAAACACTTCTACAGCATTTCTTTAGCTAGCCACTCTTCACAGCGCTTCACAGAAGAACCCATCAACCATAACAAAAATTTCCAGAGAAAGATACTCTAGTTATTCCTATCTTACTGATGAGACTGAGGTTAAAAGTGATCAGCCCAGTTACCCAAGTCTTATCTCACTCTCTCCAAAATGTGCACTGGTGACCTAAATGAAGGACTATACATTAAGGACCAGGTGGCCAAGGCATTATGCACACCTAAAAGCACTTCACCTTATTTTTTGAAAGACCATTCCATATCAGCTTTTAACTACTGGTCTGAATTTTGTCCATACTTTAAGGTGTAGTCCTAGATCCTTCTGCTATAGTTGGAATGCGCCTCTTAACAGTTCCAGTGCCAGTAGCCAGGTATACAGCACACACCTGCAACCCCAGCATTTAGGAGGCTGAGATAGGACAATTTAGAATTTGTGGTCAGCTTGGACTATGGCAAGATATCGTCTCAAGAAATCAAAATAACAACAAAAATAGTTCACGTGTTGGAAACTTAATTTCTGATTTCACATGTTAGTATTTGGAGACTGGGCCTTTGGGAGATAGTAAACATCAGATGGACTCTAACCA
This sequence comes from Rattus norvegicus, assembly GCF_021556685.1. Classification (NCBI taxonomy): domain Eukaryota; kingdom Metazoa; phylum Chordata; class Mammalia; order Rodentia; family Muridae; genus Rattus; species Rattus norvegicus. The sequence goes on from NC_141539.1 coordinate 104,447,141, forward strand.
CAAGGCCCATTCTCATGCTGCTACCAGTCTTATGAGAGATCCCTGAGTTAGCAGACCCTCTCACTTTGTGATGCCCTCTGCCATGTTATGGTGCAGCAAGAAAGCTCTACCAGATGCCGAGCGGACGCCGGTGCTATACTATTCTTCATAGTGTCCAGACCATAAACTAAAGAAACCTTTGCTTTACAAATCACCTAGCCGGTGGTAGTTATAGCAACAGACACCAGAGGCTCTTGCTTAATAATCCTAATCCACACACCTTTGACTTAATTAAATGAGTATAATATGGTTTATTAAAAACAATGTCTCATAAGCCAGGCATGGTGGTACATGCCTTTAACCCCAGTACTCAGGAGGCAGTGGCAGGCAGATCTTAAGAGTTCAAAGCTAGCCTGGTCTACAAAGCAAGTTCCAGGACAGCCAAGGCTGCTACACAGAGAAACTCTATGTGTGTTAGTTCTGCCTCCTCAACTAGACTGCTAAAAGCCCGACTCTGTGTAGTCTGTCTGTATAGCCAGACTGAAGGGGAATGGGAAGTGCACTGTTTCCCACGTCTGTAGATGCTGCTCGTGGATGGCTTTTTATTAACTGCAAGTCCATGAGCCCTTGAACTCATTCAAGTCAGTTCTCATACGAGTCCTACCACGATATGCCTTAACTGGCAGCAGGGTCATAAGAAAACAATAGGCTGGGGTGTGGGCCAAGGACAGAGTGACTGCCTTGAAGGTGCAAGACCCTTGGCTTGTTACTGATATGAATTAAAATAAACAAATGAGGAAGTGAGTCTTGAGCACTTGAATAGCAACTGATATACATATATATAATTACCTAGTTATCCATATCTGTTACAGAAAAATTAGGAATTGTTAGTTGATATATTATTATCTATATTTATCTATCTATATATAGATATAATTATATCTATTTATTGATTGCTAACTTTTTTCTATCTATCATCTATCTATCTATCTATCTATCTATCTATCTATCATCTATCATCTATCAATCTAGCTATCTCTATAAATACAGATAACTGTATCTATATCACCTATTGATTGCTAACTTTTCTCTGGGGAGTGGCAATAGAGACAGATTTTCACTGTGTATCTCAGACTGGCCTCAAATTCTTGATTATTGGCATACACAAGCATGCTGACCTATTCACAAAAAAACACTAAGTTAGATTATGCCCCTAGAAGGTTGTTGTAATGATTAGCTATAAGACATCAATGTATCTGTCTTAAAAGACAACTCCGTCAAATATATCCCCTCCCTGTCCTTGAATTCTATCATCTCCTGGTCAACAATTCAAATATCTTAAATTAAACCCAAGCAGTGAGTTCCCTCTAGGGAAAACACAAAGAACAGTTGACAGCTTGTTATGAATCTGCTTTCCCATTCCAAAGTCACCTAAGTTGATACTTAGTCTAAACTACCGTGGAGGGGCCTGGTTTGCTTTCTCTGAAAAGAGGGCAGCTAACGTTTTAGAGACCTGCCTACCCAAGGCCCTGAAGTTGAATTTGTTGAGGAACTGCAATGGCCCTCAGTCTCTCTTACCTTGAGGATGGTCTCTGGAATGCCACCTTGGAGGTCTTCTGACAAAAACAGAAACTCAAGTTTTCTCCGGAAAACAGTAGAAAGTAATTTCTAGAGGAAGAGTAAGCAGTTACAGAGGTGAGGCATATGCTTTGCTTAATAAATACAATTTCTCTTTAGTTACCCTTATTTCTGCTATGTCTCTAAGATAAAGTACTTTTAACCATTAACCCCCTGGATACGTTTTAAAAAAAAAGATTGATTTTTATTTTTATGTATATGGGTGATTTATATATGTCTGTGCACCATGTGCAGGCCTTGTGTCTGCAGAGGCTAGAAGAAGATGTCGGATCCCTGAGACCAGAGTTACAGATGGTTGTGAACTATAATGTGGGTGCTAGGAATTGAACCTGGGTCCGTTAGAAGGGCAGCCAGTGTTCTTAATTTCTGAGCCATCTCTCCAGCCTTCCTGGATAGGGTTTTAGATGCTTTAAATGGCAATTAAGCTGGTTAAATTTGAACTCTCTTTAAATTAATGTTTGGTGTTTGGAAAGGTAGCTCAGTTGAATAAGCGTTTGCTCCCCTGAGGACCTGAGTTTAGATCCCCAGCACCCACCTAGTGATGGAGCATACCATTAGTGCCAGCCTTTAGTCCCAGCAATTGGGAGGCAGAGACAGGGAGACATCTGTGAGTTCAAGGCCAGTGTGGTCTACATTGTGAGTTCTGGGCCAGGCGGAGCTACATTTTGAGGCAAAACCAAACCAAACCAACCAACCAAACAAAAACAACAACAAAAAAACCCAAAACCTGCACTGGAGAAATAGCTCAGTCGCTGAGGTGCACAGACATACGCAAGCAAAGCACCCACATACCTAAACACAACGGAAACACAATAAGAAAACAAACAACAAGAATAAATATCTAGGGTTGAATGAATATGATCTGAGCTCAGGAGGATCCTGGGAGCTTTCTGGCCAGCCAGGATAGCTGAATTGATTAGTGTTAAGTTCACTGGGAGACTTCATCTCGGGAAGAAAAAAGATAGAGGAAGACACCCAAGTGACTTGACACTGATTTCAACCTCCTCACACACACACACGTGCCATTCCATGCACATATTCCATATGAATATGTACACACACACACACACACACACACACACACACACACACGCATACCACACTAAAGCCTACAAGGATTAGCCTGAAACTCCAAGGTTTGTCCATTTCATATGCCTTTTCCTTCTTTTTTTTTCCCTTTTCTTTTTTTTGGAGCTGGGGACCGAACCCAGGGCCTTGCACTTGCTAGGCGAGCGCTCTACCACTGAGCTAAATCCCCAACCCCACCTTTTCCTTCTTGAGATACAAGCTTGCTATGTAGCCCAGGCTTGCCTTATATCCCAGGTCCTTCTGCCTGTTTCCTTCCTGCTAGGATGAATACGACACCATGCTGGACTCCTTTTTGAAAAAGATTACTCCAGTTTTCCATTGGGACTTGTTGTTGCTCTGGGCAAACAGTTGTGGGAAAGCCTTGGCCCGCATGCCCTTCTAACTCTGTTTCCATCCAACCATGCTTTTGTTATTCTCTAGCCTTTGTATGCCAGTTGTTGAAAAAACAAAACAAAACAAAGGGGAGGAATATAATGTTATTTGGCAAGCATGCCTAGCACAGAGTGCCACATTCATTTACAAATCAAAGAAAACCATGGGATGCAGCTACGTGTTTTAAAAATAATCTTTACTGGAAGTGAAATGGTTAAGGAGTATTTTCTAATCATTCCAACATGAACATTTTAAAAAAGTAATACATTTTTGATGTAGAAAAATCAAAAAAATTATAAACTATAACAAATAAAAAAAATTTCCAACAAAGGAGAAGTATGACTAATGATGCTGAAAATCCATGTACCATATAATTTGGAACAGTGGCATAGCGCACTACATGGAGATATGCTTCTGTTTAATAATGGATCCTGTGAACTACGGGCATAAAGGTCATTTCTAGCTTTCCGCTTTTAGAATCGGCTTATCAGCAAACACGGCTGTAGCTAAACCTTTATACACATGCTGACACTTGTAGGCCTAAATCACTGCAAGATAAAGAGACAGAAGATAAAAGTGAATACAGGAAGAAAAACAGCATCATGGCTTCAACTAATAATAAAAGGCAGCTCTTGGCAGGCAGTGGGAGCCTGGAAAACTAAGCTGCTTTGAGTTTCTAGAGCATGAAGCTGCAACAGGTTTTGTGGCATTCCAAAATGTACCCAGAGACTGGGCCCTCATAAAACCATTTATAATTCTCCAAACAACAAAGCCACCCCTATCACTGTTTAAAGAAGTAGATTGCTGGAGCTTTAAGAACTGGATAATCTGTCTGATACTAGCCAAAACAGGAACCATTCCCAGGCAGGCCAAGGAGACCAGCACGAGAAATCCAGCACCTGATGGTGTTGAGCAACCTTTCAGAGAAGAAGCAAGCAGTGAGGCCACGAGTAAGCAAGCAGACCTCTTCCCCAAAGGGGAAAGGTCAGTTAGTTCAGCGGACTTCATGTTTGAAATGGGAAGATCCGTATTCAGTAACAAGGCCTCTCTCTCTCTCCCCTCCCTTTGAAGATGCTATGGAATCTTCTTTTCTACTTTATTTTTGTTCTCTTTTATCCTCTCCAGTTCTGACTCTTATTTATCCTAGGTTTCATTATTTTTTCAATTTTGCTTCTCTTGTTATTTCTGCTAGTCTTTCTGAAAGATTCATTTAGCCTTGGCAGTGGTGGCGCACACCTTTGATCCCAGAGCTCAGGAGGCAGAGGCAGGTGGAACTCTCTGAGTTCAAGGCCAGCCTGGTCTACAAAGTTCCAGGACAGCCAGGGCTACACAGAGAAGCCCTGTCTCAAAAAACAACAACAATAAAAACAACAATAAAAACAACATTACAACAAAAAAAAGTTACATTCAGAACATGAAATTCTGCTATTTTTTTTGGACATTCGTGGGAATGGACAAATGTGCAAAACATAAACATAAAACTAATTCTGGTATGAAAGCAATAAATACAAGAAAAATTAGGCAAAATGAGAAATACTTAGAAATTGATTTTTTTTTTTTGAGACAAGGTTTCTCTGTGTAGCTTTGGCTATCCTGGAACCTTCTTTGTAGACCAGTTTGGCCTTGAAAATGTAGAGATCCTTCTGTCTCTGCTTCCTAAGTGCTGGGATTAAAGGTGTGTACTGCTACCACCCAGCAAAAATTGAATTTCTTACTTTGAAGTCCATATGGGTTAAAATAGTCATGAAGTAGAGAGTGGACACGGGTAGAGGGGGATCAGATCTTGGTTTCACCTCTGGCTTTTCCAGAGTCTCTTCTCTTGAGTCAAATGTTCCTTGTTTACACACACACACACACACACACACACACACACTTTTTTGTGAAACAGTCTCTTTTGTTGCCCATGCCAAGTGATTTTCTTTTGTCAGCTTCTTAAGTAGCTGAGATTAAAGTCTTGAACCATCATGCCACACCTATCTTGGTATAACTACTGAATTCCACAAAACTCTCTTCAAGAGCAGGACTCCTAGAGATATTTAACAAAATAGTATCACTCCTAATGATAGGATATGCCAAGCCACCAGGGCAAATTAATAAGCAAATCATTTCCACAGTCAACCCCGAGAAAAACAACAATCAACCATGAAATAAAGGAAGTAACAGATAGAAGGAAGATTTCCAAGATCCTTCTAAGTTCTTCTCAGTCCTGGCCTCAGGGAAAAATTTAAATGTAAACCCACGTACCTTTTCTGGGGGCAACCATTTTTCTAATACGAGAAGCCAGAGCCAGGCTAATCTTTGAGGGTTGATGTCTGGCCCACATCTGGAAAAAAAAAAAAGAAAAGAAAAGAAAAAGATTTAGTAAAATAGGAGTTTCAGCCCACCCTTTCTCTTTTGTGATTCAAGATTTATAGTTCAGTTTTCAGTCAGCCCACTTTAGATCGGAACAGCTAAGTCCTAGGGTGAAATTCTCAATCGTAAGTAACAGTCCAACCAAACAGAGCCACAGAACTTCCAGCTTGCATTACTGCCTGTGCCTTATCTAATTGTATTTTAGCGTCCCAGCTGTAGTGTTATGATGCTGGCTGCTCTGGAATTCCTGGGCTCAAGTGATCTTCCTCTGCTTAAGCTTCCCAGTGTGTGGAGGTGCAGACAGTCTCCCCATACCTGTCTTAGTCTTATTTTTTAAATATACTCCTACAGAGAAAATCGCAGTAATGAATGCGCTCTCTCTCTCTCTCTCTCTCTCTCTCTCTCTCTCTGTCTCTCTCTCTCTCACACACACACACACACACACACACACAAACACATTGTCCTTCACTGTTTTGAGATAGGGTTTCATACTGTAGTCCAGGCTGGCCTGAACTCATGGCATTACTCTTGCCTCAGTTGGGATGCATACTCAGCTCCTAAGTGTAGTTTTGAACACAGATGATGAATCAAATATAAAAGAATAATGGGAGTTCATAGGAATTCACTTATAACTACATAGTTAAAGGAACTCATAAGCCTTACTTTAAGGCTGTATTTTGGGCTAGTAATAGGCTTAAGAGGGAAAAGATAACAAGAGTCATTTGTTTCTCTGGTCTTTATGTGCTAATCCATTCCTTCTATAGGATTAAAACACAACAGTTAAAGTGAGAGAAAGAACGTGGTATTATTTTGGCTCCTATGGCACTAGTTAATAGCACTGCTAAGAACTTGATTTAAGGTCTAGGATGGAGAACTGTGGTTCTTGTGAGGCAAGAAGGGGTCACACTGTAAGCATACAGAACGGTAGCAAGGAGTGAGAGGAGTCCTGTGCAGGGTGCAGAACTTCTCTATCTTTATCACACTGGGGCTCGTATCAACCCCCGAATGGATAAAACTGCACAGACTTACAAGGAGAGAGCAAATACAGATTTCAAAATGGTGAAAATCAAGTAAGTTTTTTTTTTTTTTTTTTTTTTTTTTTTTTTTTTTTTTTTACTGTAGTTAATAGTAATTTACTAAGGTCAATTTCCTGGTTCTGCTGTTTTTAGTACATCTGAATGAGATGTCACAACTGGAGAAGTTGGAAAAAGAGTTACACTGAACTCTATTATATTTCAGGTTTTTGTGGGTCTATGATTATTTCAAAAGAAAACATTTTGAGTTAATGCACTTTCAATTCTTTGTGAGAGCACCAACATCATCGATCTTAGAAGCAATTCATCTTTTGGAGACAAAATGCAGTTAAACCATCTTATACGGATACAAACAAGAAGTGATTTCCGCATCCTTCTGGTGGTTCAGGTGCAGAGCGTAATTCAAGGCCATCGAAATACATTAAATGGAAAACACATTACACAGATAAAACACCAGAATATTGAAATGTGCTCCACTTCTGGATACTTTTAAAAGAAAGTAGCTGACTGGGGGCATAGAGACCAGAGTACAAATACTGAACCACTATCTTCCTCACTGAGA